>NC_134688.1:419355814-419957697 GCF_050947455.1 Rhinoderma darwinii
CTCTACATACTCTCTCTATTACATACAATGTTGAATGTATAGAGTGTGTCCAAGGGCATGATGCCCGGCAGCCTACTGCATGTTTCACTTGATGAGGCGCCTTGTCAGACAAAGGTCGCTAGCAGATTTAAAAAATGCCTCCATTGAGGTTGGTAAGATTATGGAAGAGGATAGAGAAGTAGTCCATAGAATTTTTTTAAAGGGAATGTTTTCCTAATTTTTGTACCATTATTCAGATATAAAGCGGCAGAAGAGAAACAATGTGTTTCTTCTGTCTTTTTAAATGTTGTAGATATTTAATTTATTTTTAAAAAGTTCCTTGGGCGGTCATTTTGAAGGCAAACACTTCCTTCCTGTATTGTCTGAGTAGTTAGTACAATAGAGTATGTTTACAGAACCCTCCCCCAGAAAACAGGGAGTGACTGGGGAGATGCATTCAAAGGCCTATCTGTTTCTAACCTGGCCTTCAGGCCCCCGGCAGTACAACAGAGCTGTTATTATCTCCACACCCTCTAATGGTAATGAGATGATTCTGCTCATTCAGTCCCAGTGTAAACAGCAAAGGTGACAAGTGAGCTACAGAAAACAGGAAGCATCAGCCTAGTAACAAAAAATGTAAATAAAAAAAATTACCATGAGTATTTTACAAATATGTTTATAATAAAAATATGATTTAATTAAAGGGTTTATCCAGTAGATAAAAATTGATGGCCTATCCTGGGGATAGGCCATCAATAGCTGACAGTCATCAATAGCTGACGGGTTGGGGTCCGACTCCCAGGATCCCCGCCGATCAGCTGTTTTAAAGGGGGTGGAGCACTCGTACGAGCGCTGCTTCCCCTTCATTTCTACCTGCTCACTGTGAATCTCCGACATGCATTTAGTGGCGCACAGGCATTGCAGCATTTTCTCCCATTGAAGAAATCGGGAGAAGACGGCTGCAATACCTGTGAATCGCCGCTAAATGCGTGTCAGAGATTCACAGTGAGCAAGTTGAAATGAAGGGGGAGAAGCAGCACTTGTACGAGCGCTGCACTCCCTTCAAAACAGCTGAATGGCGAGGGTCCCGGGAGTTGGACCCAAACCCATCAATTTTTAGAAACTGGATAACCCCTTTAATATGTCTAATTATACATTCCCTTTAAAGCAGCTCGGTCAGATATTTATGCTGGCATACAGTGGGATACATCGCCTGGGAAATCTCCTGAAGTCACTGTCCATATAAGAACAGTGATGTCAAGGAGCTTTCCCAGGGCCGGAGTCTTGAGGAAGAGCATCTACTAGTGCTCTACCCAGGGACTCCGGCACTGTGGAAGCTCCTGATGTCACTACCTTGCGCTGGAGTCCCCGAGCAGAGTATCAGCTGGCGCCCTGCCTGGGGCCTCCAGCACTGCTCCTGACGACACTGTCCCTATATATCTGACAATGATGTCGGGAGCTCCCCGACATATACGCTTAACATATACTTGTGTTGGATGCCATAGAGGGGCATCCATCACCCTAAGGCTCCCATGTTAAAAAAAACTTATACCGTGTATAAATTTATTTTTGAAAAATCCATCAGGATTGAAATAGCCTAGTCTTTTACGCTATTCCATCCTTACAAAAAAAAAAAATATACCAATTTATACCAGCCCAGTGGGGGCCAAAAGGGCACTTTTAGCCTCAGTTGGGATAATTGAGCCCTATGAACACGTTTATCGTGTACGTCGAGAGCTTTCCCAATGAAACGTAGGGCAATAACATAATGTGAATGGGGTCGAAAGAAGTGACAGACACTGATTTCACTTATTAGTTAATGTTAAGTAGTTTAGGAGTATTTAGAACTTATACTTGCAGCATGGCCAGGTATATGCGTATATTCATGCTCCCCCTTACTCCCTGCCCTCCAGCTGCTGATTGACACCTTTCTCTGTGCAAAGGGAGAAATATGTCAATCACTGGCTGGAGGGCGGGGAGGCGGGTAAAGCATGAATATATGAATCTGCTTTAAGGATTGTAATTCAAGCTTCAATTTACTCTACCACATGTTACTGTTATTGCAGAAGAATTGGTTACTGGCCTCTAATGAGAATGTAGTGTTGGCTAAGACCTTGTGAGTCAACATCTATTCGAATGGAGAATATAGACACTCTTTTCCAGCTATTGATCCGATGCCCTGCTGGCAACACAAATGAGTTGTTGGTTCCTCTCCACTAGTTTAATTTTTTCTTTCTACAGTAGGAGCAGGTTAAACGCAAATAGTTTCCCCATTATCTGCTTACGCCAAGATTTGCAGTTCTTTTGCCAGCGCTCTTGACCTCCTGTCCATGTGCATTCAATGACTAACAGCACGAACAGGTTCCCATGTGTCCTATTTTTGTGCAACATTTGCCATTAATTGGAAGTTAAAAAAATAAAGACTTTTTGAAACATATTGTATAACCTATTATATTCTATAATAGCAAAATATTTGTTATTTTTTTTTAATCGTCAGTAAGCACTAGTGAGTTCCTGTTCAACCCTTGCAACACAGAGAAGGAGATTAGTTATTGGCATATCTCCACCCTCTCAGTGGCCTATGCTTTCTGGGCATACAGTGCACATGGCAATAAGTATGAATTTCTTAAATTTTTTCAAATTGGGGGAGGGGGGTGTGAATGTCTGCACAGGGGCTCAGTAACAGAGCTCAATATAGTGCTTCTCCCTGCCAAATGCTTAGTCAGTAGCTCATATTAGCCATTTACAATAAAACGGAGGATTGTTTAAAATAATGCAGAACATATGTTAGGGATATGGTCTTACATATATATATATATATATATATATATATATATATATATATATATATATATATATATATATATATACTTATTTAAAATAAGACCCTAATAAGACATTCTTATAGTGGTATGATTATTTGTAGAACATAGAAAGGACAGTTCTGCCTCTTACACTATTTTCTCCATGAGAGAATATGACTCTATGCTTAAATGGATTAACTGTGCCTAAAATGTTCTTTTTGGCCAATTCAGGACATAGCGGCCGCTAAGAGTTGAAATGAAAGCATGTGTGATCGCTTCAAGTGAGAGTGCATCTGAGGTGCTTTAAAACTCAGTACGCAGAGTATCATACTGGGAGAAAAGTAACTGTGAAGGACTGTATGTACTTCTGGCCCAAACCACATTCGTTATTCTTGGGCTTTTGTGGGGCCCTTGTCCAGATATTTAACGTTTATTTACCAGTGGTTTGAAACATTTCCAAAAAACTCTTAATGGCCATTATATAGAGCTGGGTTTTCTTACTGCGGAAATACAGATGAAAGAATGACAATATGAGTCAGGTGGATAGAGAAGTTTTACTTTGATTGCTCAAAGCATTAAATGACAATTGTGGAATTATCATAATTTACATTAGGATTCAGGATAAACATTTATTACTGGGCAGCAGCCTTTCCTATAAACATAATGTATAGATATCCTAAGATAAAAAGGGAATAATATAAGGGCAGGCTATATGGACTATGTGGTTTTTTTCTGCCATCGATCTTCTATATTTCTATAGAATGATTTACCAGCCGTTTCATTGATGTCAATGACGTTATGATTTCTGTGATTTTTTTGTTTTCCCTTAATTTTTTAAAAAAAAGCAACAATACAATGGATTTTTAACTGGCCTTAGACATTAATTTTTTTATGACAGATCCTGACGATCTAATAACTATGGGGCTGGGCTGAGGGCCTCTTGACACCTTCCGTTGGGGGAACCAAGAATCCGACAAGAGTTGGATTTGTACCTATCAGATAATTTGTTTGCTCTGGAGATAAGCAGCAATTGGAGGTGTTTGACCACTGCTTTTCCCTCCCCCATTGAAATATCAAGTCTTTGCTGATTTCGTGCCTATAGGCTGCTTAAAGCATTCCTAACCTTTCAGTTGACTTTACAGAATAAGCTGTCAAATGTGTTTGCTTGTATCCTGCATGCTTTATCAGTTTTCTCTTCTGCAAGGTTCTATCTTTAATTCTCAGTCTTCTCTGAGCTAGTGGGAAAGCCTAAGGGCCCATTCACACGAATGTGAATAACGTCCGTGTGCTGCGCATAGGAATCACGCGCAGCACACGGACCCATTGATTTCAATGGGGCCGTTCACACATGCATGTCCTATATTGGTGCGTTTTCACGCACCTACGTGCCTATTGAAGTGAATGGGTGCGTGAAAACCACACACCGCACACGGATGCACATAACACAACACACAGACCAGATTCACGTGCGTTTTTCACGCGCATTAATCTGATACGCTCGTGTGAATATAGCCTAACTGTTATCATGTCTGCCATACACTGCACACATAGAGAAGAGAAAATCCTGGCTCCCCTATCGCTATCACAGCACATGGAGAAAATTATACAGTAGTAATGAGCAGTGTAGCTGGGAATCTAGCACTGGGGTGAGATAGAACATTTACTAGAAGATGTAGCAGCATCTATGTGTGTCTCTCTGCCTCTCTCATTTTCTGCTCCTGCTCCCTGCTCCCCCTCTCCATAGACTTCTATGGGCAGTTGTAACCTGATTTCTCAGTGACTGTCTTCTCTTGCGGAAAAGGATTTAGCAGTAAATTTAGAGTGACTAAACAGCTAGGACGGAGGTGGAAGAGCCTGTTAAGCGGAGAAAGACATTTTTCTCTAGTAATATATATTACAAAGTTACATATATTCGTTGTACTATTGATTTATGCAAAATTTGTTGACCGTTTGTGACCATTTAAGGTTGCATAGGACCCCTGGTCCTAGATTGGAAGACGTGTATATATACTAATACCATAGTTATTCCAGCTGTGTGCTAGCTATATCATGAAACATAATGAGAGGGTGAGAGGAAATATAATTGAGGATTCAAGATGGAAGAAATACAATGACATTGTTACACTCATAGCTGAAAATAAAACTCAAAGATCTCCTAATTCCAGACTACCAAGCAATTCTAGATTATAAATATAGGCTGTTTTAGTAAATTACTGGGTCAGGTAGGTTTCATGTGGAGTATAGGAAGGTCGTTTCATGGCCCGGGAAACTTTAAACTAAATCTATTAACTAGTTATACTCTTAGTGCATGAACTCTTTTACCTGACTTGTTTCTTTTCATTCTCTTAATAATTAGTGTAGAGTCCTTGTAATTTCATCAGTTGAGTGATTTTCTGTGTGAGCTATCGTGTAGTAGTCAGCAAAGCGTATGAAAGTCAAGTTTTATCTAGGCTAAGATGTTGATTTCCTAAATTTAGAATAATTTTATTTATAATTTTGCTATTACTGAGCAATTTTACAGACATCAACCTGTTTTACAGACATCAACCTATATGTATGGGACCATATTGTGACATAACATGTCATGCATGACATTATTGTACCTAAGCCGCTAATGTCAATAATCTCTTACTACCAGATATGTTTTCGGGACATCTTCTGACACAGTTTAGCGTTAAATGGGCAGGCACCGGGCAATCTTGGTCGGAACTAGGTACCAGTAGAACAGTATTTCATAAGAGGAAAAAAGGATAAGTGTGTAGAGTGAGAGTGCTGGCTGGTTGGTTCCCAAATATATTACCAGTCCCTTTCATTTCAGTGTCCTACCAACTCTGGATATTTTTTGTAAATATAGCCTTCTTTAATACATCTCTACTCAAAAGAAAAAACAAAAGTGCACAACCGAGCCAAATATTGAAATAAAAGTAATAGCTTTATTATTCCATATAAAAACAAATATTAAAAAATGAGTTCCACAACACCGAATGGACGGCATCCACCAAAATACATGTATATAACAATAAAATATAACATAACCGCTCAGCATCACTGAAATTTAAGATCTAGAAGATAAAGTGCATTCGTGCTATGATGTCAAGACACATCAAGAGGTAAATGAGCTGAAAGTACAAAAAACTTGTTACAAACCCATATTTGGGGGAACCACGTGGAACAGTGCGGTGAAGTCAAAATACATCAAGAGATTTATGAGCGCAAAGTACAAAAAACTTGTTACAAATTAGGGGACCACGTGAAAGCCAATCCTTGTAGTCCCCTAAAATGGATTTGTAACAAGTTTTTTGTACTTTCTGCTCATAAACCTTTTGATGTATCTTGACTTCATTGCACTTTTAGGTCTTAAATTTCAGTGATGCTGAGAGTTTATATTATATTGTATTATATCGTTATATAAATATATTTGATCTGTGAATGTTGTCCATTCTGTGTTTAATATATGTGTTTATCTGGATTATATCTTTTATTTCAATATTTGGCTCTTTTGTGCACTCATGGTTTTTTATTTGTCGGTTTAGGAACTATACAGTTAAGTGCGGCCTCGATATGGCTTTGTGACAAACTGCTCTTACATTAGTTGATTAATTTTTGTGGTTACTGAAAAATTATGTTTTCCACTATTGTTGGTTTAATCTCTACTCAAAGGCAGCCATATCAAGCGGATGTGTTCTGTTTTTCGAGAGAGAAAAATTCTGGTTCGGTCGAAGATACTAGAAAATGTGAAGCATGGGAAGGCTGGACATTTTTAATAAAGGGGAGGATACTGTTAAATGTAAATGATTAGTGTAGACAAAAGAATATGTTAGATAGAAAAGATGGGTACGTGAGGCGGAATAGAAAAGAAGAAAAGTTAGAGATCTCAGGGACCACAATTATTTTTCCTGTGACGCGTGTTTGCTAACAAGAGAGTGGAGCATGACCAGAATACCAGGAACGGTTATAACAATCGAGTCATGGAAGTGACACACAAAGCTCTTTATGCCATTATTACTAGCATCGCTAACCAATAAAAAATTGATAGGTATTAGAGTGCGGAGGATTGTGCCCAAAGTTCTCATTTAGACAATTGATATACTAGTAGATGCCTTCGAAGATACAGAGACATCGGAAGAAAACACTGGCAGTAATATGGTCTAGTCATTGGGTTGGTAATATTTTGCAGGATTCCAGAAAGTATTATTATTCATTTAGCTATGAAGTTGAATCTATGTTGACAAAAGAGAACAACAAATCACAATGTGGTCTAGAGACAAGTCTTGAGATTTTCTTTTTAATTTCTTATATATTAAGTTGCACAACATATTAATGACAATTACTGTTTCAGACAACCACATCCTGACACACAGAGCTACAAGACGAGTAATAAAATACTATTAATCCATGACTGTACAATTTAGCACTTCTTTGCCAGGCATTTTTGAGTTTCACTTCATACCAAATTACAGTCCATTTATAAGTATCATTTACTAACTTTTAACCCTTTAATGACCAGCCTATTTTAGACCTTAATGACCGAGCCATTTTTTCCGTTTTTCCATCGTCTCATTCAAAGAGCTATAGCTTTTTTATTTTTGCGTCGACATAGCTGTATAAGGTCTTGTTTTTTGCGGGACAAGTAGTGAATTTTTAATAGCACCATTTTGGGGAACATAGAATTTGATTAACTTTTATTAACTTTTTTTGAGTGGGAATAGAAAAAAAGCTGCAATTTCGCCACACTTTTTTGTGTCTTAAATTGACGCCGTTTACTGTGTGGTATTAATAACACAATAACTTTCTTCAGCGGGTTGTTGCGATTGCAAAGATACCAAATTTATATAGATTTTTTATGTTTTACTACTTTTACACAGTAAAAACACTTTTTTTTCAAAATTATTTGTTTTTGCGTCTCCATATTAGAAGAGCCATAACTTTTTTATTTTTTCGCCGATGCGGTTGTATGAGGGCTTTTTTTTGCGGGACGACTTGTAGTTTTTATCGGTACCATTTTGGAGTAGATGCGACTTTTTGATCACTTGTTATCACATTTTGAATGTTTTTTTATTTTATTTTTTACGACGTTCCCCGTGCGGGTTAAATGATGTAATAAGTTTAGAGGTGGGGTCGTTATGGACACGGCAATACCAAATGTGTGTAACTTTTTTACTTTATTTTGTTTTTTAATAATAAAGCAGTTTGTAAGGGGAAAAAGTGGGTTTTTCTTTTTTTTTCACTTTTTATTAAACTTTTTTTTTACTTTTTTACTAGTCCCACTAGGGGACTTCACTATGCGATTATCCAATCACATTTATAATACACTGCAATACTTCTCTATTGCAGTGTATTATGCCTGTCCGTGTAAAACGGACAGGCATCTGCTAGGCCATGCCTCTGGCATGACCTAGCAGGCATACACTACATGCAGACCTGGGGGCCTTTATTAGGTCCCCCTGCTGCCATAGACGACAGACACTCGGCGATCTTATCGTCAGTTGTCAGTGGCATGAGAGGGAGCTCCCTCCGTCTCTCCAAAACCCCTCAGATGCGGCGCTCGCTATTGGGCGCCGCATCTGAGGGGTTAAACGGGTGAGATCGATACTAATATGGCAGCTGAGAGCAGGGACATTTAACGGCACCCTGCTCTGTTTATTTATTCTGATGCAGCTCTGTAAAAAGGCTATGGGGCGGTCACTAACAGGTTAAAGGGCTTTTCCCATCAAAGACATTTATGACATATTCACAGGATATGTCATAAATGTCAGATAGTTGCGGTTCCCACCTCTGGGACCCGCACCTGTCTTTAGAACGTGACCCCTAAACCCCATTCTACTTCTCTGTGTTGTGGCTGACACGTGTTATTCCCGACTATGACTTACGGAAACAGCGAGGCTCGGTGTTGCTACGCTGTTTCCGTAACTCCCATAGAACTGAATGGTAGTTACATAGATAATGTAGCTCGCATGCTACACTGCTTCTGTAACTGGCATTCACTATTATAGGACTTATGGAAACAGTGTAGCACAGCGAGCTATGCTGTTTCCGTAATTCATAGTTGGGAATCATGCGCATCAGCCACAACACAGAGCAGTAGAATGGGGTTTAGGGGGCCCCGTCCTACAGATAGGTGCAAGTCCCAGAGGACCCGCATCTATCTGACATTTATGATATATCCTGTTCGAATATGTCATAAATTTCTCTGATGGGAAGACCTCTTTAATCTCCTCCCAGCAAAGAGAACTGCATATTTGGACTATTGGGGTACATAAAGAATACATTTCCGCATACAACATTCTAGAGAAAATATTTGCAGGCTTCGCATATGACCACAATAAAATGGCAGTGGAGAAAGATCTCAAGTAATTAATTATAAAAATCTTCTTAATAAGTAGATGTGAAAGAGCATGCAAATTTTTGGAGGCATGTGGAAGAATGCCATGTCCAATATGCTTAGGCCTCATTTTTCCCCCATTGTTTTTAACAGGGGAAAAAACCTGCTGAAGTCACAATCCATGGCAATATAAATAAATCCCACTGTATTTAAAGTCAGGGGATGTTGCGGCTGTATATAAATATTCCCTGCAGAGATAAGAATGATGAGGAAATGAAATGCAAGATACACTCCTCAACATTGAAATTGCAACATCAAGAAGGAAACGTTTTGGAATTGTAGAAATCACAGGATCAATAGACATGTTAATGACATGCAAATGCTAAAAAATGGAAATAAAATCTGTTATTCAGTATCGAGTATAAGCGCCACTCACAGAAATACACGCACTTACACGCCTCATGCTATCAATGAAGTTATCAATGTTTGTCTGAGGAATGTTATGCCACGCTGAATGCACTTGGGCACGCAAATCATCAAGATTGGCTGCTGGCAACTCCCTTTGCAATTGCTGACCAACCCAGATGTGCTCAATGGGAGACAAGTCCGGAGATGGTGCAGGCCATGGTAGCATGTTTAGGCCACGCAACGCTGCTCACAGTAACACGAGCAACATGCGGCCTGGCGTTGTCCTGTTGAAAAAGTGTTTCTGGGATACTTTGGAGAAATGGCCGTACCACTGGTTCCACGACCAAATCAATGTAAACCGAGCTGTTAGTGTACCTTAAAAATGAAGACTAGAGGTGTCTGGCTACCATACACTATGCCACCCCACACCATAATCCCTGGAGTAGGACCGGTGTGACATTCCTTTTTAAAGGCCTCTTCGTGGCGTTGCCCACATGGTCTCCAGCTCAATCTCCGGCAATCATTGCGTCCGAGAAAAAAACGGGACTCATCGCTGAAGGGGATAGACCTTCATTCCAACTTCCATTGCCATCTGATAGCCTCTGAGAGTGGTGGCGTGTGGTCAATGGACTCATCGCTGAAGGGGATAGACCTTCATTCCAACTTCCATTGCCGTCTGATAGCCTCTGAGAGTGGTGGCGTGTGGTCAATGGAGCACCTGTAGCCAGATGTCCGGCTCATAGCCAAATGTCATGCAAACGCCTTCTGATGGTTTGTGTTGACACTAGTTGCCGCTCTAGGCTTGGGATGTGATGTACAATTTCATTCACAGTACAGAATGGATCACTATGTGTCATTCTTCCAATCAGACGATCCATCCTTGCAGAGGTTAACCTCCGCGCACCTCTTGCTGTCATTCCCGTTCGTTGTTCTCCCAACCTCCGGGACCCACAAAGTTGAGCAGTGCTGACATCTCATCCTCGGCGCATAGCGATCTGCCAGTGTGATAAACCAAGATCTCTCAGTTCAAGGATTCTGTCCTTCTCAGTTTGCAAAAAGCGTTGCTAACTGGCACGTCGACGAACAGGAGGCATCGCAGAATCATCCCACACCACATGAGGTTTCATGTGGCTAAAAAACTTTGCTTTCAATCTGGCTTTGATGCCTCCTACATGCCACAGATTGGAGCTAGGTGCTTGAAAACGTAATCATTTGCAGATCTTACCTACACCTGACACTTCCTCAATTTGCATAACCTTATGGCTTACCTTTCTTGGTGTTGCAATTTCAATGTTGAGGAGTGCATATTAAAGTGTTGCATAACTTTTCCTTACACAAATAATAATCTATTTACATAGATCAGAAAACTCATTTAACATGTAGTTTTCTGCCTTTTACAGTAAGTGTAAAGGATCTGCCAGGCACAACTTCTGTGTATACGCCCATAGGTAATCAGTCTGCACCTGAGTCTA
Source organism: Rhinoderma darwinii (assembly GCF_050947455.1). Lineage (NCBI taxonomy): Eukaryota > Metazoa > Chordata > Amphibia > Anura > Rhinodermatidae > Rhinoderma > Rhinoderma darwinii. The sequence continues at coordinate 419,366,800 of NC_134688.1, forward strand.
TGTCTCTGAGACTGACTCCATCTTCCACCACTCAGGATGGCAGGCTTAGGAGTGGAAGAGGCTATCGCAGCCTGGCCAGACGGAGCTAGCTCCCGCCCTCTGTCTATTTATACCTGCCTTTCCTGTTCCTCCTTTGCTTGTGATTATTCTCGTGTGGTTTCCTTGCCCAGCTACAGCTTCTACTATTTGATCCTGCTCCATACTGACCCTGGCTTACTGACTACTCTCCTGCTCTGCGTTTGGTACCTCATTCACTCCTGGTTTGACTCGGCTCGTTCACCACTCTTGTTGCTCACGGTGTTGCCGTGGGCAACTGCCCCATTTCCCTTAGCTTTGTGTACCCTTGTCTGTTTGTCTCGTGCCCTTACTGAGCGTAGGGACCGCCGCCCAGTTGTACCCCGTCGCCTAGGGCGGGTTGTTGCAAGTAGGCAGGGACAGAGTGGCGGGTAGATTAGGGCTCACTTGTCCATTTCCCTACCCCCATCATTACAGTAAGGTCCAGAATTAATTGGGCAGTAACAAGTTCTGAAATTTTAGCTGTTTACCAAAACATATTGAATATACAGTTATATAATCAATATGGGCTTAAAGTGCAAACTCTCAGCTTTAATTTGAGGGCATTCACACCCTAATGGGCTGCATTGGCTATTCCCTTGTTAATCCTTCATCAATTAAGCAGGTAAAAGGTCTGGAGTTGATTCCAGGTGTGGAATTTGCATTTGGAAGCTTTTGCTGTGAACCCACAACATCAGGTCAAAGGAGCTCTCAATACAAGTGAAACAGACCATCGTTAGGCTGAAAAAAATTAAGAAATCCATCAGAGAGATATACAAATGTTAGGAGTGGCCAAATCAACAGTTTGGTACATTCTTGATAAAAAAAGAGAGCGCACTGGTGATCTCGTGAACTCCAAAAGGCTTGGACGTCCACGGAAGACAACAGTGGTGGATGATCACAGAATCCTTTCCATGGTGAAGAAAAACCCCTTTTCAACATCTACCCAAGTGAAAAGACTTCTACCATAAAGAGAAGACTTCATGAGCGAAAATACAGAGAGTTCACCACAAAGTGCAAACCATTAATCAGCCTCAAAAATAGAAAGGCCAGATTAGACTTTGACAAACAACATGTAAAGAAGCCACCCAGTTCTGGAACAGCATCTTTGGACAGATGAAACTAAGATTAACTTTTACCAGAATGATGGGAGGAAGAAAGTATGGAGAAGGCTTGGAACGGCTCATGATCCAAAGCACGCCACATCCTCTGTAAAACATGATGGAGGCAGTGTGATGGCATGGGCATGATTGGCTGCCAAAGGCAATGGGTCACTAGTGTTTGTTGATGATGTAACTGAAGACAGAAGCAGCCGGATGAATTCTAAAGTGTTCAGGGATATACTTTCTGCTCAGATTCAACCAAATGTAGCAAGGTTGATTGGACGTCGCTTCACAGTACAGTTGGGCAATGACTCAAAACTTACTGCGAAAGCAACCCAGGAGTTTTTTAAGGCAAAGAAGTGGAATATTCTGTATTCAATCACCAGATCTCAACCCGATCGAGCTGCATTTCACTTGCTTAAGACAAAACTTAAATAGGCTCTGTCAACAGATTATAAGTGCCCTGTCTCCTACATAATGTGATCGGTGCTGTAATGTAGATAACAACAGTGTTTTTTATTTTGAAAAACAATCATTTTTTAGCAAGTTATGAGCAATTTTAGATTTATGCTAATATGTGAAGATACCATTACAGCTTCTAAATGCCAAATAAATATTATGTCAAAAATATTGATTGCTTGGACCAAACCCTTAAAATGGCAAAAATAATTTTCCATGGGTGTACCCATGGCATTTTCATAGCTTTTTTATAGTCCGTGGGAGGGTCAATCACTTCTCTGCTTGTTGATAAGGGCTTTTGCACGTGGCCACACGGCTACTGTGCACAACCAGACAGGCTCCATCGGGTGCCATATGTACAGAAATTTTATACCTCTATACAAACAGCTTTCGATGGAATATTGTACAGAATCCAACAGAAAAAAAACGTTGTATGAAATTGGAGGCATCCAGAGGTAGTAAATCTACACCCCCATGGGTGCCTCATTACGATCTATGCAACACAGAGCCATAATACTTCCGTGTACATAAGTCCTACCCTATGAGCTGTAATGTAAGCATGAACAGGATCTCACGTTTCTTACTCTTAGACTACAAGGATTGAAAAGGAAAAATATGTATTATTTCTCTGATGGATAAATGAAGAGCTAAAGAACAGCCTGTATTATTCCAATTTATCTCCACCTAAGAATTTTATGATTGGACATACTCTATATATTTACATATGGCCCTTTTCTGTCTGTGGTAATAGACTTTTTTTAATTGACTCTTTTTTAGAGTATGGTGGTATGTTTTAGTAACAGTATGGTGGGGTTATTTAATAATAGTGTGGTGGTATTATTTAGGCACAAATAGAGGGAAATTTCCACTTTTGGGACCAATTAGACTTGTATGTCATATTCAATGTATATAAACTGTTAAAAAAAATTAAGGGAACACTTAAATCACACAACTGATTTTAATGAATGAAAGATTCTAATTAAAAATCTTTACTGGTATAAATTGTGTAATTTGTTGAGAACAAAATGACGTATTAATGGTCAATGAAAACCAAAATCATCAACCAATTAAGGGCTGAATTTTAAATCACCCCCGAAATACACGTGATAACCAACAGTAAGGGTCTACGGTTGGCTATCACGTGGGAGTTTGTGTGACACCCCAATGATATGCCTCCCCAGACCATCACTGACTCACTGCCAAACCGGTCATGCTTGTAGCATAACATTCAGAGGCATCTTCAGACTCTTTCACATCTGTCACATGCTCTCATATGTGTAGAGAATGGGGTGCCAGTGGCGGACCTGCCAATCCTGGTGTTCTCTGGCGAATGCCAATCCAGCTGCATCGTGCTGGGTTGTGAGTACAGGTCTTACTACAAGACGTTGCGCCCTCTGGCCACCCTCATGGAGTCTGTTTCTAACAGTTTGGTCAGAAACATGCACACTTGTAGCCCCCTGGAGGTCATATTGTAGGGCTCTGGTAGTGATCCTCCTGTTCCTCCTTGCAAGGAGCAGATTCCGGTCATGCTGATGGGTTGATGCCTTTGTTCAGCTCTGTCCGACCCTTCTCGTGTAATGGCCCGTTTTCTGGTATCTGCTCCATGCTCTTGAGACTGTGCTGAGACACACAGCAAACCTTCTTGCGACGGCACTAGTGGATCTGCCATACTGGAGGAGTTGGACTACCTGTTCAACCTGAATTTGCTGCAGGTACCACCTCATGCTATCAGTAGTGACAAGGACACTAGAAAAATCCAGAACTGGAGAAGAATCAGTCAGGAAGGATAAAGAGGGAGGTATTGTCTGTGGCCATTACCTACAAAACCATACCCTTTTTGGGGTTTGTCCTGCTGATGCCTCCTGCACCTGTTGTCACTTTCATTTGGACTAAAGCAGGTGAAATTTATTCGCAATCACTTATGTTTCCTAACTGGACTGATTGATATCCCTGAAGTTTCATTGACTTGGGGTTATACTGTGATGCTTTAGTGTTCCCTTAATTTTTTGGAGCAGTGTATAATAGAAGTCGGTCATGTGAAAACTGCTTTAGGAGAAGTATTCCAACCTATTCTTGCTTAATTTCAACCTTTGCTTCTCATAATTAATACTTTGTGATGAAAGTAAATATTTCATATGAAATGAAACACTATAAAAACACAATTTTATCTATACCAAGCAGAGATTTATAGCTTTGAGTATCTCTTAATTGTAATTCACTATGTAACTTACAATTCGTTTTCAGGTTATTAGTTTACGTTAGGCTGTGTTCACATCACCGTTGTCCTTCCGTTGAGGGGTTCCGTCGCAGGTTTCTGTCGGGTTAACCTCTCAGCGGAAAGCAAACGGAAACCTCAGCTTCCGTTTCCCACACCATTGAACTCAATGGTAACGGAAACTTAGCTAATGGTTTCCGTTTGTCACCTCTTAGACAGGGTTCCGTCGTTTTGACAGAATCAATAGCACAGTCGACTGCGCTATTGGTTCTGTCAAGAACAACGGAACCCTGTCACTACGGTGACAAACGGAAATCGTTAGCTAGGTTTCCGTCACCATTGATATCAATGGTGAGGGAAACGGAAGCTTAGGTTTCCGTTTACCTTTCCATAGAGGGGTTAACCCGACAGAAACCTCCAACGGAACCCCTCAACGGAAGGACAACGGTGATGTGAAGGCCTTTAGTAAGCTTTGGTGGCATGAACTTTGGTTTGATTGTACTGATATTATTGTATAATAGATTAGGATCTCTTCTTCTTTCCTGTTTAATGTGATATTTTGGCCACATATGACCTATAGTGATGACTACTGGGGAAAAGTAGAAGGGACCATCACATAACACACTGCCAATAAAAAACAAATGGTCTTTTCCCGCATATGGTCCCCAATGCTGGCCATCAACATTAAATTAATAGGCTTAGAAGAATGCACACAATATTTCAGTAGAGAGGGAAGGTTCAGAGACTACCATACATCTCTTGTGCCACTTGCCACCAGGGAAAACAATATGAATATGTAGGTATAAATTCAACCTCACCAATCCTGCCCCTCTTGGACTTCCTCCAAAACATTATACAAACATGTCTGTCTTTTTCCAAATCATATGAAGCGCTTATTTTTAAAAAGGGGTGTAATTAAAAAAGATTATGCCAGAAACATATTGTTGTAAGAGAGGGAGGCGGATGGGAGTGGACTGAAACTGATGGTGTGGTCTGTTGTTTTTGCCTCAATGTAGTATATTACATTGGTGCTTGGTATTATGTTTCTATGTTTGCTCACTTTAATTGAATCCTGATCACAGTATAAAGGCCTAATGCTCATGGCAGAGCCTTGCTCAAGAGGCTGCACGGTAGCACACGGGGTACTCTGCCGCTCAATACTGTGTATGTTTATATGGGGCTACGTATACAGCCTCATGGTGCTCCGTGCAACGTCCAGTGTCATATGTCAGACATATTCTTCCTAGAAGAGATGCTTCTAGGAGATTATAGCTCTGTGATACAATATACGATGGAACATGCCACAAAATGTCGGTTTCCATATGAAAAAAACTCTGTATGTCGAAAGCAAAGGTCTATGGGGGTACAGTAGGGCCTAATAGAAGTCTATTGGTGCCCTACTACAACTCTGTAAGACCCAGAGGTAATACAGCCATGTGTATAAGGCCTCAAGCTGGATTCACACTATCTTATAGGTCACGTTTTCGAATATTTCGTTTTTTTCTGATGTTTTTTGGTTGCTAAAATGCACAAATAACCGTTATGGTATATTTATTTGATATTCTATAAATGTCTCATTGAGTCTGACAGCTGTGACTACTAATTCTAAGATGGGGAGCACGCACACTCAACTGCTATCTCTCATAGACATCAATGGAGTGGTTGTACATGGCCACCCCCATTCTTGGGATCGTTGGATTTTCACTGGGTGTACTCCCACTGATCAGACAGTAATGTTCTAACAACACTAAAATTGTAACTGCTGGCACAGTCCTTGTAGTACTATTTGCCAGGCCCATCTTTGCATGTATGCATGCGTAATATATAGTACATGAATGTTGGCATGTTTCAGCCCAGCTCACTGGGGGTGTTTCTCAAGCCTTTCTATTTTTAATATAGAGCTATAAAGTATTTCTATCTATCTATCTTTATATATATATATATATACATATATATATATATATATATATATATATATATATATATATATATATATATATATATATAAAAAATATATATATATATATATATATATATATATATATATGTATATATATATATATTTATTTTTATATATATATATATGTATATATATATATTTATTGTTATATATATATATATTTTTTTTTTATTTATATATATATATATATATATATATATATATATACACACACACATAGAGAGATAAAAGGAATGACAAGATGTCCTGTAGATGCCATTGTTCTCTTAAGCCATTACTTGTTTATCATGTGAAAATGAAACACCTCAGGCAGTGGGTTTGGGTTTGTAAGGACATTTATTACGTAATATTTGGGGTATAGAGGCGCTAGTAGGGACATGATATTTCTTACTAATACAGATATAGGGCCAAAAATAAAGAGAATGTTATTACTTACTAATCATTATTAACAACATTTGAAAGGAATATTCATTGAAATGGACTATTGGAAGCTGATACAACAGCACAGAGAAATTGCACCATCTGCCCCCCTCCCCCATCAAACAAGAAGAATATGTTAATACAGATGCTCCTACTATAAACATGGAGGGATTTCATTGATAAGCTTTAATTCTAAATAAACTAAATCAATTACAAAACGTCTTATATTTTCACATATTAACACACCTTTTATTATTGTTATAAAGTGGAATTTTCATTTAAATGGATTTTCACCATAAATTCGGTTGGCTTCAGGTATATCTTAGCCAAAAATGAACTGCATGCAAGTGTAGGACACTGGTAAACATAATAAAGGAAGGCGATATGACAGTGTATATGGAGGGACATCATCAACTGGTTTAGATAAATAATACGTATATTTGTGCTGAAATTTCAGACTTATTTATCTCTCGCAACTTTTGTAAACAGGCCGACATATTTATCATAAAGCATGCAAGAAATTATAGCTAATAGCAGCCATAGATTTCAATTCCTGCCGGACAGTCCAAGGTGTGCCATATTTATTAAGAGCCGATTTAGTTTAAGAATTTAAAAAATTCAGTGTTTCTAATTTATTAACTGTAGTTTTCTATAATATTAAACTGACAAATCATAAGTCCTGTTCTAAATATATACGTATATATACATATACTTTTGTGTGTTTTGCATGTCTATATAAAAAATGGCAAAAATGTTAATACTATAATACTAATAGTACACTTCTGATTTAAAGGGTTGTCTAGGTACGGATAACTGATGAGCTATCCACAGGACACCTGGACCCTGCACTCATCAGCTGCTCCGACTGCCTCCGGGCATCGGATGTCCATGCCGGAAGTAGACGATCCGGTCACGGAATAGTGACCGAGCTGCAGTACTGCAGTTCTGCTCCTAATCAAGTGAATAGACGCAGAGTTGCTGTTCTGCAGCACGGCTGCTATGCAGTGGACAGAGCCAACTGCTTCCGGCTCCGAATACTGCACACTCTGCAAAACATCCGGCGCCCGGAGGCAACCGGAGCTGCTGAAGGGTGCATGGTCCGGCTGTTGGACCTCCACCGATCGTATATTGGTGACTGATCCCATGCATATGTCATCAGTTGTCCATGCCTGGACAATCCCGTTAACATTGACTTCCAAGTTTGTGGATGACAACACACATATAATGATCTAAAAAGGAAATTACTTTTCAAACAGCCATAGCATAGCAGCAACATTTCAACCCATACCAGTAACAGAGTCCGGGACATGCTCTGTTCCATTCCTTTAACATGTTAACATTTTCCTTGGTCACTAGTAATAGAATTTAAAGGGAACCTGTCACCAGCATTTCACCTATTAAACCAGCGATACCTGGTGGTAGTGGGTGAAAAATCATTTCTATATAACCTAGAATTGTCTTCTGTCGGCTCTATAGCTTTAGTATTCAGTTTTTTAGTGTTCCCGTGCCGTATGCTAATGATCAGAAAAGAGTAAAATCTTCATTTGAAAAGAGTTAAATCTTCGTTCCTCAAGTCTTTCCGAGTTGACCCCGCCTCCTTACTTGTGATTGACAGCTCCTCGCCTTCCCCAGCACACAAAATCCCGCACTTGTGCATTGATGTCCTCTTCTTGTGTGTGCGCACAAAGGGGCACCGGATTATTGCCATAAAGGGCGCAAAATGTTTGCAGACCGTTATTTACAGTCGGAGGGGGAGTTCAGGAGAGGGGATAACGGCAATGAACTTTTTATAGCAGCGGCCAGTGAGGGATAAGTAAAGTTCAATAGGTGAAATCCTGGTGACGGGTTCCCTTTAACATAACCTGTCAAGAATTTGCCATATAAATCAAAGCAAACATTCAACTGTAAGGATTCTACAATATTCAGAATGAGAAAGATGATGTTACAGCTGAAGAACTAAAGTTTCTTGCCTTTCCAAAAAACATCCTGTGTAAAACTTATTTTCGATACAAAGATAGATAGATAGATAGATAGATAGATAGATAGATAGATAGATAGATAGATAGATAGATAGATAGATAGATAGATAGATAGATAGATAGATAGTTATGAGATAGATAGATAGATAGATAGATAGATAGATAGATAGATAGATAGATAGATAGATAGATAGATAGATAGATAGATAGATAGATAGATAGATAGATATGAGATAGATAGATAGATAGATAGATAGATAGATAGATAGATAGATAGATAGATAGATAGTTATGAGATAGATAGATAGATAGATAGATAGATAGATAGATAGATAGATAGATAGATAGATAGATAGATAGACAGGTAGTGAAGTAGTGACTAAAAGGTTCATTATTATAATACGCCTCTAAATTCATATTTACTCACCTTTGTACGGATAATAAGTGGTAGTGGTAACAACAACAGGGGTGTTGCAAACAGAATTAAAGACCGCTTGCAGCTCAGAAGATGCTTCATACATGGTGCCATCATATGAAGGAGCAGATATAGTGGATAAAGGAGTTATGAATCCAAGTTCTCTCTTGGACTCCAGAGGTGTATTGTCCTTGAAGTGCTGTGAAGATGTGACTACCTTAGGATTCCTCACATTGATATAGTGCGGAGGTAGACAGTGGGAGGTTATCAAGGTGTGTTTTGAAAGCTCTTCTGTAAAGCTGCATTTCCAAGGCAAGGTCACCGTCCAACCTCAGTATACAAAATGATGGGGGAGAGTCCTCCAGTCAAGCAGCCTGTATCACCACTGCAAAAAATAAATGAAATGATTAGGTCGCAAGAGCTTCATTGGCTGTATACATATAAAATGTGGACACATGCCCTGTGTTTAGGTCAGCATGCTGAGAAATGGCATAAGACAACTGTTGGGACATTCTAAGCCGCCCCAAGCCAGCACAGATCATATGTGCATAATGATGTGGCTTTGAAGCTTCACTCCTACTCTTCGACCGTGTCACAGAAACTGAGTATAGATTATGCTGGGAGCTCTCCAAGGACATCATTGCGTCAGTATAAATATTGCAATTCTTTGGTTGTGCTCTCCATCACCATCTGCTGGACAATATTGGAATTGAACAAGGGTGAAAATAAACATATGTTAGTAGGAAAATCATTATTGGAGTTCTGTAACTAATGGATACTTCTGAAATATGCCAATATAATCATTTTATTTATTTTATAGGTCTGTTTTTAATTATAGGAGGCATACAGTAAGATCGAATTCTGCAAGCTAACCCTGCTGTTAGTTGGCTGCAGACAAGTACGGCTTGTACCATATGGAAGGGACACATTCAATATTAGAACATTCACATATTGACGATACGTTCCTTCACTGTTCCATAGAATACAATAGGAAAATCAATTTACCTATTATTGTCTTAAACTCACCCAAAGTGAATCTCAAACCTAGTGAATTGATTTGACAATTAAATGTTTCCTCAGGAATGGCCAACAAGTTTATGCCTTAGGGGACCACCAGAACCTAGAAAAATAGAACTGATATTTTTATACTGTTTCCTCTAAAAATAAGTGGTAGCAGAAAGGTTAATCTCCTCAGCTCTATAGAATGAATGTGGGAATTGAAATTTTGAAGTATGGTATTTATTGTCTCAAAGATCAGATGCTTAACAATTATCATGTTGCAGCGGCCCGATGGTGATGGGGTAGTTCGAGGCAGTATAGGGATACGGTGGTGATGGGGTAGTGCGAGGCGGTATAGGGACACGGTGGCTGGTCCTTCAAGCACTCCCTGCTGAGCTATTACACGGAAATGGAGGGGGTCTGTACTGTATGGTGAATGTTGATGGTAGAAGTGGTAGTTTTCCCCCTGGGGCACACCCTGTTGTACAGCCTCCCGGTCTGATGGTATTTGGGGTGCCCTTGTTGTAATTTACGGTCCTTTACTTCAGGTTTGGCAGGGTATAGATGCAATGGCTGCAGGCTGGCAGGTGAGGAGACAAGGCAGAGGATTCCTTCTGAACTTCCTCTTTTTATTCTCTCATGAGCTGGATTTGCTCTCTGTGGTAATTACACAGCTGGATTACTTGTGTGTGTTTCTCCAGGTTTGATCCAAGATCTCTGAACTGGATTTTCTCCTCAGAGCTGCAGAGTTTCTTCCTACTCAGGAACTACTACCCACTCCAACCGCTACTTGGCTCTCTCAGAACTAACTCATTCAAAACCACAAGGGATCGGCCTTGACTTCTCCCCTCAGTCCAGCCTTAACCCGTTAGTGACCGGCCCATCGTGTTTCTACGTCGGTCACTAACGGGCCTTATTCCGATGCCATAGACTTTTTACGTCGCGGCATCGGAATAAGTTTACAGAGCAGGGAGCTGTCAAATCTCCCTGCTCTCAGCTGCTAGAGGCAGCTGAGGGCTGGGAGCGTCCCTGCTCTGCCGTGTGAGATCGATATTAGTATCGATCTCACCCGTTTAACCCCTCAGATGCGGTGCTCAATAGCGAGCACCACATCTGAGTGGTTTTGGAGAGAGGGAGGGAGCTCCCTCTCTCCCCCACCGACACCCGGCGATACGATCGCCGAGTGTCTGTGTCTCCAACGGCAGCCGGGGGTCTAATAAAGGCCCCCAGGTCTGCCTGGAGTGAATGCCTGCTAGATCATGCCGCAGGCATGACCTAGCAGATGCCTGTCCGTGTTAAACGGACAGGCAGTAATACACTGAAATACAAAAGTATTGCAGTGTATTATAAATGCGATCGCAGAATCGCATATTATAGTCCCCTAGTGGGACTAGTAAAAAAGTGAAAAAAAAGTTTAATAAAGTTAATAAAAAAAAAAAAGTGAAAATAATGAAAAACCCAGCTTTTCCCCTCACAAAATGCTTTACTATTAAAAAAACAAAATAAAGTTAAAAAGTAACACATTTGGTATCGCCGCGTCCGTAACGACCCCGACTATAAATGTATTACATTATTTAACCCGCACGGTGAACGCCGTAAAAAATGTAATAAAAAACTATGGAAAAATTGCTGTTTTCTGTGAATACTGACTTTAAAAAAATGTGATAAAAAGTGATCAAAAAGTCGCATCTACTCCAAAATGGTACCAATAAAAACTACAAGTCTTCCCGCAAAAAAAAAGCCCTCATACAACCGCATCGGCGAAAAAATAAAAACGTTACGGCTCTTCAAATATGGAGACACAAAAACAAATAATTTTGAAAAAAAAGCGTTTTTACTGTGTAAAAGTAGTAAAACATACAAAAACTATACAAATTTGGTATCGTTGCAATCGTAACAATCCGCTGAATAAAGTTATTGTGTTATTTATATCACACGGTAAACGGCGTAGATTTAAGACGCGAAAAAGTGTGGCGAAATGTCAGGTTTTTTTCTATTTCCCCCCAAATAAAAGTTAATAAAAGTTAATCAATAAATAATATGTCCCCCAAAATGGTGCTATTAAAAAATACAACTTGTCCCGCAAAAAACAAGACCTTATACAGCTATGTCGACGCAAAAATAAAAAAGTTATAGCTCTTGGAATGCGACGATGGAAAAACTTAAAAAATGGCTTGGTCATTAAGGTCCAAAATAGGCTGGTCATTAAGGGGTTAAAGGAACAGTTTTAAACACATATTTTTCCATACAATGTCAGAAATCACAGTACATTGCTGCAATGTATCTGGGACACTGCAATGTCCAACCCCGGATTTTGGCAGGAACGGCCGACCACCTAATGTGCATGGCGGTGTCACGTCTCTTCCTCGACAGCAGATGAATTTCAACATCCCCAATCCTTTTGTTTGTTAGTAGATAAGCCGCTGCCAGTCGATCCAAGCGTTCATGTGTATGGGGGAATGGAGAGGAATAGCTGCCGGCCAAATGATCACTCGGCTGACAACGATCTTAACCCCTTCCCAACATTTGATGTATCCATACGCCAAAGTCGGGTAGGGGAAGTATGGAGCGGGCTTTAACTCGTTAAATGCTACGGTCAATAGCGACCGCAGCATTTAAATCGTTAGAAAGAGGGGGGCGACCCCTCTAACTGCCCCCTGCGACACAATCGTGGGGGGGGGGGCGATGGTTGCTATGGCTGCCTGGGGGCCTAATGAAGCACCCCAGGTCCGCCATCTTTGTACACCTATTAAGCCCTGCCTCTGGGCCTGTCAGAATCAAGATATACTGCAATACATTAGTATTGCAGTATATCATGCAAGCGATCTAACGATCGCTGGTTGAAGTCCCCAAGGGGGACTAATAAAAATGTACAAATGAGTTAAATAAGTTTTTTTTTAATGTAAAAAAAAATATATTAAAAGTTCAAAAAACCCCCCTTTTCCCATTTTCCCCCTAGAGTATAGTAAAAAAATAAATAAATAAACATAATTGGTATCGCATTAGTACCCGCAAAACGCCAGTGTCAACGTCTACAGTGAAGAGGCGACTCCGGGATGCTGGCCTTCAGGGCAGAGTGTCAAAGAAAAAGCCATATCTGAGACTGGAAAACATTAATATGGGCAAAAGCACACAGACATTGGACAGAGGAAGATTGGAAAAAAGTGTTATGGACAGACGAATCGAAGTTTGAGGTGTTTGGATCACTCAGAAGAACATTTGTGAGACGCAGAACAGCTGAAAAGATGTTGGAAGAGTGCCTGACGCCATCTGTCAAGCATAATGGAGGTAATGTGATGGTCTGGGGTTGCTTTGGTGCTGGTAAAGTGGGAGATTTGTACAAGGTAAAAGGGATTTTGAATAAGGAAGGCTATCACTCCATTTTGCAACGCCATGCCATACCCTGTGGACAGCGCTTGATCAGAGCCAATTTCATCCTACAACAGGACAATGCCCCAAAGCACACCTCCAAATTATGCAAGCACTATTTAGGGAAGAAGCAGGCAGCTGGTATTCTATCTGTAATGGAGTGGCCAGCGCAGTCACCAGATCTCAACCCCATAGAGCTGTTGTGGGAGCAGCTTGACCGTATGGTACGCAAGAAGTGCCCATCAAGCCAATCCAACTTGTGGGAGGGGCTTCTGGAAGCATGGGGTGAAATTTCTCCCGATTACCTCAGCAAATTAACAGCTAGAATGCCAAAGGTCTGCAATGCTGTAATTACTGCAAATGGAGCATTCTTTGACGAAAGCAAAGCTTGAAGGAGAAAATTATTATTTCAAATAAAAATCATTATTTCTAACCTTGCCAATGTCTTGACTATATTTTCTAGTCATTTTGCAACTCATTTGATAAATATAAGTGTGAGTTTTCATGGAAAACACAAAATTGTCTGGGTGACCCCAAACTTTTGAACGGTAGTGTACACCAAAATGGTATTATTAAAAACTACAGCTTATCCCACAAAAAATAAGCCCTCATACCAATCGACGCAAAAATAAAAAACGTATGGATCTCGGAATTTGGCGACACAAAATAAATTTTCTTTTCTACACGTTTTTACTTGTAAAAGTAGTAAAATATAGAAAAAACAATATATATTTGGTATCGCCGTAATCATATTGACCCACAGAATAAAGTTTCTATGTTGTTTTAATTGCACAGTGAATTACGTAAAAACGGCGCGCAAAAAACCATGGAGGAATTGCTGTTTTTTTCATTTTCTACCACGCAAATAATTTTTTCCCCGTTTCCTAGTACATGATATGGCAAAATAAATGGTACTACAGAAAACTACAACTCGTCCCCCAAAAAGCAAGCCCTCATAGGACTATATCGATGGAAAGTGTATGGCCAGATTTAGAGCTAGAACAATGTACCTCGTAAATCTTCTCGAGTAACAATATATTGTTCAGGTGATTGCAAGAGTCCAGTTAGTACATTTAGATTTTTATATTATCTACTGAGTAAATAAAAGCTTGTGGTCAGTGTATTCATTCATATTACACTATGAGACTTTTATCCGCACCAGCAACATTCAGATTTCAAGTTTAAAACCTAAAACATGAGACACATTTTGGTCAAACAATCGAACTGCCCCAATTCAGAATGTGTAACACCCCCACCCCCACGTGCCATTTATAATATTGGTGTCTTCTTATGTGGTAGTGGGGTATTTGGGCACCCCCAATCATCAGTCCCGGGTGCTACTGCTACTTCTCGACCCCCTATAGCTATATCCCTGATAACAGGAAAGTAAAGCCCAGCTTATTGAACGAGAGCACAGTGATCATTATTACCATTTTGTATTGGAGAGACCCAGTTTATTATCCTACTAACTGGTATTATCCTACAAGGCGTAGAGACCTGACGTGTAATCCTTTTATATTCTGTGTTCTAAGTTCTTGCTGAAAAAAAGCAACTGACATAATAACAGCTACTGCACAAACCATTGGATTTAGGTGATCATAAATGTAAGGATTATTCATCTAACACAAGGGCAAACAACAATCCACCGTGCTTAGAGTCCAGTCATATAAATAAATAAATGTATTGTAACTATAGGATAGATAACTATATGCCTTCCACCATATTTAGCAATTATGACCAGTACAGATTTGTATCCACTGTAAATGCTTGTACTGAATAACAACAAGCAGAGATCTTGAAAACTGAGGAATTAATACAGCAAGTACATTGGAAATATGCATAACTTTTACTTAATAAAAAAAATAACAGAAATTTGCTGAAACCGGACAACCCCTTTGAGGACACCTCTGCAAAAGCCTCATAGATTGACTTTAGGATTCGATTGCACTTCTATTTGAAGATCATTGTTCCTGTCAATGTTAAATTCTGATGAAATACAATTGGGAAGGGGGTGTAGTATCAAAACTAGTGCAAAAAAAAAAAATGGAGCAGTTGCCCGTCGTCATAGTTCTTGAAAGTTGGAACTGGATTGGTTGTTATAGACAAATGCTCTACTATTCCTTTGAACACGTTTTGATGAATCTTCCCTATTGTCTTTACTTCTAATAGATTTCTCTAGCTGTTCTTTTATTTGTATTGTGTTTTTGATTATTAGTATGATTAGAGACAGTGTGAATAAAACCTTACTAAGGCTTCGTTCACATCTGCGTTGGGGTCCCGTTCTGACGTTCCGTCGGAGGTTTCTGTCAGAACGGGAGCCTAAGCAGACACAAACTAACACCGACGTTTCCGTCACCATTGAAATCACCTTTGATTTCAATGGATCCGGTGCCCATGTTTCCAGTTTGTGTCTGTTGTGCACCGAACCCGTCATTTTGCCAAAAGCAATAGAGAAGCAATAGCGTACTCGACTAAGCTATTGCTTCCGGCAAAACGACAGGTCCGGTGCACAACAGACACAAACTGGAAACATGGGCACCGGATCCATTGAAATCAAAGGTGATGGAAACGGAAACCTCTGATTTCCATCAGTGTCAGTTTGTGTCTGCTCAGGGTCCTGTTCTGTCGGAAACCTAAGACGGTACGTCAGAACGGGACCCCAACGCAGATGTGAATGAAGCCTTAGGTGTTAACTTTTCAGGAAATAACGCTTATTTTTTGTGCAATGAAAAATCATAATTATACATTTTTTTACTTTTTGTATCTGTTCCTCATGGTTTTCAAGATCTCTGCTTGCAGTTATTTAATAGGAACTTTCATTGCCTACTTCAAGGGGATAAACATGGTCATATGATGCTCATACTTCCTTAAACATTTATTTAATATTTCCAGGCCAGTGAGCTTAACATCTAGTAGTACAAATAATGGGGAAAAAAAGCAGATAACATACCACACAGCATATGTATTTTTTATTACAATAGGAGTCAATGGTGGACATATACAATTGTACAGGCATATAGTTGCATATGTGTGGGTACACGTTCGCTGGCACACTTCAAAGGAGCCTTTGTTTTAACGGAATGAGATTCATCTGAATAGGAGATATATTGGAGCTTGCTTTGTGGGGATTCTATGTCAATTGCTTAAAATTACTTTATATGAATGACATATTGCCACTGTAAGTGATGGAAATATTCTTTAATACAAAATAAACAAAAAGAACTTATGAACATTGATGATACAAGGAAATAGAAGCTAAACTCGTTCTTCAGCTCCAGCTGCCAATTCTAACACTGGCATCTACCTATATTAAATCCACACTACAATAGCACTATACACAGTACAATAATAGGATAAATAACTAGGAGTGGTTGGTAAATCTTCTTTATATCATAGCATATAATTCACAACTGTTGTGTTGTTTTTCTTGCACTTGTACTAAATACTGAGAAACTCAATATCAAGCATTCCCCATAAAGAATCCACAATCTTAGCTGCCTCTTCATTAGGATCCTCTACCTGATAGCGGGTACAATTCTCCTTTTCCCCTTTAGGACAGTTTGAATTCTTCAAGACGTGACTTTAAAGGGATTTTCTAGCCGATAAAAATGTATTGCCTATCCTCAGGATAGGCCATCAATAGCTGATGGGTCAGGGTCCAACTCCCGGGACCCCCGCCAATCAGCTGTTTTGAAGGGGCCGCATCGCTCGTACGAGCGCTGCTTCCCCTTAATTTCTTCTTGCTCACTGTGAATGTTCGACACGCATTTAGTGGCGATTCACAGGTATTGCAGCCTTTTCTCCCATTGAAGTGAATCAGCTATTGATGGCCTATGCTGAGGATAGACCATCAATTTTTATCTGCTTGAAAACCAAGCCGTGGATGTGTTTCCCTGGAATAGGATCACACGCAAACACTACAGCAGCACACAAGTCTGGCTGATTTGATGATTTTGGGTTAAACCTCCCGCAAACTGTTTAATTTCATCCTTTAAATGTTCAACTGGATTGGGACTATGCTGACAAATGCTGTAAAATACAGTTACAGTCCTAGCCCTGAAAGTATGAGGGAAAATGTGTGCATCATGACAATACACAGTAAGGGAATGTTCACACGCAGAGTTTTCATGTGTATTTCAGGACGTAAATGCCTTGAAATACACCTGAAAAAATGGTAGCTGAATGACTACAAACATCTGCCCATTGAATTCAATGGGAAAAACTGCCTTATGTTCAGAAGGGGCGTTTTTTTACGCCGCTGTTTTAAAGAACGTCATGTAAAAAAACACCACGTAAAATAAAAGAGCATGTCACTATTTGAGCCGTTTTGGTGTTGTTCTTCATTGTGTCAATGGGAAAACAGCTCCAAAAACATCTAGAAATCATGCCTGAAAAAACATTTTCAGCTTAAAAAACGGCTGAAAATCGGAGGCTGTTTTCTCTGAAAATAGCTCCATCATTTTCAGCCGTTTTTGACTTTGCATGTGAACATATTTCCATTTTTCAGGTCATAGGAATAGTAAAATGAAAATAACGGTAGTTCCAGATCCGTCACATGACGGACACCAACGGTGCCCGAAGGACCCCATTGACTCTAATGGGATTAGTTAGGTTTCAGTTAAGGTGTCCATCATTTTACCCAAGAAACTAGTGCTGCAATCTGAACTATTTCACGTGATTTTTACAGAATCTGTGACAAGGGCTCCTGCCACATGAATCAAAATTGACCTGGAGATAAAGCGCCCTAGTTGGTCATAACAACCAATCACAGTATAGATTTTATTCTTACATTTGCACTGAAAATGAAAGGTGAACTGCAGTTAGGAAACATAGTTACCATAAAGGGGTGTTATGGTACCTGCTGGTATATGAAGACCTGGAAGCCATTTGAAAACAGTGGCTCAGAGTAAAGTGCCTCACTGTTGGCAACCCTCAATAGAGGTAGACAAGAGCTAGAGACGGCTGGTACTCTGTAAGATTGGCATGCCATAGCTACAAAATTATGGAAACCACCTTGCAAAAAATTCCACACTGCACTAGTTTGTACTCTGGAAGTAGAATTCTTGTAGCAGGACACAACTTTTGAACTGTCAGAGTATGATGGGCTCCCTGGAGTTAGCAGTCTTGGACTGCCACATTGTAGATTCAAGACCATGGAGACAACTGAGCAAAGTTTGTCAGACAGCAACGACTCATCACCTCAGGTCAAGTCAGATTTCCAGCAAAGGAAGGCGAAACATCTACATCATGGGTCAGTAACTGGCAATAAAAGGTCAGAGTCAAGGTCGTAAAGGTCAGAGCAGGTCAGCAATGGAATGTCAATGGCTGTAAGAACAAAGCACTGCCTGTCTACAATTATGTGTTTGAAGCATAACCATCCACAACCTGGCCGTAATGCTGTGTTATTAGTTAGAAGGTCGTAATACTGTATTTGTCATTACAATAAGTGGCAGATTAATTCTTTATCGGGTTTTTTTATGTCTCAAAGCACAGAGTTGAAGCATGCAAGTCTATCATGGCTCATATCACCACAATCATTCATTGCATCTATCAGTTTCAAGACATTGTGTCCACTATTGAAATATGTTGACAGCTACAGGTTACATTCTAGTATTGACATATTAATGGAAAACACAAAAACTTGCCTAGAATGGCACAATGGCTTTTTGCATAATAGAATTGCCCCTAATGTATTTGCAATGCTCTTAACACAATAATTATGTACAATGAGCATCAAATAATCCTGCAAAATGTAACTTTTCTTATATTTAGCAAAATACTAATGTTTTATGTCGGTTTGCATTAGTACATATACTGTATAAGAGCCTCCTTATTTTAAACCAAATCCATGGTAATGCTTAACATGCACAGATGTAGTAGAGCTGAATTTGTCACTCTATTTCAGATGACGTAGTAGGTTTATCTGCAGCTCTGTTTAAAGCCACAGATAAGATTTTACAATGAGCTGTGCCAAATGACAAACTCATCCTGATACAATGAACAAACTGAGCTCTTCTATGCCCGTATGTATGAAAGGAATAGTAGCTTTACAAATTATCAAGAGTGCTGATTTAACCCAGCTACTAGCTCTGCTACATTTGTAAATGTTTTAAGAAAACAGCATGAATGCAAGAACACTGATGGGAACTACATCCAAAAGCTCAAATATAACATATCCTATACAAGATCTACATGGACTTTCTGGATTATAGTAGATCATCTATGAAAAACCTTCAAAAAAAGATGATCATCTAGTTCATAACTCACCTTTATGAAATGTAGTGTAGAGATCTGGTTGATGCCTCAGAGGGTTGGACTAGGTGCCTTTCGCTCACATTGCCTTTTGTCCTTCTTGTGTACTTGGACAGACTCTTAATGCCTTCCCCCGGCACATTTCTGAGAAAGGCCCCTGACGTTTGGTTGCTTTGTTGAGTTCCTCTTCATTCCCTTGGACATGAAAGCTGTTATTATGAACTGATTTCAATGGTGTCAAGGAAATCTAACAGGGTGGAATGTGATTCACAATATCTTTACTTGTAAAGCAACACAAACCTCACATAGAGTTAAGGAGTGTGAGCGCAGCAATGCTTTGTGGAGCAGTACATCTCTACGTGCGTTGGCACTCAAGTGAGGGAAAGAACGCCCTGTGTAGAGCTGGACTGTCTCCATATCCACAACAACATTTCTACTTTCCTATTACTACGTGGTCAATTGACCACAAATTATTTATAATGTTAAGTAAGTGTTACGCTATGTAAAAAACTGAGCCTATAGCTATTATTATACCTTCAGTGGGGATGCAATGGTTGAATGTCATAATTAAGGGGTACCTCCAGTTGTTGTCTACCGCAAACAGTTTAAATCTGACGTAGGGAGGTGCAACTAGCAGATTAGATGGTACAATACCTGAGGCCTTTCCTGCATAAGAGCTTTGAAGGAGAAGCTTTGAGCTCATACAGTTACCTTGGCCTAATCTGCCGGCTGCGTAAGGGGAGATAAGAGGGTGAGGCAGTGCGGCGAGACCGCGGGGGAGGAAGGAGCCCCTGTTGTAAGCTCAGGAGGTAGCTAGACCACAATTCTTTTTCCCACAAATGATCACCTTGACTGAGGTATGTCAGAGACTGAACCCTCCTTATATCAGTTGTTGAGTAGAAGGAGCCACCCTGTCTCAAGAGCATGTGTGTGTGGGAGAGGAGGGAGACCACCTGAGTGAGTGTGCTGGTAAAGGGGCTAGAGAAATGTGTCATTTTCCTTCTCATTGAATTTGGGGTGAATGTTTACTTAACAAGTGGAATTATGAAGTGTTACTTAAACTGTTACAAGTTGATTCATTTTTACTTGCCAAAGAAAGAAGTTCTGCCGGTGCTTACATGCTTAGATGGTACTTCCTCATTAGTTACATATGGACTCTTCCTTGGACTAAACGGGGACAGCACTCCATTACTTAGGAGCAAATTTGGTGAAGTGGTAATCTTACATTCCCCACCCAGTATAGTTGGGGCCGTGAAGTATAGTGGTGTAGCGGCCATGGGGACCCACAAAGACTCCAATCCTCCTTCTCAAAGTGACTGGTGCTGCCGCACCATAAGCCATGATTTATGGGTATAGGCTGTGTGGTAGAGGGTGGCCCTTCCGTGATCCACAGCAGCACGCGTTGGTGTAGGCTGCGTAGCTTACCGTGAGTTTTTCCCACCCGACACAATTGGACCCCAACATTGGAGGAACGGCAACTCAAGATCGCTGTTAAATACATTGTGGATTTAGTTAACAGTTAATCATTATCTCTTGTGTCCAAGAAATCCTTTTACACTGTGATCACAGTGCAGCATCGGCACTGGCACTAATTCAGGCAGGCGGTCTGTGTCTCTCTCTGCAGCGTGAGAGCATACCCTAATCTGCAAGCTGAAGGGATGGGAGGGCACCCCATGCCAGCTGCTGTGTGACGAATGCCTCTTTACAATTGCATCTGCGACTTAGGACAAGTGGGCACATTTATCTCCATCCACAAAAAGTGCCCAACTGGTTAATAAATGAATGTATGTAAAGATATGTTATTGAAATAATGATAGGGCCATCTTTAACCCGCTTCGGCCACAGCTATTTAATGTTTAATTTTCGTTTTTTCTACCCACCTTCCGTTTTTTTTATTTTTTCATTGACATAGCCGTATAGGTTGTTTTCTTTGTTGTTTTTTTTTTGCTGGACGAGATGTAGTATTTAATGCCACCATTTAATGTACCATATAATGTCCTGGGAAACTTATTTTGTAGGGTAGACAGCAATTCCTCCATTGTTTTTTAGGTAATGTTTTTACTGCGTTCACTTGATATTTGAAATTTATTTTGCGGGTCAGTATGGTGACTACGATACCAAATTTTTGTATTGTTTTTATATGTTTTTTTTAATGTTTTAATTCTTTTACAATATAAAAACCAGTTGTTTAAAAAAAATTGGACTTGTGTCACCATATTCTTAGAGCCATAACTTTTAAATTTTTCCATCAAAGGAGCTGTGTGAGAGCTTGTTTTATTCAGCGCGAGATGACAGTTTTTTATTTTTATTTTGGTACATATGTATTTTTGATCACTTTTTATTCAATTCTTCCAATTTTTTTTTACGGCGTGCACCATGCGGGTTAAATAATATTATATTTAATAGTTTGTAGTTTTATGAACGCACTAAAGCTTTAGGGGAAAAATATTTTTGTTTTTCAATATTCTAAAATCTTTAAATAATTTGGATGTTTTGATACTTTTGTATTGCAGTGTACTGCGCTTTTTACTGGCTCCAATTAAGCCCTGGTAGGGCATGTACATGTACGTCAAATATCAGTAAGGGCATAAAATATACAGTCAGAGGCGTAGCTTAAAGCTCCTGGGCCCCAGGGCAAGTTCTGTAACAGGGCCCCCACCTACTATGTGCCCTTTAAACTACTTACCGTATATCTTGTTATAAGGTGGAGGGTACTTTGGGCTCCCTCAGGCATCAGGGCTCAGTTGCGACTGCTACCTCTGCACCCCCTATAGCTACGCCCCATATACAGACGAAGATATCTGAAGTGTCAATGGATGTTACTGGTTTAAAACAAAGATATGTCTCATATGCAATGCACACCACAAATCTAAATTTTCCAAGAAAAATACCAATAAATTGGTCCGCTAAAAACAGGACCTAATTTTGAAGCACAGAGAAAGCATTATAGCAGAATAACTCAGCTGAACTACAAACGCAAATAAAATGTATACCGGAAACACAGTGCTGCTTTATAAATCACACTAGCGCAAACTGTGGTCTGCAACTGAAGTTTATTGGAAGTCTTCCTGTCATTAGTAAGTTACATAGTTACATAGTTACATAGTTAGTACGGCTGAAAAAAGACACATGTCCATCAAGTTCAATCAAGGGACGGGAAAAGGGAAGGAAAAATTTCTACACATAGGAGCTAATACTTTTTTGTTCTAGGAAATTATCTAACCCTTTTTTAAAGCCATCTACTGTCCCTGCTGTGACGGCTCCTGCGGTAGGCTATTCCATAGATTCACAGTTCTCACAGTAAAGAAGGCTTGTCGCCTCTGCAGGTTGAACCTTTTTTTCTCCAGACGGAGGGAGTGCCCCCTTGTTTTTTGAGGGGGTTTTACAAGGAACAGGATTTCACCATATTTTTTGTATGTGCCATTAATATATTTATTTAAGTTAATCATGTCCCCCCTTAGTCGTCTTTTTTCAAGGCTAAATAGGTTTAATTCTTTTAATCTTTCCTCATAACTTAAATTCTCCATGCCCCTAATTAGCTTCGTTGCTCTTCTTTGTATTTTTTCCAACTCCAGGGCATCCTTTCTATGAACTGGAGCCCAGAACTGAACTGCATATTCTAGATGAGGCCTCACTAATGCTTTGTAAAGTGGCAATATTACATCAATGTCCCGTGAGTCCATGCCTCTTTTAATACAAGACAATATCCTGCTGGCCTTTGAAGCAGCTGATTGACACTGCATGCTGTTATTTAGTTTATGATTTACAAGTACACCCAGATCCTTCTCAACAAGTGAATCCGCCAGTGTAGCTCCCCCTAGGACATATGATGCCTGCAGGTTGTTGGTACCCAGATGCATAACTTTACATTTATCTACATTAAACTTCATCTGCCAAGTGGACGCCCAAACACTTAGTTTGTTTAAATCCGCTTGCAATTCATGAACATCTTCCATAGACTGAACTATATTACATAGCTTGGTGTCATCTGCAAAAATAGAAATAGTGCTATTAATCCCATCCTCTATATCATTAATAAATAAGTTGAATAATAGTGGTCCCAGCACTGAACCCTGGGGTACACCACTTATTACCGGGGACCATTCAGAGTAGGAATCATTGACCACAACTCTCTGGATACGGTCCTTGAGCCAATTCTCAATCCAATTACAAACTATATTTTCTAAACCTATAGTCCTTAATTTACCCATTAGGCGTCTGCAAATGCCTTTGCAAAGTCCAAAAACACTAAATCCACAGCAGCCCCTCTGTCTAGGCTTCTGCTTACCTCTTCATAAAAACAGATTAGGTTAGTTTGACAACTTCTGTCCTTAGTAAAACCGTGCTGGCTGTCACTTATAATACTATTTTTTGTCACATAATCCTGTATATAGTCCCTCAATAGCCCCTCAAACATTTTCCCCACGATGGATGTTAAGCTTACTGGTCTATAATTACCCGGGGAAGACCTCGAGCCCTTTTTGAAAATAGGCACCACATTTGCGCTGCGCCAGTCCCTTGGCACTATACCAGTCACTAGAGATTCTCTGAATATTATGAAAAGGGGGACAGAAATAACTGAACTAAGCTCTTTAGAATTCTAGGGTGTAACCCATCTGGTCCCGGGGCCTTGTGCACATTTATTTTATTTAATTTAGCTTGGACCATATCTACATTCATCCAATTCAGTATATCAACTGATATATTAACAGCACTGGCAGCGGCTACATCAGCTGCTCTTTCTTCAGTTGTATGTACAGAGCTAAAGAACCCATTTAGTAACTCTGCCTTCTCTTGATCCCCTGTGACCAACTCCCCATTACCATTATCTAGGGGTCCTACATGTTCAGACCTTGGCTTTTTAGCATTTATATACTTGAAGAATTTTTTGGGATTTGTTTTACTTTCCTTGGCCACCTGCCTTTCATTTTGTATTTTTGCTAATTTTATTACCTTTTTACAGATTTTATTAAGCTCTTTATATTTTACAAAGGCTGCAGATGTACCCTCAGATTTGTATTTTTTAAATGCCCTTTTTTTGTCATGTATTGCCCCTTTCACAGAAGGTGTAAGCCATGTGGGATTTAATTTGAGTCGTTTATACTTGTTACCTATAGGAATAAATTTTGCACTATAATAACTCAAAGTAGATTTGAAAATCTCCCATTTATCATTTGTCCCATTATATGACATTAGTTCTTCCCAGTCTATATCCTGAATTGCAGCCCTCATCCTGGGGAATTTGGCTTTCTTAAAATTAAATGTTTTTGCCCTCCCAGCCTGCGTTTGTTTTTTACAGTATAGGTAAAATTTAACTATATTATGATCACTGTTACCGAGGTTTTCACGAACATTGACATTCCCAACAAGATCTGCATTATTAGAAATGACCATATCCAACAGAGCTTCACCTCTAGTCGGGTCTTCCACAAACTGGCCCATAAAATTTTCCTGCAACAGGTTGAGGAAATGTCTCCCCTTTGCAGTTAAAGCTGAACCATGACACCAATTAATATCCCGGAAATTAAAATCTCCCATTATCACTACAGTACCCGCCTGTGCAGCCCGCTCCATCTGTTTATATAGCTGACCTTCCATCTCTTCAGTTATATTGGGGGGTCTATAGATTACACCAAAAGTAATTTTTTCAGTGTTTACCTCCCTTTCTAGTTCCACCCACAAGGTTTCAACCTCCTCACAGTATTCACCCACTATTGTCTCTTTCACACTCGCCTTCATATCATTTCTCACATACAGACATACACCACCGCCTTTCCTATTTGTCCTGTCTTTCCGAAACAGTGTAAAACCCTGTAGATTTACAGCCCAGTCATGTGAAGAGTCCAGCCATGTTTCAGCAACACCAACTATATCTATATTTTCTTCCAGTATCAAGGCCTCCAGCTCCCCCATTTTGTTTGCTAGACTTCTGCCATTTGTGAACATACACTTTAACTTGCCTGTCAGTTTTTCACTTTTATTATCAGAAATGTGATTTGACATTATTTGGGCATTTTTATTTACACTGCTGGTTTGTAACGAAAGGATCTCCTTATCTTGTTGCCTAGTCCTCTCCCCACATTCCGTTTCTCCCCCCACCAATATAGTCTGACCCCTCTCTAACCTGGCTACCCCTTTTTTTTCTACATTGACCTCCCTCCTCAGCCCTAGTTTAAATACTCCACCACCCCAGCTAGAATTCTCTCCCCCAGCACAGCGGACCCCCTTCCATTTAGGTGCAAATCATCTGCAGAATACAGTTTGTACCCCCAATGAAAAGTCAGCCCAGTGCTCTAGGAACCCAAATCCTTCTCCTCTACACCAAGACTTAAGCCATGCATTTAACTCCCTGAGCTCCCGCTGTCTTTCCTGTGATGCGCATGGCACAGGCAGTATTCCTGAGAATACAACCTTGGAGGTCCTTCCCTTCAGCTTGTAGCCTAGTTCTTTAAAATTATTCTTAAGGCTCCTCCACCTACCATTTATTCTGTTGTTGGTACCGACATGGACCACGACAGCTGGATCATCACCAGCCCCTCCCAGCAATTTGTCCACCCGTTCCACCACATGCCGAACCCTGGCACCAGGGAGACAGCAAACCATTTGCTTGAGGTGGTCTTGGCGACAAATTATTCTATCCGTCTTCCTGATTATAGAATCCCCTACGACTATCAATTGTCTTGGCTTACCTGCATTACCATCCCACCGACTACTAGATGGGCTGTTCTCCCGGCTGTTAGAGAGATCAGTATCCACTAGGGCTGCCATTTCTGAGACTGACACCCTCGCATCATCACCCAACTTGGCAATTTTGGTTGGAATGTCAGAAACCGGATTGGCCTTCCTTTTCTTTGAAACCAAATACCAAATACCAGGCTTAATAGGGCACATTTACTAATTCTAGTGTAGATTACATCCTATTACCTAACATGGCGCTCCTGAAGAATATGAATGGAGTGCAACTTTAAAGAGGCTCTGTCACCACATTATAAGTGCCCCATCTCCTACATAAGGAGATGGGCGCTATAATGTAGATGACAGCAGTGCTTTTTATTTAAATAAACAATCTATTTTTACCACTTTATTAGCGTTTTTAGATTTATGCTAATGAGTTGCTTAATGCCCAACTGGGCGTATTTTTACTTTAGACCAAGTGGGCGTTGTACAGAGGAGTGTATGACGCTGACCAATCCGTGACCAATCAGCATCATGCACTCCTCTCCATTCATTTAGGCAGCGCATAGGGATCCTTTTAGATCTCTATGTGCTGTCTTATACTAACACATTCCACGGGATGTCTATTCACAATCTCTGCACTTCGTTACTGTTTCTATGGTAGTTACAGCAGAGGAAGCGTGATCTCGTTGTAACCTGTCATTTACCGCGTAATCTCGCGAGATTACGCGTCCTCTGCTGTAACTACCACAGACAGAGTAACGAAGTGCAGAGATTGTGAATAGACATCCCGTGGAATGTCTATTCACTGTCTAAACATTTCAGTATTGTTAATGTGTTAGTATAAGACAGAACATAAGGATCTAACAGGATCCCTATGCACTGTGTAAATGAATGGAGAGGAGTGCATGATGCTGATTGGTCAGCGTCATACACTCCCCTGTACAACGCCCACTTGGTCTAAAGTAAAAATACGCCCACTTGGGCATTAAGCAACTCATAAGCATAAATCTAAAAACGCTAATAAAGTGGTAAAAATAGATCGTTTTTTTTAAATAAAAAGCACTGCTGTCACCTACATTATAGCGCCCATCTCCTTATCTAGGAGGTAGGGCACTTATAATGTGGTGACAGAGCCTCTTTAAAGAGGCTCTGTCACCAGATTTTGCAACCCCTATCTCCTATTGCAGCAGATCTGCGCTGCAATGGAGATAAGAGTAACGTTTTTTGTTTTTTTTAAACGAGCATTTTTGGCCAAGTTATGACCATTTTTATATTTATGTAAATGAGGCTTTCTAAAGTACAACTGGGCGTGTTTAAAGTAAAAGTACAACTGGGCGTGTATTGTGTTCGTTACATCTGGGCGTTTTTACTTCTTTTACTAGCTGGGCGTTGTGTATAGAAGTATCATCCACTTCTCTTCAGAACGCCCAGCTTCTGGCAGTGCAAAGACACAGCGTGTTCTCGAGAGATCACGCTGTGACGTCACTCACTTCCTGCCCCAGGTCCTGCATCGTGTCGGACGAGTGAGGACACATCGGCACCAGAGGCTACAGTTGATTCTGCAGCAGCATCAGCGTTTGCAGGTAAGTAGCTACATCGACTTACCTGCAAACGCCGATGCTGCTGCAGAATCACATGTAGCCTCTGGTGCCGATGTGACAAATCCTGTTTATATCCCCTAGGGCATATGAACGAACAGCCATTTATTAAATTGTCCGGCAGATGATAACACATTCCCCTGTGCCTGCTGCAGGGAAAATGTCACTTTAGACACTGTTTACGCAAGCAGACCCTAATGATACTATTTAAAAAAGGGTTGGGTTACACCTTAGCCAGCTGAACTGATCTCAATCTACTGCCAGACTTTGCTGTGTGACCCTGTTAATTGTATTTCATCCCCGATCTAGTATAGACACTAGTAATATGGAAACCCTAGAAGTAGCTGAATCCAGGGCCGTACCACATATATGAGGCGAGATGAGCATGTCGACTCAGGCGGCGGCCTGCTGCCTCTATGAGGAGGTAGTTGCGCCACTGAAACCAGCCACCACCACCCCCTCCTGCACTATAATTGTACCTGCGTAGATACAATTACATGCATAATCAATGAATGGCGAGGCACATTCAGCGCCTTCGAATGACGTAAGCGGTGCGATGACGTTGTTGAAAGACGCTGACTGGCAGGCCAGAATACCTTGCCCAGCCACTCAGCGCCTTTTACGGACGCAAGTGGCGCGATTACATCATCACGCCGCTTGCGTCTTTAAAAGGCGCTGAGTGGCTGGGCAAGTCATTCTGCCCTACCAATCAGCGTCTTTCAATGTCATCGCACCGCTTGCGTCATTCAGCACCAGCAGACCTGCTCAGAAGAGAGCAGGCCTGCATTTTGAGAGGATGACGCGGGAACGGGATAAGGTGAGTAGGTAAAGTCTATTTTTTTCTGTATGAGGGGCTATATGTGGAGCACTATATACAGGGAGGGACTATATATGTGTGAGGGGCTATATGTGTGAGGGACTATATTTGGAGCATTATCTACAGGGGGCATTATGTGGAGCACTATCTACAAGGAGGGGCTTTATGTGGAGCACTATCTACAGGAGAGGCCGTATGTGGAGCACTATCTACAAGGGGGGCTATATGTGGAGCACTATCTACAGAGGGGGCTATATGTGGAGCACTATCTGCAGGGGGCATATGTGGAGCACTATCTACTGGGGAGCTATATGTGGGCACTATCTAAAGGGGATCTCTGGGGACATTATCTACAGGGGGCTCTATGGAGGGCACTATGTATGTCGGGCACTGTCTGCAGTGGGGCTCTATGGAGGGCACTATGTATGTGGGGCACTGCCTACTGGCGCTCTATGTGGGGCACTGTCTGCAGGGGGCTCTATGGGTGCACTGTCTACAGGGGTCTCTATGGGGTGGCACTATCGACAGGGGCTCTTTGGAGGGCACTATCTACATGGGGCACTGTCAGTGTGTGTGCGTGTGTGTGTATGTATGACGACAAGGCATAGTGTATGGCACCATGAACATTTTATCTTCGTTTATAGATGCAGAAATGTTTGAAAAGTGGGAAGCTGAATACATCTGAGAGGAAAACTACAGAAATGGGATGTGGCCTGGAGAAGTCATCATAGAGGTCTGGAAGAAAAGAGAAAAAGAACAACTAGAATCTAATGTCACCTGTGAGTCACTTAATGTAAATGTTTATTCTGCCTCCAATCAGTACTGTAGTCATTGCATGATCTGCAGCGAGATGATGGGTGGTATGATTATTTTTTTTGTGGAACAGCAACTCCCAGCATATCCATACCATTGTACAGGCCATGCTGGGAGCTGTAGTTTTACGCCGTACAAACCTATACGGCAGGGGTTTCATAAAATTGAGCAGTATGTGTGCTGGTGCGGTATATATGTACTGATCTTGGTTCTGGGGCTGTATATATGTACTGAGCTTTGTTCTGGTGCTGTATATAAGTACTGAGCTTTGTTCTGGTGCTGTATATATGTATGAGCTTGGTTCTGGTACTGTATATATGTACTGAGTTTTGTTCTGGTGCTGTATATAGTTCAGAGCTTGGTTCTGGAGCTGTAATAATGTAGGATATATTTATAATAAAATTTCAGGGCAGATGGAATTATTTTCAATTCATTATATATTTAATGGGAACCTGTCAGGTAGTTTTAACCGCTTGAACCACCACCATACGGTAATACATGACCTGACAATATTTCCAAACATTCCCTTGTATGTTTTTTTCAGATGCAGCAAAATCTATAAAATCAACTTTTAAACCGTGGACACTATATGCATATTACTCTATAAAGGGTCATGGGGCGGTGCCATTATCCTGAAGTGTCACATAGTCAGGGGTGTCATAGCACTGGGCCTTCGGGGCCCAAGCACTGGATATTTGGCCTGGTGCCCCGGATCCCAGCGACTGCCACATTTGGGTCGCAGCGGTCGCAATTGCGGCCGCCAGCATCGCATCCCATGTATGAAAGTCAGTATAGTAACTGGGAAGAGAGAGAAAAAACACACTGCGCCACCTTGTGCAAATCAGTGGGTAGAGGATGAGACGAGAGGGCATGTATCATGCTCACCTAGGTAGGATGTAAGAAGGCATATAGAACCACAGTGCTGCTGCCAGATCCGAGTCGGTATCCCGAGGGGACCGCTTTGTTGAAGGGAAAAGGAGGAGAAAAATGGATCTTTCTGAGGGCGCTGCTGCGTGGTGGAATTGATGAGAACAAAGTCCAGAGTATGATAAACGAGAAGTTTTAATTCAATATGTGGCTACGCGTTGCAACCAAAGGGGATCAGAGCCACGGAACACACAGGACAAGCGGAGCACACCGAAGGTGAGAAGATACATGATTATACACCATTACTGCATCTGTTGCAATTAGAGTGTATTAGCCAATGGGGGAATGTGCTTGGATACAGTGTAGGACTGATAACTGCATTCTTTTATAAAAGGAATGAATTATTGGGGGAAGATGTGTGGTTGCGCAACTCTCAATATCCCCTAACCACACATCTTCCCCCAATAATTCATTCCTTTTATAAAAGAATGCAGTTATCAGTCCTACACTGTATCCAAGCACATTCCCCCATTGGCTAATACACTCTAATTGCAACAGATGCAGTAATGGTGTATAATCATGTATCTTCTCACCTTCGGTGTGCTCCGCTTGTCCTGTGTGTTCCGTGGCTCTGATCCCCTTTGGTTGCCCCGGCAACGGATCAGCGTCATAGCACCCTTCAGTGACAATTAGTAACACAATTGTTCACCCAGTGTATCTAAGCCTGTGCTAAAATCATCATTTCTATTACCAAATAGCACTAACCCCTTTCCAAACCAGTAACAAAACCATTCACCAGTGTTTTGGATCATAAATTTGGATATGTTCAGTTTTATTTATTATATAATATTCATGTTTTACTTTTAATATCTCCCTATTGTATTTCCTCTCTTCTTGCTGTCCGCAAGCTTCTTTTGTATTCTATGTATTTTATGTGCTTTGCTCTTTCAGTGTGCTCCGTGGCTCCGATCCCCTTTGGTTGCCCTGACAACGGATTAGCGTCCTAGCACTTTTCAGTGTTACTCAGTAACACAATTGCTCGCCCAATGCAAGTCCGTGCTGCAACCAACATTTTATGAATCCCGTAGTATTCGATCCCCCCTCAACAAAACTATATACCAGATCTTGGGATCGTAAATTTGGATAATTTTTTCTTTTTTCTAATTTTAATATTTCCGTACTATATTCCCTTTCTCTGTGCTGTCCGCAAGAATGTATTTTATGTATTTTAACAAAGGAATGTATGTATTCTGCAACTATGTTTCTATTACTACCCGCGAGGAGTGAAAGGAAAAAAGCCGGGTGTGACGTCACGATCGCACCTTGACCCCGTCAGATTTGGCGGTTTTTTCACTCAAGCTAATTTGAACCCACATGTTATATAAATGCTGTTAACTTAGTATGCACATGGCCTGAGGAAGACGCTTGTTCGGCGTTGAAACGCGTAGCCACATATTGAATTAAAACTTCTCGTTTATCATACTCTGGACTTTGTTCTCATCAATTCCACCACGCAGCAGCGCCCTCAGAAAGATCCATTTTTCTCCTCCTTTTCCCTTCAGTATAGTAACTGGGGCCTATGTAATAAAATACACGGGCCCCTGTTACTATAGTGACGACACATACTTACCCAGCTTCCTTCCCAAGTGCAGCGGAAGTTCTGACGTCTTCTCACGTCAAATCTGGGGGCCGCCATTTCAATTTTCGCCTCAGGCAGCAGAAAAGCTAGAATCGACCCTGGCTGAATCCAGAGTTCTTATAACAGAGGTCATAGACGTTGTAGGAGACAAAATTGAATCCTTAAAGAGGACCTGTCATCTGCCCAAAAAAGTAACATCTCGGTTAGATTGCAGGTGCTTCACAGATTCTGACGCTTTTTATTTTTTTTCTTCTAGCCCCCACCGTTCCTGAGATATCGGGGCCGTCAGTCCTGGTGTCCGATATGTAAATGAGGCCTTTGACTGTTTAGTGGGCGGTTACCCCTTATCAAGTGACAGATGTTACCTGCCCACTTGACAGTCAAAGTCCTTATTTGCATATCAGGCACCAAAACTAATGGCACCGATATCTCAGCAACGGTGGGGGGCACCTGCAAGCTAACTGTGTTGTCAGTGGCAGTTTTTTGGGCAGGTGACAGGTTCTCTTTAACCTAAACAGCACAGATGTCATGTACTTACCATCCCGTGCTCCAGTGCCATCTCTACACCCCTCTAGGGTGGAATATTTTAATCCGTTACAGTGGGCTCAGTGTCAGTTATATGGTTCTATGCCCTAGCTAGCTAGGCATTTTGTTCCAGTGTTTTCAATTGTGTTTTGGCTACTGTTTCACCTGGCTTGTTTGACTCCTCTTTGCTTCACTCATCTGTACCACATACCCACATCTGCTACATCTTCATCATTGAACCTTCACTCGTCTGAGTATCCTCCCGACTACCGCTAGTGTACTGTATTCCTGTCTCTGCTTGATTACTGTTTCCTGACCCTTGGTGTCCTGACTACATTTACACCTCACCCCTGGTATCACATCTGTCTCTGCCTGACTCCTGTTGCCAACTTCCAAATTGCCTGACCTTGCTTTATACTTCTCTGTGTTCTACCGATACCAGTACATTTAAAAAAAAACTTTGTTTGCCATTGCCCATAGTAACCATAATTCCAGTCTCTTCTATTTATCGTCTGGTTCCCTATCAGCTAATGTTATCCAGAGATTTAACTACTGGACCAGCTAGTGGTACTTAAATCTTGGTGCAAGCTGACTACCTCAATCCTAACAGAAGTCACGGGAAAGGGAAATGTTACAGGTGAAATTGTGGCATCCAGTTGGTTCTCTCTCTGGGTATCGTGGCAGGACACTAATAGAGAAAAAAAAGAGTTATATTACACTGCCCTCTAGTGTTAAATAAAGAATTTGATATTCTTTGATACTGTCATAGAGGAAACATGGAAGATTGTGGTTTCGTTTTGCAATTATTCATTATAGTGCACTTTTATACAAGTGAGCATTTGTCTGTACTCTTGCCGTGTGTTAAAGGAGTTTTCCCACAAGGGACATTTATGACATATCCACAGGATATGTCATAAATGTCAGATAGATGCGGGTCCCACCTCTGGAACCCGCACCTATATCTACAGAGGCATAGCTAGGTTCTCCTGCACCCGGGGCAAATATTCCGATTGGCGCCCCCCTAACTTATTCCCCGACATCTCCTTCCCGCTCGCCATGTTTGCTTTCTCTACCAATAAATGAGGTGTAATTTTTTTTCGCAATTTTTTTTAATGTAAGTCGAGCATAAAAGCATTACTACATTTTACAAGCTATATAGTTACATAACGTAGTTAACATAAAAATAAATTAAAAGAAAATAAATTAAAGAAGCCACACACAGACCCCTGTAGATAGCGCCACACACAGCCCCCCTTGTAGTTAACACCACACAGCTCCCCTGTTGTAGATAGCGCCACACAGCCCCCATGTAGATAGCGCCACACACAGCCCCCCTTGTAGATAGTGCCACACACAGCCACTCTCTTGTAGATACTGCCACACACATCCCCCCTTGTAGATAGCGCCACACAGCCCCCCTTGTAAAAAGCACCACACAGCCCCCCTTGTAGATAACGCCACACAGCCCCCCTTGTAGATAGCGCCACACACAGCCCCGCTTGTAGATAGTGCCACACACAGCCCCTCTCTTGTAGATAGTGGCACACACATCCCCCTTGTAGATAGCGCCACACACAGCCCCCCTTGTAGCTAGTGCCACACACAGCCCGCTTCCCCCCTTGTAGATAGCGGACCACTCCACCCCTTGTAAATAGCGGCACACTCGCCCCCTTCTGGTAGTGCCACACACAGCCCGCTGCCCCATGTAAATAGTGCCACACTCTTCCCCCTTGTAAATAGTGCCACATTCCCCCCCTTTTAAATAACGCCACACTTCCTGCTTGTATTTAGCGCCACACTGTAAACAGAGCGGCGAACGGTAGCCTACCGCTACCACTCTCCTCTCTGCCTGGCGTGACTTACCGGAGGAGCCTGAGGATGTCATGCGGTGCAGGCAGCAGCGGAGTTCCTTCTGACTAGGGTCGGTGACAGCCAGGGCCAGCCTTAGATTGGATGGCGCCCTGAGCGGGACTCTCTATTGCCGCCCCCTACACAAACAAAAAATGAACCACATATATAGACACACACATATTGGAATATATTTACTGTACATACATAAAGACAGATATTTAGACATACAGGCAAATATACATACACACATTCTGGAATATTTACATACAGGTAAATATATAGACGTACAGACACATATAAACACACACACACACACACACACACACACACACACACACACACACACCGGTAGATAAATACACAGACAGGAACATATACAAATACATAAAAGGCACATATATACAAGCACAAAGACACATTCACAAACAGACACATATATACGCAGTACAGATAATCTAGTAGATTTCACATGCAGTCCTATGTAACATCACAGATAACACAGTGATAACTCTCTGAGTACAGATAATGTAGTGGATGTTATATGCAGTCCTATGTAACACCACAGATAACACAGTGATAACTCTCTGAGTACAGATAATGTAGTAGATGTTACCTGCAGTCCTGTGTAACACCATAGATAACAAAGTGATAACCCTCTGAGTACAGATAATGTAGTAGACATTACCTGCAGCCCTATGTAACACCACAGATAACACAGTGATAACTCTGTGAGTAAAGATAATGTTGTAGATGTTACCTACAGTTACACCGCTGATAACACAGTGCTAACTCTCTGAGTACAGATAATTTCGTAGATGATAACTTTACCCACAGACACATATAAACACACACACAGAGGCATATATATATAAGGGGCAGCAGGGTATATAGGGGTCAGCAGGGTATATAGGGGTAGCAGAGTATATAAGGGGCAGAAGGGTATATAGGGGCAGCATGGTATATAGGGGCAGCAAGGTATATAAGGGGAAACGGGGTATATAAGGGGCAGCAGGGTATATAGGGACAGCAGAGTATATAGGGGCAGCAGCGTATATAGGAGCAGCAGGGTATATAGGGGATGCAGGGTGGATAGGGGCAGCAGGGTATATAAGGGGCAGCAGCATATATATAAGAGGCAGCAGGGTATATAGGGGCAGCAGGGTATATAAAGGGCAGCATATTATATAAGGGGCAGCAGGATATATAGGGGACAGAAGGGTATATAGGGGCAGCAGGGTATATAGGGGCAGCAGGGTATATAGGAGAAAGCAGGGTATATTGGAGGCAGCACAGATATCTGCATTTTATTTGTTCTACTTTAATAGTGAACACACACTTTTACAAAGAGACATAAACACATGCAGAGACATATACACACACACACACACACACACACACACACACACACACTGTAACATATACACATACAAACAGAGAGACACATACTTTTTTACCCACTACACAGACATATACACACAGACACACATAGACACTCACCATGTCTCCTTGCTGACAGGATCACAGGTTTCTTGCTGGACGGGCTGTGGGCGGAGCTTCCTCCTCTGCTCCTCAGCTGTTATATTCTCTGTGTGTGTGTAACAGCAGAGCAAATAGTAGAGGTAGAGCCCAGTGGTGCCCCCTACATGCTGAGAGGGTGCAGCGCCCTGTGCGCTCGCACACCCCTAAGGCCGGCCCTGGTGACAGCCTGGGAGTGGGCCAGCCCAGTCACCTGACCTGAGTCATCTGACCTCATGTCACTGACGTGAGGTCAGGTGACAGGTCAGGTGACTGGACTAGTCCATTCCCTGGCCATCACAGACCCCAGTCAGAATGCCGCTGCATTAACTCCTAGCTCTTCCTAAAGCTGATCACTGCTGCAGGTGTCCAACATACAGGGCGCCTATCAGCAGCGATCAGCTGCTCTGCGGCGCCCTCCCTTCCCTACCAACTAGTTGCGCCCCCCCCCCCTAGCTACGTCCCCTAAACCCCATTCTAGCTTTGTCTGCTATCACTGACTCCCAGCCACTTCCTGACTGACTAGAGCTATGCTGTTTTCACTTTCATGGTCGGAAATCAGCCGACACACAAAGAGGTAGAACGGGGTTTAGGAGCCCCGTTCTAGAGATAGGTGCGGGTCCCAGAGGTGGGACCCGCATCTATCTGACATTTATGACATATCCTGTGGATATATCATAAATGTCCCTCGTGTGAAAACCCATTTAAGCAGCAGCCTAAATATGTTCAGGTTGTTACTTAGTACTAGAGACTTTGGCCAGTGAAAGAGAGATTTCTTGATAAAATTATTTCAGAAGACTTGTTGAAATGGTTTTAAACTGAAGCGTCACTTTAAAATCCAAGATTTTGTTGTTGAAAGTAATCAAATTCTCAATCTTTATTATTATTATTATTATTATTATTAATAATAATAATAATAATAATAATAAGAGTATTTATTTATATAACACCAACATATTCCGCTTTACAATTAGGGAATTAAAAAACAAGTAATCAAAACAAATGAACAAACAATGAGGCAAAAGTTGAGAGGTCCCTGCCCATAAGAGCTTATAATCGAAATCGAAATGGAATGGGAGGAATGACACAATAGTTACATAGTGATAATAGTGTTGAGGGAACCAGCCCCTTGTGTTGAGATATCTGTGACCAGGTTAAGTTGTTTTTAGGTCATAGACTATGGTTACTTTATAGGCCTCTTTGAAGATATTTGTTTTCAAGGCACGCTTAAAAGTGGAAAAAAAAATCACTGGAGTAGGACTGGAGTTTTAGTTAAAATATAGCTTTTACTTTAGAAAAATGTTTAAAAATTATGTACAAACACTTTTACAAAAACGTAACACTTCTGCATTCACGGTAATGATAATATTGAAAACTTCTAATTTTGCTTAGGAAGAAAACCTTCTTCAATAGCCCCTTAAGTATAACTGGGTTGTTTTTTTTTTTTCCACACATATAGCTGTTATAGAGGAGTATAGATGTAACGTCTATGGCCACGGTCCGTCGTTCGGTCGTTAACCTCGAC
Organism: Rhinoderma darwinii; assembly: GCF_050947455.1. Taxonomy (NCBI): domain Eukaryota; kingdom Metazoa; phylum Chordata; class Amphibia; order Anura; family Rhinodermatidae; genus Rhinoderma; species Rhinoderma darwinii. The sequence continues at coordinate 419,403,853 of NC_134688.1, forward strand.
GGCCATGGCCATGGACATCTTACCTCGCTGCAGCGTTGTCCTCCTGTGTGGCGCCAGCACTCACTTCCGGACCTCGAGTTTCTCCGGCGGGCGCGCGCGCCCGCGCGTGCACGGCCTTGAAGAGCCAGTGCGCGCATTTTTGCAGGAAGTCTGCAATCTAGCTCAGGATGCCCTGGGCTATAAAAAGGGCTCTGTCCTTTTGCTCTTTGCCAGAGCGTTGTTTGTTACCCATAGTTTGTCGTGCTTATGGTCTCCCAGTGTCTTCCAGTTTCCCAGTGTACCTTGCTCCTGTATCCCGTATCCTGTTTCCGTGCTACCTAGTTCTAGTGCCGTGCTGTGCTATTGCCGTGCTGTGCTACAGTCTACGCTTGATCTGCTACGCCTCACCTGACGACTTCCCGCCACCTGGTCCTGGACGTGTCTGCCTCGCTACTGACTACGATTGCCTCAGGTACCCTTGCTGAACTAATTGAACTCCGTACTTACCTGTTAGGCCAGCTGCCATCCCGCTACGCGGTATAGCCCAGTGGGTCCACACCCCGCATCGTGACAATAGAGAGGGGTATAGAGCTATTATTTTTTTTTTTTTTTTTTGTAATAACCCCACTACCTGTTCCGTTGTGGATTGCTCTTCATGTGATGAGTTGATTTGGGAAACTACTGTAGCAGCTCCTTAGTCATAGTTCTCCCGACGCGTTTCTTCTAGGTTTAGATTCATCAGTGGAGATCAGGCCATTAGAAAGCTCCTCCATAGTGAGGGAAGGTTATAGATTGTAGTTCTTGTTGTGGCTCCCAGATAAGAAATGTTTGCAGTGGCAAAGTGGGGCCATGGCAGAGTTAGTAGCCCACACTCCGTTCTAGACGCCTATGTCAGGCGTCTGACATCCTCATTGAAACATGTGTTTCCTCTGCTTTTTAAAGCCGGTCTATGTCCCTCCCTTAAACACACTCCATTCGGGGGAGTGTGTGGTGTATGCAGGCATGTCGCAGCCGCCAAAGAACTGGACTTGATTAGGCATTGAGATGTAAACATAGAGCTCTCTGCGGGAACTACAAGCTACGTGACACAAAGGGAATAAAGCTAGGAAGGGGGGTTATATTCGGTATTGAGACATTGCGGGCCCTTTTCTATTTTAAGCAGAGGGTGGTGTCTAAAATATATTAACGGATATTTGATTGCAGAAGGCCAGGGTACGTGATGAGCAAATGTTGGCCCATTAATTACATTCTATCAGTACTAAATGAGATATAAATGCATGTTCAAGTGATAAATCGTGTAGTGTACATACTTCTATGCAAAGTGATATATTAGATATACGCTTAGGAGGCATAAGATGTACAGGGTGGGCCATTTATATGGATACACCTAAATAAAATGGGAATGTGACACATCAAACTTATCGAGAATTTCACAAGAAAAACAATGGTGTTGTTAGGGATCTGCCAGGTACTTCATCTAGCTATACTCCTGGGATTAATCAATCCACACCTGAGGCCAGACCTGTTCGACTGACACCGTTTCCCACCAACCAGGGTGGCAGGCTCAGGAGTGGGAGAGCCTATCGCGGCCTGGTCTGTCGGAGTTAGCTCCACCCCCTGCCCTTTATTACCTGCCCTGTGCTCTCCCTCAGTGCTTGTAATTCTTTTGGATTCCTGGCCCCACTGCTGCTTGCTCCAGCCTGCTTCTGCCATGCTTCTGCCTTGCTGCAGTTCTGCTTGACCTGCTTTGCTTTGCCCCTGGCTTGCTTCTGTCTCCGTGCCCGCTCGGGTGTACTCACTTCGTCCTGGTCCTGACTGTTCGTTCGCCGCCCCGTTTCCTCGTGGCGTTCCGTGGCTACTGCCCCTTCCCTTGCGTGTTCCCGGTTTGTCTTCCTGTGCACTTAGCCAGCGTAGGGACCGCCGCCCAGTTGTACCTCGTCGCCTAGGGCGGGTCGTTGCAAGTAGGCAGGGACAGGGCGGTGGGTAGATTAGGGCTCACTTTCCCTTTACCTCCTTCCTGCCATTACATAATTACAAGCCTTTACCTAGTCTACCATTTCTCCTACGCTGACGCTATCATGGACCCCCTTGAGACCCTGACCCAGCAGATGCAGGGCCTCTCCCTACAGGTCCAGGCCCTGGCCCAAAGGGTCAATCAGGGTGACGCTGCTTTAGTAGTACCCCTCACCTCACCTCTAGAACCCGACCTCAAGTTACCTGACCGGTTTTCAGGGGACCGTAAGACGTTTCTCTCCTTCCGGGAGAGTTGCAGACTGTATTTCCGCCTAAAGCCCCACTCCTCAGGTTCCGAGAACCAGCGGGTGGGTATCATCATATCCCGACTCCAGGAAGGGCCCCAAGAGTGGGCCTTCTCCTTGGCTCCTGACGCCCCTGAACTTTCCTCTGTTGATCGTTTTTTCTCTGCCCTCGGACTCATTTACAACGAGACTGACAGGACTGCTTTAGCCGAGAGTCAGCTGGTGACCTTACGTCAGGGTAGGAGACCGGTTGAGGAATACTGTTCTGATTTTAGGAAGTGGTACGTAGCTTCTCAGTGGAACAATCCGGCCCTAAGGTGCCAGTTTAGGTTAGGATTATCTGACGCCCTGAAGGATCTGCTGGTTAGCTACCCCTCGCCTGACTCCCTTGACCAGGTTATGGCCCTAGCAGTACGACTTGACCGACGTCTCAGGGAACGTCAGCTAGAACGCTTCAGTGTGCTCCCCTCTGACTTTTCTGCGATCCCCCCCGAGGTCCCGTCTCCTCGCCCCTCCACGGAGGACTCGGAGGTACCTATGCAACTCGGGGCCTCCATGTCCCCTCGACAACGTAGGGAGTTTCGCAGAATGAATGGTCTCTGCTTCTACTGTGGGGACGACAAGCATCTACTGAACACCTGTCCCAGGCGCAAGAATAAGAAGCCGGAAAACTTCCGCGCCTAAGTGATCATCGGGGAGGTCACTTGGGCGCACAGGTATTTCCCGTTAATGTGAAACGCAATAAAATTTTGCTTCCCTTTCAGGTCTCGTTTGCTGGCCGGTCTGCCACTGGCAGTGCTTTCGTGGATTCTGGCTCATCTGCTAATATCATGTCTGTGGAATTTGCTATGTCTCTAAAGATGCCTTGTATTGATTTACCTTATCCTATCCCTGTAGTAGGAATCGACTCAACCCCTCTTGCTAATGGTTATTTTACTCAGCATACTCCTGTTTTTGAACTCCTGGTTGGCTCCATGCATTTGGAGCAGTGCTCTGTACTGGTGATGCAGGGATTATCGTCTGATCTGGTTTTAGGCCTTCCCTGGTTGCAGTTGCATAATCCCACATTTGATTGGAATACTGGGGAGCTTACCAAATGGGGTAATGAATGTCTGATGTCATGTCTTTCTGTTAACTCTATTTCTCCCCGGGAGGAGGTAAACACGCTTCCTGAGTTTGTTCAGGACTTCGCCGATGTGTTTTCTAAGGAGGCCTCCGAGGTGTTGCCCCCCCATAGAGATTACGATTGCGCTATCAATTTGGTGCCTGGTGCCAAGCTTCCTAAGGGTAGGATATTTAATCTTTCATGTCCTGAACGTGAAGCGATGAGGGTGTATATCCAAGAATGCCTGGCCAAGGGTTTCATTCGCCCCTCGACTTCTCCTGTAGGTGCTGGCTTCTTCTTCGTGGGGAAGAAGGATGGTGGTCTTAGGCCGTGCATTGATTATCGTAACCTGAATAAGGTCACCGTAAGGAACCAGTATCCCCTTCCTTTGATTCCGGATCTTTTTAATCAGGTTCAGGGAGCCCAATGGTTTTCTAAGTTCGATCTACGGGGGGCATATAACCTTATCCGCATCAAAGAGGGGGATGAGTGGAAAACTGCGTTCAACACACCCGAGGGTCATTTCGAATACCTGGTCATGCCCTTTGGGTTGTGTAATGCCCCTGCTGTCTTCCAGAATTTTATTAATGAAATCCTGAGAGAGTACCTGGGTAACTTTCTTGTTGTGTACCTTGATGACATACTGGTGTTTTCCAAGGACTGGTCCTCCCACGTGGAGCATGTCAGGAAGGTGCTCCAGGTCCTTCGGGAGAATAATCTGTTTGCTAAGACTGAAAAATGTGTCTTTGGGGTACAGGAGATACCATTTTTAGGGCAAATCCTCACTCCTCATGAATTCCGCATGGACCCTGCCAAGGTTCAAGCTGTGGCGGAATGGGTCCAACCTGCCTCCCTTAAGGCGTTACAGTGTTTTTTAGGGTTCGCCAACTATTACAGGAGATTTATTGCCAACTTCTCGGTCGTCGCTAAGCCTCTTACGGACCTTACCCGCAAGGGTGCCGATGTCCTCCATTGGCCCCCTGAGGCCGTCCAGGCCTTTGAGACTCTCAAGAAGTGCTTTATCTCGGCCCCCGTGCTGATTCAGCCCAACCAAGAGGAGCCATTTATTGTGGAGGTTGACGCTTCCGAGGTGGGAGTGGGGGCCGTCTTGTCCCAGGGTACCAGCTCCCTCACCCATCTCCGCCCCTGTGCTTACTTCTCTAGGAAGTTTTCGCCCACGGAGAGTAACTATGATATTGGCAACCGCGAACTTCTAGCCATTAAATGGGCTTTTGAGGAGTGGCGGCACTTCCTGGAGGGGGCCAGACACCAGGTAACGGTCCTTACGGATCACAAGAATCTGGTTTTCCTAGAATCGGCCCGGAGGCTTAATCCTAGACAAGCTCGGTGGGCACTATTCTTTACCAGATTTAATTTCTTGGTTACCTATAGGGCTGGGTCCAAGAATATTAAGGCTGACGCTCTGTCACGTAGTTTCATGGCCAATCCTCCTTCCGAGAAGGATCCTGCTTGTATTTTACCCCCTGGTATAATCGTCTCTGCCACGGATTCTGATTTAGCTTCTGATATCGCGGCTGATCAGGGTGCAGCTCCCGGGAACGTCCCTGGGGACAAACTGTTTGTTCCCCTGCAATACCGGCTGAGGGTACTCAGGGAAAACCATGACTCCGCTCTATCTGGTCATCCTGGCATCTTGGGCACCAAACACCTCATTACCAGAAACTATTGGTGGCCTGGGTTGCCTAAAGATGTTAGGGCTTACGTCGCCGCTTGTGAGGTTTGCGCTAGGTCCAAAACCCCTAGGTCCCGACCTGCGGGCCTACTACGTTCCTTGCCCATTCCCCAGAGACCTTGGACCCATATCTCCATGGATTTTATCACCGATTTGCCTCCATCTCAGGGCAAGTCGGTGGTGTGGGTGGTAGTCGACCGCTTCAGCAAGATGTGCCACTTTGTGCCCCTTAAGAAGCTACCTAACGCCAAGACGTTAGCTTCTTTGTTTGTGAAACACATCCTGCGTCTCCATGGGGCCCCAGTCAATATCGTTTCTGACAGAGGGGTACAATTTGTTTCCTTATTTTGGAGAGCTTTTTGTAAAAAGTTGGAGATTGATCTGTCCTTCTCCTCCGCCTTCCATCCCGAAACTAATGGCCAAACGGAAAGGACCAACCAATCCCTGGAACAATATTTAAGGTGTTTCATCTCTGACTGTCAATTCGATTGGGTCTCATTCCTCCCCCTTGCTGAATTTTCCCTGAATAACCGGGTCAGTAACTCGTCAGGGGTCTCCCCGTTTTTCTGTAATTTCGGGTTTAACCCAAGGTTCTCCTCCGTCTCCCCTGGTTGTTCCAATAATCCTGAGGTAGACGAGGTTCATCGGGAACTGTGCACTGTCTGGGCCCAGGTTCAGAAGAACCTAGAGGCGTCCCAGAGCGCACAAAAGATTCAGGCGGATAGTAGACGTTCTGCTAACCCCCGGTTTGTCGTCGGGGATTTGGTCTGGTTGTCGTCCAGGAACTTGCGCCTTAAGGTCCCATCCAGGAAGTTTGCTCCCCGATTTATTGGACCTTATAAGATCATTGAAGTCCTCAACCCTGTATCCTTCCGTCTGGAGCTCCCCCCATCCTTTCGCATACATGACGTCTTCCATGCCTCCCTCCTTAAACGCTGCTCCCCGTCCTGGTCCCCCTCGAGGATACCTCCTGTTCCCGTTCTCACCCCTGAGGGGGTGGAATTCGAGGTGGCCAAGATTATGGACAGTAGGATGGTCCAGGGCTCCCTCCAGTACCTGGTCCATTGGAGAGGATACAGGCCGGAGGAGAGGACTTGGGTACCTGCCCGTGATGTTCACGCTGGGGTATTGATCAGGAGGTTCCACCTCCTCTTCCCCACTAAACCGGGTCCCCTTAGTAAGGGTCCGGTGGCCCCTCATAAAAGGGGGAGTACTGTTAGGGATCTGCCAGGTACTTCATCTAGCTATACTCCTGGGATTAATCAATCCACACCTGAGGCCAGACCTGTTCGACTGACACCGTCTCCCACCAACCAGGGTGGCAGGCTCAGGAGTGGGAGAGCCTATCGCGGCCTGGTCTGTCGGAGTTAGCTCCACCCCCTGCCCTTTATTACCTGCCCTGTGCTCTCCCTCAGTGCTTGTAATTCTTTTGGATTCCTGGCCCCACTGCTGCTTGCTCCAGCCTGCTTCTGCCGTGCTTCTGCCTTGCTGCAGTTCTGCTTGACCTGCTTTGCTTTGCCCCTGGCTTGCTTCTGTCTCCGTGCCCGCTCGGGTGTACTCACTTCGTCCTGGTCCTGACTGTTCGTTCGCCGCCCCGTTTCCTCGTGGCGTTCCGTGGCTACTGCCCCTTCCCTTGCGTGTTCCCTGTTTGTCTTCCTGTGCACTTAGCCAGCGTAGGGACCGCCGCCCAGTTGTACCTCGTCGCCTAGGGTGGGTCGTTGCAAGTAGGCAGGGACAGGGCGGTGGGTAGATTAGGGCTCACTTTCCCTTCACCTCCTTCCTGCCATTACAGGTGTGCTTGGTTTTAACGTTACTTTATTCTTTCATGAGTTATTTACAAGTTTCTGACCACTTATAAAATGTGTTCAAAGTGCTGCCCATTGTGTTGGATTGTCAATGCAACCCTCTTCTCCCACTCTTCACACACTGATAGCAACACCGCAGAAGAAATGCTAGCACAGGCTTCCAGTATCCGTAGTTTCAGTTGCTGCACATCTCGTATCTTCACAGCATAGACAATTGCCTTCAGATGACACCAAAGATAAAAGTATAAGGGGGTCAGATCGGGAGACCTAGGGGGCCATTCAACTGGCCCACGATGACCAATCCACTTTCCAGGAAACTGTTCATCTAGGAATGCTAGGGCAGCACTTTGAACACATTTTATAAGTGGTCAGAAACTTGTAAATAACTCATGAAAGAATAAAATAACGTTAAAACCAAGCACACCATTGTTTTTCTTGTGAAATTTTCGATAAGTTTGATGTGTCACATGACCCTCTTCCCATTGAAAATACTAAAGTTGGATACAAAATGGCCGACTTCAAAATGGCCGCCATGGTCAACACCCAGCTTGAAAAGTTTCCCCCCTCCCATATGCTAATGTGCCACAAACAGGAAGTTAATATCACCAACCATTCCCATTTTATTTAGGTGTATCCATATAAATGGCCCACCCTGTATAACAATTAGAGTGCAGGACATCTTCCGGCATACAATATGTTTACATGTCCCTGCTAGAATGCAAAGACACATTTAAAGCATAAAGGTATTCATACTTCTAGACAAACAACTGTATTATAGCCATTCTAAACACTGCACAAGACTATCTACCTGAAGAACCCGCTATATATGTCAATTAGGGTACGGGACACCTTACAATGTACATACTACAGAGTTCTGAAAGGCTATTTCTTATGAAGCAAGCAAAATATAATTGTTAATTTAAACCATTAGGCATAGTGGAATTTCATTTAAAGATCCAACGTTATTGCCTCTGTAAGACCACCCTATCTATGTCCCGTCCCCCCCCACTAGATGTTGGGTGTATCAATTCTATGGCCATGAATTTAAAACATTTTTGGTCTTCATTATGGAACTCATGTACATGGCGAGCTACAAGTTTATCCCTATTATGTTCTACATCACCAAGATGCTCTAGGATCCTGCGTCTCCATTCTCTAGTTGTTTTACCTATATAGTCCCGCTTAAAAGTGGGAATGTTCATAGCAAGTCTAATGGTCTGGAGCAGTGAGTTCCACAGAATGGGTGCAGCACAGGAGAAGTCTTGTAGACGGAAGTGAGAGAATGTAATAAGGGAGGATGAGAGTCTTAAAGAGGCTCTGTCACCAGATTTTGCAACCCCTATCTGCTATTTCAGCACATAGGCGCTGCAATGTAGATTACAGTAACGTTTTTATTTTTAAAAAACTAGCATTTTTGGCCAAGTTATGACCATTTTTGTAGTTATGCAAATGAGGCTTGCAAAAGTCCAAGTGGGTGTGTTTAAAAGTAAAAGTCCAAGTGGGCGTGTATTATGTGCGTACATCGGGGCGTTTTTAATACTTTTACTAGCTGGGCGTTCTGATGAGAAGTATCATCCACTTCTCTTCAGAACGCCCAGCTTCTGCCAGATCACGCTGTGACGTCACTCACAGGTCCTGCATCGTGTCAGACGAGCGAGGACACATCGGCACCAGAGGCTACAGTTGATTCTGCATCAGCGTTTGCAGGTAAGTAGCTACATCGACTTACCTGCTAACACCGATGCTGCTGCAGAATGAACTGTAGCCTCTGTCGCCTGGTGCTGATGTGTCCTCGCTCGTCTGACATGATGCAGGACCTGTGAGTGACGTCACAGCGTGATCTGGCAGAAGCTGGGCGTTCTGAAGAGAAGTGGATGATACTTCTCATCAGAACGCCCAGCTAGTAAAAGTATTAAAAATGCCCCGATGTACGCACATAATACACGCCCACTTGGACTTTTACTTTTAAACACACCCACTTGGACTTTTGCAAGCCTCATTTGCATAACTACAAAAATGGTCATAACTTGGCCAAAAATGCTCGTTTTTTAAAAAATAAAAACGTTACTGTAATCTACATTGCAGCGCCTATCTGCTGCAATAGCAGATAGGGTTTGCAAAATCTGGTGACAGAGCCTCTTTAAGTCATTGGATAAGCAAACATAACAAGTTGGTGAGATGAGAGTGGAAATGTATGACCGTCCAGCATTGTGGAGAGCTTTGTAGACTACACCGCGTTCCAAATTATTATGCAAATGTTATTTTTCGCTGATTTTCCTAAATAGTTGATGCAAATGACAGTCAGTATAATCTTCAAGCCATTAACCGTTGGAGTATAATGCAAATTTTATTGAACAAATCTAATGATAACAGATTTTTTTTTTAGAAGTAAAAAACTCAATATGCACTGTTTCAAATTATCATGCACAACAGAGATCAAAACATTTTAAAGGTTGTAAAGAGAACTAAAATGGTAATTTGTTGAATTTGCAGCAACAGGAGGTCATATTTACAGAAATCAAAAGCTCTTTCAATAAAAAAAAAACTTAACAGACCAAGTTACATGTTAACATAGGACCCCTTCTTTGATATCACCTTCACAATTCTTGCATCCATTGAATTTGTGAGTATTTGGACAGTTTCTGCTTGAATATCTTTGCAGGATGTCAGAATAGCCTCCCAGAGCTTCTGTTTTGATGTGAACTGCCTCCCACCCTCATAGATATTTTGCTTGAGGATGCTCCAAAGGTTCTCAATAGGGTTGAGGTCAGGGGAACATGGGGGCCACACCATGAGTTTCTCTCCTTTTATGCCCATAGTAGCCAATGACACAGAGGTATTCTTTGCAGCATGAGATGGTGCATTGTCATGCATGAAGATAATTTTGCTACGGAAGGCACGGTTCTTCTTTTTGTACCACCGAAGAAAGTGGTTAGTCATAAACTCTACGTACTTTGCAGAGGTCATTTTCACACCATCAGGGACCCTAAAGGGGCCTACCAGCTCTCTCCCCATGATTCCAGCCCAAAACATGACTCTGCCACCTCCTTGCTGACGTCGCAGCCTTGTTGGGACATGGTGGCCATTCACCAACCATCCACTACTCCATCCATCTGGACCATCCAGGGTTGCACGGCACTCATCAGTAAACAACACGGTTTGAAAATTAGTCTTCATGTATTTCTGAGCCCACTGCAACCGTTTCTGCTTGTGAGCATTGTTTAGGGGTGGCCGAATAATAGCTTTATGCACACTTGCAAACCTCTGGAGGATCCTACACCTTGAGGTTCGCGGGACTCCAGAGGCACCAGCGGCTTTAATTACCTGTTTGCTGCTTTGCAATGGCATTTTAGCAGTTGCTCTCCTAATCCTATTAATTTGTCTGGCAGAAACCTTCCTCATTATGCCTTTATCTGATCGAACCCATCTGTGCTCTGAATCAGCCACAAATCCTTTCACAGTACGATGATCACGCTTAAGTTTTCTTGAAATATCCAATGTTTTCATACCTTGTCCAAGGTATTGCACTATTTCACGCTTTTCGGCAGCAGAGAGATCCTTTTTCTTTCATATATTGCTTGAAACCTGTGGCCTGCTTAATAATGTGGAACGTCCTTCTTAAGTAGTTTTCCTTTGATTGGGCACACCTGGCAAACTAATTATCACAGGTGTCTGAGATTGATTACAATGATCCAAAGAGCCTTAAGAGACAATACCATCCATGAGTTTAATTGAAAAACTAATAATTAAATGTTTATGACACTTAAATCCAATGTGCATAATAATTTGGAACACGGTGTAGTAGGAGAGTTTGGAATGTAATTCTACAAGAAACAGGTTACCAGTGTAATGAGGACTGAGAGCAAAGGCATTAGTATAATTACTAGAAAGAGAGACCAGCCAGGCAGTTGCAATCATGATGGTTTGAAGTGGACACAATCTTTAGACATATATTTTATTACTTTTTATTAAAAGTCTTGTGGTCAAAGTCCATTAAGATACAAATGATTTCCTAGTCCACCCTGTCGACGAAGTCCTTGCCAATTACTGATGATGCACAAGGGTCCTTTTTTCCCCCTGCATGATATACACTACCATTCAAAAGTTTAGAGTCACTTAGAAATTTCCTTATTTTTGAAAGAAAAGCACAGTTTTTTTCATTGAAGATAACATTAAATTAATCAGAAATACACTCTATACATTGTTAATGTGCTAAATGACTATAGGTGTATAGAGGCCCATTTCCAGCAACCATCACTCCAGTGTTCTAATGGTACATTGTGTTTGCTAACTGTGTTAGAAGGCTAATGGATGATTAGAAAACACTTGAAAACCCTTGTGCAATTATGTTAGCACCGCTGTAAACAGTATTGCTGTTTAGAGGAGCTATAAAACTGACCTTCCTTTGAGCTAGTTGAGAATCTGGAGCATTACATTTGTGGGTTCGATTAAACTCTCAAAATGGCTAGAAAAAGAGATCTTTCATGTGAAACTCGACAGTCTATTCTTGTTCTTACAAATGAAGGCTATTCCATGCGAGAAATTGCCAAGAAACTGAAGATTTCCTACAACGGTGTGTAATACTCCCTTCAGAGGACAGCACAAACAGGCTCTAACCAGAGTAGAAAGAGAAGTGGGAGGTCCCGCTGCACAGCTGAGCAACAAGACAAGTACATTAGAGTCTCTAGTTTGAGAAATACACGCCTTACAGGTCCTCAACTGGCAGCTTCATTAAATAGTACCTGCAAAACGCCAGTGTCAACGTCTACAGTGAAGAGGCGACTCCGGGATGCTGCCCTTCAGGGCAGAGTGGCAAAGAAAAAGCCATATCTGAGACTGGCTAATAAAAGGAAAAGATTAATATGGGCAAAAGCACACAGATATTGGACAGAGGAAGATTGGAAAGAAGTGTTATCGACAGACGAATCGAAGTTTGCGGTGTTTGGATCACAAAGAAGAACATTTGTGAGATGCAGAACAACTGAAAAGATGCTGGAAGAGTGCCTGACGCCACCTGTCAAGCATGGTGGAGGTAATGTGATGGTCTGGGGTTGCTTTGGTGCTGGTAAAGTGGGAGATTTGTACAAGGTAAAAGGGATTTTGAATAAGGAAGGCTATCACTCCATTTTGCAATGCCATGCCATACCCTGTGGACAGCGCTTGATTGGAGCCAATTTCATCCTACAACAGGACAATGACCCAAAGCACACCTCCAAATTATGCAAGAACTTGTCAATGTCTTGACTATATTTTCTAGTCATTTTGCAACTCATTTGATAAATATAAGTGTGAGTTTTCAGGGAAAACACAAAATTGTCTGGGTGACCCCAAACTTTTGAACGGCAGTGTATGTCACGATGCGGGGTGTGGACCCACTGGGCCGTACCACGTAGCGGGATGGCAGCTGGCCAAACAGGTAAGTATAGAGTTCAATTAATTCAGCAAGGGTACCTGAGGCAATCGTAGGCAGTAGCGAGGCAGGCATGTCCAGGACCAGGCGGCAGGAAGTCGTCAGGTCAGGCGTAGCAGATCAAGCGTAGGCTGTAGCGCAGCACGGCAAATAGCACTGCACGGCAATAGCATTAGGTAGCATGGAAACAGGATATGGGATACAGGAGCAAGGTACACTGGGAAACTGGAGGACACTGGGAGACCATAAGCACGACAAACAATGTGTAACGAACAACGCTCTGGCAAAGAGCAAGGAGACAGAGCCCTTTTTATAGCCCAGGGCATCCTGGGCTAGATTGCAGAGTTCCTGCAAAAATGCGTGCACTGGCCCTTTGAGACCGTGCACACGCGGGCGCGTGCGCCCGCCGGAGACACTCTGAGTCTGGAAGTGAGTGCCGGCGCCTGACAGGAGGATGACGCTGCAATGAAGTAAGCTGTCCATGGCCACGGCCGTCGAGGTTAACGACCGAACGACGGACCGTGGCCATAGACGTTACAATATATCCCTTATGTTGTCTCCGGCTTTGATTTATCCAGTGAACGGCTCCTTATTACATCCAACATTTGCATATTATTGATGTTGAGTCTCACACAACAGTACAAGGTGAGCAGCTTTGACCTAACGATTCCTAAATATGACCCCTGTGGAGAAATATTATCCAAGGAAGCTCTTTTCTAGCTTTCTACTGCTCCAGTATAGAATTTTTTAGAAAACCTTAAAACATTTTACTAACAATGAAAGTTAAATTTACAGGCCTATAGGTGCTAGACTCACTTTTATGAATATTGGCATCACATTTGATATGCGGCAGTCCTGTGGGGTCTGAGCAGAGGGACACTTTAAGATCAGGTTTTTGTTGGCAAGGAACCTTTCTAACAAGTAAGGATTGTCCAAAGCATAGAACCCCTTAAGAACCCCTTTAACTCGCTTAGCTGTACAATGCTGGATCCTGCCATGTAGCATTACCATCTATGAAGAAATGATTGTGCCTCTAAATACCCGTGTTACTGAAATGTATGTGATGTTACTTTTTCTTTCCCAGTGTTGCAATCCACAGTTTGTTCTTTTCCGGGGGACTTTGCTCTTGTGTTTGTCTGCTGGAAAGTTTCATAGTCCATGACATTCTGCTGAAAAATCACTGGGCAGTCAGGAAGCAGGGGCTTGCCTTCTGACATAGGATTGTAATGGACTTTATATCTAACCTCAGTGCTGGGGCTTTCAGGTTTGTCATTTTTTGGTATACTGTAATATAAAATGTGTCCAATGTGTCTCAGTTTCTGTATTTAATAGCAAGCTGTGTATTTTCTGAAAGCTTTCAGTATCAGAGGCATAACTATAGGAGGTGCAGAAGGTACTATCGCACCCAAACTCAAGAACCCCAGGGGGCCCAAAAGGTTCCTGTGCCATATGAGGAGACCAGTACTATAATTTATTCTTGACCAGTACAATAATTTACGTCTCTGTTCAGTATTGTACATTGTTTCTGTCAATATATCCTAGTCATTGCCTTATGTGACAATAATGTGAAAAATGACATCATATATGGTTAGTGATCAAAAGTGATTGATATAGTTGTGATTATACGATGCTACTATTTCTTGTGCCAAGGAGAAAGTTCACACTATGTTAGTATTCTGCTTTCACAATGTGGCGATCAGAAAACAGGAGATGTCACACTGACCAATGATGTTGGTGACACATGTCATTATCTAAAGCACACAAGCAGACCTCTCCCAGATGAATAGACACAGTGAGACATCTGCCTGTCATCGGGCCCCCCATGTGCTGACATTAGTCCATGAGAAAAGAGAAGGATTGATTTTAATGCCGAGACATTTTTCAAAATGTAATAATTATTGCTTATAGTTATCTGAATCACACTATTCCACCATACGTTGCCAGATTATGACCTGGTCAGGCTCTTTAATCAGATCATATATGGTCAGCCGTATAGATCATGTATGGCCGGCCATAGGCTGCTGAAAATAATACAAGTGCAAATAAAAGTGGTCTTTTCACTAGTTAACAATAAAGAAAAAAACATAAAGAAAAAAGTATTTCTTATATGGAGACTATATTAGTTGTCACACTGTATAACATAGACTATATGACAATATCGGGATCGATTTTATTAAAAGACAGAAGTACAGTCAGAACATTAAAGAGGACTTGTTACCTCTCCTGACTTGTCTGTTTTAGTAAATATTTGCATTCCAGATAACATTACAATTCAATTTATTCATACATTTCCAGGAAGAATAATTGAGGAATGGCACAATGCAAAATTCTAAGAAATGATGCTCCAGCATTGTTCAATTATAGGGAATCCACAGCAAACTCATTACGTGTAAGGTTAGCCTTCGAGCCCTCCTCTATTACCCAAAGCAGAGCACCACTTCAAAGAGTGGCCTTGCTTTAGAGGACTTGGTGCCACCGGGTTTTAAATGTACATGATGCAGCAGGGACAATGTGTAGATGCCAGCAGTTTCCCCTGGCGATAATAGTTGATTAGTTTGGATTACAGCAGCCGGACCCCTGGTGGTCAGTTGCTATTTCAGTTGTATACAGTCACTAATACTCACAGTAATGCCACATTGCCACAAATACACAAATTGTGTGATGGATCAGAATTTTAATTAACACTTCGATTGCCTTGTCTCAGAAATTCTTGTCGAATTTAGTACAACAATAGCAGCAAACATGAGCAAAAAATGAAAGGGTTGTATGAAAGCAATGTTCACACCCTACATGCAGGGGCGGACATACACTATATGTGCAACCTGTGTATCTGCACAGGCGCACAATAGATAAAGAGCCCATTGTCCTCTTAAAAGCTTTCTATTATCTTTTAGATTGCATGTAATGGACTGAGGTAATGAATGTCTCTCTGGATTGCTAGAAAGACATAAGCTGGGTGATATATAATGAGTGATTGAGGAGCAAGGAACCCATATACTGTTCTTGAAAAAGGGCTCCCTGCTGTATGTGTCCACCACTAGCTTAGATGTATACACAGTGGTGTAACTACCGCGGTAACAGCCATAGCGGCTGCTACGGGGCCCGCGGCTTGGGGTGGTCCCGTGCCACCAGCCGACAAGCCCCCCCATATGTCTGGTGGCGCCGCTAGCAGCCGTTATGGCTGCTACAGCGGTAGTGCCACTACCAGGGGGCTCACGCCGCCAAGCCTCCAACAAGAATGGGCCGGGCGACACAGGCCCTCTCATGCCCGTAGGCATCACTAGCACCGGAGAGGGCCCCGGTGCTAGCGACAGCCAAATACATGCATTAGCACTAAATGGCCGGGCATGTTCTGTGCTCGACCATTCAGCGCCTTACAGTGATGCTGATTGGTGGGGCAAAATGACTTGCCCCGCCAATCAGCGCCTTTAAACGACGCTAGTGTGATGACATCTTCGCGCCGCTTCCGTGCTTGAAAGGTGCTGATTGACGTGGCAAGTCATTCTGCCCCGCAAATCAGCGTTATTGAATGATGTGTCGTTCAGCTCCAGCAGACTTGCTCAGAAGAGAGCAATTCTGCATTGCCATCGGACGGCGAGGGAACGGGATCATGTGAGTATGTAAAGTTTTTTTCTAATAAAACTGTGAGTGGCATTATCTATAGTGGGGGTCTATCTACAGGGGGGGTCATCTATATGTCGGCCAGTATATAGGGGGTCTATATGTGGGGCACTATCTACAGGGGCGTCTATATGTGGGGATGTGGGCCACTATATACAGGCGGGTCTATATGTGGGGATGTGGGGCACTATCTACAGGGGGGAGTCTATATGTGTGGATATGGGGCACTATCTACAGGGGGGTCTATATGTGGGGATGTGGGCCACTATATACAGGGGGGTCTATATGTGGGCCACTATCTACAGGGGGGTCTATATGTGGGGCACTATCTGCAGGGGAGTCTATATGTTGGGCACTATATACAGGGGGAGCTATATGTGAAACACGATACAGGGGTGGGCTATATGTAGAGCACCATCTATAGGGGAGCTATTTTTTAAGATATTTTCTATAGGGTGCGCTATATGTGGGACACTATATACAGGGGTGGGTTACATGTGGGGTACTAGGTACAGGGTGGTTATATGTAGGGCACTGTCTACAGGGTTGGGCTATATGTGGGACACTATATAAAGGGGGAGCTATATGTGAGACACTATCTACACAGGTGGGCTATACATTAAGCACTATCTATAGGGGAAGCTATATGTAGGGCAGCATGGTGGCTCAGTAGTTAACACTATTGCATTGCAGCTCTTGAGTCCATATGTGGGCACTATCTACAGAGGGTTGTATGTGGGACACTATCTACAAGGGGTTCTATGTAGGAAACTATCTACAGAGGATCTATGGGGGTCACTATCTACAGGGGGCATGGTGTGTGTGTGTGTGTGTGTGTGTGTGTGTGTGTGTGTGTGTGTGTGTGTGTGTGTGTGTGTGTGTGACAGTGTGTGGTACTATTATAATCATGGACATAGTGTATGGCACTATTATAGTTAGAGGTGCAGTGTATGGCGCTTTATTATATTTAGAGGTGTTGAGAATTTTAACTTCGTTTATAGGTGCAGAAATATTTTAGAAGTGAAAAGCTGTAGACATCTGAGCGGAAAACTGCAGAAATCTATCATAGAGGTCTGGATCGGAGGAAGAAGAAAAGAACTAGAATCGTAGACATCACAGGCGAGTCACTTAATGTAAATGTTTATTCTGCCTCTAATCAGCACTGTAGTCACTGTATGATCTGCAGCGAGATGATGGGTGGTCTGATTTTTTTTTTGTGAAACAGCATCTCCCAGCATATCCTTACTATTGTTCGGGCCATACTGGGAGCTGTAGTTTTACGCTGTACAAACCTATACGGTAGTGGTTGCACTAAATGGTGCTGTATATATGTACTGAGCTTGGTTCTGATGCTGTATGTAAGTACTGAGCTTTGTTCTGGTGCTGTATATATGTATGAGATTGGTTTTGGTGCTGTATATACATACTGAGTTTGGTTCTGGGGATGTATATACAGTGAAGGAAATAAGTATTTGATCCCTTGCTGATTTTGTAAGTTTGCCCACTGTCAAAGACATGAACAGTCTAGAATTTTTAGGCTAGGTTAATTTTACCAGTGAGAGCTAGATTATATAAAAATAAAAAAATAAAATCACATTGTCAAAATTATATATATTTATTTGCATTGTGCACAGAGAAATAAGTATTTGATCCCTTTGGCAAACAAGACTTAATACTTGGTGTCAAAACCCTTGTTGGGAAGCACAGCAGTCAGACGTTTTTTGTAGTTGATGATGAGATTTGCACACATGTTAGATGGAATTTTGGCCCACTCCTCTTTGCAAATCATCTGTAAATCATTAAGATTTCGAGGCTGTCACTTGGCAACTCGGATCTTCAGATCCCTCCATAAGTTTTCGATGGGATTAAGGTCTGGAGACTGGCTAGGCCACTCCGTGACCTTAATGTGCTTCTTTTTGAGCCACTCCTTTGTTGCCTTGGCTGTATGTTTTGGGTTATTGTCGTGCTGGAAGACCCAGCCACGAGCCATTTTTAATATCCTGGTGGAGGGAAGGAGGTTGTCACTCAGGATTTGACGGTACATGGCTCCATCCATTCTCCCATTGATGCGGTGAAGTAGTCCTATGCCCTTAACAGAGAAACAGCCCCAAAACATAATGTTTCCACCTCCATGCTTGACAGTGGGGACGGTGTTCTTTGGGTCATAGGCAGCATTTCTCTTCCTCCAAACACGGCGAGTTGAGTTAATGCCAAAGAGCTCAATTTTAGTCTCATCTGACCACAGCACCTTCTCCCAATCACTCTCAGAATCATCCAGATGTTCATTTGCAAACTTCAGACGGGCCTGTACATGTGCCTTCTTGAGCAGGGGGACCTTGCGGGCACTGCAGGATTTTAATCCATTATGGCGTAATGTGTTACCAATGGTTTTCTTGATGACTGTGGTCCCAGCTGCCTTGAGATCATTAACAAGTTCCCCCCGTGTAATTTTCGGCTGAGCTCTCACCTTCCTCAGGATCAAGGATATTTTGAGATTTGAGATTTGATATTTGAGATTTTGCATGGAGCCCCAGATCGATGTCGATTGACAGTCATTTTGTATGTCTTCCATTTTCTTACTATTGCACCAACAGTTGTCTCCTTCTCACCCAGCGTCTTACTTATGGTTTTGTAGCCCATTCCAGCCTTGAGCAGGTCTATGATTTTGTCCCTGACATCCTTAGACAGCTCTTTGGTCTTGCCCATGTTGTAGAGGTTAGAGTCAGACTGATTAATGGAGTCTGTGGACAGGAGTCTTTTATACAGGTGACCATGTAAGACAGCTGTCTTTAATGCAGGCACCAAGTTGATTTGGAGCGTGTAACTGGTCTGGAGGAGGCTGAACTCTTAATGGTTGGTAGGGGATCAAATACTTATTTCTCTGTGCACAATGCAAATAAATATATATAATTTTGACTATGTGATTTTCTTTTTTTTTTTTTTTATATATATAATCTATCTCTCACTGGTAAAATTAACCTAGCCTAAAAATTCTAGACTGTTCATGTCTTTGACAGTGGGCAAACTTACAAAATCAGCAAGGGATCAAATACTTATTTCCTTCACTGTACGTATGAGCTTGGTTCGGGGGCTGTATATATGTACTGAGCTTGGTTCTGGATCTGTAATTATATAGAAAATATTTATAATAACAAAATTGCAGGGCAGATGGAATTGTTCTCAATTCATTGTATATTTAATGGGAACCTGTCTGGTAGTTTTAACCCCTTGAACCGCCACCATGCGGTAATGCATGGCCTGACAATATTTCCAAACATTCCCCTATATGTTTTTTTCAGATGCAGCAAAATCTTTCAAATCCACTTTTAAAACGGTGCACACTATATGTTAATTACTCATTAGAGGGTCATGGGGCGGTGCCGCTATCCCGGAGAGCCACATAGGCCTGCCTCCAAACCCAACTTTCCATGTTTGAGTGACATCTCCCTGGCTGAATCAACTTTCTCGGATTCGCCATTGCCTTGTGGCACTATACACAAGGGGGGGCTGTGTGGCACTATACACAAAGGGGGGCTGTGTGGCACTATACACATGGAGAAGTTGTGTGGCACTATACACATGTGGGAACTGTATGGCACTATTTACAAGGGGAGGGCTGGGGCTCTATCTACAGGGGACTCAGTGTGGCACTATCTAGTAAGGGGGGCTGTGCTGCACTATCTACTAAGGGGGGGACTGTGTGACACTATATACAAGGGAGGGGGGCTGTGTGGCACTATATACAGTGGGAGCTGTTTAGCGCTATATACAGTGGGGGCTTTATGGCGATATCTACAGGGGGCTGTATGGCACTATCTACAAGGGGGAGGTGGGGGCACTATTTACAAATGGGGTGTGACACTGTCTATAGGCGGGGCTATATAGCACTTTCTACAGGGGGCTGTATGGCACATTCTACAGGGGGCACTATTTATAAGGGGGGCTGTTTGTGTCACCCGGGTGGGGGGGGCCCGGTCAAGAGTTTGCTATGGGGCCCAGTCTTTCCTAGTTACGCCCCTGTGTATACATACATTCAAGGGGTGAAAAAATGGATAAAACAGTACTGTTTTTGACTAAACTGACAAAAATATCTGTAAAAAATTTTTATACAGCTTCACACAGTTGCTATTTAATTCAGAGGGACCCATACATACTAGTATATTGTGCAAGCATATATCCATACAAATGATTCTGATAACTTTCTCCAGCATGATATCACACAACAAAAGCCATTGAAAAGTCATTGAAAAAGTCAAGATAAGAGATCTAGCCACTGTTTATTTAATGCGTTAAAAGTCAAGGTAAAGACGGCTAAATCTGTATGTGTAGATCCATCTGTTATTGACTTTCTTTCTAATAAAAACTGTACTTTAATATATATACCTTTTTTATGTGGTTCTGAATAAGATCCAGATGCAAACCTGGATCCTGTATTCCGAAAGGACACTTTTTTTTTACATACATCTGCAAAATAGGATGTTTTACAGAAATATTTTACAGTACATGCCTCTGTATTGTTTTTGTATATGGACCTATACATCTGATGTAGGATTTGTACGTTCTGCAGCCCACTTGGGGATGTTCATATCCCTGCAATTCTTCTACAGGCTGCAGGAGACTGAGAGCTTCTTTAATGAACATTTTAATTTAAAATAGAAATAAATAAAAAATCACCAGTAAATATAAGTCCTTCATTGTCTACTTAATTTCTTATTTATTGCTAGTTTTCCATATTCTTGAACAACATTTTAATCCAGTCATGCCGTGAATCATCCCCCATTCCTGTATTTGTTTTTATCCACCTTATGGAAAAGATTTCCCCATGTAAAGTTATTTTTTATGGGTTATATAACCAAAAGTCTTAGCTGAATTATTTTATAATATTTTACATGCAAATCCCATAATAATTCTGTATGCGCTGATAATGACTAATGTCTTGTATTTGCGTTTTCTAGGTCTGTCTCATCGGTAGGCTCAGAAATAACTCGGAGAGTGAAAACGGTATCTGCACCACCGCAGAGACCTTTCCGTGTATGTGGCCATGACCGCTCTGTACGTAAAGGAGTTACTGCGGGTTCCCTCCGAGAGCTCATAGCAAAGGTAAGTTACAAAAGATCACGGGGCCTATTCAGGATGCCCATGATGGAGACAGCAAACATTGCCCTCCCCAATTATACAGCTCATGCACAGAGCCATAATACAACCATCTGCATGAGCCCTAATGTAGGCTGTCATCTATATTCTATCAATAGAGAGAGCAGAGGGGCTGTAGCAGTGTGCTGACGGACATCATGACTGACGTTCTGCTCTCATCATAGAAGGAAAACAGGCAACGTAAATGGTGCTTGCATTCTCCTAGTGGTGTCAGAAGGGCGGCCACAGGGAATTTGATTTCCCTTTGACTGCTTTGCCTTAATCACCTGACTAGTTGACATCATAAAGGGAGTGATTCAGGTAATTGCAGTGTATAAGGGAATCGCTGATAATACTATGAGTCATTATCAGTCAGAATGGTGTGACGTGTCATAATGTGACATCACATCACACTTAGATATAAATAGCTGATGTTACAGTTATAAAATGTCAAAATTCTCATATTCAAATTAATACAAGAAACATTTAATTTACTTAATGTCTCATAAAGAAAAAAAAACACAAAATGAGCTTTCTATCTGCATTGAACTGGTTTTTTTTTGTTGGTTTTTTTCATCTAGGACTCCTATATTCCATTATCATTGTTTATGAATAAAATGTTCCAGTTTTTCTTTTTCTAACACCCAAAAGACATATTTGTTAATGGAATGTATAGCAAATAGCAGTGATATGGCAGCAATGGATAAGCATGTAAAACATGGTTATACCAAGTCCTTCAGGGACTAACAGAGGTTTTTAAGCAGGATACCTCCATCTATTACATATGTTCACGTGCCCTAATGGTACATGGGTTCTCTTAGTGCTACAACCCATTTAACACTCTCTACTTACTTCCCTTGTCACTGGCTACGCTGGTTTCTTCACAATGTCTTATAATACACAACCAGAATTACCCACTACAATAATTATCATTAAATTAATTGAACCTTGGTTGATGACCTCCCTTTTTTCCACGCTAAGCCACAGCTTACCAACAAGTAAGTCTTCTTACTTACCTTACTGGAGCTCATGATCATGTTCAGGGCTATTACAGTTGCTTTATGCACGTTCTCCTCCAGAAGTAGCATACAGTTTAGAGGCCACTGACAATATTTCAGCTTCTATGCAGACCAAGAAGGTCCTGGGTAGAGGCCAAATATTCGAACCATATATTTCTGTATGTGCAATCGCAGCTTTTTAGTTGCAGTCCAGGCAAATGTAGAGGTTACTCTTAAGTAGCTATATTGGCCTGTGGATGGGACTGTTAGCGTAGCACTATGGCTGTCTCATTTATTGGGGCATAATGACTGGCACAGTTATAGTTGGCATTATGGCTGGTGATGTAGCTGGTAATATTATATGGGTACTGTGTCTTTCACTGGTTTGTGGCACAGTGGCGGTCACTTTTATGGGGACATTGGTGCTGGCTCTTGTATGAGGGCACTCTGCTGGGATCTGTTTTGGGATCTGTGTGGCTGGCACTGTTTTGCCACTTCTATGAGGGCACTATGCGAGGACATTTTATGGAGACATGTGGCTGATATAATTATATGGTATTATACCAAGTCTTTTTATATAGGTAATATGACTGGAAAGTATTACTATATGGGCAGCATTTCTAGTATTGTTTATGATGAAAACAGTAAAAAAGCTAATGAAGATATATTACAAATATGTTAGATTTCCATTTAGTCAATGTTTGGCAAAGACCCAGCATTCTTTTTTAAAACCTGCTGTATACTTTGTTCTGTGCCCCACTTTGTAGATACAAGTTCTGGATTGCCCACTCTGCTTCCTACGAATCTTTATCTAGTGTATGATTTCTTGACGTGGGCACATTTATGACTCAGAGGCGATGGGAAATGTATAGTAAGGATCCATGTACTGAGTGTGGAATCATAGCAGGCACATGAAAGTGTTTTCTCTCAGCATGCAGAAGGGGGACCTAGCGGAATTGTACCTGTATCTACCGAATAAAGCACAGGAAATTGTCATAGCTTATAAATTCCTTACTATGGAGTACATATATTGCATTACTTTTTTTCTCTCTGCCAGGCTATGGATGCTCTTTTTCTAACGGGGATTGTGACTTTAATTTTGGAAGATGACGGGACTCTTCTGGACACAGAAGAATTCTTTGACACCATTGAAGATGGTTCAGTTATTATGGTTTTGGAAAGAGGACAAAAGTGGAATCCAAGAAAGGTGACATTTTTTGTAAATTATTATTGACTGCACCAATTTGTAGTCAGTTACAGGCTAAACATACCAATAACTGTATATACATGAGAAGTTCTCTTTTGGCAACTTGGGAACATTTGTTTACAGTCTTTTCTTAGTTACAGGTATAACAGTTTTTGGGGAAAGCAGGGTAACAACATGGCAGCCAATATTGTCACAATTACTGATCCCACCTGAGAAGCTTTCCTAGAATCCTGTACAGGTGGATCCAGGCCTAAAAACAAATAATACAACAGGGTCCTAAAGGTCCAGCAGGAGACATCCCCATTTAGAAATGTTTTTGTAGAAAATCTCTTGCCACTAGGATCTATGGGTTAATTCACAAATAACCTACTTAATCTTTATTGGTGATATGTCCTATGTGTGCAATGATAACAACAAAGATTACGATGCAATTAATAGTGAACTTGCACATTTTTAGAATCATTACCTCTAGTGTGCCCAAGGAACCCCAGTCTAAGGTTACTTTTACACGGTTGGACATGGGCCGTGTAAACGAGCGCCAATCAATGATCGAGCCTGTTGATTCTGTGAACGCTCGTTTGCCTAATAATTGGCCAGCAGAAAAAGGGCCCTAAAGCTGGTCCTTAATATCATATTTGTCAGTTTGAGCAGTAATACATCATACACTCCAATAGCAATGCAGAACTAGGCAAGCAATAATGCTTTGCTCCAGTTTTGTGGTCTTGAAGTCACCATTAATAAAGTCAACAGGAGCATTAGCCTATGTTCACGTGTACAGGACATGATGAGGATATTATCTAGATTTCATGCCTAAAGCCTCATCAAATCTGCTGGCATTCCATTTTTATTATTATTTTATACCCTATTCACATGCAGAACAATCCACGAGGAATAATGACCACGCTGTGGATTTTAGAATCTGCTGCAGGCTTATTATTTTCACAGAACCTCTGGCACATCTGTGGTAGAAATCCGAAAGTCAATCCCGGATTTCTGCCGCAGGTACTTGAAAAAATCTGCGTCAGATTTGCCTATGGCATCAGCCTTACCATCACAAGAAATCTTTTTTCTATAGAGCTCTCAGCTTAAATTTTGCAGTATTTTGCCTTTGCTTTTGCATTCCAGCAGGATTTTAATTCATAGCAAGTGTAATGAACAATCGGTTTTACTACCAGCTGACTTCTGCATCAGCAGTTCTTAATTCCTTGTCTTTTCTACAGGGCGTATTGTCTTATTCCTTGCAGAAGGAAAAACCACGGAACAGTCGAGATATTGCACGAATCACATTTGATGTATACAAACTAAACCCACGTGATCTGTTTGGCAGTCTAAATATAAAGGCCACCTTCTATGGCTTGTATTCCATGAGCTGTGATTTCCAGTGCTTGGGTCCCAAGAAAGTGCTGAGGTCAGTAAATAGAATAAATATAGTTCAACCTTTTAAAAATAATGCCAGAAATTTCAAGGATTTTTTTTTGTGGGCATTCTGGGTTATGGAGAATTTGAAGAGACAAAGGGCACCAGTCCTATACCAAGAATAGGACCTCCTTAACAGGGCAGTAGTGGGGTCAGGGGCGGAGCTAGGTGGGGCAGGTGGGGCATGTGCCCCGGGCGCAACTAGGTGGTAGGGAAGGGGGTCAGCACAGAGCAGCTGATCGCTGCTGTTAGGCGCCCTGTATGTCGGACACCTGCAGCAGCGATCAGCGTTAGAAAGAGACAGTAATTCATGTGGCGGCGTTCTGACTGAGGTCTGTGACGGCCCGGGAGTGGACCAGTCCAGTCATCTGACCTGTCACGTGACCTCACGTCAGTGACATGGGGTCAGAGGATTCAGGTCAGATGACTGGACTGGTCCATTCCCAGGCTGTCACCGACCCTAGTCAGAAGGAACTCCACCGCTGCCTGCGCCGCATGACCTCCTCGGCTCCCTCGGTGAGTCACGTCAGGCAGAGTGGAGAGTGGTAGCGGTAGGCTACCGCTCTCTTCTTTGTTTACCGTGTGGCGCTATTAACAAGAGGGGGGGAGTGTGGCGCTATTTACAAGGGGGAGAGTGGCGCTATTTACAAGGGGGGAGTGTAGCAACTATTTACAAGGGGGGGAGTGTGGCGCTATTTACAAGGGGGGAGTGTGGCGCTATTTCAAGTGGGGCAGCGGGCTGTGTGTGGCGCTATCTACAAAGGGGGAGTGTGCCGCTATTTACAAGTCAGGGGAGTGTGGCACTATTTACTAAGTGGGGCAGCTTGCTGTGTGCGGCCCTATCTACAAGGTGGGAGTGCGGTGCTATTTACAAGGGGGGCTGTGCTGCTATCTACAAGGGTTGTTGTGTGGCGCTGTTTACAAGGGGGGGCTGTGTGTGGCACTATATACAAGGGGGGGCTGTGTGGCACTATATACAAGGGGGGCTGTGTGTGGCACTATCTACAACAGGGGGCTGTGTGTGGCTCTATCTACAACAGGGGGCTGTGTGTGGCTCTATCTACAACAGGGGGATGTGTGTGGCACTATCTACAAGAGAGGGGCTGTGTGTGGCACTATCTACAAGGGGGGGGTGTGGCACTATTTACAAGGGGGTTGTGTGGCGCTACCTACAAGAGAGGGGCTGTGTGTGGCACCTTCTACAAGAGAGGGGCTGTGTGTGGTGCTATTTAAAAGGGAGGCTGTGTGCGGCGATATCTACAAGGGGGGCTGTGTGTGGCGCTGTTTACAAGGGGGCGATGTGTGTGCCGCTATCTACAAGGGGGGCTGTGTGGCGCTATCTACAACAGGGGGGCTGTGTGGCGTTATCCACAAGGGGGGGCTGTGTGTGGAGCTATCTATAGGGGGCTGTGTGGCATTATATATAAGAGGGGGGCTGTGTGCGGCGCTATCTACAGAGGCTGTGTGTGGCGCTATCTACAGGGGATTGTGTGTGGCCTCTTTAATTTATTTTCTTTTAATTTATTTTTATGTTAACTCCCTTATATAACTATATCGCTTGTAAAATGTAGAAATGGTTTTATGCTTGAGTTACATTAAAAAAAGTGTGAAAAAAACATACTCCTCGTTGATTGGTAGAGAAAGCAAACATGGCGAGGGGGAAGGAGATGTCGGGAAATAAGTTGGGGGGGGCGCCAATCTGAATCTTTGCCCCGGGTGCAGTAGAACCTAGCTACGCCTCTGAGTGGGGGCCCAAGTTAATGGACACCGATTAGTGTGTTCTTCTGACATATCAGAGCATATGAACATTTTAAACCAGCTTTACCAATAATATGTAAACATAAAAAAGCAAGGGAGGCTTAGACTATGTCTACTCTTCCCTCTCTCTCTTTCTGATGATGTACAGTGAAGGAAATAAGTATTTGATCCCTTGCTGATTTTGTAAGTTTGCCCACTGTCAAAGACATGAACAGTCTATAATTTTTAGGCTAGGTTAATTTTACCAGTGAGAGATAGATTATATATATAAAAAAAAAAAAAAAGAAAATCACATAGTCAAAATTATATATATTTATTTGCATTGTGCACAGAGAAATAAGTATTTGATCCCCTACCAACCATTAAGAGTTCAGCCTCCTCCAGACCAGTTACACGCTCCAAATCAACTTGGTGCCTGCATTAAAGACAGCTGTCTTACATGGTCACCTGTATAAAAGACTCCTGTCCACAGACTCAATTAATCCGTCTGACTCTAAACCTCTACAACATGGGCAAGACCAAAGAGCTTTCTAAGGATGTCAGGGACAAGATCATAGACCTGCACAAGGCTGGAATGGGCTACAAAACCATAAGTAAGACGCTGGGTGAGAAGGAGACAACTGTTGGTGCAATAGTAAGAAAATGGAAGACATACAAAATGACTGTCAATCGACATCGATCTGGGGCTCCATGCAAAATCTCACCTCGTGGGGTATCCTTGATCCTGAGGAAGGTGAGAGCTCAGCCGAAAACTACACGGGGGGAAATTGTTAATGATCTCAAGGCAGCTGGGACCACAGTCACCAAGAAAACCATTGGTAACAAATTACGCCGTAATGGATTAAAATCCTGCAGTGCCCGCAAGGTCCCCCTGCTCAAGAAGGCACATGTACGGGCCCGTCTGAAGTTTGCAAATGAACATCTGGATGATTCTGAGAGTGATTGGGAGAAGGTGCTGTGGTCAGATGAGACTAAAATTTAGCTTTTTGGCATTCACTCAACTCGCCGTGTTTGGAGGAAGAGAAATGCTGCCTATGACCCAAAGAACACTGTCCCCACTGTCAAGCATGGAGGTGGAAACATTATGTTTTGGGGCTGTTTCTCTGCTAAGGGCACAGGACTACTTCACCGCATCAATGGGAGAATCGATGGAGCCATGTACCGTCAAATCCTGAGTGACAACCTCCTTCCCTCCACCAGGACATTAAAAATGGCTCGTGGCTGGGTCTTCCAGCACGACAATAACCCGAAACATACAGCCAAGGCAACAAAGGAGTGGCTCAAAAAGAAGCACATTAAGGTCATGGAGTGGCCTAGCCAGTCTCCAGACCTTAATCCCATCGAAAACTTATGGAGGGAGCTGAAGATCCGAGTTGCCAAGCGACAGCCTCGAAATCTTAATGATTTACAGATGATCTGCAAAGAGGAGTGGGCCAAAATTCCATCTAACATGTGTGCAAACCTCATCATCAACTACAAAAAATGTCTGACTGCTGTGCTTGCCAACAAGGGTTTTGCCACCAAGTATTAAGTCTTGTTTGCCAAAGGGATCAAATACTTATTTCTCTGTGCAAAATGCAAATAAATATATATAATTTTGACAATGTGATTTTCTGTTTTTTTTTAGATAATCTATCTCTCACTGGTAAAATTAACCTAGCCTAAAAATTCTAGACTGTTCATGTCTTTGACAGTGGGCAAACTTACAAAATCAGCAAGGGATCAAATGCTTATTTCCTCCACTGTATATGGTTTTTCATGGAGACCTGCCAATGGTGTCCGTACCTACCAGTTGGCGTTAGGATATACAGTATGTAGATTCTCTATACTATATGTGTATTTTGTGTGCTTTACTTAGTTATTTAAACTGTCTAACAAGCCATTTTCCATGTGATATAAAATAAAAAGTAATTTAGAAAAAGCCCCGTTAAGAGGCAGTGTAAATACCAGTGTAAAGGAAAAGTTTCTTATTTGATTTGTGGCTATAGACAATACTACTACTTTGTTTACACTAGATTTTGTAATATAACCGGAATTGGGTCAAATTTTGTTTATTTTCTGGACCTTATATTTGTCTGATGTTTTCTCTTATAGGGAGTTTTTGCGGTTTCTATCAGCAACTTTTAATGGTTTGGGTCGTTTGATGCTTACTGCCTCTGGTGTACTGAGACGGTTGCTAGAGGGCGCAGATCAATGGCAGAATCGAATCTGTGAATATGAAGACTGATATTATGCCCACACTTACTGTAGTCTCTTTATTGTAGCTTGGGTTTGACCAAATGATACACCAATTCTTCCAGTAAGGCCTCATACACACAATTATATTATGGCTCCGTTTTGTACAGACCTGTAATAGGGCACCCATACAGGTGCCTCTGATTCCCTACAGACGCATACTGAGTTGGCGTGTTTCATTATATACTGCATTTCTCCCAAGTTGCATTGCTTATATGGGAGAACAGCTCCCAACACACAGCACACAACAGCATTGTACTATGACACATGGAGTCCCATACAGCCTCAGTGCCATGTGTATGAGGCCTTAAAATACTTGCCAAAAATATGTCCTAATAACCATCATACGTTGTTATTAACCTATTAACCATCTGCTTTTAAAATATATAGAGGAACTATTTGCATGTAATAACACATGTAATTAGAGGTTGTGTTATATTGTCTTGCTTTTCCTGCTCGTGTACAGACTTTGTGTCATTCTCTCCATTCATGTACAAGACTGCTTTTAAAACTCTGCTGGTTGTCGTTGGAAACAGACAGCAATTTAGCTCCACTCTATAATCTGTCATCTGACAGCTGAGCTCTAACTGGGTAACAGTCATTTGAGCTCCCACAACGCACTGCTCTCTGGTAACAAAAAGCAGAATTATGAATTTTGCTTTAGAAATTAATGGAAAACATTGTGTAAGTCATGATGCTCAACATTTCATGTAAACTGTAACTGTAATTTTATTGATAAAATGTAAAATTACCCTTTAAAAAGTCAGTAATGCTGTGTTAATGTAATACATTTTTGATACATGGATCAGCTTGCTTAATGCATTTTTATATTGTAATATTGACGACACTTTTTGGGGGCTTCCAGTGGAGGTCAGCTATTTGTATTCTTAGCCTTTATTTCATTAAATGGGTATGTTCAGACACAGTGGATTTGTTGTTGATTTCGCAGTCTATTTTGCAAGCTGAATTTAGACTACAGGTTATTGGAAAGCAATGTCTGTCGAAAAGAAAATCACTGATACATTCTTTGAAGCACATAAGAAGATGGACCTAAAGATGGTTTCACAGCGACAGGTGTCAAGAAATATAAGAGAAATATACCACATACTTTAGCGAAATAAGAACATCATTTTAAGTGTACTGTAGCATCAATCACGTGGAAACTGAAGTAACCACAAAGCAAAAATATTTTTGAATTGACTTTGGAAAACTTGGCCCCAATTGTATTCCTCTACTGTTAGACGTAACCAAGATAGTAAAAGGTCATAGACCACCAAAAACATGATGCCCTTAAGCAAGATTAATATTGGGGCTCATTTACTTATGCTGGAGCACCGCAGTGTTGAATAGTTTTAGTGTGTGCAAAGGTCTTTTGGGAAAGATGGCAGAACACCCGGAGAAACTATAAAGCAATGCCCCCATTTACAAGAAAAAAAAATGGCGCTTTATACGCCATATACGCCATCGTTAATCTAAAAAGTGCTGTGTAAAGGATCTGCCAGGCACAGCTTCGGGGTTAACTTCCATAAGTAATCAGTCTTCATCTGAGTCTATCTCTCTGAGACTGACTCCAGCTTCCACCGCTCAGGCTGGCAGGCTTAGGAGTGGGAGAGCCTATCGCAGCCTGGCCAGACTCAGCTAGCTCCCGCCCTCTGTCTATTTATACCTGCCTTTCCTGTTCCTCCTTGCTTGTGATTCTTTCCGTGTGGTTTCCTGGCCCAGCTACAGCTCCTAACTATTTGATCCTGCTCCATACTGACCCAGGCTTTCTGACTACTCTTCTGCTCTGCGTTTGGTACCTCGTGCTCTCCTGGTTTGACTTGGCTCGTTCACCACTCTGTTGCTCACGGTGTTGCCGTGGGCAACTGCCCCTTTCCCTTTGCTTTATATTCCCTTGTATGTTTGTCTCGTGCACTTACTGAGCGTAGGGACCGCCGCCCAGTTGCACCCCATCGCCTAGGGCGGGTCGTTGCAAGTAGGCAGGGACAGAGTGGCGGGTAGATTAGGGCTCACTTGTCCGTTTCCCTATCCCTATCATTACATAATCACAAGCCCATATACCTAGTCTACCCTGGTCCCTGACACTACTATGGACCCCCTTGAGACCCTGGCTCAGCAAATGCACGGTCTCTCCCTACAGGTCCAGGCCCTGGCTCAGAAGGTCAACCAGCCTGATGCTACCTTGGTAGTTCCCCTCACCTCAACTCCTGAACGCCACCTCAAGTTGCCCGACCGGTTCTCAGGGGACCGGAGGGCTTTTCTCTCCTTTCGGGAGAGTTGCAGGCTTTACTTTCGCTTAAAGCCCCACTCCTCAGGTTCTGAAAGCCAGCGAGTGGGTATAATTATGTCCCGGCTCCAGGACGGGCCCCAAGAATGGGCCTTCTCCTTGGCTCCTGACACCCCTGAACTTTCCTCCGTTGATCTTTTCTTTTCTGCTCTCGGACTCATTTATGACGAGACTGACAAGACTGCCTTTGCCGAGAGTCAGCTGGTGACCTTACGTCAGGGTAAGAGACCTGTTGAGGAGTATTGTTCTGACTTTAGGAAGTGGTGCGTAGCTTCTCGGTGGAATGACCCTGCCTTAAGGTGCCAGTTTAGGTTGGGTCTGTCGAATGCCCTGAAAGACCTGCGAAATTAGCTATCCCTCTTCTGACTCCCTAGACCAGGTTATGGCTTTAGCGGTACGACTTGACCGACGTCTCAGGGAACGACAACGTGAACGTTTATGTGTTTTCTCCTCCGACTCCCCCATGATGCCTCCCGAGGTTCCGTTGCTTCGTTCTTCCCCGGAAGACTCAGAGGTACCTATGCAACTCGGGGCCTTCGTGTCCCCCCAACAACGTAGAGATTTCCGCAGGAAGAATGGTCTCTGCTTCTACTGTGGGGATGACAAGCATCAAGTGAACAACTGTCCTAAGCGTAAGAATGTAGCCGGAGAACTTCCGCGCCTAAGTGATCATCGGGGAGGTCACTTGGGCGCACAGGTATTTCCCGTAAATATGAAACGTAATAAGATCTTGCTTCCCTTTCAGGTCTCTTTTGGTGGTAGGTCTGCTACCGGCAGTGCCTTCGTGGATTCAGGGTCCTCTGCTAATATCATGTCTGTGGAATTTGCTATGTCTCTTGCTATGCCTTTGATTGATTTGCCTAAACCTGTCCCGGTAGTGGGTATCGACTCCACTCCTCTTGCTAATGGTTATTTTACACAGCATACCCCTGTTTTTGAACTCCTTGTTGGCTCCATGCATTTGGAGCAGTGCTCTGTACTGTTGATGCAGGGATTATCGTCCGATTTGGTTTTAGGCCTTCCCTGGTTGCAGTTGCATAATCCCACGTTTGACTGGAATACTGGGGAGCTTACCAAATGGGGTAATGAATGTTTGACGTCATGTTTTTCTGTTAATTCTATTTCTCCCCCTGAGGAGGTGAACATGCTACCTGAGTTTGTTCGGGACTTCGCTGATGTTTTCTCTAAGGAGGCCTCCGAAGTGTTACCTCCTCATAGAGAATACGATTGCGCTACCGAATTGGTACCAGGAGCTAAGCTTCCTAAGGGTCGGATATTTAATCTTTCTTGTCCCGAACATGAAGCCATGAGAGAGTATATCCAGGAATGCCTGGCCAAGGGTTACATTCGCCCCTCTACTTCTCCGGTAGGTGCTGGCTTCTTCTTCGTAGGGAAGAAGGATGGTGGTCTTAGGCCATGCATTGACTACCGTAACCTGAATAAGGTCACTGTAAGGAACCAGTATCCCCTTCCTTTGATTCCTGATCTCTTTAATCAGGTTCAGGGGGCCCAATGGTTTTCTAAGTTTGTTCTATGGGGGGCGTATAACCTTATCCGGATCAAAGAGGGGGATGAGTGGAAGACTGCGTTTAACACGCCCGAAGGTCATTTCGAATACCTCGTCATGCCCTTTGGGTTGTGTAATGCGCCGGCGGTTTTCCAGAATTTCATAAATGAGATTTTGAGAGATTACCTGGGGATATTTCTTGTAGTGTACCTTGATGACATACTGGTGTTTTCCAAGGACTGGCCCTCCCACATTGAACATGTCAGGAAGGTGCTCCAGGTCCTTCGGGAAAACAAACTGTTTGCAAAAACCGAAAAATGTGTGTTTGGGGTACAGGAGATACCATTTTTGGGTCAAATCCTCACTCCTCATCAATTCCGCATGGACCCCGCCAAGGTTCAGGCTGTGGCGGAATGGGTCCAGCCTGCCTCCCTGAAGGCGTCACAGTGTTTTTTGGGGTTCGCTAATTATTACAGGAGATTCATTGCTAACTTCTCGGTCATCGCTAAGCCTCTTACGGACCTCACTCGCAAAGGTGCTGATCTCCTCCACTGGTCTCCAGAGGCTGTCCAGGCTTTTGAGGTCCTTAAGAAGTGCTTTATCTCGGCCCCGGTGCTGGTTCAGCCCAACCAAATGGAGCCATTTATCGTGGAAGGTGACGCATCCGAGGTGGGAGTGGGGGCTGTCTTGTCCCAGGGTACCAGGTCCCTCACCCAAATGGGCATTTGAAGAGTGGCGCCACTTCCTGGAGGGGGCTAGGCACCAGGTAACGGTCCTTACCGACCACAAGAATCTGGTTTTCCTAGAATCTGCCCGGAGGCTAAACCCGAGACAAGCTCGGTGGGCGCTATTTTTTACCAGATTCAACTTTGTGGTTACCTATAGGGCTGGGTCTAAAAATATTAAGGCCGATGCACTGTCGCGTAGCTTCATGGCCAGCCCTCCTTCGGAGGAAGATCCTGCTTGTATTTTGCCTCCCGGTATAATCATTTCTTCTATTGATTCTGATTTAGTCTCTGAAATTGCAGCTGATCAAGGTTCAGCTCCCGGGAACCTTCCTGAGGACAAGCTGTTTGTTCCCCTGCAATACCGGCTAAGGGTACTTAGGGAAAATCATGACTCCGCACTATCTGGTCATCCAGGCATCCTGGGTACCAAACACCTCATTGCTAGAAACTATTGGTGGCCTGGGTTGCCTAAAGACGTTAAGGCGTACGTCACCGCTTTTGAGGTTTGTGCTAGGTCCAAGACTCCCAGGTCCCGACCAGCGGGCTTACTACGTTTGTTGCCCATTCCCCAGAGACCTTGGCCACATATCTCCATGGATTTTATCACCGATTTGCCTCCATCCCAAGGCAAGTCGGTGGTGTGGGTGGTAGTAGACCGCTTCAGTAAGATGTGCCACTTTGTGCCCCTCAAGAAACTACCCAACGCCAAGACGTTAGCTACCTTGTTTGTCAAACACATCCTGCGTCTCCATGGAGTCCCTGTCAATATTGTTTCGGACAGAGGGGTACAATTTGTTTCTTTGTTTTGGAGAGCCTTCTGTAAGAATTTGGAGATTGATCTGTCCTTCTCCTCTGCTTTTCATCCTGAAACCAATGGCCAAACTGAGAGGACTAATCAATCTCTAGAACAATATTTAAGGTGTTTTATCTCTGACTGACAATATGATTGGGTCTCATTCATTCCCCTCGCTGAATTTTCCCTTAATAACCGGGTCAGTAACTCGTCAGGGGTCTCCCCCTTTTTCTGTAATTTTGGGTTTAATCCACGGTTCTCCTCCGTTTCACCTGGTAGTTCCAACAATCCCGAGGTAGAGGTCGTTCATCGGGAACTGTGCACAGTCTGGGCTCAGGTTCAGAAGAACCTAGAGGCGTCCCAGAGCGTACAAAAAACTCAGGCTGATAGAAAACGTTCTGCTAACCCCTTGTTTATGGTCGGGGATCTGGTGTGGTTATCGTCTAAGAACTTGCGTCTTAAGGTCCCGTCCAAGAAGTTTGCTCCCCGGTTTATTGGGCCGTATAAGGTCATTGAAGTCCTCAATCCTGTCTCCTTCCGGCTGGAGTTACCCCCATCCTTTCGTATACACGACGTGTTTCATGCCTCCCTGCTTAAACGCTGCTCCCCGTCCTTGGCTCCCTCGAGGAAACCTCCTGTTCCCGTTCTCACCCCTGAGGGGGTGGAATTCGAGGTGGCCAAGATTGTGGACTGCAAGATTGTCCAAGGCTCCCTCCAGTACCTGGTCCATTGGAGAGGATACGGGCCTGAGGAGAGGACTTGGGTACCCGCCCGGTATGTTCACGCTGGGGTATTGGTCAGGAAGTTCCACCTTCGTTTCCCCAGTAAACCAGGTCCACTTAGAAAAGGTCCGGTGGCCCCTCATAAAAGGGGGTTACTGTAAAGGATCTGCCAGGCACAGCTTCGGGGTTAACTTCCATAGGTAATCAGTCTTCACCTGAGTCTATCTCTCTGAGACTGACTCCAGCTTCCACCACTCAGGCTGGCAGGATTAGGAGTGGGAGAGCCTATCGCAGCCTGGCCAGACTCAGCTAGCTCCCGCCCTCTGCCTATTTATACCTGCCTTTCCTGTTCCTCCTTGCTTGTGATTCTTTCCGTGTGGTTTCCTGGCCCAGCTACAGCTCCTAAATATTTGATCCTGCTCCATACTGACCCAGGCTTTCTGACTACTCTTCTGCTCTGCGTTTGGTACCTCGTGCTCTCCTGGTTTGACTTGGCTCGTTCACCACTCTGTTGCTCACGGTGTTGCCGTGGGCAACTGCCCCTTTCCCTTTGCTTTATATTCCCTTGTATGTTTGTCTCGTGCACTTACTGAGCGTAGGGACCGCCGCCCAGTTGTACCCCGTCGCCTAGGGCGGGTCGTTGCAAGTAGGCAGGGACAGAGTGGCGGGTAGATTAGGGCTCACTTGTCCGTTTCCCTACCCCTATCATTACATGCTGGAGTAAAATGTGCCTAATTTTATTAAGAGACACACCTCTTAACAAATTTGGCGCATTTCTGGCTGACCATTTGTCAGAAAATCAAATCTACCCCAGCTATGAGCTGGAATAGTTTTACACTATATATAAGACCTTTTTCTGGCATAAATATAGTAAATTTATCAGGCCTACCCGTTTTGCTATGTAAAAATTGTGACTTCTGCTTAATAACTTCCCCCACTGTGTAGAGGACTTCATATTTTATATATACAGTGAAGTAAATAAGTATTTGATCCCTTGCTGATTTTGTAAGTTTGCCCACTGTCAAAGACATGAGCAGTCTACCATTTTTAGGCTAGGTTAATTTTACCAGTGAGAGATAGATTTTTTTTTAAAAAAAAGAAGAAAATCACATAGTCAAAATGATATATATTTATTTGCATTGTGCACAGAGAAATAAGTATTTGATCCCCTACCAACCATTAAGAGTTCAGACTCCTCCAGACCAGTTACACACTCCAAATCATCTTGGTGCCTGCATTAAAGACAGCTGTCTTACATGGTCACCTGTATAAAAGACTCATGTCCACAGACTCAATGAATCAGTCTGACTCTAACCTCTACAACATGGGCAAGACCAAAGAGCTTTCTAAGGATGTCAGGGACAAGATCATAGACCTGCACAAGGCTGGAATGGGCTACAAAACCATAAGTAAGACGCTGGGTGAGAAGGAGACAACTGTTGGTGCAATAGTAAGAAAATGGAAGACATACAAAATGACTGTCAATCGACATCGATCTGGGGCTCCATGCAAAATCTCACCTCGTGGGGTATCCTTGATCCTGAGGAAGGTGAGAGCTCAGCCAAAAACTACACGGAGGGAACTTGTTAATGATCTCAAGGCAGCTGGGACCACAGTCACCAAGAAAACCATTGGTAACACATTACGCCGTAATGGATTACAATCCTGCAGTGCCCGCAAGGTCCCCCTGCTCAAGAAGGCACATGTACAGGCCCGTCTGAAGTTTGCAAATGAACATCTGGATGATTCTGAGAGTGATTGGGAGAAGGTGCTGTGGTCAGATGAGACTAAAATTGAGCTCTTTGGCATTAACTCAACTCGCTGTGTTTGGAGGAAGAGAAATGCTGCCTATGACCCAAAGAACACCGTCCCCACTGTCAAGCATGGAGGTGGAAACATTATGTTTTAGGGGTGTTTCTCTGCTAAGGGCACAGGACTACTTCACCGCATCAATGGGAGAATGGATGGAGCCATGTACCGTCAAATCCTGAGTGACAACCTCCTTCCCTCCACCAGGACATTAAAAATGGCTCGTGGCTGGGTCTTCCAGCACGACAATGACCCAAAACATACAGCCAAGGCAACAAAGGAGTGGCTCAAAAAGAAGCACATTAAGGTCATGGAGTGGGCTAGCCAGTCTCCAGACCTTAATCCCATCGAAAACTTATGAAGGGAGCTGAAGATCCGAGTTGCCAAGCGACAGCCTCGAAATCTTAATGATTTCCAGATGATCTGCAAAGAGGAGTGGGCCAAAATTCCATCTAACATGTGTGCAAACCTCATCATCAACAACAAAAAACGTCTGACTGCTGTGCTTGCCAACAAGGGTTTTGCCACCAAGTATTAAGTCTTGTTTGCCAAAGGGATCAAATACTTAGTTCTCTGTGCACAATGCAAATAAATATATATAATTTGGACAATGTGATTTTCTGTTTTTTTTTAATATAATCTATCTCTCACTGGTAAAATGAACCTAGCCTAAA
The DNA here is from genome assembly GCF_050947455.1 of Rhinoderma darwinii. Classification (NCBI taxonomy): domain Eukaryota; kingdom Metazoa; phylum Chordata; class Amphibia; order Anura; family Rhinodermatidae; genus Rhinoderma; species Rhinoderma darwinii. Next base: position 419,440,991 of record NC_134688.1, read on the forward strand.
AATTCTAGACTGTTCATGTCTTTGACAGTGGGCAAACTTACAAAATCAGCAAGGGATCAAATACTTATTTCCTTCACTGTATATATAAAATATGAAGTCCTCTACACAGTGGGGGAATTTATTAAGCAGAAGTCACAATTTTTACATAGCAAAACGGGTAGGCCTGATAAATTTATATTGGCTACCAGCAAACATCTGGCCCTTGATTTTTTTTTTGTTGTTTTTTTTTTTTTACAAACCATAAAATCTGCAGAGAAAAATGGCACAATTACCTGACCTAAATATTGTGTTGAATCCATCCCAATACAGTGTTTATATGTAACATGAGACATCACTGATATATAGGCTAAGATTGTAGATACTCACTACTAAATGCTATATGGCCACATGCACATTGCAGGGCCTGAGCCAATGGAGTATGATTATTTTTTTCTATTGGATTCATAAGGAATCTGACAGAAAAACCATCCGTATCAAAATCGAGGCATAGAGAGGTACAGTAGGGGCCCATACACTTCAGGGGATGTACAAAACTGTAATACGGTGTGCATGAGCCTTATCTATAAAAGAGATTGGAGATAAACATATCTAGGACCCCTAAAATTGCACCTGAGTTGCCTTGGCCACTGTTTTTCCAAAAATGTCCTTAACGTTCTCCTCGTTCCGTTGGGTCAGATGGGCCGGCACCTGGGCATCTATCATTGCCCTTGTGTCTTCCTGCTGGATTCTTCTTTTGCGCCTTATTGTTCTGGGCGTTGGCATCTCCACAGGGTCTTCTTGGCCTGCTGGCTCCACTCCAAGAGGCTGTGGGGCTGGCTCGGATGTTCCCGCAGATGGTGATACAATTGTTGTAACACCTCAGTCTTCATCCTGCAGACTATCTCCTGTTCTATGATTGCAAACATAAATGATTTAACAAAAAACGTCAAAAAATAAATATGTACTCTAAAAAAAAGATAAATAATATTAGCAACACATCTACGTAGCTACATCAATCTACACAGGTGTATCTAAGGGACAAAGCATAGACCCATGTGTCCAAATTAGGCCTAGCAACACAACTAGCAACATCATATTTTGTGACGGATGGAGGTATGCTTTGTCCTACAGGTATCTGGGGGACATAGCAAGCGGTTTAAAAATGTTTTAAAGAATGACAAAATTTTATCCTTATGGCCCAATCTCGATCACATCACTTAGGAACCGGAGGTGTGGTGCGTACATATAGGGCTTCTTCTTAGATCGCCCATCACCACTCCGGCCCTTTGCCTGTAGTTCCCTTCTGTACTGGTCGCAGCAGGTGTTCCACCGTGACTGTTTTGACTCACTGTGAAAAAAAGTAACAATTTTTTTATTTTAGTATGTTAAAAATTATATCTATTTACAAGCGGGGGGGAAGCATTTTGGCTGCGGGTGCCAACTTACCAAACTTTCTCCGCTCTTTTTGTGACGCTGCTTCCTACTATTCCTCCATGACTACCTCCGTCCACGCCTGCTCCTTAACCCCTTCCTGTCGTAAACAACTTTCAGATTTTAATTTTAGTTTTTTCCTCCCCACCTTCCAAAAGCCATAACTTTATTTTTCCGTCGATATAGTCCTATGATTGATTTTTGCGGGACGAGTTGTAGTTCTTAATTATAGCATTTAGGGGTACATGCGACGTTTTGATCACTTTTTATTCTATTTTTTTGTGGGAGATGAGGTGACCAAAAAAATAGAGATTCTAGTGTATACAATTTTTTTTTTTACGGCGTACTTCGTGCGGGTTAAATAATGTTATATTGTAATAGTTCCGACTTTTAAAGACGCAGCGAAACCAATTATGTTTATTTATTTATTTTTTACTATTCTCTAGGGGGAAAATGGGAAAAGGTTTTTTTTGGAAAAAACAACTTTATTTTACAAATTTTTAAGTTTTTTATTAGTCCCCTTAGGGGACTTCAGCCAGAAATCGTTGGATCACTTGCACGATATACTGCAATACTAATGTATTGCAGTATATCGTCTTTCTGACAGGCTTCTATTAAGGCAGGGCTTAGTAGGAGCACAAATATAGCTTACCTGGGGGCCTTCATTAGGCCCCTAGGCAGCCATAGCAACCATCGCCACCGGAGTGCGATGACCTGCTAGAGGGGGTCGTCCCCCTCTTTCTAACGATTTAAATGCCACGGTCGCAATTAACTGCGGCATTTAAAAAGTTAAACAAGCGGGATCGCTCTCCAGCGCGATCCCGCTCGTTACTGTGAAGTGTTGGCTGTAACATACACCCGACACCCGTATCGTATGGAGCGGGTTCACTCCGTGAGCCCATTCCATACTTCCCCTACCTGGCTATGACGTAGCCATACGTCAAATGTCAGGAAGGGGTTAAGGATCGTGTTCTTGTACTCCTCCCTGCGCTTGTCCCATATGACAGTCTTGTATGGTCTGGATGAGGGTCTCCACCTGTAATCTCGTCAGAGACATCTTTCCTTCTGTCGTTTGAAAAATCTGACATCTAGCTTCGGCCTGCAACTTAGGGGATCCGCTGACGTCGAATAGCAACAGTTGCACAATTACGGAAGCGCCCATAGACTTCTATGGGGAGTCCGTGCCGCAATTGCGGGCAAGAAAAGGACATGTGCTATAATTTGCAGATCATTTCTACGGCATGGACACATATCCGTAAATATACGGTAAGGTGTCTGTGGCCCATGGAAATTAATGGGTCCACAATTTGATCCGTGATTTCAGATTAAAATTACGGTCCTGTGCATGGGGCCTAAGTATATTATTATTATTATTATTATTATTATTAATAAGTAAATATATGCAAAGCTGTGTAAGTGGGTAAGTCTTAACACCCCTTACTAATGTGGCTTTTGGTAATGTGAATGCTAAGGCCCTGTTCACACTGAGTTTTTTTACGCTGATTTTAACACAGAAACCGCTTCGGAATCAGTGCTAAAAAATGTCCAAAATCGCCACCCATTGACTTCAATGGGAGGCAGAGGCGGTTTCTTTGCCCGACCTTCTTTTAGTCGCTCATTGTGTAAAAAAGCGGCATGTCCTTTCTTGCCACAGTTTCGTCTCTGACCTCCCATTGAGATCAATGGGAGGCAGAAAAAACCCACAGTGCTCATTTCCGAGCGTTTTTCACCGCTTTTTTTGCACGCGGTCCTTGCGTTAGCTGCAATGGCCACGGGCGAAAAACTCAGCAAAAACCGTGGCAAAAGCGCAGGCAGGTCAAAATCGACCTCAAAATTCCGGAAGGGATATGGAGGCAGATTTTTTTCTGCCTGCAAAAAACTCTATGTGAAATAGGCCCACTGTTTTCCCCCTTGTTACTGTTTGTATGCAGTCTAATGATTGTAATATTAACTATTACCACTAGATGGTGCTGCCATACTTAAAAGTAGCAAGTGAGATAAGGAAATTACAGAGGAAGTACAGTGTGTACAGTATGTGATGACTGGTGGACCTGCTGTATGTGTGCTAAGCAGGAGACCAGCTTGCAGCTGCTAGAAGAAGTGGTGGGTAAATAATAGGTAAGGCCTGGAAGCCACCAAAAGGCAAGCCAGTGGGCTTAGGGACTGTGACCGTGTGAGAGCGACTGTGGTTGCCTGAGAGGTGCGGGTTGTGGGAGCCTGTGTAGTGCTGTGCAACAGATTGTGTGTATCTGCTGTGAGACATTCTGGTGGAACAGTGAATAGACCCCAGGGGCGGCCACAGATTTGGCACGGTTTTGAATTAGCTGTAAAAGCAGAATACTTTGAGACACTAAAGTGGTCAGGAGCTTTTTAACTTTTTCATATTTACGTCAATGGAATGGTGTGTGAAAGATTATTTTTTTTTTGCGGGACCATTTAAAGTACCACATAATGGGTGAATTGGAAAAAACTGAGATTCCTCCATAGTTTTTTTTATTTCGTTTTTACTGTATATATTTACCTTCTCTTAAGGTAAAAGTAGATTTAACATCTACTTTTACCTTAAGAGAAGGTAAATATATACAGCCCCAGAACCAAGCTCAGTACAAATATACAGCCCCAGAACCAAGCTTAGTACATTTATACAGCCTCAGAACCAAGCTCAGTACATATAAACAGCCCCAGAACCAAGCTGAGTACACATATACAGCACCAGAACAAAGCTGAGTACATATATACAGCACCAGAACAAAGCTCATTACATAAATACAGCACCAGAACAAAGCTCAGTACATAAATACAGCCCCAGAACCAAGCTTAGTACATAAATACAGTATTATACACTGTGCCCATGAATTAAATTGTGTCAAACACTGTAAAGTAAAACACCACACATTAACATTGCTCCCTGTAGATAGCACCAGTCACAATGCCCACTGTACATAGTGCCAGTTACAATGCCCTCTGTAGATAATGCCCCTTGTAGATGGCACTAGTCACAATGCTCCCTGTAGATAGCGCCAGTCATAATGACCCCTGTAGATAGTGCCAGTTACAATGCCCTGTGTAAATAATGCCCCCTGTAGATAACGCCAGTTACAATGCACTCTGTAGATAATGCCCCTTGTAGATGAGGCCAGTCACAATGTCCCCTGTAGATAGTGGCAGTTACAATGCACTATGTAGATAATGTCCCCCATAGAGTTAAAATTCCCTCTGTAGATAATGCCCCCTGTAGCTATTGCCCCCTGCAGCTATTGCCCCCAACGCTGCCCAGAAAAAAAAAACATTCTCACCTGTCCCCGTTCCCGCGCCTTCCTCCAGCAACGCAGGAGTGGTCAGAGACCAGTCGGCATCATCCAGCGCAACGGCGCAGTCGTCGTAATGACATCATCACGCCGACTGTGTCATTAGTAAAGCGCTGAGTTGGGTTGTAATAGGACTGAGAGAGAGTCTGCTGGCCCTGAGGCCTACTGAAGGGGCATATTCCTTTGGGTGTGCAAGAGTTAGCAGACTTTAGGCAAGAGCTACCCTGGCAGAAAGAGTTGATTGTACAGAAAGGAGCATTTGCATTCAGTGGCGGATTATCATATGGGCGGTTCGGTCGGCCGCCCGGGGCCCACGGCTCCCAGGGTGCCCATATCCGCCCGAACTGCACATAATTTAAAAAAAACTACATTGCAGTGCGCAAGAGCCGCTAATGGAGAGGAGGGGCGGGCTGAGAGGGAATAGGGCCACACCGTTCGCCCTACTGCCTTTCTGAGGGTGCGGCGGCACAACTGAAACTAGCCGCCGCCACCCCCTCCTGCACTAATTGTACCTGCGTCTATAGAATGCAGGTACAATTACATGCATAAGCGCTGAATGGCAGGGCAATGACGCTGATTGGCAGGGCAAGTCATTCTGCCCTGCCAGTCAACGATGGTAGCGGCGTGATGACGTCATCGCACCGCTTCCATTGTTGAAGGGTGCTGATTGATGGGGCATGTCATTCTGCCCTGCCAATCTGCGCCTTTCAACGACACAAGTGGAACGATGGCGTCACTCAGCCCCAGCAGACCTGCTCAGAAGAGAGCAGGTCTGCATTGACACAGGACGGCATGGGAGTGGGATCACGGTGCGTATGTAAATGTTGTTGTTTTCAACTAAAAAGTGTGGGTGGCATCATATACAGGAGGGGGGCTGTATGTGGGGCACAATCTACAGGGCAGGCTTTATGTGGGACACAATCTACAGGGGAGGCTTTATGTGGGACGCAATCTACAACGGGACTATATGTAGGGCGCTATATGTAGAGCGCCATCTACAGGGGGCTATATGTGGGGCACAATCTACAGGGGAGGCTTTATGTGGGACACAATCTACAGGAGGACTATATGTAGGGCACTATATACAGGGTGCGCTATATGTAGAGCGCCATCTACAGGGGGCTATATGTGGGGAAAAATCTACAGGGAAGGCTTTATGTGGGACACAATCTACAGGGGGATTATATGTAGGGCTATATATATACAGTGGGAGCTATATGTAGAGTGCTATCTTCAGGGGGCTATATGTAGAGTGCGATCAACAGCGGGGCTATATGTGGGGCACTACCTACAGGAGGCTCTATGGGGCACTATCTATGGGAGCACTATCTAAAGGGGGCTCTATGGGGGCACTATCTACAGGGAGCGCTGTGTGTGTGTGTGTGTGTGTGTGTGAGAGTGTGTGTGTGTGTGTGTGTGTGTGTGTGTGGGACACAGTGTATGGTGCTATTATAATCAGGGACACAGTGTATGGCGTTATTATAATTAGAGGTGCAGTGTATGGTACTATTATATATAGGGACGTATTGTGCGGCACCACGATAACTTTATCTTTGTTTATAGATGCAGAAATGTTTGAAAAGTGAGAAGCCCAAGACATCTGAGCGGAAAACTGCATAAACTGCACCCCTGAATATAATAGTATTATACACTGTGCTCCTGAATATAATAGTACTATACACTGTGCCCCTGAATATAATAGTACTATACACTGTGCCCCTGAATATAATAGTATTATACACTGCACCCCTGAATATAATAGTACTATACACTATGCTCCTGAATATAATAGTACTATACACTGTGCCCCTGAATATAATAGTACTATACACTGTACTCCTGAAAATAATAGTACTATACGCTGCACTCCTGAATATAATAGTACTATACACTGTCCTCCTGAATATAATAGTAGTATACACTGTGCCCCTGAATATAATAGTATTATACACTGTGCTCCTGAATATAATAGTACTATACACTGTGCCCTGAATATAATAGTACTATACACTGCACCCCTGAATATAATAGTACTATAAACTGCACCCCTGAATATAATAGTATTATACGCTGTGCTCCTGAATTTAATAGTACTATACACTGTGCCCCTGAATATAATAGTACTATACACTGTGCCCCTGAATATAATAGTATTATACACTGCACCCCTGAATATAATAGTACTATACACTACGCTCCTGAATATAATAGTACTATACACTGTGCCCCTGAATATAATAGTACTATACGCTGTACTCCTGAATATAATAGTACTATACGCTGCACTCCTGAATATAATAGTACTATACACTGTCCTCCTGAATATAATAGTACTATACACTGTGCCCCTGAATATAATAGTACTATACACTGTGCCCCTGAATATAATAGTACTATACACTGTACTCCTGAATATAATAGTACTATACTTCACTCCTGAATATAATAGTACTATACACTGTACTCCTGAATATAATAGTATTATACACTGTGCCCATGAATTAAATTGTGTCAAACACTGTAAAGTAAAACACCACACACTAACAATGCTCCCTGTAGATAGCACCAGTCACAATGCCCACTGTACATAGGGCCAGTTACAATGCCCTCTGTAGATAATGCCCCTTGTCGATGGCACTAGTCACAATGCTCCCTGTAGATAGTGCCAGTCATAATGACCTCTGTAGATAGTGCGTTACAATGCCCTGTGTAAATAATGCCCCCTGTAGATAGCGCCAGTTACAATGCACTCTGTAGATAATGCCCCTTGTAGATGAGGCCAGTCACAATGCCCCCTGTAGATAGTGGCAGTTACAATGCACTATGTAGATAATGTCCCCCATAGAGTTAAAATTCCCTCTGTAGATAATGCCCCCTGTAGCTATTGCCCCCTGCAGCTATTGCCCCCAACGCTGCCCAGAAAAAAAAAACATTCTCACATGTCCCCGTTCTCGCGCCTTCCTCCAGCAATGCAGGAGTGGTCAGAGACCAGTCGGCATCATCCAGCGCAATGGCGCAGTCGTCGTAATGACATCATCACGCCGACTGTGTCATTAGTAAAGCGCTGAGTTGGGTTGAAATAGGACTGAGAGAGAGTCTGCTGGCCCTGAGGCCTACTGAAGGGGCATATTCCTTTGGGTGTGCAAGAGTTAGCAGACTTTAGGCAAGAGCTACCCTGGCAGAAAGAGTTGATTGTACAGAAAGGAGCATTTGCATTCAGTGGCGGATTATCATATGGGCGGTTCGGTCGGCCGCCCCGGGCCCACGGCTCCCAGGGTGCCCATATCCGCCCGAACTGCACATAATTTAAAAAAAACTACATTGCAGTGCGCAAGAGCCGCTAATGGAGAGGAGGGGAGGGCTGAGAGGGAATAGGGCCACACCGTTCGCCCTGCTGCCTTTCTGAGGGTGCGGCGGCACAACTGAAACTAAGCGCTGAATGGCAGGGCAATGACGCTGATTGGCAGGGCAAGTCATTCTGCCCTGCCAGTCAACGATGGTAGCGGCGTGATGACGTTATCGCACCGCTTCCATTGTTGAAGGGTGCTGATTGATGGGGCATGTCATTCTGCCCTGCCAATCTGCGCCTTTCAACGACACAAGTGGAACGATGGCGTCACTCAGCCCCAGCAGACCTGCTCAGAAGAGAGCAGGCCTGCATTGACACAGGACGGCGTGGGAGTGGGATCACGGTGAGTATGTAAATGTTGTTGTTTTCAACTAAAAAGTCTGGGCGGCATCATATACAGGAGGAGGGCTGTATGTGGGGCACAATCTACAGGGCAGGCTTTATGTGGGACACAATCTACAGGGGAGGCTTTATGTGGGACACAATCTACAAGGGGACTATATGTAGGGCGCTATATGTAGAGCGCCATCTACAGGGGGCTATATGTGGGGCACAATCTACAGTGGAGGCTTTATGTGAGACACAATCTACAGGAGGACTATATGTAGGGCACTATATACAGGCAGTGGCGTAACTACCGCGGTAGCAGCAGTAGCGGCTGCTACGGGGCCCGGGGCTTGAGGGGGCCCGGTGGCGCCGCTAGCAGCCGTTATGGCTACTACAGCGGTAGCGTCGCTACTGTGGGGCCCGCGACGCCGAGCCTTACACAGGCCCTCTCATGCCTGTAGGTGTCGCTAGCACCGGAGGAGGCCCCAGTGCTAGCGGCAGCCAAATACATGTATTAGCACTGAATGGCCGGGCATGTTCCGTGCCTGACCATCCAGTGCCTTACAATGATACTGATTGGCTAGCGGCGCGATGACATCATCGCGCCGCTTCCATGCTTAGAAGGTGCTGATTGGCGGGGCAAGTCATTCTGCCCCGCCAATCAGCGTCATTGGAGGACGCTCGTTCAGCTCCTGCAGACATGCTCAGAAGAGAGCATGTCTGCATCGCCAGTGAACAGCGTGGGAACCGGAGAATGTGAGTATGTCAAGTTTTTGTTTTTTTTCCCTCATAAAAATGCGAATGGCATTATCTATAGTGGGGGGGGGTCATCTTTATGTGGGCTATTATATATAGGGTTCTATATGTGGGGCAGTAGCTACAGGGGGGTCTATATGTGGGGCAGTAGCTACAGGGGGGGTCTATATGTGGGGGTGTGGGCCACTATATACAGGGGGGTCTATATGTGGGCCACTATATACAGGGGGCTCTATATGTGAGCCATTATATACAGGGGGCTCTATATGTGGGCCACTATATACAGGGGGGTCTATATGTGGGCCACTATATACAGGGGGGGTCTATATGTGGGCCACTATATACAGGGGGGTCTATATGTGGGCCACTATATACAGGGGTGGGTTACCTGTGGGGCACTAGCAACAGGGTGGCTATATGTAGTGCACAGTCTACAGGGGTGGGCTATATGTGGGACACTATATACAGGGGGAGCTATATGTGAGACACTATGTACAGAGGTGGGCTATACGTGGAGCAATAACTATAGGGGAAGCTATATGTAGGGCAGCACGGTGGCTCAGTGGTTAGCACTATTGCCTTGCAGCTCTGGAGTCCATATGTGGGCACTATCTATAGGGGCTTCTATGTAGGTCACTATCTACAGGGGGCATGTTGTGTGTTTGTGACAGTTATATTTAGATGTGTTGAGAATTTTAACTTTGTTTATAGGTGCAGAAATGTTTTAAAAGTGAGAAGCTGAAGACATCTGAACGGAAAACTGCAGAAATGGGTCATGGCCGGTAGAAATCCATCATAGATGTCTGAGCCGGAGGGAGAAGAAAAGAACTAGAATCTGAGACGTCACCGGTGAGTCACTTAATGTAAATGTTTATTCTGCCTCTAATCAGTAATGTAGTCACTGTATGATCTGCAGCGAGATGATGGTGATAGGATTTTTTTTGTGAAACCGCATCTCCCAGCATATCCTTATCATTGTTCAGGCCATGCTGGGAGCTGTAGTTATACGCCGTACAAACCTATACGCAGTGGCGTAACTACCGCTATAGCAGCCGTAGCGACTTCTACAGGGCCTGCAGCATGAGGGGGCCCGTGCCACCCGCCGGCACGGCCCCCTCCCATGGCCGCAGGCTCCGCTAGCAGCCGCTATGGCTGCTACAGCGCGACGCCACTGAAGGGGTTGTTCCTACATAAGACATGTATCCCCTAATCACAGGATAGGGGATACATGTGTGATCGCTGGCAGCGATGAGGAGAACGGGGGACCGAAAGTCCCCCCTAAGTTCTCCATGACAAACCTCGGACTTCCGGGGTCTGTGTCGGCAGCTCCGTAGAAATGAATGGAGCGCCGGTCGCGCTTGTGCGCATGCGTGACTAGCGCTCCTTTCATTTTTATTGAACTGCGCAGACGCCGGAAGTCCGAGGTTAGTCATTGAGAACTTCGGGGGACTTTCGGTCCCCCATTCTCCTTATCGCTGCCAGCGATCACACATGTATCCCCTATCCTGTGGATAGGGGATGCATGTCTTTTGTAGGACAAACTATAGGCCGTTTTTTTTTGGGGGGGGGGGCTATATGGCGTTATCTACAGAGGGGTTCTGTATGGCATTATCTACAGGGGGGGCTGTATGGCATTCTCTACAGGGGGGACTGTATGGCATTCTCTACAGGGGGGGCTGTATGGCGTTATCTGCAGGGGGCTGTGTATGGTGCTATCTATAGGGGGGCGCTGTGTGGTGGAATCTATAGGGAGGCACTATCTATAAAGGGGGGGGGGGGTTGCGTGATACCCAGCAGAGGGGGGGCCCTAGTCAAAAGTTTGCTATGGGGCCCAGTCTTTCCTAGTTACGCCCCTGTATACAGGGTGCGCTATATGTAGAGCGCAATCTACAGGGGGCTATATGTGGGGAAAAATCTACAGGGAAGGCTTTATGTGGGACACAATCTACAGGGGGATTATATGTGGGCACTATATACAGTGGGAGCTATATGTAGAGTGCTATCTTCAGGGGGCTATATGTAGAGTGCGATCAACAGCGGGACTATATGTGGGGCACTACCTACAGGGGGCTCTATGGGGCACTATCTATGGGAGCATTATCTACAGGGGGCTCTATGGGGGCACTATCTACAGGGAGCGCTGTGTGTGTGTGTGTGTGTGTGTGTGTGTGTGTGTGTGTGGGGGGGGGGACACAGTGTATGGTGCTATTATAATCAGGGACACAGTGTATGGCGTTATTATAATTAGAGGTGCAGTGTATGGTACTATTATATATAGCGACGTATTGTGCGACACCACGATAACTTTATCTTTGTTTATAGATGCAGAAATGTTTGAAAAGTGAGAAGCCCAAGACATCTGAGCGGAAAACGGCATAAATGGGTTTTGGCCAGGAGAAGTCATAGAGGTCTGGAGAAGAAAAGAGAAAAAGAATCTGAAATTAAGTCACCGGTAAGTCACTTAATGTAAATTTTTATTCTGCCTCTAATGAGTACTGTAGTCACTGTATGATCTTCTAAAAAACTTCTGACATGTCATAGTGGAACGTCAGAAGTTTTTATCGGTGAGGGTCCGAGCACTGAGACCCCCATGGATCGCTAAAACAAAGTAGCAGAAGCACTCAGGTGACGGAAAGCCGAGCAAGCATTGTACGGACGTACACCACTCCGAGGAATACCGATCAGTAGCGAAGCGGCGCAGCATTCAATAGTGCGCTTCTGCCGCTACACTTTAGCGATCGGTGGGGGTCTCAGTGCTCGAACCCCCCACCGGTTATAAGTTCTGACATATCACTATGACATGGTAATAGTTTAGTTACACTTTAAAGAGAAGTGTTATAATTTTTTTATTATTATTTTTTCTTTTCTTTAATAAAACATACAGCTGCTTTATATCCTGAATACAGAGCAGCTGTATCAAGTGCTAAAACCTGTATCTGTCAGGTCAGTGGCACTGATGGGTACAGTGTCAGCGGGTTGGGGGGGTTGAATTGCGTGTGAGGTGGAAGGACAGGGCCAAAGTTGTGTCAACAGCCCAGGGGCCATGGTACACTTAATCCGCCACTGTTTGCATTATACTGTTAAAGTGTTAAGCAACTCCAAGCAAATGATGATTGAGAGAAATGTGCAGAGTAGAATGCTAACTGTTGCAACTCATGCCATTTGTTAAAAGCTGTTCTTAAAGAGACGGTACCTTAATTAAAGGACTTGCACTAAGGACTGTGTTTGTGCCACCCCGTGTCCTGGGACTATTCTCGGGTTGTTGCACAGATAGTACGTCATGTGCACTTTTGCACTATTGCGGCCAAGGGGGTTGGGATTCATGAAAGGTAGTGGTGTAGCAGCCACCGTGACCCACGGAGGCGCACTGCATTCCCTTCAAAGTGGCTGGTGCACCCTGGAGATACAGGCAGGGCAAGCCTTGTGGTAGAGGGTAGTCCCTCGGCAACCCATAGCAGTCCCTTTGGCGCAGTCTAACTTGGTGGGAACTCATGTGATTCCGGATCCCAATTTAATCATCGCTCTGGTTGTCATTTCATTTGTTCAAATAAAATAGGTTGAGAGCTGGTTCCGTGAGAGCAGGTCCTGCGTGTCTCTGACATGCAGGATCCACCTGTAATCTAGCACATCTAAGTTCGTAACTAAGTTCATAACTTAGATGTGATAGATTACAGGTGGATCATGCGTGTCAGAGACACGCAGGATCTGCCGACACTGAACCCGTTAGGTCCGTGGGACTGACTGATTCAGTGAATAGCGAACGATACAGCTGTTCTGGATAGAGAATATATATTTTGGAAATATAATGTATCTCCAAAAGTAAAACAAATTTTTAATAAAAACGAATTAAGAAGTTACACTAATCACACATAAGCCCTCAAACGTGTACATAGCCTTTAAATCCCTCTGCCCACCTGTTCGACAGGATACATCGCCAGAAGATTGCACACCCTGAAGTAAGAGTGCCGGAGGTCATTAAGGTGGAGAAGCCCCAGAAAGATGCTGAAGTGGATAAGTCCACTCCACGAGAGTATGTGATTATACCACAGCCCAGGTGATTGCCTGGCTCACCTCGGTGAGTGCAAGGGACTGCGCTTGAAAAGTGCCAGAGGAAGCGTAAGGCTGGGATCCCACGGGTCGTATACTCTGCGTAAAAACCAAGCAGCTTATCCGACCTGGAACCCACAGAACATTCCGTCCAAACAATCTAGGGGGTGGAAAATAGTACCCCAAAATACCCTTAAATAAATTTGGTCCCCAGACAAGACGCTTTAAATGAACAGATCCCAGACTAGATCACTCTATGTACTTAGCTCTAGCTTAACACATCTTCAGCCCCACCGCCCACAGCGTTCTGACGCTGGTAACATCTTGACATTGTGTGCTCCGCCTCACACTACGTCCTGACCCTGGACAGTGTCAGGATCCAGTACACCATCCCCGGAGCTGAAGAGTAGCCTGGAGTGGGGAGAGGCAAGAATTAATCCATTACATAACAGCTAATTTAATAAAAACAACTGCCCACAACGTCCCCCCACCCCTAAATCCGCCCATGTTGGAGGCAGGGCTTAGCAGAGGCAGACAGAAGGCAGTACTTGGGGCCTTCATTAGGCCCCCGGGCTGCCATGACAGACATCGCCTCCCCCTCCCGTGATCGCGTCACGGGGGGGTGGGCAATGGGCAACCTGAGGGGGCCGCCCCCTCTTTCTAATGGCTTAACTGCCGGGGTCGCTATTGACCACAGCATTTAAGTGGTTAATTTGCCAGGAACAGTGTGATCGCTGTTCCTGGCCGTTAGTCCCTGGTACACAGCTGACACATGGGGCATATGGAGCGGGATCAGCGCGTGAGCCCGCTCCATTCATCACTCCCCACACTATGACATACCTGGCACATCATTTTGCGGGAAAGGGTTTATTCGGGTGTGGGGCGGTTTTTCATACTAATGACCTATTCACAGGATAGGTCATCAGTATATGATCGGTGGGGGTCCAACACCTGGACCCGGCACCGATCAGCTGTTCCGGCTGCCTCTGACACTGGAAGTTATGCAGTGGTCGGTGCCGTAAGCAGAAGGCTCCAGTCATAGTATAGTGGCCGTGCTGCAATACTGCAGCTCTGCTCCTATTCAAGTGAAAAGGAACAAAGCTGCAGTAACCCAGCACCGCCGCTATACTGTGGTCGAAGATTTCTGCTTCCAGCACCGACCACTGCATAACTTCCAGGGCTGGAGGCAGGCAGAACAGCTGATCATGCGGGGGTCTGGGTGTCGGACCGCCAATGATCATATACTGATTACCTATCCTGTGGATAGGTCATCCGTATGAAAAACTGCCCCCAAACTGGACAACCCCTTTTAGTCAGGATTTTATATTAGACTTCCACATTGTTGGAACTTTAGTCCTCGTTTCTTATACTAGGTTCATCTAAAAGATTTTTTTATGTCTTCTTGGCCATTCATGTGTAGATTATTTTTCTTTGCTGGGTATCATTATCTAAAGCCATAAACATAAAAGTTGTCCGAACCCACCAATTTCATTAGGATCAGCTGACAATCTAAGAGCCTCACTGTAGAAGGCATGGCACGTTGCACTGGCATGTTGGATTTAGTCCTCCCAGCGAGGCAGTGGTCTATTCCCCTCTCCGGGTTGTAGTAGAAATGTGCGCTAATCCGGTCAGAGTGTGCATATTTATTGTTAACATGGGGAACCTTCTTTAACTTAAACCTAGTGTTGGGCTGATAGGCTATTTCATAGGTATGGCATACTTTACTGTATTGTGTTTCAGATTTACTTTACAGATGCTTACTTTACAGTTTTTCTTGTATTGTGAAGAATCGATGATTTATTTAATAACGACAAGTTGTCCAGGTCATACAGCAGCAAAGCATCCAAAAGATCAGAAACCATTCAATGTGACAAACAGAGCCATCTGGAAGGAGGCAAATACTCTTCTAGAGCACTTTAGATTTGGATATCAGTATCAATATACTCATGGTTAAACTGGTGATAAATTTCAGAGGCAAATTCATAATAATACTGCATAGTTGTTGACTACATATATCATTATAATAATTAGGGGCAAAAATGTTCATGACTCTCCAGGAATGAGCTTGGGAACATAATAAAATGTATCAGATATGAGTTATACGTGTGATATGTGTTATACAGCTTGTGCTATAAGCCATTTTTTCCTGCAATTCTTCTTTTACTTGCCTTATGATAGAAGGATGAAAATAACATACAAGACATGCATGTCTTCAATTATCCTCCTCGAAATCCATGATACCATCCTCACCTCATTTTACCCATGAATGAGGAAGTTACCAAAGGAAAAACCGTTAAGAATGTTTATCAATACAATATATCTAAAAAGGAAGTGTGCATCAAAGAATGTAACATTCATTTAAGGGTAAGTAAATATAGAAATCCACCCCTGTTTGCCTACATATAAACTGTAATATTGGTGTACAGATAGAGTTTGATAAATCTTAATAACTTACTTAACCTGGTTGCATTGCAGTATAATCAAATTCTAGAGTATATACTGTGGATACATATTATACAGTATTGGTAATTGGTTAAATAAAATACAACAATCTGACAGATCATCTTTAGCAATATGCCATAATAAAAGGACATATACAAATTAAATGAGACAATACTTATTAGTCATGTTGGGATATGTGACGTTGAACTGTGTACAGTATGGCTGGGTTCACACGACCTATTTTCAGACGTAAACGAGGCGTATTATGCCTTGTTTTACGTCTGAAAATACGGCTACAATACGTCGGCAAACATCTGCCCAGTTTGCCGACGTACTGTGCCGACGACCTGTCAAACGACAGCTGTCAAACGACGACGCGTAAATTGACTGCCTCGGCAAAGAAGTGCAGGACACTTCTTTGCAACGTAATTTGAGCCGTTCTTTATTGCATTCAATGAAGAACAGCTCAAGATCACAGGCGTCAAAGACGCCTCGCAAAATGCGAGGAGGAGCTTTTACGTCTGAAACGACGCAGCTGTTTTCTCCTGAAAACAGTCTGTCTTTTCAGATGTAAAAGAAAGTTCTCGTGTGCACATACCCTATGTGTATGTAGGACAGCCTGTCCAATCCTTTATTTTCCATGGAGATAAGTGGCATCCAGATGTCTCTTACACCGTTAGGCCTTATTCACAAGGGCGTGTCCGTTTTGCGCGCGCAAAAAAATGCTGCGTTTTGCGCGCGCAAAAGGTCCGTGTGTCATCAGCATATGGTGCGCGGCTGCGTGATTTTCACGCAGCCGGCATCATGATGACACTCTGGTTTTCTGTTTACAAACAGAAAAGCACGTGGTACTTTTCTGTTTTCATTCATTCATTTTCCTACTGTAGCGCGCATCACGCGCGGCACCCGGAAGTGCCAAATATAGGACATGTCGTGTGTTTCACGCAGCGCACACACGCTGCGTGAAATTCACTGACAGTCTGAACAGCCCCATTCAGTAACATAGGTCCGTGCGACACGCGTGATTTCCACGCGCGTAGCACGGACGTATTATACGTTGGTGTGAATAAGCCCTTATTGATATAACAAGTCTATTCTGCCAAGCTGAAGAGGCAGGTGTAAGGGGTAGTCGGACAAATAATCTATACATTTATGACCAGTTTCAGCAGTCTAACATGACAACAATATTGTTTACCCTTACTTGCCCATACAACAGCCTCTTTGGATGAACATGGCATTTGCACTCAGGTTTTTCCTTCTTTTTGTAACACAGATATATTTTTATTTCATTTTAATATACATTTTTTATTATCTATACTTTAGCTTGATAGTTCTGCCATGAAAATCATTGTTATTGGCATAGCTGTCTACACACGGCTGTCACAAGGGTTGTATGTTATTTTTTTGTATAATGAAAAGTTATACAATTTTCAAATTTTCGGTATCAATTCCTCAAGGTTTGCAAAATCTCTGCTTGCTGTCTTTCAATAGGGACCTTCATTGATAAAAAATCTGTCCTGGTCATGATTACACAGATGCAGGATGGATTAGAGTTTTAATACATATATAAGAGCTCTGTCTTGTAACAAACCATGCACCTGTGTGTTCACAGGGAATATACATTTGTGACATATACATTCGTCACATGACATATATTTGTCACATCACCAGCATTAACAAAGTGTAATTTCTATTTACCGTAAATTCTCTTTCCTTTAGTCCGAAGCAGCAGCACCAATGGAGAAATTCTGTCTCCCTGTAATGATAGGATAGGTGGTAACAATTAACAAATTGATTACATGCCTACATATACCATATTGTTTGATTATAACTTATAACAATAAAGACAATGCACTCAAGGTCTTCTGCAAATAAATGAACAAAGTTTAATGGGAAAGAAAGCTGTGCTGCTGCTTCGGACTAAAGGAAAGAAAATTTACGGTAAGTATAAATGACACTTTCCTTGAAGTCCTACAGCTATAAAACCGCTCTGCCAATGTCTCTTTATCCTGGTCTGCGGATGTCCAATCTATAATGCTTTACAAACGTGGGAAAAGAAGTCAACAAGGCTGTCCTGCAGATCTGATCAATCGGGACACAACTTTTTTCAGCCTGTGAGGTTGACATTGCTCTCGTTGAATGGGCTTTGATAGGGCCTGGTGCCTGAAGACCAGCTTGATCATAACAAAGGGTAATTACTTTCCTTATCCAGACGGTTCTGAAACCTTCTGACCCTTATTTTTCCCTTCAAAGGAAACAAATAGGTGTTCTGACCTTCTCATCTGCTTCATGCGTATAGATACTCAGGGTTCTCCCTACGTCCAATGAGTGGAGTCTCATCTCCTCATCAGAGGAGGGATTTGGAAAAAACACAGGTTATTCAATATGTTGGTTCATATGTTGAAACGATGGTATCTTGGGAACAAAGGTTGGAAGAGTTCTCAAGAGGACCCGGACTTGGAGGGGGATCAAATAGGGATCAGAGGCTCCCAAAGCCTGGATCTCACTAACGTTTCTGGCCGATGTTATGGCCACCAAAAAACAGACCTTGAGGGACAAACCTTTTAACCCCACTTCATGGAGAGGCTCGAAGGGTGCTTTACAAAGTTGATTCAGTACTATAACTAGGTCCCATCTGGGAACCAGATCAGTTATCATTGGTCTAATTCCTTGGACCGCTTTAACAAATCTCTGAATCAATGGTTGTTGAGAAAGTCTCTGGCCCAATGCTGCTGTTAAGGCAGAATATTCTGGAAATTCAGAGCTGAAGAGATTACCTGGTTAATATGACACCATGAGTAGAACTAGAACAAGAGAACAAAAGAGACACGGCGCCACATAGTGCAAGGTAAAAGCTAGATAAGGCAAGGGAGCAAACTTTTGTTAGAAATAAGCTCACCTAAACCAATGGACACCATTCAGTGTCAGACAAGCATTGGGGCTGCTGCCAGGTCCAAAACACAGCAAACGAAGTTCGTTGTCCAGATTTGATACTTTAAAATAAATAAAAAGATAGGACCACCGGCGCTGCAATGATGGACAGGAAAATGAAGGACTTCTACTCATGGTACTTTAAAATAAATAAAAAGATAGGACCACCGGCGCTGCAATGATGGACAGGAAAATGAAGGACTTTAGGCAGACCTCACGGCAAAGGTTTAATGACAGAGGCTACGCGTTTCGACACCATGAGTAGAAGGCTTTATTAATCCTCGGGTAATGTCACAATCTGTAGGTATAGCGGGGTAGCAGCCGGCCAAAGAACAGTGTACCAAGTTAATATAAAGTCCGAGCACAGGGGTACCTGTAATAGTCCAGACAGTAGCAACGGCTTAGGCACAGATGAGACCTTGGAGGAAGGTGATGCAAAACGTGGCAGATGACACCAGACGTGGTGTAAGTCAGCAGGCGTAGTAGACGGCACAACACGACTCCAACATTAGAGATGGCACAGGAACAAATACAGCTCAGGATACAGGTAGCAGGGCATGAGAACACAGGGAACAGGATACAACTAAGGGACCATTTGCAAGTCCAACAGAGAAATACAAACAATGCTCAGGCAAGGAGTGAAAGGGCAGGGCTCCTTTTATAGTCCAGGGTGATCTGGGAGTAATTAGTTAATTCTTAACATGTGCTGGCCCTTTAAGACCGGGAATGAGCTTGCGTGCACCCTAGTGCTCACTGCAGGACAGGATGGCCGCATGTGCTGGCATCTCCAGGGAGGAGCAGGTCGGCAGGAGGAGAGGGGTCTGCAACCGTGGCCGTTACAGGTATGTTCTATTAGTATTGGAGCTTTTTGATTGTAAGAGGATATTTATTACCACCTCCGATAATCCTGAGCTGGCTAAAAGGGGGCGGTCAACCTCCATACTGTCAGGTGCAGGCGGTTTAGGTGAGGACAGCATCGTCCATCCTGTGTCACAAGATGTAGAATCTGAGGAAGCTTCCAACAGATCCTCTTGCTCATGAGCATCAGGGAAGTAAACCAGACCCCCTTGGGCCAGCATGGGCAGATTACAATTATTGATACCTGGTCCTGTTTGATCTTTTGTAAGATCTTTGAGATCATTGGAATGGGTGGAAATATGTAAGCCAATTGGAAGTTCCAAGGGATGGATAGGGCATCTAGAGTCCAAGACTTATCCACTTTGAATAGGGAGCAAAACTGGGCTACGTTCCAGCGAGTGGCCATTAGGTCCACCTGTAAAGGATTTTCTGGGCCAGGGTCTCAAGGGGGTCCATAGTAGAGTCAGGGACCAGGGTAGACTAGGTATATGGGCTTGTGATTATGTAATGATGGGGGTAGGGAAACGGACAAGTGAGCCCTAATCTACCCGCCACTCTGTCCCTGCCTACTTGCAACGACGACGGGGTACAACTGGGCGGCGGTCCCTACGCTCAGTAAGTGCACGAGACAAACAGACAAGGGTAAACAAAGCTAAGGGAAATGGGGCAGTTGCCCACGGCAACACCGTGAGCAACAAGAGTGGTGAACGAGCCGAGTCAAACCAGGAGTGTACGAGGTACCAAACGCAGAGCAAGAGAGTAGTCAGTAAGCCAGGGTCAGTATGGAGCAGGATCAAATAGTTAGAAGCTGTAGCTGGGCCAGGAAACCACACGAGAAGAATCACAAGCAAAGGAGGAACAGGAAAGGCAGGTATAAATAGACAGAGGGTGGGAGCTAGCTCCGTCTGGCCAGGCTGCGATAGGCTCTCCCACTCCTAAGCCTGCCAGCCTGAGTGGTGGAAGCTGGAGTCAGTCTCAGAGACATAGACTCAGGTGCAGACTGATTGCCTATGGGCGTATACACAGAAGTTGTGCCTGGCAGATCCTTTACACCACCTAAGTAAGACCCCACAGCTTCCTAATCGGAGCGAAGATCCAGTGACCATTCTCCCGGAAGGGCCAGATCTCGACTTAGTCTGTCTGCAATGGTATTGCGGCTCCCTTTGCTTTGCAAAGCTGTCAGCTGCTGAAGATGAGTTTCTGCCCAAACAAATACCGGTTCCACTTCTATCAGAAGGGCTATGGATTTTGTACCTCCTTGGCAATCTATATAGGACATGGTTGTTACATTGTCCGATTTGATCTTCGCCGCTCTCCCCTGTATGGATGGGTGAAATTGCATCAGAGATATCAAAACTGCCCTCTTTTCTTTGAAGTTGGATGACAATAATCTCTCCGACGGGGACCATGCCCCTTTCAGCATCTGCCTAGTCATGTGGACACCCCATCCTATTGAGGACACATCCGTTGTTGTCTCCGTCCAGGCTGGGGGAGCAAAAGATCTGCCATTCTTCAGGCATAGCCACCATCTCAGGGAGGTCTTTGTCTCTCTGGAGATTATGACAAAGTTGTCCAGAGTATTCAGGTGTCTGTTCCACCTCTGCAGGATCTCCTGCTGTAGGGGGCGCATATGCCATTTTGCCCACTCTATGGCCTCGCTGGCTGATGTCATGAGACCTAACACTTTCATCATGTGACGAAGTGAAATAGGTCTAGGTCGTCTTAGACGATTGACAGCTCCTAGGATATTGTGCAATCTTATTATATGAAGAAAGACAGTCATGCATCTGGTGTTCAGAAAGAATCCTAGAAATTGTTTCTCCTGGGTCGGAATGATATGGGACCTCTCCTAATTGATGATTCATCCTAGGGATTGGATGTGAGTGCATATCAGATCCAGATGTGTTCTGAGATTTTTTGCTGATCTGGCCTTTATTACACAATCGTCTAAGTATGGAATTATCGTCATTCCCATTTCTCTCAGGCTGACCACTACTTCCACAATCACCTTGGTGAATGTATATGGGGCAGAAGATATCCCAAATGGGAGGGAAGTAAACTGGAGATGATGAAAGTTCCCTTCCATCCATACCACGATGCGTAAGTTCCTTTGATGATCCATATGAATAGGGATATTTAACTACGCATCCTTTAACTATTGTAGATGTGAAATCTCCCTTCTCTACGAGAGATAGAGCAGTGCGGATGGTCTCCATTCGGAAGTTCCGTGTTTGAATAAATTTGTTCAAATATCTGAGGTCTATGATTGTACTCCATCTGTTGTGATCCTTCGGAACAAGAAAGACCCTGGAGTAGACACCTCGCTGCATCTCCCTTGGAGGTACTTCTTCTAGGACTTTCATGTGAATGAAATCAGTTATGGATCTTTCTAAAGTAATCTGTTTTAATGACAATATTTTTGGGGTAACTACAAATCTGTCCGGAGGAGGACTAGAGAGGTCTATACGATAGCCATGTTTTATTAAATCGAGCACCCAGAGGTTTCTGCCATTGGGGAAAAAAATGCACCTATCTTCCTCCTACTGGCAGATACCTCATGTCAGAATTCTAGCCTTTTTCTAGAAGAGGAGAAACCTCTCCCTCACACTCTTTGATGCTGATTAAAGGGTCTCTGGAAACCCCTATCTGTTCCAGTTGAAAAATATTCTCCCCTAGCCTGTCTAATACCCCTAACACCTCTGTTTGAGGATCGAAAGGATCTCCACTTCCTCTTTGCTCGCTGCGGAAGGGGCTTCCCCTCTTTTTCAGATATATCTTCCATTAGGGTGTCTGAATGATCCCCAAAAAGTCTAGTGGGTTGATACTCCATAGCACAGACAGAATTCTTAGAGTGAATATCGACTGAGCATGGTTTTATCCGGGGGGGTCTTCTCCCAGACACTTATAAAGCCATAGAACGGGCTGCAAACCTGGACTGCAGCCTCACACAGAAAGTCAGAGGCTAAGGTGATACGTTTGAAAGATTTTAACATGTCATCTCTGTGTACCCCCTTCTCAATGTCATCCTCCATCTGGAGGAGCCATGACCTTAAGTTTTAAGCAACCGTATAAGAAGATGAAGCAGTCTTGGCTTGTGCTGAGGTAGTCTGATAACCTCTGCGTAGGGCATTATCAACTTTGTGGTCCATAGGTTCGCTGAAACTAGCCCCATCCTCACTAGGAACGTGCGTTTATGCTATTTAGAGACCGCCACATCGACCCTAAGGGGTTCACCCCACTATGTCGCCTCTACTTGATCCGAAATAAACATAGTTTTAAATAGTTTATTGAGTACCAGACCCTTGTCCGGAGCCTTCCACTTGTTAACCGTTAGTTTCTTAACCATAGTATTGACCTTAAAAGCTCTAACTTTTTGGGGGCTACCGCCTTCTCCCAAAACTTCAGACTGAACGTAATCCTCAGTATTCATGGACTTGAGATGTTTAGACATCTTTTCAAGGGGGAAGAGATTTATATCTTGATCATCCTCACTCTCAGAGGAATAATACATTTCATCAATAATTCTAAATTCATTCAGAAATCCCGAATCTCTAGGAGAAAAAAACTCCTCTCTAGAGACATTTTGAGCACCAGGATCCCCTACAACTTCTACGTCCCGGGATTTGTATTCAATCATGGCGTCATGCATTTAGTCCTTCAACCAGAGGAGAATCTCTATTAGAAATTGCTTGCTTTTCTACCGGAAAGTAATTTGCTCTACAGTCAGTACAGAAATAAAATTCACTGCCGTCTGGCAGGGGAATATTGCATGATCTACATGATAAATGTTTGGTTTTCCCAGATGACTTCATGCCCATAGAGCCTCTATCCCCAGAGCCTTGAGACATCTGTCAAACTTAAAAATAAACTTTAATAAGAAGCTCACTTTACATAGCCCAAAAAAGCAGAGTAGTTCCTGAAATGCTCCCCAAAACAGGGTTATTACCTTGCAAAGGATAGCACCAGATGTACAGCCTGGCAGAGCGGCCAAGAAATGTCTGCCAGTCATATTTAAATATGGCGCCGGAGGAGGGGGGCCATGATGAGACGCCACAGAAATACACCCCTCCGCAATACCTATAGAGTCCCCAGGCGCAGAACACTGTGAACGCAATGGTGAAATGACGCCATCACGACTCCGCGCATGCGACTGAAGACAAGGCAGGCAGACTCCAGAGGAGGACGCTGGAGTGTGATAACGTGATAACTTCATCATGTCCGAGCAGTATTCGGACCCAGAAGACTAGTGTGAACGCCGGAAGCGTGATGGCTCCCACCACAGTGTCACAGTGCAGGGTGTGGACCCACTGGGCCATACCGCATAGCGGGTTAGCAGCTGGCCAACGAGGTACAAAACAATGTCTATAGTTCAGAATGGGTACCTGAGGCAATGTAGGCAGTAGCGGAGACACAACTTGACTTTCACTGTAGAAGGCTAGTAGATGCAGCGGAAGACACGACTTTACTCTCACTGTAGCTGGCACAGTAGATGCAGTGGAAGACACGACTTGACTCTCTCTGTAGATACGATAGCACGGGATACAGGGTACAGGCAGCAGGGACGGGTAACACTAGGAACTGGAAAACACTGGGAGACCATTTGCAAGACAAACTTAAGGTAGACAATAACGCTCAGGCAAGGATCAAGTGGGCAGAGCCCTTTTTATAGTCCAGCAGCACTCTGGGCTAATTATTGAGTGATGACAGCTTTAAGGCCGTGCGGGCGCGCGCGCCCTGTGGGAAACAGTCCCAGGACCGGGAAGTGAGTGCCGGCATCTTCCTGGAGGAAGATGTCGCCGAGAAGACAGATGTCCATTGCCGGGGCCGTCAGAGGGTAAGTCTGAGCGACGGCCCTCGGCCATAGACGTTACACACAGCTCCAACATAGTAAGAAAAACTGCAATAATATAGTTTAAAAAACCACTGAGAATCATCAGATCCACTGTATATAATAAAATCAATAAGAAACCCCAACTGCATGGACCCATACAGGCAGAATTCCCTGCCGGGAAGAGAATAAAATAAAAGGATACTTCCCAGCGCGACTCCACCTGATCCATCCAGGAAGGACAGAAAAAAACACAATATGGTTAGGGGAGCTATATGTAGGCATGTAATCAATTTGTTCATTTTTACCACCTGTCCTATCATTACTGGAAGACAGAATATCCCCATTGGTGCTGCTGCTATAGGACGTCAAGGAATGAAAGTTCCTATGCAAGCAGAGATCTTACCATGAGGAATTAATACAGAAAATATATTGGGAAATTGTATAACTGTTCATTATTGAGAAAGTAATATTTATTTGCTAAAACCAGAATACCCCTTTAACAAATCTAGTTGGGTTATAACCGCCATTACATGTGGGGTTGATAAAAGAATTACGTGAAAACATTAAACTAATAATATACAATCTGACAATAGCCCTGCTGTAACCAGTGTAAAGCTCTATAAACCCTAAGTCTTTGTGTCATGTCGACTAGGCAAATACATGTATTGAATTATAGTTAATGTTATATCAGGGTTTTTTATAAACTGTGTTTCCTGGTGATGTATTTAGCATATAAGTTTATTGATGCCAATAATAATAAAAAAAAAACAAAACAGGATTTTATTTGGTGCAGGAAGCGATGTGATCGGTTCTTATATGCCACTTCTTCAATTTTTTTTGTCTGCACTTGTTTTCTATTTCAAACTTTTATTATTTTAAAGGTAGACAGAGAAAAACAAGTGCATGACAAAATAACCGTGACTAAAGTGTACAATAAAGCATGTCAGATTATCAAAATAGGCTGGAGCAATCAATATATTGATTCAAGCTCAAATTACATCAAAGTTCCAGACGCTTGAGGTAGAGATCATGAATGTCATGGAAAGTGAACGAAGTAGAAATCTCCTGAGAGATCCCTAGGTAATTGATTAAGTCAAGACAACCTGACCGAACCAAGACAAAGGAGTCCACACTTTTCATCCATGCACCCCATTACGTTCTGGCCTAAACTCTTTAGAAACATACTTTGTTATATCAATAATGCATGCATCTAGAAGTACATTGGAAAGAGATGGTCATGAATATTCATTGGCTGAATACATTAAGTTATTTACAGTATATTGTATATTTGGGCTATACATACCAACCAGTGTTTCAAGTTGTGTATTTGTGATGAAGGTGAGCCCACGAGTCTCCGCTGGAAGCAATCCTGTATCTACATGACTATGCCTCATACTAAAGCTGGCCTTACACATAAGGTACATAGTTGTCGAGATTGCTATCTTCATTGACCTCCCCATGCATGCTCGGCTTGGCCAAGCATACATGTTTATTCAATAGGAGAGAGGGAGAAAAACATCTACCAGCACTTCTGACAGCGGTTTCTCTACCGCCAGAAGAAACTGAACTCCAACAAAAACAATTAAAATTTTTCCAGATATCTACTGACCGAGGATAGTTGGATGCCCCCCTAAATATTGGATTGCCAACATTAATATAATGTGTATGGGCTCTGGGACCCACACTTATCTCCAAAACTGGGGTCACTTGACTCTATCTCTTGTGGTGAGTTGGCTGAATGAAGAGGCGGCCACACATGTGCATGCCCTCTCAATTCTGTAGCTATGGGACTCACGGAAACAGCCGAGCAAGCGGGTTCTGCTTCCATGGATATGCCATAAATGTCTAATTTGTGAATACTAAGTCCAGTCCAGACTCTTTAATTTATACTTAGCATTAAGCTTTCGAAGTCTAGATGGTTGGTGTTGGTTTTACAGAAATGAGTTATAAAGTAGCTTGGGTTGGATTAGTTTAAAATAACTGTAAATGATCTGCCAGACACAGCTTCTGTGTCGACGCCCGTGGTTAATCAGTCTGCACCTGCTCTTAAGTCTGATAGAGTGACTCGATCTGCTACCACTCAGGCTGGGAGGCTCAGGAGCGGGAGAACCTATCACAGCCTGGCCAGACGGAGCTAGCTCCCGCCCTCTGTCTATTTATACCTTCATTTCCTGCTCCTCCTTTGCCTGTGATTTTGTCTGGTTTCCTGGCTCTGCTGCTCCTGCTAGTACTATTTACCTCTGCTTTAAATTGACCCTGGCTTTACTGACTACTCTCCTGCTCTGCGTTTGGTATCTCGTACACTCCTGGTATGACTCGGCTCGTTCACTACTCTTGTTGCTCACAGTGTTGGCGTGGGCAACTGCCCCATTTCCCTTAGCTTCTGTGTACCCTTGTCTGTTTGTCGTGCACATATTGAGAGTAGGGACCGTCGCCCAGTTGTACGCCGTCGCCTAGGACGGGCCGTGCAAGTAGGCAGGGACTGAGTGGCGGGTAGATTAGGGCTCACCTGTCTGTCTCCCTACCCCGTCATTACAATAACTTAACCAAAATGGCCTAAGTATACTGTATATAGACTTTAAGATAATATATTATGTGAGGTATATACTGTATATGTTATGCGACAATATGTATATGTGACAATACCTAAAGGGGCATAGACATCCAATTCATATGACCAATATAATAAATAGTAGAGGGCTGCTCTCTAAAGAACAAACAAACATACAAATTTATGAGAAAAATGGACACCCATTAATTTTAATATTATAAATCTTTATCAATTCACTAGAAAAACACATAAAAATTAATGAGGCAGCACAGGTAAAAACACAGTGGTTGCCAAAACTCTACATCAGATAAAAAGGCTAATTATTTAGACCCGAGTGGAAAATATTTAATGTATTCAATAGCAACTAGTAAATACACACGATGACATAATTGAATTGATAAATGAAAATATAAATTAATCAATTCCTATAGAATAAAGTGCATATACAAAGAAACCCCAGTGAGTATAGCCACAGGTTCATTTTATATATATATATATATATATATATATATATATATATATATATATATATATATATATATATATATATATATATATCTATCAACATAAGTGAGTGCATAAAATAAAACCCTAGTGTGTGTGTGTGTGTGTGTGTGTGTGTGTGCGTGCGTGTGTGTGCCACAAGATCACAACTTTTCACGTTAGGTTCTTTCAGGGGCTGTGTATTTTGGCTGCTGTGGTCGGACTTTTACATGTATAACTATCCCCTAAACAAAGTATATGAATGAAATGTACCCGCCAAATCCATGGCGCTTGTGATGGCCAACAGTCCATTGCCTTTCCCCAAAGCACAGCATCACACCACAGCGGACGCATCCACGACGCGTCAAGGTGTTGGTCCGGCACACGCCGCAACATAGAGACACGTCGCCATGGAGATTAGATGGTTCAATGGTCAGGACAAGCAGTCTCTAGTTCAGGGTTCTCAAACTCAGCCGGGTAAGTGGGCCACATATAAAATTGTTAATCAATTAGTTATTTGATCTACTATAACACTATATTTCTATAATAATACCGCTAGGTTTAAAATGTGAGAGATTTCTCCACGTGCTTATTTCAACAAACCAGTTTTCCAGTTTTAGTGTCACTAAATGCAGTCCGGCAACTCAGTTGGCAGCGTTTGGCAGACACACATGTCAAGATTGGGCAGGCGCTTTTTAGATAGTGCCACAGTGCCCTCTGTGGATGCTGCCACAGTGCCCTCTGTGGATGCTGCGACAGTGCCCTCTGTAGATGTTGCCACAGTGCCCTCTGTAGATACTGCCACAGATTCCTCTGTAGATGCTGCCACAGTGCCCTCAGCAGATAATGCCACAGTGCCCTCTGTAGACAATGCCACAGTGCCCTCTGTAGATAATGCCACAATGCCCTCTGTAGATAATGCCACAGTGCCCTCTGTAGATAATGCCACAGTGCCCTCTGTAGATAATTCCACAGTGCCCTCTGTAGATAATGCAACACACCCCTAGATAATGCCACAGTGTCCTCTGTGCATACTGCCATAATGCCCTCTGTAGATGCTGCCACAGTGCTCTCTGTAGATGCTGCCACAGTGCTCTCTGTAGATGCTGCCACAGTGCCCTCTGTAGAAGCGGCCACAGTGCCCTCTGTAGATGCTGCCACAGTGCCCTCTGTAGATGCTGCCACAGTGCCCTCCATAGATGCTGCCACAGTGCCCTCCGTAGATGCTGCCACAGTGCCCTCCGCAGATGCTGCCACAGTGCCTTCTGCAGATGCTGCCACAGTGCCCTCTGCAGATAATGCCACACACACCCAAGTAGATAGCTCCATTGGGGCTCCCTCTAGGAGTGGAATCCCCAGGCAGAGCGTTGCCGACGCTTTGGCTGGGGATTCCTCTACTGTTGGAGCCCCTGACGTCATTGTCCATACACAGTGACGTCAGTGGATCCTCCTGGACCGGAATGTGATATCAGGGGCAACCCCAGAGCCGGAGTCCCGGAGCAGAGCACTAGTATAGGCTCTGTGCCAGCACTCTGGGGAAGCCATTAACATCAGTGTTCACATATGGACAGTGATGTCAGGGGCTTGCCCAGAGCTGGAGTCCCAGAGCAGAGCCGCTTCTAGCACTCTGCCTGGGATTCCAGCTCTGCTCCTGACATCACTGTCCATATATGGACATGGATGTCAGGGGCAACCCCAGAGCTGGAGTCCCGGGCAGAGCACTAGTAAGCTCTTCCTTGGACTCCAGCTGTGCTCCTGACATCACTGGGATTACTGCTCTGGGGTAGCCCCTGACATGACTGTCGATGTATGGACAGCGATGTCAGAGGCTTCCCCAGAGTCCCGGAGCAGAGCCTATACTAGCGCTCTGCCTGGGACTCCAGCTCTGGGGAAG
The DNA here is from genome assembly GCF_050947455.1 of Rhinoderma darwinii. Lineage (NCBI taxonomy): Eukaryota > Metazoa > Chordata > Amphibia > Anura > Rhinodermatidae > Rhinoderma > Rhinoderma darwinii. Next base: position 419,470,178 of record NC_134688.1, read on the forward strand.
CCCCAGACATCGCTGTCCATATGTGGACAGCGATGTCAGAAGATTCCACAGAGTCCCGGAGCAGAGCCTATACTAGCGCTCTGCCCGGGACTCCGCTCTGGGGAAGACCCTGACAACACTGTCCATATATGGACAGCGATGTCAGGGAATTCCACAGAGTCCCGGAGCAGAGCCTATACTAGCGCTCTGCCCGGGACTCCACTCTGGGGAAGACGCTGACAACACTGTCCATATATGGACAGCGATGTCAGGGAATTACACAGAGTCCCTGAGCAGAGCATATACTAGCGCTCTGTACGGGACTCCGGCTCTGGGGAAGCCCCAGACATCGCTGTCCATATGTGGACAGCGATGTCAGAAGATTCCACAGAGTCCCGGAGCAGAGCCTATACTAGCGCTCTGCCTGGGACTCCGCTCTGGGGAAGCCCCAGACATCGCTGTCCATATGTGGACAGCGATGTCAGGGAATTCCAGAGTCCCGGAGCAGAGTCTGTACTAGCGGCTCTGAGTCCTGTGGGCCGCAGATGACATCCCCAGGGGCCGCATGCGGCCCGCGGGCCGCGTGCTTGAGACCCCTGCCCTAGTGGTTAACAGGAGATGTAGGGCCTGCCTGTTGGAAAGGGTGGTAAGTGTGCAGTCCTCAAAGATGCGGCCAGTACATTATGCTAAGTTCACACTTGCGTTGTATAATCCGTTACTGCGATCGGTTTTTAGATCAGAATAATGTTAAAAATGGATCACAATCTGATTACAATCCGTTTGTATCTGTTTTACATTGATACCAATGATAAAAATAACACATCCGTTAAACATCCATTTTTTTAAACGGAAAAAAAGTCCTCTACTCTGCACTTTTTACCTTCGTAAAAAAAACCACAGATGACTAACATAACGGATGCATTTAAAGATCCCATTTATTTCAATGGGATTTTTAAAAGATCTGTTTTTATACTTATTCTAAACTAAAAACGGATCAGACTAACGAATTATGCATTGCAAGTGTGAATTTAGCCTTAGGTTCTGTTCACATCTGCCTCAGGTTGCTCCATTGTTCTGCTCCATCATAGGAGAACACAGAAAGTGTAATTGCAATGAAGAAATCATTGCATATAAAGTGACAAACCCCCCAACCCCCCAAAAATGATATAATTAGGGATTCATAAAATATCCATGTATTGGCTTAATTAGTTATTTTAGTCTACTTTTGTTTTGCACTGGCATCTTTTAGAATAGCACTGTCACCGGATTTATATGAATTGTTATTTATATTATATGATATTTTTGGTTCCATTTATATGAATTATTATAGTTCATAGCACTGTCACTTTATACTTCAGTGGTTCATATGAATTATTTCATATTATGTATATGTTTCACACTGTCACTTTATATCTGGTTGTTTCACTATATAAATCGCTAATTATATAATTTTATGTTTTTTTTAACTGCCACTTTATACTGTATGCAATGATTTCTTCCTGGAAGTTTCACTTTTTGAGCATTTAACATATACTGGCCATCTAGTGGCACACTTACCAGCCTTACCAACAAACTGTCCCGTTCTACTGGTAACCACTAGGGGCCGCTTGTCCTGATCACCGCATCTTCCGATTTCTTTGACGACGCGTCTCTACGTTGAAACTTGCACATGACCCTCCTCTTGATGGGTCAGGAAGGAGGCCGCTGTCGCAGTCGCTTGATGCTGCGCTGTGGGAAAAGGAAAAAGGAGTGATTATCACAAGGGCTTTGAATCTCATGGGTACATTTCCATCATATAATTTGGTTACTGATAGACTAGTTACTATTTAATACATGAAATATTTTCCATCTGGCTTTTATCATTTATAAATGGTGGATGCCTTTTTATTTGATGTAGTGTTTGTGCAGCCATTGTGTTCTGAGTTAGACTGCCTCATTAATTTTTATGGGTTTTTTTAAATAATAAATGAATAAAGATTTTTAATATTGATACCAATGGGTTTATTTTGCTCAATATTTTAGTTATTGTTGTGCGGAGGGTAAAATGTGACTATACGTAACCAAAGAACTTTGGACTTTACTCTTTTGGATTATTTATTAAGAGCTAGAAAGCGCTATCTGTGTTACCCACAACAATATTTTATAAACTACTTTAGACTAGAGTTTTATTGTCACCAACATATACTGGATATTGCTAGTCAGGTTCTGTTCACATTGGTGTGAGGGTTCGGTTCTATTAAGTTTTGTTTGCCCTTGGTGAACAGAATAGCATAATCTGCTGCACTATTCTGCCCTGTAAAGAAAACATAAACTTGATTAATCCCATTAATAGTTAACGGGGTACATCAGAATCTGTTTATAAATCAGATCAAAATAGATTTTTCATATTTGTCATGGATCCTGTAAAAAGAGAACCAGTGATACCAATGTGAGCAGAGACATTGTGACTGCTACTTTGCTCTCCCCATTAATATAACATAAGTACCATAAATGGATCTATATTCTGCTGTGTTCTCCATGTTTGTCAAGATTAGTTAACCCCTTAATAACAAAGTTGTATTTTTAATTGCACCATTTTGGGGTACTTATAATTGATTGATTAACTTTTATTTTTGGTGGGGTAATAGGAAATAAATGAAATTTCTCCACTTTTGTGTGTTTTAAATGTATGCAGTTTACTGTGTGGTATAAATAACATAATAACTTTATTCAGCGGGTCGTTACGATTGCGGCAATATCAAATGTATATAGTTTTTTTTACGTTTTACTACTTACCCAGTAAAAACACTTTTTTTTTCTAAATTGTTTGTTTTTGTGTCGCCATATTTAAAAGCCATAACTTTTTTTTATTTTTCTGCTGACATAGCTGTATGAGGGCTTTTTTTTTTTTGCGGGACAACTTGTAGTTTTTATTAGTACCATTTTGGAGTACATGTAACTTTTTATAAAATTATTTTGAAGGCAGGATGAACAGAAAACAACAATTCTCTCATTGGTTTTTATTTTAATTTTTACGGCGTTTACCGTGCAGGTTAAATAATGCAAACGTTTTATAGTAGGACGCAGCGATACCAAATTTGTGTAACTTTTCACTTTTCTTCATAGTAAAGTATTTTGTAAGGGGAAAAGTGGGTTTTAATTTTTTTTTACTAGGGACTTTTATTTATTTAATCCAAACCACTAGGAGACTTTACTGTCAAAAACGGCCCGAGTGGCACAACGGTCGTGTGCATGGGGCATTAGGCCATGCCTCTGGCATGGCCTAATAGGCATTCACTAAATGCAGACCTGGGGACCTTTGTTAGGACCCCAGGCTGCCATAGAAACCATTCGCACCCCACGATTGCATCATGGGATGCCGGTGTTGTGAGAGAGGGAGCCCCCTCCCGCTAAAACCACTCAGATGCAGCGGTCGCTATTGAGCTATTAAACATGATCGGAGACCACTGCTAGTGGTCCCCGATCGATAACCTGAAGCCCAAGGCTGTTAGCAACAGCCTGGGCTTCAGGAGCACCCCGCCCAAAGTGGGAAAGCTTCTGAAGCGCCGACGTGAAAAGGTGGCGCTTCAGAAGAACCACCCCAAACAGCCGACGTAGAAACACTATACGTCGGTCTTTAAGGGGTTGAGGTAATAGAAGTTTTAGTAGTATTGTTTATTTTTATAGCCTTGTCATCTTTAAAGAGAACCTTTCACCTCCCCAAACATGTGCAGCTGAGTGCAGCATGTTATAGGAGAGGCTTCACAAACCCTGTCTCACGTAAAATTATTTTTATAACTCCCTCTGTTATTTAGTTATCGGTGCCGTTATATTTGGCGCCCGATATGTAAATAAGCCCCTGAACTGTCAATGGGGTGTTTCTAACTAACTAAAAGGCAAGGGGCGAGATGTCTCCGCTCTGACACTGTCCAATCAGCTGTGAACAGTGTCATGGCGGCTAGCGTTGTGTTCTCTCACACACAACCTTGGTGGTTGTGCTGCAGATAGCGTGGGCGCGCACATGCACGCGTGCGCGCACGGCCGTTCGCGCGCACATAGACGGATGTAAGTAGGTCTTCTCCTCGTCACCTTCTTCTCCTCGTCTGCTTCTTCTCCTCGTCTCTTCTTGTTCCGTGGTGGCGGGAGTGGTGACGTCAATGTGCGAGCGAACGGCCGTGCGTGCATGCATGCACGTGCGCGCCGACCCCATCTACAGCACAACCACCAAGTCTGTGTATGTTCTCGTGGGAGGGAACACAGCGCAAGCCGCCCTTACACTGTCCGCAGCTGATTGGACAGTGTCAGAGCGAAGACATCACGCCCCCTTGCCTTTTAGTTAGTTAGAAACGCCCCATTGACTTTTCAGGGGCTTATTTACATATCAGGCGCCAAATATAATGACACCGATATGTAAATAACAGATGGAGTTAGAAAAATAATTTTTGTGAAGCCTTTCCTCTAACATGCTGCCCTCAGCTGCACATGTTTGGGGAGGTCAAAGGTTCTCTTTAAACATAACCATAGGAAGATACTATGGGAGAGAGCTCTGCCCATTCTCAGAATAGCATTCTAAATATACAATTTGCAGTTTCTTAAAAGGTCCTGTCATGTCTCCTGACATGTCTGTATTAGTAAATAATTGTATTCCCCATGAAATAACAATTCTAAAATGTATTTTCCTACAACTCTAGATTGTACCATTTCTTTGTTATTTCTTCTAGAAATTTATGAATAAATTGACAACTGGGTATTACCATTGGGGGGGTGCCCCTACACAGACTGAAACTGCCCAATTAGTGCTGACAGAGTGAGACTGTATAGGGACACACTTCTTTGACAAAGGGAATGGTAACACCCAGTTGTCAATTTTTGCATACATTTCTAGGAGGAATTAAAGAACAGCTCAACGCAGAGTTCTAAGAATAGATGTGCCAGAATTGTTGTTTCATGGGAAATACAGGAATTTACTAAAATAGACATGGCAGTAGAGGTGACAAGTCCTCTTTATCCTGCAAGAGAGGGTTCATGAAAGGTGTCAACTTTGTTTCTGCCTAAGATCTATAAATATGTTTTGTTAATATTATCCCCTTTATCAGTTATTTCTTAACTGGTTCACGACCACCCACGATAATTATATGGCGGGTGGTCCAGGTCCTTAAAACCTGTGCCATAGTATATCCACGGCGCCGGCTTTAGTAAGAAATTCTGCTTTGTATTCAGGGCCGGCGTCAGCACCCGGGCAAGTGCCGGGGCCCATTACACTTGGGGGGGCCCACATGGACAGTGATGTAAGGAGAAGAGAAGGAGTCCCAGGCAGAGGGCTAGCAGCTCTGCTCCGGTACTCTGGGGAAGCCCATGACATCACTGTCCACATATGAACAGTGATGTCAGGCAGATAGAAGGAGTCCCAGGCAAAGCGCTAGAAGCAGCTGTGCTCCGGGTCTCTGTCTCTGGGAAAGCCCCTGACATCACTGTCCATATATGTACATTGATGTCAGGAGCAGAGCAGTATCCCAGACAGTGGCGTTGCTATAGGGGTCACAAAGGTCGCAGCTGTGACTAGGCCCCTAAGCCTGGGGGGCCCGCAGTGCCCCCGTTGCCACACAGCGCTGACCGCGCTGGTCCACTTCCAACTGAATGTGTGTCCGCAGGACGCATATTCAGTTGGGTTCAATGCTGAAGCCTTGCTCCAGCCTTCACTGTGCCACTTCACTGTGCCACTTCTAGAGGGAATCCCAAAGGCGCTACCTACAGGGAGGGTTGCTGTGTGGCACTACCAGGGAGGGTGGCTGTGTGGCACTACCAGGGAGGGTGGCTGTGTGGCACTACCATTGAGGGGGGCTGTGTGGCACTACCTGAAAGGAGGGGGCTGTCTGGCACTATCTACAGAGGGCACCTAATTTATGAGGGAACAAACTAGGGTCCTAACTTCTATATGGGGGCATAAACAGGGCCTAACGTCTATATGGGGGCACAAAGTGATGTTTTCTGCCATTTTACTGCTGCCGTGAGTTCTCCCTCAAAGGGGCCTACTAAGTCTGTGTCGCCCAAGGGCCCACATAAGCCTGATTTCATTTTCCAGCAGTACTTGACACCTGCCCACTCTGCCAAATGTACCAATACCTGGTTTAATAACTACGGTATCACTGTGCTTGATTGGGCAGCAAACTCGCCTGACCTAAACCCCATAGAGAATCTATGGGGTATTGTCAAGAGGAAGATGAGACACAGGACCCAACAATGCAGACGAGCTGAAGGCCGCTATCAGAGCAACCTGGGCTTCCATAACACCTCAGCAGTGCCACAGGCTGATCGCCTCCATGCCACACCGCATTGATGCAGTAAAAGGAGCCCTGACCTAGTATTGAGTGCATATACTGTACATACTTTTCAGTAGGCCTACATTTCAGTATTAAAAATAATTTTTTAAATTGGGCTTATATAATATTCTAATTTTCTGAGACACTAAACTTGGGGTTTTCATTAACTGTTACCATAATCATCAACATTAAAAGAAAAAAACGCTGGAAATAGATCACTCTGTGTGTAATGAATCTATAATATATGAGTTTCACGTTTTGAATTGAATTACTGAAACAAATTAACTTTTTGATGATATTATAATTCATTGAGAAGGACTAGTATATCACAGATATACTGCTGCCTATTTCTGATATACTTTACATATAGTAATTTGCTTGTACCAAAAAATGTGCCCGTATAATTGCCCAAAATATGAATTTAGAGTACATTGAATGAACAATGATGGCTGCTTGTCAGGCATATACAGTAGAACAAGTAGTCAGGGTAGTGTTAGGGATCTGCCAGGTACTACGTCTAGGTATACTCCTGGGATTAATCAATCCACACCTGAGGCCAGACCTGTTCGACTGACACCATCTCCCACCAACCAGGGTGGCAGGCTCAGGAGTGGGAGAGCCTATCGCGGCCTGGTCTGTCGGAGTTAGCTCCGCCCCCTGTCCTTTATTACCTGCCCTGTTCTCTTCCTCAGTGCTTGTAATTCTTTTGGATTCCTGGCCCCACTGCTGCTTGCTCCAGCCTGCTTCTGCCGTGCTTCTGCCTTGCTGCAGTTCTGCTTGACCTGCTTTGCTTTCCCCCTGGCTTGCTTCTGTCTCCGTGCCCGCTTGGGTGTACTCACTTCGTCCTGGTCCTGACTGTTCGTTTCCTCGTGGCGTTCCGTTGCTACTGCCCCTTCCCTTGCGTGTTCCCTGTTTGTTTTCCCGTGCACTTAGACAGCGTAGGGACCGCCGCCCAGTTGTACCTCGTCGCCTAGGGCGGGTCGTTGCAAGTAGGCAGGGACAGGGCGGTGGGTAGATTAGGGCTCACTTTCCCTTCACCTCCTTCCTGCCATTACATAATTACAAGCCCTTACCTAGTCTACCATTTCTCCTACGCTGACGCTATCATGGACCCCCTTGAGACCCTGACCCAGCAGATGCAGGGCCTCTCCCTACAGGTCCAGGCCCTGGCCCAAAGGGTCAATCAGGGTGACGCTGCTTTAGTAGTACCCCTCACCTCACCTCTAGAACCCAACCTCAAGTTACCTGACCGGTTCTCAGGGGACCGTAAGACGTTTCTCTCCTTCCGGGAGAGTTGCAGACTGTATTTCCGCCTAAAGCCCCACTCCTCAGGTTCCGAGAACCAGCGGGTGGGTATCATCATATCCCGACTCCAGGAAGGGCCCCAAGAGTGGGCCTTCTCCTTGGCTCCTGACGCCCCTGAACTTTCCTCTGTTGATCGTTTTTTCTCTGCCCTCGGACTCATTTACGACGAGACTAACAGGACTGCTTTAGCCGAGAGTCAGCTGGTGACCTTACGTCAGGGTAGGAGACCGGTTGAGGAATACTGTTCTGATTTTAGGAAGTGGTGCATAGCTTCTCAGTGGAACGATCCGGCCCTAAGGTGCCAGTTTAGGTTAGGATTATCTGACGCCCTGAAGGATCTGCTGGTTAGCTACCCCTCGTCTGACTCCCTTGACCAGGTTATGGCCCTAGCAGTACGACTTGACCGACGTCTCAGGGAACGTCAGCTAGAACGCTTCAGTGTGCTCCCCTCTGACTTTTCTGCGATCCCCCCCAAGGTCCCGTCTCCTCGCCCCTCCACGGAGGACTCGGAGGTACCTATGCAACTCGGAGCCTCCATGTCCCCTCGACAACGTAGGGAGTTTCGCAGAATGAATGGTCTCTGCTTCTACTGTGGGGACGACAAGCATCTACTGAACACCTGTCCCAGGCGCAAGAATAAGAAGCCGGAAAACTTCCGCGCCTAAGTGATCATCGGGGAGGTCACTTGGGCGCACAGGTATTTCCCGTTAATGTGAAACGCAATAAAATTTTGCTTCCCTTTCAGGTCTCGTTTGCTGGCCGGTCTGCCACGGGCAGTGCTTTCGTGGATTCTGGCTCATCTGCTAATATCATGTCTGTGGAATTTGCTATGTCTCTAAAGATGCCTTGTATTGATTTACCTTATCCTATCCCTGTAGTAGGAATCGACTCTACTCCCCTTGCTAATGGTTATTTTACTCAGCATACTCCTGTTTTTGAACTCCTGGTTGGCTCCATGCATTTGGAGCAGTGCTCTGTACTGGTGATGCAGGGATTATCGTCTGATCTGGTTTTAGGCCTTCCCTGGTTGCAGTTGCATAATCCCACGTTTGATTGGAATACTGGGGATCTCACCAAATGGGGTAATGAATGTCTTATGTCATGTCTTTCTGTTAACTCTATTTCTCCCCGGGAGGAGGTAAACACGCTTCCTGAGTTTGTTCAGGACTTCGCCGATGTGTTTTCTAAGGAGGCCTCCGAGGTGTTGCCCCCCTATAGAGATTACGATTGCGCTATCGATTTGGTGCCTGGTGCCAAGCTTCCTAAGGGTAGGATATTTAATCTTTCATGTCCTGAACGTGAAGCTATGAGGGTGTATATCCAAGAATGCCTGGCCAAGGGTTTCATTCGCCCCTCGACTTCTCCTGTAGGTGCTGGCTTCTTCTTCGTGGGGAAGAAGGATGGTGGTCTTAGGCCGTGCATTGATTATCGTAACCTCAATAAGGTCACCGTAAGGAACCAGTACTCACTTCCTTTGATTCCGGATCTTTTTAATCAGGTTCAGGGAGCCCAATGGTTTTCTAAGTTCGATCTACGGGGGGCATATAACCTTATCCGCATCAAAGAGGGGGATGAGTGGAAAACTGCGTTCAACACACCCGAGGGTCATTTCGAATACCTGGTCATGCCCTTTGGGTTGTGTAATGCCCCTGCTGTCTTCCAGAATTTTATTAATGAAATCCTGAGAGAGTACCTGGGTAATTTTCTTGTTGTGTACCTTGATGACATACTGGTGTTTTCCAAGGACTGGTCCTCCCACGTGGAGCATGTCAGGAAGGTGCTCCAGGTCCTTCGGGAGAATAATCTGTTTGCTAAGACTGAAAAATGTGTCTTTGGGGTACAGGAGATACCATTTTTAGGGCAAATCCTCACTCCTCATGAATTCCGCATGGACCCTGCCAAGGTTCAGGCTGTGGCGGAATGGGTCCAACCTGCCTCCCTTAAGGCGTTACAGTGTTTTTTAGGGTTCGCCAACTATTACAGGAGATTTATTGCCAACTTCTCGGTCGTCGCTAAGCCTCTTACGGACCTTACCCGCAAGGGTGCTGATGTCCTCCATTGGCCCCCTGAGGCCGTCCAGGCCTTTGAGTCCCTCAAGAAGTGCTTTATCTCGGCCCCCGTGCTGATTCAGCCCAACCAAGAGGAGCCATTTATTGTGGAGGTTGACGCTTCCGAGGTGGGAGTGGGGGCCGTCTTGTCCCAGGGTACCAGCTCCCTCACCCATCTCCGCCCCTGTGCTTACTTCTCTAGGAAGTTTTCGCCCACGGAGAGTAACTATGATATTGGGAACCGCGAACTTCTAGCCATTAAATGGGCTTTTGAGGAGTGGCGGCACTTCCTGGAGGGGGCCAGACACCAGGTAACGGTCCTTACGGATCACAAGAATCTGGTTTTCCTAGAATCGGCCCGGAGGCTTAATCCTAGACAAGCTCGGTGGGCACTATTCTTTACCAGATTTAATTTCTTGGTTACCTATAGGGCTGGGTCCAAGAATATTAAGGCTGATGCTCTGTCACGTAGTTTCATGGCCAATCCTCCTTCCGAGAAGGATCCTGCTTGTATTTTACCCCCTGGTATAATCGTCTCTGCCACGGATTCTGATTTAGCTTCTGATATCGCGGCTGATCAGGGTGCAGCTCCCGGGAACGTCCCTGGGGACAAACTGTTTGTTCCCCTGCAATACCGGCTGAGGGTACTCAGGGAAAACCATGACTCCGCTCTATCTGGTCATCCTGGCATCTTGGGCACCAAACACCTCATTACCAGAAACTATTGGTGGCCTGGGTTGCCTAAAGACGTTAGGGCTTACGTCGCCGCTTGTGAGGTTTGCGCTAGGTCCAAAACCCCTAGGTCCCGACCTGCGGGCCTACTACGTTCCTTGCCCATTCCCCAGAGACCTTGGACCCATATCTCCATGGATTTTATCACCGATTTGCCTCCATCTCAGGGTAAGTCGGTGGTGTGGGTGGTAGTCGACCGCTTCAGCAAGATGTGCCACTTTGTGCCCCTTAAGAAGCTACCTAACGCCAAGACGTTAGCTTCTTTGTTTGTGAAACACATCCTGCGTCTCCATGGGGCCCCAGTCAATATCGTTTCTGACAGAGGGGTACAATTTGTTTCCTTATTTTGGAGAGCTTTTTGTAAAAAGTTGGAGATTGATCTGTCCTTCTCCTCCGCCTTCCATCCCGAAACTAATGGCCAAACGGAAAGGACTAACCAATCCCTGGAACAATATTTAAGGTGTTTCATCTCTGACTGTCAATTCGATTGGGTCTCATTCCTTCCCCTTGCTGAATTTTCCCTGAATAACCGGGTCAGTAACTCGTCAGGGGTCTCCCCGTTTTTCTGTAATTTCGGGTTTAACCCAAGGTTCTCCTCCGTCTCCCCTGGTTGTTCCAATAATCCTGAGGTAGAGGATGTTCATCGGGAACTGTGCACTGTCTGGGCCCAGGTTCAGAAGAACCTAGAGGCGTCCCAGAGCGCACAAAAGATTCAGGCGGATAGTAGACGTTCTGCTAACCCCCGGTTTGTCGTCGGGGATTTGGTCTGGTTGTCGTCCAGGAACTTGCGCCTTAAGGTCCCGTCCAGGAAGTTTGCTCCCCGATTTATTGGACCTTATAAGATCATTGAAGTCCTCAACCCTGTATCCTTCCGTCTGGAGCTCCCCCCATCCTTTCGCATACATGACGTCTTCCATGCCTCCCTCCTTAAACGCTGCTCCCCGTCCTGGTCCCCCTCGAGGATACCTCCTGTTCCCGTTCTCACCCCTGAGGGGGTGGAATTCGAGGTGGCCAAGATTATGGACAGTAGGATGGTCCAGGGCTCCCTCCAGTACCTGGTCCATTGGAGAGGATACGGGCCGGAGGAGAGGACTTGGGTACCTGCCCGTGATGTTCACGCTGGGGTATTGATCAGGAGGTTCCACCTTCTCTTCCCCACTAAACCGGGTCCTCTTAGTAAGTGTCCGGTGGCCCCTCATAAAAGGGGGAGTACTGTTAGGGATCTGCCAGGTACTACGTCTAGGTATACTCCTGGGATTAATCAATCCACACCTGAGGCCAGACCTGTTCGACTGACACCATCTCCCACCAACCAGGGTGGCAGGCTCAGGAGTGGGAGAGCCTATCGCGGCCTGGTCTGTCGGAGTTAGCTCCGCCCCCTGTCCTTTATTACCTGCCCTGTTCTCTTCCTCAGTGCTTGTAATTCTTTTGGATTCCTGGCCCCACTGCTGCTTGCTCCAGCCTGCTTCTGCCGTGCTTCTGCCTTGCTGCAGTTCTGCTTGACCTGCTTTGCTTTCCCCCTGGCTTGCTTCTGTCTCCGTGCCCGCTTGGGTGTACTCACTTCGTCCTGGTCCTGACTGTTCGTTCGCCGCTCCGTTTCCTCGTGGCGTTCCGTGGCTACTGCCCCTTCCCTTGCGTGTTCCCTGTTTGTTTTCCCGTGCACTTAGACAGCGTAGGGACCGCCGCCCAGTTGTACCTCGTCGCCTAGGGCGGGTCGTTGCAAGTAGGCAGGGACAGGGCGGTGGGTAGATTAGGGCTCACTTTCCCTTCACCTCCTTCCTGCCATTACAGGTAGTTAATTTGACACGCATTAGCTCTATAGGTATTGATGTTGGCACATTACATTGACATGTACAGTATGCCAACAGCAAGCAGCATTTCTCGTGCAGATTAGTTGTGTAGTTGACTAAATTGGCAAGTGATGTGACTTTTCCAGTTGTCTTAGGCTGCATCTACACGTTCATATTCTTTGTCCACGTGAGCTCCAGGGGTGGACATACCATTGGTGCCACCTGTGCAGCTGTACAGGGGCTCAGTAGGTAGGGGGGCCCACTGCCACCTTTAAAGGCAGTTTTGCACTGTCCATTGAATTGCATGTAAGGGACTTAGCTATTGGGAATGGCTCAGGACTATTGATGAATTGTTAGATATGTTGGTGGGGTGTTCCTTGGTGAGCTAATGGAGAGTAAATTTGGGGGGCCCTCTACTGTTTATGTCCGCCACTGGTGAGCTCAGTATATTTTGTGTCAAAAGGGGTGAAAGTATATGCAAGAAAATGTACACAAATTTCTCAAATTTTCAATAATATGACTAACAATAATGTCAATTCATCAAAGAGTATCAAAGAAGGAACACACTTCCTCAAGAAAAGCTTCGTACATGATTTGATCAAGAATGTCTTTCAGCCTTTGTATAAAAAAAAATTATGATTTGACTCACTGCCAACAAGCAGATATTTTTTAAAATAGTCGGCAATTGATAAGCAAAATATATTAGAAATATGCAGAATTGTTCATTCTACAATGAATATGCTTTATTTACATTCAACTGGAAAACCCTTTTAACTTCAAACTATCCCCAGAAACTATGTCATCCTTGGGGGAAAAGACATAATAAGATTGTAAGTTCCTTTTTTTATTTTTCTTACACAATCTTTCAAAAACTTAAATAAATCTCTGTATAGATCTAAGAGCCTTATGTAAAATCTGAGTAGAATCATAGGAACACTCATTAAAGGCAATGCATGGACATCCAAGTAGATCAGTAAGTGCAATCCACATGATCCGATTCTGCCAGAAGAGAACTGTAGTGGGGATATCCAAACTGGACCATACCATTAATGTAGCAATGAATGTAAGATAAGTGCTGACTGTGTTTGTACTCTGTAACTATACATACATGCCTTTACATTCTTTTGATGTGCGGTATATACGTATTAAAGATGATTTTTCAAGTTCATCCATAAACTCTTTGTATGGACAACTGCATCCATGCACCATGGGCCCCAAGCAGTGGCGTAGCTATAGGGGTCGCAGCGGTCGCAATTGAGGCCGGGCCCCGAAGCCAGGGGGGCCAGCAGCCCCCCGCACCACATCAATAAAAAGTTAATATAGCAACTCGGGCCGCGGGCCCGTTACTATAGTAACTACAGTACTTACCTTCCTGCTTCCGAAGCGCAGCAGAGGTCCTGACGTCACAGCGCTGTGCGCAGCGCATGATATCACAATGCTATGCGCCGCGCACAGCATCGTGATCCTGAATAGAGTCAGGACAGAACTTCCGCCGCAGCTGAAGATTAATATTGCTGTCTGCTGAAGATGATTGGCGGGGTCTGACTCTCGGGAGCCGGCCAATCAGCTGTTTTGAAGGGGCCGCAGCACTCGTACGACAGCTGCTTCCCTTTCATTCCGGTCACTTGCTCACGCTGTAAATCGGTGTCGGCGATTCACAGTGTGAGCCAGTAAGGGAAATGAAGGGGAAACAGCTGTCGTACAAGTGCTGCGGCCACTTCAAAACAGCTGATTGGCGGGTCCCGGGAGACGGACCCCGACCCCTCAGCTATTGATGGCCTATCCTGAGGATAGGCCATGAATGTTTAGGGACTGGACAACCCCTTTAAGCCTACGATATAGCAGGCTTAGAGGGCCCATGAGACAAGATCACAGATTGTGTGATCCTGTCTGCTGGGCCCTGTGTCTAAGCCAATCACATGGTAGGCTTAGATACATGGCCCATGTGTGATCCTGTCTGATGGGCTCTGTATTTAAGCCTACCACACTGTAGGTTTAGATACAGGGCCCCAGCACACAGTAATCTTATACTGTATAAGATTACTGTCTGCTGGACCCCGTATCCAGTGTCCATTGCTAAGGCGGGGCTTAGTGTTAGCTGGTGCAGAGGCTAACACTAACCCCCTTTATTAGCCCGGTACCCACCGCCACCAGGGGTGCTGGGAAGAGCTGGGTACGATCCAGTACTTGACCATCTGTAGTGATGGTTGGGTAACGGGGCGGCCGCAGGCTGGTATTATCAGGAAAGGAAAGGCCAGAAACAGCGGCCCTTCCCATCCTGGTAATGCTGCCTGCTGCTGCTTTATTGTATGTGGCTGGTTATGAAAAATGGGGGGGACCCCACGTCATTTAAAAAAAAAAAAAAAAAATAATTAGAAAGAACAATGTGGGGTCCCCCCCCCCCAATTTTCATTACCAGCCAAATACAACACAGCAGCAGCACGCAGCATTATCAGGGTGGGATGGGCCACTGTTTTTGGCCTTCCCTAGCCTAAGGATACGAGCCTGCGGTCGCCCCGGTGCCCAACCATCACTACAGATGGTCGGGTACTGGTTCGTACCCGGCTCTTCCCAGTACCCCTGGTGGCGGTGGGTACCGGGGTTATTATGGGGGTTAGTGTTAGCCTCTGCACCTGCTAACATTAAGCCCCACCTTAGTAATGGAGGTTGTCAATCAGCCAGCGGACATTACTAAGGCGGTAATAATAAAGTTTAAAAAAAATACAAGCACATAGGAAAAATATTTTATTGAAATAAAAAAACACAACCCCCATTAACTATTTTATTGAGAATAAAAAAAACCTGTTATTGAAGTCATCCTCGAATCCGAAGTAGTCCAACAACCGAACTTGTAAGAAAACACAAACACACAAAAATTATTAGTAACACATAAAGAAGCAAAACAATTATTATTCTTACCTTTATCTAATCCAATCATGTGTGATACTGTCTGCTCAGCCACTGTATCTAATCCAATCATGTGTGATACTCTACTGCTGATCCACTGTATCTAATCCTATAATGTGTGATACTGTCTGCTGAGCTGTGTATCTAATCCCATCATGTGTGATACTGTCTGCTAGGCCCTATCTCTAATCCTATCATGTGTAATACTGACTGCTGAGCCATTGTATCTAATCCTATCATGTGTGATACTGTCTACTGGGCCCTATCTCTAATCCTATCATGTGTAATACTGACTGCTGAGCCACTGTATCTAATCCTATAATGTGTGATACTGTCTGCTGAGCTGTGTATCTAATCCCATCATGTGTGAAACTGTCTGCTGGGCCTTATGTCTAATCCTATCATGTGTGATACTGTCTGCAGAGCCACTGTATCTAATCCCATCATGTGTGATACTGTCTGCTGGGCCACTGTATCTAATCCCATCATGTGTGATACTGTCTGCTGAGCCAATGTATCTAATCCAATCATGTGTGATACTCTACTGCTGATCCACTGTATCTAATCCTATAATGTGTGATACTGTCTGCTGAGCTGTGTATCTAATCCCATCATGTGTGATACTGTCTGCTAGGCCCTATCTCTAATCCTATCATGTGTAATACTGACTGCTGAGCCATTGTATCTAATCCTATCATGTGTGATACTGTCTACTGGGCCCTATCTCTAATCCTATCATGTGTAATACTGACTGCTGAGCCACTGTATCTAATCCTATAATGTGTGATACTGTCTGCTGAGCTGTGTATCTAATCCCATCATGTGTGAAACTGTCTGCTGGGCCTTATGTCTAATCCTATCATGTGTGATACTGTCTGCAGAGCCACTGTATCTAATCCCATCATGTGTGATACTGTCTGCTGGGCCACTGTATCTAATCCCATCATGTGTGATACTGTCTGCTGAGCCAATGTATCTAATTCTATCCATAGTTCATAGGGTCGTAGTGCTATAGATATGCTATGCTGTCTCCTATACACACACACACACACACACACACACACAAACACACACACACACACACACACACACACACACACACACATTGTCTTGGGGGGGACATATGTATTGGGGCTATTTCCCCTGACATTTTAAGTCCTTAGTGACGCCCCGGCTGCTAGTGCTGCATTGTTGGGTCACTTAGGAGACCCAGCGATGCAGCTGAAAGCTGCGGACCGTTAACCATGAGAAGTTTGCCGGGGGGGAGGGGGCCCAATAAGAACTTTTGCATCGGGGCCCATGAGCCTTGAGCTACGCCCCTGGCCCTCAGAACTCTGCTCGGAAACCAAATCTACAGTGAATCTATGACTGCACTCTAAAGCTAGAAAAAGTACTGCATCCAAGACAGTCAGATTACAGCTAGCATTTTGGGAAAATGAAAATAGCTATCTGTTATCTACTTATGTTTCACAGTCTTTATAAATCTCCCCCATATTGATCATTGGTATAAATATAATTCAAGTTTTTCTGGTACTTACCGGGCATCTAAAAGTGGTTTGCCCATAACAAGCAAATGCATATAGGATTTGATGAAGTTGATCTGTTAACCAAAGGGACATAGAAGAGACTTAGGGCATGACCACACATGGCGGAATTCCTCCGCAACTGTCCGCATCAATGCCGCACCTAATCCGGGTTGCGGATTACGGCTGCGGATCTGCACAAAATGTGCAGAAAATTGATGCGGACTAGCTGCTGCGGACTGCGGGAAAAGTGCTTCCCTTCTCCCTATCAGTGCAGGATAGAGAGAAGGGACAGCACTTTCCCTAGTGAAAGTAAAAGAAATTCATACTTACCGCCCGTTGTCTTTATGACGCGTCCCTCCTTCGGCATCCAGCCCGACCTCCCTGGATGACGCGCCAGTCCATGTGACCGCTGCAGCCTGTGCTTGGCCTGTGATTGGCTGCAGCCGTCACTTACACTGAAACGTCATCCTGGGAGGCCGGACTGGAGACAGAAACAGGGAGTTCTCGGTAAGTACGAACTTCATTTTTTTGTACAGATACATGTATATTGGGATCGGTAGTCACTGTCCCGGGTGCAGAAACAGTTACTGCCGATCGCTTAACTCTTTCAGCACCCTGGACAGTGACTATTTACTGACGTCTCCTAGCAACGCTCCCGTCATTACGGGAGCCCCATTGACTTCCTCAGTCTGGCTGTAGACCTAGAAATACATAGGTCCAGCCAGAATGAAGAAATGTCAAGTAAAAAAAGCAAGACGCATCCGCAGCACACATGACATGTGCATGACAGCTGCGGACTTCATTGCGGAACTTTGAATCTCCATTGAAGTCAATGGAGAAATTCCGCCATGAGTCCGCCACTGCTCCGCAACAGACAGAGCATGCTGCGGACACCAAATTCCGCTCCGCAGCCTATGCTCCGCAGCGGAATTGTACGCATCGTGTAAACGAACACTGCTAAATTAAAGTGAAAGTCAATGTAGAAACGGCTCCGCTGCGGATTAACGCTGCGGAGTGTCCGCAGCGGAATTTAAGTGCAATTCCGCCATGTGTGAACCCGCCCTTAAAATACAATACATAAAAATACAGACTGCTTCCTGCTACTGTAACTTCTTCACACAGAGATTGTCAATCCAAGTAAGAGATTGTGTCAGTGAGTTATGATCATGACAGCTGTAAAGCTATAAAACAATATTCCTTTGTGTCTGTATGGGGCTCTATAGAAAATGTTTATATTTTGGAGGAAGTTGTAATGTTTTTTTAACAAAATTGGAAACATCTACGTAAATCTCCAAATAAATCTAAACAGTGTGTTTAGTACTACCACCTAGCAATATTGTGGTGCAGGGCCAGGTCAGCACCCGACGAACACGGGCAAGTGCCGCCGGGTGCTGATGCTGCTGTCATGGCTCCTCCAGGAGTGGAATCCCTGGCCGGAGTGTTGTCGATGGGATTCTGCTTCTAGAAGGAGCCCCAGTCTAGGAGGTGGCGTAACTACCGCTGTAGCAGCCATAGCGGTGGCTACGGGGCCCGCGGTATGAGGGGGCCCTTGCCGCCCACCGTCACGGGTCGCCCCATGCTAAGTGGCCCCACTAGCAGGTGCTATGGCTGCTACAGCGGTGGCAAGGACACATTCAATAGTATCTGCCTCCTTATGATGCAAATACTATTCAACACTATGGCAGAGCAGTCGAGGTAGCTCCCTACTCTGACATTTACTAGGCTACAGACTCCCAGGCAGAGTGCTAGTAGTGCTCTGCCCAGGACTTTGGCCCTAGGGTTGCCCCTGACATCACTGTCCATACATGGATGGTGATGTCAAGAGTAGAGGAAAAGTCCCAGGCAGAGCGCTAGAAGCGGCTCTGCTCTGGGATCCATCTCTAGGGAAGCCCCTGACATCATTGTCCATATAAGGACAGTGATGTCAACAGCAGAGCAGTGTCCCAGGCAGAGTGCTAGTAGCGCTCTGTCCGGGCCTTTGGCTGTGGGATTGCCCCTGACATCACCATCCATATATGTACAGTGATGTCAGGGGCTTCCCCAGAGCCGGAATACCGAAGCAGAGCCTTTACTAGTGCTCTGCCTGGGAATTCAGCTCTGCTACGGACATCACTATCCATATATAACAGTGATGTCAGGAGCAGAGCAGGAGTCCCAGGCCCGGGACTATGGCTCTGGTGTTGCCCCTGATCACTGTCCATATATGGACAGTAGGAAAAGGAAGCAGCACTCCAGCTAAGATTTCAAGAATCCAGATTAATTCTCCCATATGTGAATCAAAGATGATGCAACGTTTCAGCTGCTCAATGCAGCCTTTGTTTCACATATGGGAGAATAAATCTGGATTCTTCAAATCTTAGCTGGCGTGCTGCTTCCTTTTCCTATGTTCGTTTACATTGTGGGTATCCATCAGTCGGATTCCTGGAAGCTGGCACCCGTTTTGACCCTGGAGGTCTAGTTCTGCTCGGCTGCACACATTTCTACGTTTTTTCATACATGGACAGTGGCGTCAGAGTCTCCTCCTGAAGCGGAATCCCCGGCCAGAGCGTCCGCAATGCTCTGGTTGGGGATTCCACCCATGAAAAAAATTTGCATTATTTCTGTATGGCTCTCCAGAATGTGTTATTTCAGCTATTTTATAGCTATATTATAAACAGGAATAAATAGTTAATGAAAATATTTTGAGCTTTTGAAACAAAGCAGTGGCATGCATAAACCCTACACTCCACTAAATGCTCAGGAAATGCAAGAAATTATAGAAATATTGTATGACTGTATCGAATTCCAACTCCTGGGCGTCCACATGCTCAATTGGCCATAAGCTAGCCATACAATTTAGATTTGGATCAGCCACAATCATACGTCGGATCGTTTATACATGAATCAACATGCCAGACTAAATTGGCAGATCAGGGACATGGTTAAAAAAAAAGTGTAAGACAGCAGAATGGTAAACAATTGGCCATAAACCAAGCCATACACGTCTATTTTGAGCCAATGAAAGCCTAAAAAAATCCAACATCACAGATGATTTGTTTGATGGACCATAGTCTGATGTCGGCCATAGCGAATGATCGTTCTCATATAATTTTAAACCGATGGGTTGCCAAAATGGTCAAAAACTTCCATTTCGGCCAACTTTCATCTTATGTGTATGGCCAGCTATAGGCAGGCTGGACAAAAATGTAATGATGAATATTATCTAGCTAATTTCACATTACTGTAATAACTATTCATTACATGGAGCCATCTCTCCATAGAAATAAATACTTAATTATAAATATGTATAAATATCCTGTACAGTGTGATGCAGGGGCGTAACTAGGAAAGACTGTGCCCCATAACAAACTTTTGACTAGGCCCCCCCCCTCCCCTTGGTGCCACACACAGCCCAACTTGTAGATAGTGCCCCCTGTAGATACTGCCCCCTGTAGATTGTGCCATACAGCCTCCTCTTTAGACAGTGCTTTACAGCACCCCCTGTAGACAGTGCTATACAGCCCCTCCTGTAGACAGTGTCACACACCGCTTGTAGATAGCTCCCCCCACCTCCCCTTGTAGATAGTGCTATACAACTCCTTTTAGTTATCTCTATAAAGCCCCCCTGTAGATAGCGCCATACAGCCCCCCTCCTGTAGATAGTGGCATACAGCCCCCTCCTGTAGATAGCACCATATAATGACCACCTCCTGTAGATAGCGCCATATAGCGACCCCCCAAACAAATAAAACCGGAAAACGTCATCAATGCTGACAGCAGCCTTGCATAGGCTGGCATGATCCAGTGAGGTTATCACACTGGCCTATGCAGGGTTCTAGTTCCTGCGCCTGATAGGCTGCAGGACGAACGTGGCCTGTAGACTAGTAAATGGCAGAGTAGGGAGCTACCTCCCTGCTCTGCCATAGCGTTCAATAGTATCTGCGTCCTAAGGATGCCTTAGGCTCCATGCACACGACCATATTTTCATCTATTCCGAAATACTGTCCGTAAATACAGATCAGTAGGCACCCGTATTTCATCCGTACATACGGAAGGGTGTCCGTAAATACGGTCTGTATTGCATCCGTATTCCATCCGCATATACGGATCCGTATAAAAAGAGGGAGGTTGCAAATGATCTCATCAGCATGTTGCATAGTAACGCTTCCGTAAATACGGACAGTATACGGATGCACATCCGTAGCCGTCCGTATTTACGGAAGCTCCCATAGACTTCTATGGGAGAGTCCTTGCCGTAATTACTGACAAGAATAGGACAGGTTCTATTCTGAAAGGTTTCCGTGGCCAATAGAAATGAATGAGTCTGTAATTACGGTTGTGTGCATGAGGCCTTACACCTACTATTCATGAGGGGAGAGGGTGTCTAGTATTATCATTGCACACAGATAAAGCTTATACAAGGGTGCCAGTCACACAGTTACGTGTAGTGCACCATGCCGGGTTACAGCCTATTAATCATGCCCATACTATTAGATTAGGCAGGCTGCTCAGTACTTTCTAGGTGCATTACACTAAGGCCGGGTTCCCACAGGTCGGATACGCTGCGTATAAACTGCACTACATATGCGGAATGCAGCGCTGGGAGAAAAAGAAAACGCCCTTACTTACCCCCTCCCTCTTCTCTGCACGTAGTCCGGCCTCCTACGATGAATTTGCAGGCCATGTGACCGCTGCAGCCTGTGATTGACTACAGCTCTCACATGGGATGAAACGTCATCCCAGGAGGCCAGACTGCAGGAAGAAGGAAAGTGTTCTGGGTAAGTATGATTTTTTTATTTTCCAGAGTTGCGATTTTTGCGGCGTAATCGCTTAAATTCCGACCCAAGCACTGGGCTTTCTGTTGCGGGTTTTGCATCACCATTGAATTCAATGGGGAAAACCTGAAACAGAAAATCAACAAAAACGCAGCATAAATTGATAGATAGTGGATTTAAATTCCGTACCACAGGTGAATTTATTAACGTTTACGCTATGTTTTTTTTTCTGCATCGTGGGCATGAGATTTTCTTAATCTCATCCACTTTGCTGCTACTGTAAATGCTGCGGAATTTCCACAGCAGAATTCCATTACGGAAATTCTGCAGCATTTACATTACATGGGAACCCGGCCTAAGTACTGATACCCCACTATTTTGATACCTGTCCTCCCGACACATACAGGAGCTGTGACAGCTGCTGTCTCGTACAGCAGCTGTCACAGCTCCTACAGCGGGGACCGATCGCTGTGTCCCCGCTGATTAACCACTTAAAAGCCGCGTTCTATAGAGATCGCGGCTTTTTAGGGGTTAAGCTGCCATCGCCGGCCTGCTACACGATAGCGGCCGGCGATGGTGACTATGGCAACCGGACACCAAACAATGGCGTCCGGCTATGCCATAGACGGAAGCCTAGTGGGTCCTGACAAAGTCAGGACCCACTATGCTTGCTGTCAGTGAGTAGTTGACAGTTCTAATACACTGCACTACGCATGTAGTGCAGTGTATTAGAATTGCGATCAGGGCCTCCTGCCCTCGGGTCCCCTAGTGGGACAAAGTAATAAAGTAAAAAAGTAAAAAAAAAGATGTGTAAAAATAAGAAAATAAAAGTATTAAAAGTAAAAATCCCCCTTTTTACCTTATCAGTCATTTATTATTAATAAAAATATATAAACAAACAAATAAACTATACATAATTGGTATTGCCGCGTCCGTAACGGCCTGAACTACAAAATTATTTCGTTATTTATCCCGCACGGTGAATGCCGTAAAAGAAAATAATAATAAACAGTACCATAATCACAATTGTTTGGTCACTTCACCTCCCAAAAAGTCGCATGTACCTAAAAATGGTACTGAACGAAACTACAGTTCGTTACGCAAAAAATAAGTCCTCGCACGGCTTTATTGATTGAAAAATAAAAAAGTTCTGGCTCTTAGAATAAGGTAACACAAAAAGTGAATGATTTTTTACAAAACTTATTTTATTGTGCAAACGCCATAAGACATAAAAAAAAACTATAAACATAGGGTATCGCCGTAATCGTATCGCCTCACAGAATAAAGTGAATATGTCATTTATAGCGCACGGTGAACGCTGTAAAAAAAATAGAATAAAAAAACAATAGTAGAATTGCTGTTTTTTAGTCACCGCGCCACCTAAAAATAGAATAAAAACTGATCAAAAAGCTGCATGCACCCCAAGAAAACTACAATGGATTCCTCAAGGGGTCTAGTTTCCAAATTGGGGTCACTTTTGGGGGGTTTCCAATGTTTGGGCACCACAAGACCTCTTCAAACCGGACATGGTGCCTAATAAAAAAGAGGCCTCAAAATCCACTAGGTGCTCCTTTGCTTCGGAGGCCGGTGCTTCTGTCCATTACCGCACTAGGGCCACATGTGGGATATTTCTCAAAACTGCAGAATCTGGGCAATACGTATTAAGTTGCGTTTCTCTGATAAATCCTTTTGTGTTATAAAAAAAATGGTATAAAGAGGATTTTCTGACAAAAAAAAATAATTTAAATTTCACCTCTACTTTGCTCTAAATTCATAAACTTTCTAAATGCTGTTGTGAATACTTTGAGGGGTCTAGTTTCTAAAATGGGGTGTTTGCTTTGAGGGGCCCATATATTAGAAACCCCTATCAACTTCAGAACTGAACTGTAACCTGAAAAAATAAATAAATGAGGCAATACTTCGCTTCTTACATTATACTGATAATGAGCAGTGCCCACCCTGACATGACCCCAGTTTTGACCGTTTGTATAAACGGAGACCCCTATTAGACCGGTTCAGTGCCCAGTTTTCCCAAGCATACACCCCCGAGAAGTGTATTTCTATTGATGAGTCCCTGGTACATTTTAAAGGGAGGGTTCAATTCCACGAGTACCTGCCGGGTAAGAGGGCAAGGTATGGCGTGAAGATGTATAAGCTGTGCGAGAGTGCATCAGGGTATACCTACAGATTTAGGATATATGAAGGAAAGGCCACCCCAAACCAGACTGCATCCTGGACTACAATAGGTACATGGGAGGGGTGGACTTGTCAGATCAAGTCCTGAAGCCCTACAGCGCCATGCCGTGTGGTATAAGAAGCTGGCCGTGCACATCATACAGATGGCATTGTACAATGCGTACGTGCTACATCGATGTGCAGGCCAGAGGGGAACTTTCCTGGAATTTCAAGAGGTGATTATCAAGAACCTAATCTTTAGGGACCAAGAAGGGGGGGCACCCAGTACTTCTGGAAGCGGGGCCACACGCATCGTACCAGGGCGGCAACACTTTCCAGGAGAAGTTTCCCAAACTGGCAAGAAGGGAAAAAGTCAAAAGAGGTGCAAAGTCTGCTATAAGAGGGCGATAAGGGATGACACAATATATCAATGTGACACGACGTGTCCCGAATAACCAGAGCTCTGTATGAAAGAGTGTTTTAAAATTTATCATACATCCCTTGATTTATAATTTACCCCAAGTTTACTTACCCTGATGCACTCCGCACAGCTTATCCCCCCTCATCTTTCCCCTCTGGGCCCTGCTGTGTGCCCAGGCAGCTGATAACAGCCACATGTAGGGTATTGCCATACCCGGGAGAACCCACATTACAGTTTATGGGGTGTAGGTCTCCGGTCAAAATGCTCACTACACCTCTAGATGAATGCCTTAAGGGTGTAGATTTTAAAACGGGGTCACTTCTTGCAGGTTTCAACTGTACTGGTACCTCAGGGGCTTCTGCATACATGACTTCGCACCAGAAAATCCCCAGTAGGCCAAATGGTGGTCCTTTCCTTCTGAGCCCTCCCATGGCCCCAAACGGCAGTTTATCACCACAAATGGGGTATTGCGGCACTCAAAACAAATTGCGCAACAGAATGGGGTATTTTGTTTCTATATTTCAGCCAAAACTACATATTATTTGAAAAAAATTATTTTGTTTTAATTTCCAGCCCAATTCAAATAAGTTCTGTGAAAAAACTATGGGGTCAAAATGGTCACAACACCCATAAATGAATTCCTTGATGGGTGTAGTTTCCAAAATGGGGTCATTGGTGGTTGGGTTCTATTGCTTTGATACCTCTGCGGCTCTGCAAATGCAACATGGCACCCGAAAACCAATCCAGCAAAATCTGGACTCCAAAGAAGAAATAGCGCTCCTTTCCTTCTGAGCCCTCCCATGGGCCCAAACCGCAGTTCATCACCACAAATGGGGTATTGCCGCACTCAGGACAAATTGGTCAACAAAATTGAGTATTTTATTTCATGTGAAAATAAGAATTTTTGAGTTAAAATGACATATTATTGGGAAAATTTTTTTTTCTAATTCCCAGCCCAATTCAAATAAGTTCTGTGAAGAAACTATGGGGTCTAAATGGTCACATTACCCATAAATGAATTCCTTGAGGGGTGTAGTTTCCAAAATGGGGTCACTTCTGGTGGGTTTCCATTGCTTTGATACCTCTGGGGCTCTGCAAATGCGACACGTCACCCGAAAACCAAACCAGCAAAATCTGCACTCCAAAGAACACACAGCGCTCCTTCCCTTCTGAGGCCTCCCATGGGCCCAAACGGCAGTTTATCACCACAAATGGGGTATTGCTGCACTCAGGAGAAATTGGGCCACAAAATCGGGTATTTTGTTCCCTGTGAAAATAACAAATTTTGATAAAAAATTACATCGTATTGGAAAAAATGACATTTTTTTCATTTCACAGCCCAATTCAAATAGGTGCTGTGAACAAACTGTGCGGTCAAAATTGTAACAGCAACCATATTTCAATTCCTTGAGGGGTGTAGTTTCCAAAATGGGGTCAATTCTGGTGGGTTTCCATTGCTTTGATACCTCTGAGGCTCTGCAAATGCGCCATGGCACCCGAAAACCAATCCAGCAAAATCTGGACTCCAACAAACACATAGCGCTCCTTTCCTTCTGAGCCCTCCCATGGGCCCAAACGGCAGTTTATCACCACAAGTGGGGTATTGCTGCACTAAGGACAAATTGGGCAACAAAATGGGGTATTTTGTTCCCTGTGAAAATAAGAAATTTTGATCACAAATGACATTTTATTGGAAAAAATTAAATTCGTTTCATTTCACAGCCCAATTCAAATACGTGCTGTGAAAAAACTGTGCGGTCAAAATGGTAACAACAACCATAAATGAATTTCTTGAGGGGTTTAGTTTCCAAAATGGGGTCACTATTAGGGGATTCCTACTGTTTTGGTACCTCAACACCTTTTCAAACCTGGCATGCTGCCTAAAATATATTCTAATAAAAAAGAGGCCTCAAAATGCACTAGGTGCTTCTTTGCTTCTGGGGCTTGTGTTTTAGTCCACGAGCACACTAGAGCCACATGTGGGACATTTCTAAAAACGGCAGAATCTGTAAAATACATATTTAGTAGTGTTTCTCTGGTAAAACCTTCTGTGTTACAGAAAAAAAATTGAATAAAATTGAAATTCAGCAAGAAAAATGAAATTTGCAAATTTCACCTCCACTTTGCTTTAATTCCTGTGAAATGCCTGAAGAGTTAAAAAACTTTCTAAATGCTGTTTTGAATACTTTGAGGGGTCTAGTTTTTAAAATCGGGTGTTTTATGGGGGTTTCTAATATATAGGCCCCTCAAAGCCACTTCAGAACTGAAGAGATACCTTAAAAAATAGGCTATTGAAATGTTCTTAAGCCTTGTAACGTCCAAGAAAAATAAAAGAATGTTCAAAAAATGATGCCAATCTAAAGTAGACATATGGGAAATGTGAACTAGTAACTATTTTGGGTGGTATAACCGTCTGTTTTACAAGCAGATGTATTTAAATTCTGAAAAATGCTATTTTTTTTGCTGTTTTTTCAACATTTTCTCTAAATTTAGCAATTTTTCACCAATAAACACTGAATATATCGACCAAATTTTACCACGAACATGAAGCCCAATGTGTCACGAGAAAAGAATCTCAGAATCGCTTGGATAGGTTTAAGCATTCCGATGTTATTACCACATAAAGTGAAATATGTCAGATTTGAAAAATTGGCTCTGAGCCTTAAGGCCAAAACTAGGCTGCGTCCTTAAGGGGTTAATGCAGGCACCAAGTTGATTTGGAGCGTGTAACTGGTCTGGAGGAGGCTGAACTCTTAATGGTTGGTAGGGGATCAAATACTTATTTCTCTGTGCACAATGCAAATAAATATATATAATTTTGACTATGTGATTTTCTGTTTTTGTTTTTTTTATATATATAACCTATCTCTCACTGGTAAAATTAACCTAGCCTAAAAATTCTAGACTGTTCATGTCTTTGACAGTGGGTAAACTTACAAAATCAGCCAAAAGGCGCTTCAGGTGTGGTCAGTGGCCCTCATATTATCTTGTTGGCACATGCCTTATATGTTTTCCTTGGGAAATACTGTTTAGTATGGTATTACTTTCATATGGAGTTGTACATTTATATTGCAGATTACTACATT
Source organism: Rhinoderma darwinii (assembly GCF_050947455.1). NCBI lineage: Eukaryota > Metazoa > Chordata > Amphibia > Anura > Rhinodermatidae > Rhinoderma > Rhinoderma darwinii. Next base: position 419,497,200 of record NC_134688.1, read on the forward strand.
ATCACTTGAAATATTTATATCCTCTGTGTATTTTCTGACAACATAATGGTCACCCATGTTCCTTTGATCACAGTCCTGGGAGCATGGCTACTATCAACGGCTGTGATCCCATGCCGGCTAAAGGCCCTCACCCTCTTAATCATGAGGGTTTCAGAGTTCCTAGGAAGTGATCTGCAAGCTCCTGAGCCAGATCCTTTCTGGGACTTAAAGAGGCTCTGTCACCAGATTTTGCAACCCCTATCTGCTATTAAGTAGCTACATCGACTTACCTGCTAACGCCGATGCTGCTGCAGAATCAACTGAAGCCTCTGGTGCCGATGTGTCCTCGCTCGTCTGACACGATGCAGGACCTGTGAGTGACGTCACAGATCTGCACTGCCAGAAGCTGGGCGTTCTGAAGAGAAGTGGATGATACTTCTCATCAGAGCGCCCAGCTAGTAAAAGTATTAAAAACGCCCCGATGTACGCACATAATACACGCCCACTTGGACTTTTACTTTTAAACACACCCACTTGGACTTTTGCAAGCCTCATTTGCATAACTACAAAAATGGTCATAACTTGGCCAAAAATGCTCGTTTTTTAAAAATAAAAACGTTACTGTAATCTACATTGCAGCGCCTATCAGCTGCAATAGCAGATAGGGGTTGCAAAATCTGGTGACAGAGCCTCTTTAAAGGCGGTTGTGTCAACACAAACATTTATGGAATATCCTCAAGATATCTTAATTTATAATTAATGCAAACGTGCAAAATTCTTTCAATATTTGTTACTTACATTGCAATAGTAGTCTTCTACTTTCCTCTTCGTAGTCCCTAACCTCAGTCTGTTCCAACCACTTGCCATTGTAGGTCATACACATTTGTACTCCCTGTACAGGACAGATCACCCAGAATCCCTGGATGCCTTTTCTATGAATTAGAATAGCCTGTATATCTATTTCTATCCCTCAGTCTAATAATTCTGAGGGTCATCAGGAAGATCAGGATGGACAGATCTCAAGCAATTCTGATTGCCAGAGTTGTTAGCTCTTTCGAAGGGCAATTATTGATGCCTTCCTCCTTTCCAAAACCTGTTATCCCTTCACAGCCTGTACCGCCAGAACTGGGACTAATTACAATTGACGACGTGGAGACTTAAGAGATAATACTATCTAGTGAGAGTATTTCTGATGAAGTTATTGGTGCCCTGTTCTCAGCCAGAAGGCCTTCTACTTTAAAGGTGTACAATATAGTCTAGAGAACTTCCTCTTTCCACCATTTTGGTTCCCCTTCTGCTTCAGTTCCTTTAAGATGGGCTCCAGTCAAGTCTTATAAAGTGTGTCCCTCCAATGTTACTCTCCCAAGTGATTAAGCATTGGGCCAGGAGAGATGCAACTGCACGCTGGGCGGAACACTGGCCGAGGCAACCATACGACGCCCATCGAGTATCATATGAATTAGAATAGGACCCGTGTACGATACTCGCTAAGCGTAATATGATTGCCTCAGCAACTGTACCACCCAGCATACAGTTTTGCGCCTCTCCATGTTCGATGTCAGATTGGGCGAGAGAATGACATTGGATGGACTGTTTAAAGTTTATACCATTAATGTCTAATTGTCATTAATGACTGCTTGCAAGGGAAATTCTCAAGGCAAACTCTAATCAAGAGATTCTTTTAAAGGAGTTTCGATTCTGAGGCCGCCTGTACGACCTATGTGTCCTTCTTGAGATTTATCCTTTATGCCTCATAGACTTACAATTTGAGCCTCTGCCAGAATCTTCTATTTAACTGCTCCATTGGAAAACCCTGTTGCTGATAACCATTACCTTCACTAATAGAGTTGCAGAGTTAAAAGCCTTATCGTTTGATCCTCCTTACTTGTTTTGCCCTGATTGTGTGATTCTAATAACGGTACATTCTTTCCTTTCTAATGTTCCTTCTGATAAATACATTAATCAAGAGATTTGTCTACCAGCATTCTACCGTGATCTAACTAATAAACAAGCTAGGTTAAATCTTCTGTATTTGAAAAGGGCTGTGGGAATGTACCTTTCTCATTCTATAGAGTTTAGAAAATCTAGCTCCTGGAAAGGGGCTCAAGCATCCAAAGCCTCCATGGCTCAATGGATTAGATATTTCATCATTAAAGGCGTTTTCCCATTTGGGAAATGTATTGCATTTGCACAGGATAAATCATAAATGTCCAATAGATGCAGGTCCCACCTATCTCTAGACCAGGGCCCCCGAACCATATTCTACATAGCTCGGCTCTGTTGTGCCCGCAGTCACTGACCGCCGGCATTTTATACTCACCGGCAGCCGTGACCGCATGACACTGAGAGCTTGCCGGTGTCTCCCTCCTCAGAGACGCCAGCACACGCATCTGCACTGTTCCTATGTTTCCACTAGGGTGCGCGAGCGCTCGTCCTTGGCCTTAAAGTGCCAGCGCGCGCACGTGTGAAATGTTCCCTACTCAATCCCAATGCACCCTTGACTGTAAAATTGACTCTGCCCTCTACCTCCTTGCCTGAGCGTTGTTGTGTCTACACATGTTCGTTAGCAAATGGTCCCTTAGTTGTATCCTGTTCCCAGTGTTCGCGTATCCTGTTTCCTGTATCCCGGATCCAGTAATTGTGTTTGCTCCTGAGCGAAGTCTAGTGTTGGAGTCGAGTTCATCCTCTGCTCTACGTGTCATCTGCCACGCCAAGCGTCATCAGTCATGCCAAGTGTCATCTGCCACACCAAATGACATCTTCCACACCAAGTGACATCTGGGTCGAAGTGTCTACCAAGCCACGTGTCTGTCAGAACTGCTATACAGGTTCTCTAGTTTAAAGACTTACATTGACTGTGTTTTTGCCAGCTGCTACTCCGCTCCGTGACAGTATGTTTAGGCCATGGATCCCACTGGTCAACCCAAGACAGTGGTCCAGGTGATGCAAACGGACATGTGTGACCTCCGGGCACGCCAGGATCAGCTTCTACAGGCAGTAAATTCGATAATCACCCATTTGGATCATCCTACTGCATCTCCTCTGGCTACTTCTGCTGTTCCACTACCTGTTACCCCTCCTGCCTGCTCTGGGTCTACAATTCTGCTGCCTCCACCACCTCGCTACGACGGGGATCCTAAGACCTGTAGGGGCTTTATCAATCAATGTACGATCCACTTTAAGTTGCGTGCCCATCTCTTCCCCTCTGATGAGGCCAAGGTAGTGTTTATTATTTCTCTCCTCACTGGCAAAGCCCTTGCATGGGCGAACCCCATCTTGGAACGAGATGGCCTGGAATTCTTTGATCTACCAATGTTTCTAGAGACTTTCCATACAGTGTTTGAGGAAAACATCCTATGCAGCGGCCCCACTGCTGATCCTCAATCAAGGGGAGTCAACTGTAGGAGACTACACCATCTCCTTCCATATGATGGCAGCGGAGCTGGCTTGGAATAATGAGGCTTTGGTGGCGACTTTCTGGCAGGGTCTTGCTACTCATATTAAGGATGAACTAGCAGCTCGAGAACTTCCTGCTACCTTGGATGCCCTAATACTCCTGGCAACACGGTACGATATGAGGATCCAAGAGCGTACTCTGGAAATAGCTGAGCTGGCTGATCCACACTGTTTCCAGCACTCCCATAGAAGTGATTGGGAGTTACAGAAACAGCGTAGCACGGAAAGCTACGTTGGTTCCAGAACTCAGGAGCTATGGTAACAGGGTAGTTTACCGGGCTTTGCCATTTCTGTAACTCCTATTTACTTCTATGGGATTTACGGAAAACAGCGTAGTTCAGGGTGTTCGGCTGTTTCCGTAACTCCCGACCACATCATCTGGAAATGGCCAGGAAGCAGCGGGAGCCAAGCAACGTAGAAGAGTGTTCAGAGAGCCCCGTTCTGGAGATGGGACCCACATATATCGGACATTTATGGAATATCCTGTGGATATGCCGTAAATGTCCAAGATAGGAAAACCCCTTTAAATGCTTCAACCTCAGATAACTTCCTCCTCCTTTTCCAGTTCAAGCTCATTCCACTCTTGCTATAGCAGCCTCATGGGCGGAGACAACAGAAGTTCCATTACATACCATCTGTAAAGCGGTTTTATGAAAAAAAAAAAAACTAATTTTTGTGTCATTGCATTCCGAGAGCAATAACTTTCTTATTTTTCCATCGACTTTTTGCCGAATTAGTTGTTGTTTTAATTGGCCCCATTTTGGAGTACATATACTGTATATTATTGATTAATGTTTATAAAAAAAAGGTTGAGGTTGAATGGGAAAAAAACAGCAAATGTTTTTTTGGGATTTATTCGTGCCATGTGGTAAAAATAGTATGTTTAACTTTATTTGAACAGTCGTTATGATTGCGTTATTTACTTATATGTAGTTCTTTAGGGTTTACTATATTTAAACAATAAAATATTTAAAACATTCTCTATGAACAAAAAACTGTTTATTTTTTTGGAAAGAGTCTATTTTTTTTTTAATAAACTTTTTAAACTTAGTTTTACAATTATTTTTTTTCTTTCACTAGGGCACTTGAAGCTGCAATGTTTTGATCGCCTACATAAAACTTTGGTATACTTAGTATTCCAAATAATTACTACCTGTTACACTGACGCAATATTTTAGGCCATGTCCCTGGTACGAGCCAATAGGCAGATACCTATACCGACCCTAGGGGTGTTTGTGTCGTGGCAACCCATCTGAGCCCCTCCCTCTGTCAAACTCCTTAGATGCCGTGGTCACTATTGACCACAGCATCATAGAGATTAAATGGGCGGCATCAAAGGTTTCTCTGATTGGACTATTACAGCAGAAGCCTGGTTGTCAATCTGCCCACACAGTCATCAGGACATACTACTGCGTACTGCGTTAAAGTATGCCTTTTTGTGGAAAGGGTTTGAACTTCAGATCCTGGGCAGCTCACTTGCATTTTTCCATGACTGTTGTAAAACCCAGAAAAGCTATCCCATTTCTATTGATTATTTTATGTTATGCTTACATGACATTACAAGCATTAAAGGGGTTTTCCCACGAGGGACATTTATGACATATCCACAGGATATTTCATAAATGTCAGATAGATGCGGGTCTCACCTCTGGAACCTGCACCAATTTCTAGAATGGGGCCCCTAAACCCCGTTCTACCTCTGTGTGTGTCGGCTGATTTCCAAGCATGAAGGTGAAAACACATTTAGGCTGCTGCTTAAATGGGTTTTCACATGACGGACATTTATGACATATCCACAGGATATGTCATAAATGTCAGATAGATGCGGGTCCCACCTCTGAGACCCGCACCTATCTCTAGAACGGGGCCGCTATACTCTGTTCTACCTCTTTGTGTGTCAGATGATTTCTAACCATAAAGGTGAAAACCACGTAGCTCGCTGAGCTACGCTGTATTTGTAAGCCCCATAGAACTGAATGACAGTTACGGAAACAGCATAGCTCGCATGCTACACTGCTTCCGTAACTGCTATTCACTACTATGGGAGTTACGGAAACAGCATAGCTCAGTGAGCTACGCTGTTTTCGTAACTCCCGACCATAAAGTCAGGAAGTGGTCGGGAGTCAGCGAGATCAGACAAAGCTAGAATGGTGTTTAGGAGGCCCCGTTCTAGAGATAGGTGCAGGTCCCTGAGATGGAACCCGCATCTATCTGACATTTATGACATATCCTGTAGATATGTCATAAAAGTCCCTTGTGGGAAAACCCCATTAACTTCACTTAAGATATCGTTGAAACTGCTATTTTTTTCTCAAAAGGTTACAAAATAAAAGAGTCATATAATTTTGTATAAAACATTTATTTATAATATGTCATTAATATTCATAATATATCATTGATTTTAATTAAATACACATTTACGATATTGGTGTAACCATTACAACCTGAACAAAACATTTTAAAGTTTAATAAAAAAAAATATCAATTACATAACAAAATTACCAAACATAAGTGCAAATTGTCTTCTATCCAAATGTGTAGACATATTGATCTGGTGAAAAAAAAAAATTGTGTGAAGGGCACATTCTACCTCGGACAACAGAGAGGATAGAACTGCCCCTAAGGACAGCCTTTATTCTCTCAATGCACTGCAGGCACAGGTTGGAGATCATTTCAAGATGTGTCGGAAATAGGTTTGAAATATTGACATGCTGTATATACTAGTATATGAGAAGTGCAATGCTCATATGCTTTCAGTAGAAGTTAATCTAGTTATTGTACTCTATTTAGTCATATGAAGTGTTAATAAAAACTTGGTAAATGTTTTATAAATGTTAGTGTAACACTGGTAGCATTTATCGCTTTGTTTTCTAATGTGTGCGTATAGTACAAGCCCTAATGGACACTGAAGTCGCACATTTCCGGAATGTAATTGAGTAAAATAAAAGTGTTAACAGTGAAATGTTGTAAAGGTGACATCATTATAGTTTTAGAATCAACAGCAATAAAATACTGCGATCAGACAAATGATTAACAAGGAAATTCAATGGTAGAGGCTTCATTTTTGCAGGTTTCCATAGGATTATCTGTAATTAAGGCAGATAATAATAAATATAACATACAATAGGTTAAAGAAACCGATTATGACACGCTGCATTTGTGTCATCGGTTTAACGTATACGCCGGGAAAAGCTTCCAACTTAGGCTATGTTCACACGGGGTATTTTGCCGAGTTTTTTGACGCGGAAACCGCGTCGCAAAACTCGGCAGAAACGGCCTGAGAACGCCTCCCATTGATTTCAATGGGAGGCGTCGGCGTCTTTTTCCCGCGAGCAGTAAAACTGCCTCGCGGGAAAAAGAAGCGACATGCCCTATCTTCGGGCGCTTCCGCCTCGGACCTCCCATTGACTTCAATGGGAGGCAGGAGAAAGCGTATTTCTCGCTGTTTTATGCCCGCGGCGCTCAATGGCCGCGGGCGAAAAACGGCGCGATAATTGCCGCGAAAATCGGCGTGCAGGGAGAGGAATATCTGCCTCAAAGTTCCAAACGGAATTTTGAGGCAGATATTCCTCCCCCAAAATACTCCGTGTGAACATAGCCTTATACGTTAAACAGAGACTGTGATGGATGCGGCATGTTACACATAGACTAATATGGAATACATTTAGCAAATACATTGTGAGATTTTTCTTGACGTATCCATTATAGCTTATGGGTAACAGATGCAACTGTTGGGAATCCATTTAATATAACCGTCACCTATGTGCTATAATGGCATCTGTTTGACGCATACATCATGAAATGCTACTGAAAAGCTCATGACATATCCGTTAAACGGATGCCTGTGACAGACAACATAAGTTGGCATCCGTCACCCATAGGCTAATATGGTATCGTTTAACGGATACGTTTTTTTACAGGATACCACAGGATAGAATATAGTAGTCTACTACACTGTTCTATACTTTTTTTTTTTTGTCGTATACTGATGTATATCGGCCAGGCTGGCCTCCGTCTGACTTATGGAGAGGTTTAGAGCTTTCCTGATATACATGCTAAACGTAGGGGGAAAACGCTGTGTGAACCCAGCCTAAGGGCTCATTCAGACGAGTGTATATGTAGTCCGTGTGGCGGCCGTTAAAACCGGACTCATGTACAACGGACTCATGTACTTCAATGGGGCCATTCACACGACTGTTTTTTTAACGGAGCATGTGAAGGGTCCATGAAAAAAATAGGACATGTCCTATTTAATGGCATGTCACGCATCCCTCCATAGACTCTAGTCTATTGGGGATCCCTGACAGCGTGCCCCGCACGGGTGCACCTCGGACGGGAAAAACTGCAGTTTTTTACGTCCGAGGTTAGCTCGTGTGAATGTGGCCTTACAGTGAAGTATATCAGCTCTCCAGGAACTGCAACTCATTACTGATCAGTCTTCCCCACCCCTTTCTAATCTATCCTCAATGCAGCAGCCAGGCTTATCTTTCTGTCCAACCGATACATTAATGCATCTACCCTGTGCCAGTCACTGCACTGTGATTGGCCCATTCTCTTTAGAATTGAATATTCTAATCCACGTCCACAAAGCTCTCCACCAAGCGTACTTTTCTACATCTCCTCCCATGTACCGCGCAACCCATGCTCTACATATTGCCAATGATTTAGGAATAACATCCTACATAATCCAAACCTCCCACACCAGTTTTCAAGATTTCTCTTGTGCTTCTCCTGTTCTCTGGAATGTGCTACCATGGACAATCAGATTAATGCCCAACATCAACATATTTAAATGTGCCCTAAAAACATCTTTTTAGGGAGGCCATTCACTTTCCCTAATTTAACTCCTACTACCCTACTTTCTTTTTAATGCCCCTTTTATATTATTCCTCAGAATATGATCCCTTTATTTTTACAATAATTGAATCTGCTACTCCTGCATCTCCCACACTCCATGTACCCTAAAGCACATTTGATCTGTATGTACACAGATACTGGCTGGATAACTGGCTCATGTAGCTTCACATTACTTCCTCACTTTTATACAAATAATGGCCGGACCATTGTCCATATCAAGCAGTTCTCTCTCTTGTGTCACCCCCTATTTTCTCATAGATTGTAATCTCTTGTGAGCAGGGCCTTCACTATTCTTGTTGAAGTTAATTACTTGTCACTCTGTAATGTCGTATTTTATTTGTACATGTACCCTCTAAATTGTAAAGTGCTACAGAATATGTTGTCACTTTATAAATAAAGAAAAATAATAAGTGACATCACTGGCGCATAGGGTAACTGAGGGTCTTTAATGCCATGAGCTATGGTACATAACTTCCTATTGTTTTGAAAATGTAGTATTGTGGCACAATTTAATCCTAAACCTATTGAATCATTATAAGTATCTGTTCCTAAAAAACCCAGTGACTTATTAGAGTCATTTAAAATAAATGGCAGTCACCCAAAACACCAATATTATTATTTATTTTTTTACATTAAGATGTACTTACTATTGGTGATCTAAGCTTTCCAAGAACGCAGATCCATTGCTGGGAAATTGGAACAGTCAATGAAATTTTCCGGGAATTGATTGCCCATAAATACATTTTTAGGGACTTGTTTAATATTGGTATTAGCACATATGATATGTGCCAGAGTCACGGTCTCTATTGAACTTTTTTGTGCTGAACTGAATACCGAAGAATTTTCATAATAATACCTAGAAATGTATAGAATGATTCATTATCCATTATGTGTACAGTACATTAAAGCAACACCAAATTTTTAAAACGTTTTTCAGTTTATATCTAGACTAGCTGTAATGAAGTATACAAAGTAGGAAATTGAAGGGCAGCTCTCACAAGGGCAAACTCCTGCAAATTAGGGCATCTACAAAACGAAGCCTTTCTTAGAACTCTGCATTGTGATGTTCCTCTATAATTTCTTATTACTTTTACACTATCCAATCAGTGCTGACAATGTCAAACAGTATTGGAACACACCCTATCTAGAGGGTAAAGGTAACACCCAGTTATCAATGTATTCATGCATTTCCAGGATGATTAACAGAGGAATGGCACAACACAGAGTTCTAAGAAAAGAGGCTCCATAATTGTTATATGATGGGTCATACATCTATCTATCTATCTATCTTTTATGCATTGAGTGCTAATTACAAGGAAAATAATGGGGTTCCAATGAGAAGGCAGCAGTATGTAATTGCTTTCCAAGGCCTTCTGTAGTGCATATGTAGCTTTGGTAATGTTACTTCCTCACATTTGCCTGCCATATTCAAAACATTTATTGATATCATCCTGATTATCTGACCAGATAAGGCTATGTTCACATCTGTGTTGGTCATTTCCATCGTTCTGTTCCGTCAAAGGACCAGAACAACAAAAATGACGACACATGACAGACACAAACGGAACCCAATGGAACCTATTCACATTAATGGGTTCTGTTGGGTTTTCATTATGGTTTCTGTCATATTGTCAAACAAAGTAGTGATGCATGCTGCGCTATATTTTCAGGGAGTTTTTGAGGAATCTGTCATAGAGACTCCTAACAGAGCTCCCGATGCAGATATGAACGAAGCCTTAGCTATTGTTATGTTTCCAAAAGCTAGAGTGTTTATATTCTATTGACTATCGCCACATACCTATCTCCATTTCTAGTCCTACGGAACTGGTTTCCAATCAAACAAGATAACAACTTCCCGGTTCTTCCTCTGGGAACCAAGGGCTCAGAGACTCCTCCAACCCAGATGTCAATATTTTCAGGCGTCCCATACAAATTCATTAGCTTTTCGGCATGTTTACTACTATTTAGCACAATGGTCAATTCATCAATATTGCGTGGTGCAGGAAGACCACAGAACCTCCTCCATGCATTGTATCCTTGTGTGGTAAAGAAAATGCAGTAAATATAGTTACTTCACTAGAAACCATCAGGAAAACTGTTATGGCCTTGGAATTATGTATCTAGTATTTAGTAAATATTTTAATTAAGAATTTAAAAATGCTTAATAAAGAAAGATATTGTAACAAAAAAAAGGGAAAAAACTAACGGTAGCATTATTTTATGGAAGGGCAATAGCTTGTACAGGACAATAAAACTATACACATTTAGCGAGCTGCAAATGAAAGTAGGCTCTTGGTTTTTAATTCTTTGTTCAAATAAAAATACAGGAGCTAAAGAAATCTGCCAATTTATTCATGAACAATATTAAGGGTAGTACCCAAAGTAAATACAACCATTCTTCTAAACCCATCATGACAATTGTCAAAATCCCTATTTATGGTTTTTCAAGTCATGTCAACCTGACAAGGAGTTACGGAAGGCTAACATAAATATCAACTGAGATGTGCTCACATGACAAGGGGGGGGGGGGGTTTCCTGCTGTGTACCTATCTACAAAAGGTTACAGGGATGGGGTGGGGGATGGGGTGCAATTTCAAAACGGATTTCCCATCTTTGCCTAGGTTCTCAACTTATGATAAGTTATCCCTAGGGGGCACTCACACTGTCCTCATGTACAGTAGCACAGTGCATGATCATGGCCTTGTGGGCACCTTGATAATCTATTAGCAGGTAATTGACCTAAAGCATAGGAACGCTGCTTTAGAGGAACTAGGGTTAATAAAAAATCCTACACATGTGTAAACCATTAGCTTTATGTAATAAGTACCATGAGCAGAGGTAAAATATTCTTTGATTTATGCTGTGTAGTTTCAAGTAGTTGAATGTAGAAAAAGTTATATGGGTTGGGGTAAGGAGTAGGTTGAGTGAGGATGAAGTTTGGCTTTGGGATAAGGAACGGGGTTTATATTAAACCTTTGAAAGGCAATTTTTTTTAAAATAAAAAGGTCAGTCAGTGTGATTAGTGCAATTTTCGAAATAGTTTTTATTAACAATGTGTTTTACTTTTTGAGTTACAGCTGCTCCGTATTCTCTATACACAGTTGCTGTATCTTTTGCTAAATTCTGCTCCCGTCACATCCACGGGACTGACAGGTTCAGTGACAGCGGGTTACGAACTTAGATGTGATAGATTACAGGTGGATCCTGCGTGTCAGAGACATGGAGGACCCGCTGATACTGAACCCGTCAGGTCCACAGGACTTGGGGATTCAGGTCATATCGAACAATACAGCTGCTCTGTATACAGAATACAGAGCAGCTGTATCTCAAAAAGTACATTTTTTTTTAATAAAAAATGTTCAGAAAGTTGTACTAATCACACTGACTGACCTTTTTATTTAAAAAAAAAATTGCCTTTCAAAGGTGTACATAGCCTTTAAACTATGCTTTTGATTAAGAAAATATGTGAAACAACCATTATTATTTTACCAAAATTGCATATGTGTTCTTATCCTACCTGGTAACCCATGGTCTCGACCTCGTTGTATATTAAGAGATGCTAGATCGCGACCAATTTGATTAACCACCGGGAAAAGACGTTCCCTCAGTGCATCAACCATTATCTGGTCCTGGCGGTTTAGTTTGGCTTTATTAACCATCATACCTCTGAGTATAGGGTCAATTCCACCTGCGGGTGTAAAATATGGTCATCAGAAAAGCAGAGTAGGAGACTAAATGATCGCTAATATGATGCAAAATGACAGTAAGTATATCTATTACAAGTATTGGAAATCTGACTGTAAGTATATATATATATATATATATATATATATATATATATGTCTGCAAAATGATATAAATAAGTTACCTTGTCTCACTATTATCCAAGAAGCAAAGAATGTTTCGTGAAGTGGGACAGGTTTCTCTGGACTGAAGGTCTTGTAATCATCTCCCAATCTGTAAATGACTGGCTGCACCAGTGTATGACCCATTCTGTAGCCGATAGTGAAAACATTTGATACTGCTGGGTCCTCATCTTCACTGTAGGATGTATATGGAGGAAGAACTTTTGACATCTCATCGCCCAACAGTAGGGGCAGCCAATCCTTGTATGTTATTTTCTGTTAAATAAAAACATGCTTTAGTAAAACTACGCCTCTAAGGATACATACTGTCTAGTCGATGCTATATTACTCAAACATTATACTACACCTGCAAGATTCCTCCTATTATCTTGCGGGTTTCTTGATATAGCAATTCTCCTGACCATTTTGGGTTTAATTTACGCAACTCTGTTGCAATGCGATTGTGTTCTCTCAAGAAGAGCGTATGGAATGAAGTCAGCATAGGTTGTTCATTAGATCGAACGTCCCCTAAAATAAAAATTTAAACCATTACAATGATGCACCAATTATTCACCAGAATTTAAGGTATGACATTAAAGGGGTTTTCAGGAATTTTTATCGAAAGCCTATTCTTATAATAAGTGAGGGGTCCCACTGTTGAGACTGTTGTTCCAAACACAGTGGTGCATCCGAACATGTGTCTGTACCAGTGCTATAGCAGCTCATCCCAAGCTTAGCCCCATTCACTTGAATGGGGATGAGCTGCAGGACCAGGCACAGCCACTATGTCTAGAATAACAGTGAAGAGGCCACAGACCCTTCGTTTTACTGTTTGGTGGGAATACTGAGGGTCTGACCCCCACCGGACATGCATTTATATTCCAAGGATAGATCAGCAAAGAAAAATCCTGAAAAAACCCTTTAAACATATTCCCAAAACCCTCAAATGGTACATGTGGTTAGGTGTGTAGTAACCATGTTAAATTAAACTGCTTTCTAGAGGCTAAGTGCTAGAGCATTGTACTGTTTTTGTGACAATTTAAAATGAGAACCATACATGATACCAAGCACAAGTGGGAAAAAATAAATGTAGGAGTAGAAAAAAATATGATGCCTTAAAAATATATCATATAAAACTTGATAAATGTTCGGAGAGGAATATTTTTATCTTTTGGCTGTGGACTGGCTGTATTTTACTTTCCCTGTTTTCACTCTTTTGACTTAATAAAAAGATTTAACCAAATGAATAATAAAATAAATAAATTAAAAAGTTACACAGTTTGCACGTTTAAAAAAAATAAAAAAAAAATAGACATATGCCCATCATAAATAAGAGAGAAAATATGCATTTTCAAAAGCCATACGGAGGGATTGAGACCCCAAAACACAGGCTGCCTAAGGAGGTAATGGGATAGTATTTTGTAATTATATTCCCGATTTAAATGTCCTCAAGAACTGTTAAGAACCTTACCTGCCACGAAACAAGGTAATCCCAATAACAGGTTGGTCCCAGAACATTGATCAGGTGCATTTCCTTTAAAAGGCAGGAAGGGAAGTCCATTATCTGAAAAGTTCTGATTAATAGCCAAAAGACCCAATTGGTTTGTGTTATTGCGAAGCAAGTTGGCAACATTTATGTCACTACCATACACTTGGCCTCCATCAACAAATGAAGTCAGACCATTTATCTGCTCTCGCACAGGACTTGTCAGGCTGCAAACTGATGCTGTGCGAATCAAAGGGATACACTCACTCCCGTTAATATATCGGGGATCAGTACGTGGAATCTGGAACAAAATACAAAAGGAGATCCAGACATTATTAATGTGTTTTAATAATAAATGTATGGCTAATTTGAGTATTGTTATATATCCATGTTATAGTATGATCTGATATAAATGATGCGTTACGAGGTGAATTGAAGCACATGAATATTAATTTGCTTTCTGAATAAAGGAATCCTGGAAAACCCCTTTAAAGGTGTATTACCAAAATCATAAATGATCACCTATAAACACAATAGGTGATTATTTTTTGATCGCTGGAGGACCCCCACCGATCGTGAGAATGGGCGCTCCGAACCCCCAGATCCTCCTCACTGCGGGAGTTGCAGGAGCGTGAATAGAGCGGCAGTCGAGTATGTGTCCACCACTTCATTCACTGTCTATAAGAATGAGAGAATGACTAAAACAGTCGAGCACTGTACTCGGCTGTTTCTGTCATTCCCATAGACTTTGAGTGGAGCGGTAGCGCGCATGCTCGACCGCCGCTCCATTCAGTGTTCTCCTCACTGTGGTCCATAATTGTCGATCAATATATGATTTGGGGGAGTCTGACCACCAGAACCCACTGATCAGCAGAATGATCATCAGAAATCCAAATGAAAAAGGAAAAAAAAAAACTTTTTATATGTGACCCAGGAGGCACTCCCTTCTACTTCAGATAAGGACAATCTATTGCTGGGAAGTAGCTTGCTGCAGCAGAAGCCTCCTCTTACTGTTCTTTCTGCAACACACTGTGGGGCAAATTTATCACTATATACATTAAAAATATGTGGGATATGGAGAAGACATACTGGTGCACCACTCACACAGCACACCATTATTTATAAATCTGTCCCTTATGTCTTACCCTGTAATATAATTGCTTAAATGAATATGGATTTATAATAAATACAATTATTTCATAGTTATTCCCAATTCTACAAAATGAAAAATTGTCCTCATATTAATAAATCAAGTTAGAACAGTAGCCAAACGTTGGTAATTATATTCTGTTTACTTACGAAAATATTGCTATTTTTCTGTTTTGTTGTAGCGGTCATTTTGCTAAAGTGACAATAGGAAGTGCAGCCATATTGGTTGTCACCTTTGAGTTAACTTCTTACTGAATGATCATTTTGTTATTAATGACATGCTGACATGCATGATTTAACCATCCCTTTCTGAGAAGCTAAGGCCTCATGCCTCCGTTTTGTATGGAGTCGTAATAGGGCTCACATTCAAGTGCATAAGGCCTCCACTGTACCTCCATATGCCTCCGAGGTACACTGAGGTTTGCATACGGATCTGCCAGGAAAAAAAATGTGGCATGATTTATCGGACTCTGCATAAGGCTGGATTCACAAGAGCACATTACGTCCGTAATTGACGGACGTATTTCGGCCGCAAGTCCCGGACCGAACACACTGCAGGGAGTCGGGCTCCTAGCATCATACTTATGTATGATGCTAGGAGTCCCTGCCTCGCTGCCGGACAACTGTCCCGTACTGTAATCATGTAATCATGCAACTCAGTGGGGATGCCTACTAGGGAGCCATTTGGCCTCCATGCACATGGCTCTGTACTTCAATTCATGTTGTCACTTTTTTTTAAAAATGTCCACCAAAACAAATCAGATAAATGGTAAATTATGAAAAGTTATTAAATCTTACAAAGTCCTCAATAAAATGACCAGAGAATTGTATGCTAATAAAAAAAATGACTTACCATTAAAGGGAAACAAGGATGTGTTTTAATGCAGCTCTTATCACAATTTATATTTTGCAAAAATGATGAAGTTGTTGGGGTGGCAACTGAGAGGTCAACATCATGATCCAACCACTGACCCCATTGCATGAACATAACCGATCGATCGTCATCCAGTTTCAATGATTCGGTGGCTAATTTAACCACTTCATTTGAGACCTCACGTGCCTGTTGCAAAAAAGTCATGTAAAAATGTTACAAACGGGCCAAAGCAAGAATTTTTATCTCAATTTACTGCTTATTTGAGAAAATAGCTGCCTCCAGCAAACTGCATTAGAGAAGACAAATTTAAGCTTTAAAGAGGTTTTTCAGGTTCAGCAAATAAAATTATTACTAAATACTTCCAGTGGATAAAAATCCGTCCATGGTCATGTAATGGACACATACAGTGAAGGAAATAAGTACTTGATCCCTTGCTGATTTTGTAAGTTTGCCCACTGTCAAAGACATGAACAGTCTAGAATTTTTAGGCTAGGTTAATTTTACCAGTGAGAGATAGGTTATATAAAATAAAAAAATAAAAAATCACATTGTCAAAATTATATAGATTTATTTGCATTGTGCACAGAGAAATAAGTATTTGATCCCCTACCAACCATTAAGAGTTCAGCCTCCTCCAGACCAGTTACACGCTCCAAATCAACATGGTGCCTGCATTAAAGACAGCTGTCTTACATGGTCACCTGTATAAAAGACTCCTGTCCACAGACTCAATTAATCAGTCTGACTCTAACCTCTACAACATGGGCAAGACCAAAGAGCATTCTAAGGATGTCAGGGACAAGATCATAGACCTGCACAAGGCTGGAATGGGCTACAAAACCTTAAGTAAGACGTTGGGTGAGAAGGAGACAACTGTTGGTGCAATAGTAAGAAAATGGAAGACATACAAAATAACTGTCAATCGACATCGATCTGGGGCTCCATGCAAAATCTCACCTTGTGGGGTATCCTTGATCCTGAGGAAGGTGAGAGCTCAGCCGAAAACTACACGGGGGGAACTTGTTAATGATCTCAAGGCAGCTGGGACCACAGTCACCAAGAAAACCATTGGTAACACATTACGCCGTAATGGATTAAAATCCTGCAGTGCCCACAAGGTCCCCCTGCTCAAGAAGGCACATGTACAGGCCCGTCTGAAGTTTGCAAATGAACATCTGGATGATTCTGAGAGTGATTGGGAGAAGGTGCTGTGGTCAGATGAGACTAAAATTTAGCTCTTTGGCATTAACTCTACTCGCCGTGTTTGGAGGAAGAGAAATGCTGCCTATGACCCAAAGCACACCGTCCCCACTGTCAAGCATGGAGGTGGAAACATTATGTTTTGGGGGTGTTTCTCTGCTAAGGGCACAGGACTACTTCACCGCATCAATGGGAGAATGGATGGAGCCATGTACCGTCAAATCCTGAGTGACAACCTCCTTCCCTCCACCAGGACATTAAAAATGGCTCGTGGCTGGGTCGTCCAGCATGACAATGACCCGAAACATACAGCCAAGGCAACAAAGGAGTGGCTCAAAAAGAAGCACATTAATGTCATGGAGTGGCCTAGCCAGTCTCCAGTCCTTAATCCCATCGAAAACTTATGGAGGGAGCTGAAGATCCGAGTTGCCAAGCGACAGTCTCGAAATCTTAATGATTTACAGATGATTTGCAAAGAGGAGTGGGCCAAAATTCCATCTAACATGTGTGCAAACCTCATCATCAACTACAAAAAACGTCTGACTGATGTGCTTGCCAACAAGGGTTTTGCCACCAAGTATTAAGTCTTGTTTGCCAAAGGGATCAAATACTTATTTCTCTGTGCACAATGCAAATAAATATATATAATTTTGACAATGTGATTTTTTTAAATATAATCTATCTCTCACTGGTAAAATTAACCTAGCCTAAAAATTCTAGACTGTTCATGTCTTTGACAGTGGGCAAACTTACAAAATCAGCAAGGGATCAAATACTTATTTCCTTCACTGTAAGTTATCAGACACACTGTGCCTTGTAATGAGTCCAGCACCTGTGTGTCTATCACATGACCAGGACAGGTTCCCATTGAATGACAGCAAGTAGAGAACTTGAAAACCATGAGAAATTGATACAGAAAGCATATTGAAACATTTTCTGACTTTTAAATATACTAAATAATTACATTAATTTGTTGAAACTGTAATACCCCTTTAAGGAAAGTATTCAATGCAAAATTACAATTTTATTGGACAGAGAACTCTCATCAGAGATCATCCCAGGAACTTCCATCAGAGATCATCCCAGGAACTCTCATCAATCTCATCAGAGATCATCCCAGGAACTCTCGTCACTCTCATCAGAGATCATCCCAAGAACTCTCATCCTTCTCATCAGAGATCATCCCAGGGACAAACATCAGAGATCATCCCAGGAACTCTCATCACTATCATCAGAGATCATCCCAGGAGCTCTCATCCCTTCTCATCAGAGATCATCCCAGGAACTCTCATCCCTCTTATCAGAGATCATACCAAGAACTCTCATCCCTTCTCATCAGAGATCATCCCAGGAACTCTCATCACTATCATCAGAGATCATCCCAGGAGCTCTTATCCCTTCTCATCAGAGATCATCCCAGGAACTCTCATCCCTCTTATCAGAGATCATCCCAGGAACTCTCATCCCTTCTCATCAGGGATCATCCCAGGAACTCTCATCCCTCTTATCAGAGATCATCCCAGGAACTCTCATCCCTTCTCATCAGGGATAATCCCAGGAACTCTCATCAGAGATCATCCCAGGAACTCTCATCCCTTCTCATCAGAGATCATCCCAGGAACTCTCATCCCTTCTCATCAGAGATAATCCCAGGAACTCTTATCCCTTCTCATCAGAGATCATCCCAGGAACTCTCATCCCTTCTCATCAGAGATCATCCCAGGAACTCTCATCCCTTCTCATCAGGGATAATCCCAGGAACTCTGAACCCTTCTCATCAGGGATAATCCCAGGAACTCTCATCCCTCTCATCAGAGATCATCCCAGGAACTCTCATCCCTTCTCATCAGAGATCATCCCAGGAACTCTCATCCCTTCTCATCAGGGATTATCCCAGGAACTCTCATCCCTTCTCATCAGGGATAATCCCAGGAACTCTCATCAGAGATCATCCCAGGAACTCTCATCCCTCTTATCAGAGATCATCCCAGGAACTCTCATCCCTTCTCATCAGGGATAATCCCAGGAACTCTCATCAGAGATCATCCCAGGAACTCTCATCCCTTCTCATCAGAGATCATCCCAGGAACTCTCATCCCTTCTCATCAGAGATAATCCCAGGAACTCTTATCCCTTCTCATCAGAGATCATCCCAGGAACTCTCATCCCTTCTCATCAGAGATCATCCCAGGAACTCTCATCCCTTCTCATCAGGGATAATCCCAGGAACTCTGAACCCTTCTCATCAGGGATAATCCCAGGAACTCTCATCCCTCTCATCAGAGATCATCCCAGGAACTCTCATCCCTTCTCATCAGAGATCATCCCAGGAACTCTCATCCCTTCTCATCAGGGATTATCCCAGGAACTCTCATCCCTTCTCATCAGGGATAATCCCAGGAACTCTCATCAGAGATCATCCCAGGAACTCTCATCCCTTCTCATCAGAGATCATCCCAGGAACTCTCATCCCTTCTCATCAGGGATAATCCCAGGAACTCTCATTAGAGATCATCCCAGGAACTCTCATCCCTTCTCATCAGAGATCATCCCAGGAACTCTCATCCCTTCTCATCAGAGATAATCCCAGGAACTCTTATCCCTTCTCATCAGAGATCATCCCAGGAACTCTCATCCCTTCTCATCAGAGATCATCCCAGGAACTCTCATCCCTTCTCATCAGGGATAATCCCAGGAACTCTGAACCCTTCTCATCAGGGATAATCCCAGGAACTCTCATCCCTCTCATCAGAGATCATCCCAGGAACTCTCATCCCTTCTCATCAGAGATCATCCCAGGAACTCTCATCCCTTCTCATCAGGGATTATCCCAGGAACTCTCATCCCTTCTCATCAGGGATAATCCCAGGAACTCTCATCAGAGATCATCCCAGGAACTCTCATCCCTTCTCATCAGATATCATCCCAGGAACTCTCATCCCTTCTCATCAGGGATTATCCCAGGAACTCTCATCCCTTCTCATCAGGGATAATCCCAGGAACTCTCATCAGAGATCATCCCAGGAACTCTCATCCCTTCTCATCAGAGATCATCCCAGGAACTCTCGTCACTCTCATCAGAGATCATCCCAGGAACTCTCATCCCTTCTCATCAGAGATCATCCCAGGAACTCTCATCCCTTCTCATCAGAGATCATCCCAGGAACTCTCATCCCTTCTCATCAGAGATCATCCCAGGAACTCTCGTCACTCTCATCAGAGATCATCCCAGGAACTCTCATCCCTTCTCATCAGAGATCATCCCAGGAACTCTCATCCCTTCTCATCAGAGATCATCCCAGGAACTCTCATCCCTTCTCATCAGAGATCATCCCAGGAACTCTCATCCCTTCTCATCAGAGATCATCCCAGGAACACTCATCACTCTCGTCAGGGATCATCACAGGAATTCATACATTTTTATTACCACTCTAAGGCAGGGTAAAGTCCTACTATTTCCTAGTCATTCCTATATTAAAGGAACATACCACTCATGAACTCTACAACATGATGAAAGACTTGCACTAAATATTGGCAGGGGGATATTGTGATCGGACACTCTTGTTATTTCAGAAAAAAGTACCCTCCATACAGATACCCTGTCAGTATAGTGAATGGTGTATAAAGAGAACTAGTAAAGTTTTATAAAGGCTGTCAAAAATAATGGTATATGATGTAGTACCCAAATTACCTTGCTGGAGATTAACCCCTTAATAACCACAGATTCGACTTTTCACGGCGGTCATTAAGTAACTAACAAAAAAAATTACACGATTTTGATTCTTTCAGTCCTGTTTGCCCTGTAAGGCTTCTACACATCTGCTTTGCGAATTCCATCATAGATGCAGAAAAACAAAATTCAAGCTGTGACGGGTCTGCCACAGGACAGACATCAACGGCGCCCGGCGAATCCTATTAAATTATAATGGGTTCCTTTGGGTTCTGTCATGGTGTCTGTTGTTTTGCCAGAGAAAATAAGCACTGCAAATGTGGCAGAATCTGCGATGAAGGCTCCGTATGGAGCCAACGCAGATGTGAACATAGCAAAAGTTAATCTTACCAAGGGTAGAGTAAACCCATTGATGGGACGGCTTTCAGTCCAGCCTCGTGGCAGTGATATACCGTCCTCATATTCTGGCTGGAGAAGACGTTTAAAACCAGTGTTGGATACACCAAGAATATGTTTCTTTCTGTAAAGAAAAATAAATATATTATATAGTATTTCTACAGTTTGTAGATTACTATATATTGTATTACTGAGCAAAAAAGGACAAGTACTGTACTGATACAATATCATATTCTATGCTTTATGTCACAAGTTTGTTTTCTAATCTTAACATACACTAATGCTAAGCCTGTTTTAAAAAAAAAAGTTTTCCGAACACAGACCGCAGAGGACCCTTGTGTAAGAAGAGTATATGTGCCACTTGCTCTCCAATAGTTCACTATAGAATACCCCCTTATGTCTCTCCCACAATTCACCAGCAATTTTGAGCCATGAAATTCATTACCTCAGTCCCTTACAATCTCATAGACAGTATGAAACTGCTTTTAAGGTGGCAGTTTGCCCACTTACCTACTTGGGCCCTCTGTACTGTACCTGCACAGTTTGCACATATGATATGTCTGCCCCTGTTGCTGCATTTCACTTTTGTCACTTAATGTTTCATATTAAAAATTTATTGAAATTTGGATTACCGTATCATTTTACCCTACGGTATATAGTTAGAACGTGATAGCTCTACATCACCATCTGGTGGTCACATTATGTCTATATTTATTTATTTTTTAAAATCCTTTTTCATCCTTTGTGACCTTACTTCACTCTCCATTATGTTGTTTTCAGGTTGAAGGTCAGCTTATTGTGGAATGTATTACATTAACAAACCAGACAACTTCTAGATGCTGCTTCGGTCACAGGTTTCGGTATCCTTTTCAATCACTTTATCTCAGATATTATGATATATATTTAATATTATGAATGGTATTGGCAGCTTGTTCATATAAGGTAACTCATTACTCCTCTGTTAAAAAGATTTCTTACCTATTATTGCACTCTCCATTCATGCTGCGGTAGGGAGAAGGGTCGCACACTTTTGGCAGGTACTGAAAGGCACATCCAGTCAGTTGAGAAATAAGTTGATTTTGTTCCACCGTCAGAAAATCTACAGAGTAATACATGCACATGAATAATTTATTGGTATTTGTCCGTATTACTGTTAAATCTAATTTTACAGTTTAGATATGTTGAATTCTGTGTTTTACAATAGGTTCAGAGGCAGTGAATGAAGAATTCTGCACATAACTACTGTCTAAGAAGACTAATGGTGGCATATAGTCATATTTTGGATCTGTAATGTGCGGATCCGTAATACAGCACAAATAGAAGTCTACGTCTATTCATATGCCTTTGATATCACATGGAGGCATACAGAAGTTTTTATCTCATAGATTCATATGGAATCCGTCAGAAAAAAAATGGGGCTTGTTTCATCACTTGCCATATTATGATGGTATTACCACCCTAAAATTATTACCCTAGAAGCATTGCATTAATATATAAATATATATATATAGATATATATATATATATATATATATATATATATATATATATATATATATATACATACACTACCGTTCAAAAGTTTGGGGTCACCCAGACAATTTTGTGTTTTCCATGAAAACTCACACTTATATTTATCAAATGAGTTGCAAAATGACTAGAATATATAGTCAAGACATTGACAAGGTTAGAAATAATGATTTTTATTTGAAATTATAATTTTCTCCTTCAAACTTTGCTTACATCAAAGAATGCTCCATTTGCAGCAATTACAGCATTGCAGACCTTTGGCATTCTAGCTGTTAATTTGCTGAGGTAATCGGGAGAAATTTCACCCCATGCTTCCAGAAGCCCCTCCCACAAGTTGGATTGGCTTGATGGGCACTTCTTGCGTACCATACGGCCAAGCTGCTCCCACAACAGCTCTATGGGGTTGAGATCTGGTGACTGCGCTGGCCACTCCATTACAGATAGAATACCAGCTGCCTGCTTCTTCCCTAAATAGTTCTTGCATAATTTGGAGGTGTGCTTTGGGTCATTGTTCTGTTGTAGGATGAAATTGGTTCCAATCAAGCGCTGTCCACAGGGTATGGCATGGCGTTGCAAAATGGAGTGATAGCCTTCCTTATTCAAAATCCCTTTTACCTTGTACAAATCTCCCACTTTACCAGCACCAAAGCAACCCCAGACCATCACATTACCTCCACCATGCTTGACAGATGGCGTCAGGCACTCTTCCAGCATCTTTTCAGTTGTTCTGCGTCTCACAAATGTTCTTCTGTGTGATCCAAACACCTCAAACTTCGATTTGTCTGTCCATAACACTTTTTTCCAATCTTCCTCTGTCCAATGTCTGTGTGCTTTTGCCCATATTAATCTTTTCCTTTTATTAGCCAGTCTCAGATATGGCTTTTTCTTTGCCACTCTGCCCTGAAGGCCAGCATCCCGGAGTCGCCTCTTCACTGTAGACGTTGACACTGGCGTTTTGCGGGTACTATTTAATGAAGCTGCCAGTTGAGGACCTGTGAGGCGTCTATTTCTCAAACTAGAGACTCTAATGTACTTGTCTTGTTGCTCAGTTGTGCAGCGGGGCCTCCCACTTCTCTTTCTACTCTAGTTAGAGCCTGTTTGTGCTGTCCTCTGAAGGGAGTAGTACACACCGTTGTAGGAAATCTTCAGTTTCTTGGCCATTTCTCGCATGGAATAGCCTTCATTTCTAAGAACAAGAATAGACTGTCGAGTTTCACATGAAAGCTCTCTTTTTCTAGCCATTTTGAGAGTTTAATCGAACCCACAAATGTAATGCTCCAGATTCTCAACTAGCTAAAAGTAAGGTCAGTTTTATAGCTCCTCTAAACAACAAAACTGTTTACAGCGGTGCTAACATAATTGCACAAGGGTTTTCAAGTGTTTTCTAATCATCCATTAGCCTTCTAACACAGTTAGCAAACACAATGTACCATTAGAACACTGGACTGATAGTTGCTGGAAATGGGCCTCTATACACCTATGTAGATATTGCATTAAAAAACAGACGTTTGCAGCTAGAATAGTCATTTAGCACATTAACAACGTATAGAGTGTATTTCTGATTAATTTAATGTTATCTTCATTGAAAAAAACTGTGCTTTTCTTTCAAAAATAAGGAGATTTCTAAGTGACCCTAAACTTTTGAACGGTAGTGTATGTATGAAAGTTTGTTGACCCTTCAAAGTTGACGCATACAAGATAAAAGCAGGGATATTATTGGGAGCTCCATATTGCACATGGCTCGGTAAGTAAACAGTAAATATATAAAAAAATAAACAATCAATTATGATAGCATAAACAATACAACACCTGTCCATGCCCCCCAGGTCCCCAGCTTTGAACCCCCCCTCTATGACTTTGTGCGACCATGCATTACATAGTTGGGTGTTCAGATTCCAGCCGTCAATTTTCAAGTACAGAATAAAAGGAGTGACCTAGTTGGTTACTGAGACAACTCTTTCACTTTCTTTGCATTATTTTTTATAAATCACCCCTAATAGAAAGTAGACCATGGTATTTACAATGGAATTCTATTCTCATATAGGATCTCTATCACTTGAATCAGTTCGGTTGTGTTCCTACATTTAATACCTGAAACATTTGTGGCAGATGGGTAGATGGTCTCCAACTTCTCAGTTATGAGTATGCGAGTGACGTCCAAGTAATCTGCTGATCGGATAACATTTCTAGTTGCTCCAACGGCTTGCTTTAAGAAGGCCATTATATCTGAAAGTCTCGCAGCTTCCCTCTTTGATCGTACCTTTAAACTGAAAATTCATTGAAATGATAGATTACAAAAAATATCTAAAATAATATATATATATATATATATATATATATATATATATATATATATATATATATATATATATAATATATATCGTTAGAGACTTGTGCCAAATGGTCGAGGGGTCAAATTTATAGCCTGGACTGTTATATGAGGTGGGTACCATATGCTCTGATGTGAATAAATCTTTTAGTGATGATCAATTTAATGACATTCGTGGGAATCAGACCTGAGTGAAAGTGTATGGGGGAATGTATCAACCAATCTACGCCAGTTTTCTGTGTGGGGTAATAAACTTATGTGCTGTATTAGCTGCTTGACTTTGAAAGTGAAATGACCATATCTGGGCCTGGATGTCATGATACTAGGACATTGACATAGCACTACATGGCGTGGTCTTTTACATGTCAAACATACAATAGTTGTCTTGTGATACATTTTTCATCCAGTCAACATTAATCTTACTCTGTCCTAGTGTGGAAATATGAAGAGTCCACCAGCTTCTTGGCTTCATTGACAGATTTTACAATATCATCTTTATGCAGAATGTGTCCTCCATCTTAAAAAAAGAAAGATCAATCCGATTTACAATACCCACTATTAAAACCACATCCTTACATGTCTTATTAGATCTCCCGTGCTTGAAAATCATTTATTTAGGCTAAACAATGAAGTACAATACAATAATTTAAAAGCTACATACAGATGTGTACACCCTTAACTTTAATTGCATTAAGTTATACAATGTGTCATGATGCTAATTCAATACAATCTTGCGCTATCCGGTAAAAATAAGCCTATTCACTAAATGTATATATTTTTTTAACATGGGAGTCTATGGGCGATGGATGGCCGACGGGTGGTATCCATCAGAGGCATACGTCGCAGCCATCCAGTAAGAAACATATACTTTAAATGTATACTTTTTAAACATGGTAGTCCATTGGCGACATATGGCTGACCAATGACATTGTATATGGCATTTTTTTAAGCAGTTTTCTCCTCTGCAGGCTCTATCTCTCACTTTTCCCTGAGCTAGTGGGTGGAGACTAACCGATATCATGTTGCCACACAAAGCCCGAATAGAGAAGTGAACATCCTGCTCCCCAATCTCTTTGTAGTACACCCTCAAAAGTAGCAGCATCCCGAAGTAGATTATACAGCAGTAATGAACAGTGTAGCTGTGAATCCAGCACAGCGGAGAGATAGAACACTTACTAGAAGCTACAGCAGCATCTCTGTTTCTCCCTCCCTTTATTTGCCTCTCTCTCTCACTCTTCTCCTGCTCCCTCCTCTCCCTCCCCCTCCATAGACTTCTATGGGTAGCTCTAACCTGATCCCTCAGTAAGCTGATATCCGTCTCATCTTGAGATAGATTTAGCAGTAAATTCAGAGTGAGTAAACAGGGGGAAGTAAAGGAGCCTGATAAGTTTTTCTTTAATGAGATATATTACAAAGATTTTTAT
Source organism: Rhinoderma darwinii (assembly GCF_050947455.1). NCBI lineage: Eukaryota > Metazoa > Chordata > Amphibia > Anura > Rhinodermatidae > Rhinoderma > Rhinoderma darwinii. The sequence goes on from NC_134688.1 coordinate 419,523,395, forward strand.
ATTCGCTTGTTTTATTGAGTTATGCAAAGTTTGTTGAACAGTAAGTGACCATTTAAGGAAGGACACATCTGAATGTCTAGCGAGTTGGCATGACAACTTCTTGGTAATAAAACTAATGTATGACTAGATGTTGAGTTGTCATACAAGAATGTAGACGCTAAACCTATTACCTGTAAACCCACGGTTCAGGAATTTTGGGTCAAACACTTTTATATAGACTTGTGAATCATTATGAAATAATGAAGCCTAAAAACAGGTTCAGGTCATAATTATACCACAATAAACAATATTGGGATTATAAAATGGTGTTCTGCTATAAGGGTTGTTCATATACTGTATATTGTGCAGGAGAATCGGTTCCCTGCTTCTTAAAAAGTATGTTACACGTGTACAATGGAGGTCCTACAGGACATTGACCTTACAGTCCTACCTGAAGAAACATAGCATGCAGCATTCTTTCAGGCAGGACTGATGGCTCGTAGGCTATGTCTACATGCTAAAGTAAAAACGGCTGTAAAATACGGAGCTGTTTTCAAGAGAAAACAGCCTCTGATTTTTGGCTGTTTTTAAAGCATTAAATGTTTTTTTATGCGTTCTTGGAGCTGTTTTCTATTGACACAATGAAAAACGGCTCCAAAAATGGCTCAAGAAGTGACATGCACTTGATTTTACAGGCCATTTTTCTTTACGAGCCATTTTACAAACGGCCGCGTAAAAAATGTCCCATCTGAACGAAACTCCTTTTTTCCAATTGAAATCAATGGGCAGATGTTTAGAGGCCATCAGCTTCCGTTTTTTCAGGCGTTTATGCCCCGAAAAACACCTGAAAACACAGTGTGTGAACATACCCTCAAAGACACCCAGTATAAAAGGCCCATAACTGATTCATATACAGAAACAATTGGATCAGTTGTGTCCTCAGTTTCCCTCCAACTTTTATGTAAACAGCTCAGAGGATTGAGCCTGAGCACCTGAGGTATGCGGACAAGTTCTTGGAATATATATCAAATATATATAAAATAAATGTTAAATGTTTTACATTTACCTGACCACCCATAGAAAAAGATAACATTACAAATATTAGAGATAAATCAGTAACATCGTATTAGGACAATTTAAAGCCGGTATTCTTGCAACATACTCATGAGAACAGTCATTTCTGGCCAGGTCATTAACAATTCCCATTACATGTATGGGAAGCCTGAGGCAAGATTTGATTTGATCAAACATAAAGAAATGCAGTTACTTAACCATGTATACATGTTAGAAAAGTTAAACACTAGCACCTTTAGGAAACCACATCGGAATCAGTGCCAAAAAAACATCCGAAACTTCCTCCCATTGATTTCAATGACTTGGAGGCGTTTTTTTTCTGCGGTGGCTTTTACCTGCTTGTGGTAAAAAAGCGGCATGCTCTTTCTTGCCACAGTTCCACCTCTGACCTCCCATTGAAATCAATGGGAGGCAGATAAAGCGTTTTTTTGCTGAATTTTTTACCCATGATGCTAAATGGCCGCGGACGAAAAAAGCACCGAAAAACGGGGCAAGAAAGTGCTGGCAGCTCAAAATCTGCCTCAAAATTCTGCCTACAAAAAAACTCTGTGTGAACAGGGCCTTACAATTCTCTGTCGCAGAGTATGAAATAACTATAGATATACTAATATTATACTTGTATACACCAGTATGTTATAAAAATTTACAGTGTAACTATTATTTCAGTTCCAAAATTCTTTGCTGGTTTAGTTCATATATTGTATCTAGATAATGATCAGGTCTCCATCATTCTGTTGAAGAGTTCCAAATCCCCTGCATAGCCATAGCATTAAATGATAAAATATTGCCTACCTACAGCTACTGTACCACTAGGGGAGCTGTATAAATTTGTATGCAGTAAGACTCTCATCTATTAGTCAGAGCGGAGTGCTGCTAAAACCAGCGTTTCTTGCTCTGAACTATACAGCATGTCCGAGTATTACACGGAGAGCCCTGATTTCAATGGGCATTGTAATGCTTCATTTATCCTTTGGTGGCGCTGCAGGGAAAATGAACAAAATGAATTGTTGGCCAATGAAGCTGGGGACACTTGGCAAATACCTTATTGTCGGGAAGCCCTACTAAAAACGAGGAGTATCCAAAGCACTTTCTTTGTTCAAAATTAATGTAAATGTAATGCTATACTTTTGTGATACTTCTACATTTTCATCATGATCACATATTCCAGAGACCAGGACTGTGGGAAGGGGCACTGTTATGTCAAAGGTAGGAGTTTCTAATACAAACCAGTGAGATAAGGGCCTCTGAAAAATAGGAGCTGGAATATGATTGCTTGCTATTAGAAATTGCTCCACTTTTTCTTTGCACCAGTTTTGATAAATTTCCACCCCTAAGTATATAGATTCCTATTAATATGTCCCCTATCAATGCACATTAATATTGCCCCCTTTCTCTCTATTGCAGCCTTGGTCCCCAAGAGCAGACTTTAATAGGGAATTGTAATTGAGACTATATTAAGGTCTAAGCACCATCTGTACCATTTTTTAGCATTATTTAGATAAAACCCTGTTAAATGGGGGTATGACAGCTCATTTTAGGTTAACAAACGGCAGGCATCAGTAGTTAGAGATAGGGTAAAAGAAGATGTATGTACCAGTGAGGTGAATCATAGGGCTTGCTTCTGTGTAAAAATATAACTTTTATACCGCCACGCGTCATATGCTAATTAAAAATTCATCAAATAAATTTCGCTTTTTTTAATGTGTTGTGGTGCGTCTTCTTGCTTACTTGTCTTTATGCTCTTCCCTGTGCAATGTCATTGTTATACTGCATTATATTATGTGCTCATTACTTTATATTTCCAATGGCTTGTTTGCACATTGTAATTTATGTACATAGAAGAGACTTGATGTACTTGCTTGCTTTTATTCTATACGTGACAAAGATTACATACTGACCTGGTATCACCTTTTTGTGATTGTGTATCTACATATTTATGTTTTTTTTTAATGTATTTTTGAATATGGAATAAATATACAATATTGTCTTCTCTATTATTGGTGTTGTGTACTCTCTCCTTTGTGTGCATGTTCATTTACAGGTAATTATATTGCAATATATTGTAACATAGTGACAAAGAAGAAAGAATTTACCTTGGCTGGTAGTTGCATTTGTCTGGGTCAATACACTTGTAAGCAGGATAAAAGCACAAATATGTAGAAATTTCATTTTGAGACACCTGGAAACAAATACAATGTATGAAAACAGAGTCACTTGTATCAGTCATTGTGGAAGATACGGAGCATCTCTTACCTTCCTCATCTGATGTAAAAGTTTTCCACTCATCTTGTCATTTATAGATATGGCTGAGTACAGTGATTGGATAAAGATACACCCCATGGGCAGGCCCTGAAATGTGGCAGCAGCTATTGATGTAAAACCTGTCTTTTATGAAAACAGGAAATTAGTATAAAAAGAAAAAAGCAATACATGGAAAGTGACATTTTTTTGTAATCTGCTGACTATCTACATAACATTGAAGTGGATCATTTACCAATTATGTATAAATATGTCACAGTGTATACTAAAAAAAAAAAATTATGTCGCAATATTTGATTTACAGAAGGCAGTATAAATAAAAATCTACAGATTAATTAAAAAAATAATTAATAAAATCAAAGAAAAAAAAATCCTGTTTGTCTGCAGAGTATTTATTAACAAAGCCCCACTGCCGTTTGTGTGGTTATGCCACACAGCTCGGGCAGCTGCACACACTATTGCTAAGATACTGTAAGCTGTTTTACCTTCAGTGACACCTGATGAAAACTTCTACCATGCTGCAGGTCAGGTGATCCTTCTTGGCCAATCAAATACTGTTTTACTAACAGAATGTCCTTCTTTTCTTCCACCCTTACCAGGACTTAAGTGGGGGGGGGGGGACGGGACAGGACAGGGCTGTTCATTGCATCCAATGAAATAGTATTTTTTGGGCAGAAAGTAAATGTCCTAATCAGGGGCATATCGAGTAATCATCGGGCCCCAGAGCAAGATTTTGGAAGGGCCCCCCCCTCAGTCATGACGGTAGTGCATGAAGTGTAAAAATAGTGCACAACACATACATCATACACTTGCTTGCATCAACCATTGCCTTTGCTTCTTTTTGAATATGAGACCGACTAAAATCTCAAAACACTTAGAAACTCTGGGGAACCGGGCAATGATTTGTTTATGTTTTTAGAAATTGGCTCAACTTTATCTCCACCCAATAATTTCCCCCCTTCTAAGACAATTAGATCTATGTGCAAGAGTATAGTTTGTTTGTTATATGGTACCTCAAAAAAATACCATGATACAATAGCCAAATAACAGTTTCATACAGACTGCAGGGCAACTTCACACTGCAAACCAGGCAAAGGAACACAATAAACAGCAGTAAATGTCTAACAGTTGGTGTCTACTCTGATTTTAGTTGTTCACGTTCTCTTTCTTCTCCAGCTGATTCAGCCATGAAGGCTTCTTCCGGATACAGAGTTTGCCACATGGACATCATTGGCTCTTTTCTGGCAGTCCAACTGTTCTAGATGCCATCCTTACTTATTAAATTGTCAAGTATGTTGCCCAATAACACACAAAATATCTAAATAGCAATAAAAGCCAATCTTTCCTCATAAAAAATGACTGCTAGCTCCCCAATTAAACAGAGCATACCAAGTTCCCCCATAAATAGTGACTGTTAGGTTAATCCTTTAACAAAACCTGCCATAGAGTTAATTCTTATATACAGCGCCTGCCAGAGTACCCCATATTTATAATGCCTACAATCAGGTCCGGCCTTAGGGGTGTGCGACCTGTTTCAAGTGCACAGGGCCCTGCACCCTTCCAGCATGTAGGGGGCGCCACTGGGCTCTGTCTCTACTCTGTGCTCTGCTCTTAGTTACACATGGAGTAAATAAGAGCCGAGCCGAGGAGCAAGAGAAGAGGAGGAAGCTCCGCCCACAGTCCGTCCTGCAAGAAGCCTGTGATCCTGTCAGCAAGGAGAGATGGTGAGTATTTATGTGGGTCTGTGTGTCTCTGTGTGTATATGTGTGTGTATACAGTATGTGTTTCTGTGTGTATACAGTATGTGTCTCTGTGTGTATGCAGTATGTGTCTCTGTGTGTATACAGTATGTCTCTGTGTGTATTCAGTATGTGTCTCTGTGTTTGTATGTGAATATGTGTGTGTGTGTGTGTGTGTGTGTGTGTGTGTGTGTGTGTGTGTCTGCATGTGTTTATGTCTCTTTGTAAAAGTGTGTGTTCAATATTAAAGTAGAACAGATAAAACAAAGATATCTGTGCTGCCCAGAATATAACCTGCTGCCCCTATATACCCTGCTGCCCCTTATATACCCTGCTGCCCTATATACTCTGCTGCCCCTTATACACTCTGCTGCTCCTATATACCCTGCTGCTCCTTATATACTCTGCTGCCCCTTATATACCCTGATTCCCCACATGTATCCTTCTGCCCCTATATACCCTGCTCCCCTATATACCTACCCTGCTCCCCTATATACCTTGCTGACCCTTATATACCCTGCTGCCCCTATATACCCTGCTGCTCCTTATATACCCTGCTGCCTCCTATATACACTGCTGCCCCTTATATACCCTGCTACCCCTATATACCCTGCTGCCCCTTATATACCCTGCTGCCCCAATATACCCTGCTGCCCCTATATACTCTGCTGTCCCTTATATGCCCTGCTGCTCCTATATACCCTGCTGCCCCTTATATACCCTGCTGCCCCTTATATACCCTGATTTCCCCCCTGTACCCTGCTGCCCTTATATACCCTGCTCCCCTATATACCTACCCTGCTCCTCTATATTCCTTGCTGACCCTTATATACCCTGCTGCCCCTATATACCCTGCTGCTCCTTATATACCCTGCTGCCTCCTATATACACTGCTGCCCCTTATATACCCTGCTACCCCTATATACCCTGCTGCCCCTTATATACCCTGCTGCCCCTATATACCCTGCTGCCCCTATATACCTTGCTGCCCCATATACTGTTGCCCCTATATACCATGTTCCCCTATATACCTTGCTCCCCCTATATACCCTGCTGCCCCTATATACACTGCTGCCCCTTATATACTCTGCTGCCCCTTATATACCCGGGTGCCCCTATATACACACTGCTGCCCCTTATATACTCTGTTGCCCCTTATATACCCTGCTGACCCCTATATACCCTGCTGTCCCTTATATACCCTGCTGCCCCTTATATACCCTGCTGCTCCTTATATTCTCTATCTGCCCCTTATATACCATGCTGCCCCTTGTATACTCTGCTGCCCCTTATATACCCTGCTGCCCCTTATATACTCTGCTGCCCTTATATATATATATATACAGTGAAGGAAATAAGTATTTGATCCCTTGCTGATTTTGTACGTTTGCCCACTGTCAAAGACATGAGCAGTCTAGAATTTTTAGGCTAGGTTAATTTTACCAGTGAGAGATAGATTATATTTAAAAAAAAACTTAAAATCACATTGTAAAAATTATATATATTTATTTGCATTGTGCACAGAGAAATAAGTATTTGATCCCTTTGGCAAACAAGACTTAATACTTGGTGGCAAAACCCTTGTTGGCAAGCACAGCAGTCAGACGTTTTTTTGTAGTTGATGATGAGGTTTGCACACATGTTAGATGGAATTTTGGCCCACTCCTCTTTGCAGATAATCTGTAAATCATTAAGATTTCGAGGCTGTCGCTTGGCAACTCGGATCTTCAGCTCCCTCCATAAGTTTTCGATGGGATTAAGGTCTGGAGACTGGCTAGGCCACTCCATGACCTTAATGTGCTTCTTTTTGAGCCACTCCTTTGTTGCCTTGGCTGTATGTTTCGGGTCATTGTCACTCAGTATTTGACGGTACATGGCTCCATCCATTCTCCCATTGATGCGGTGAAGTAGTCCTGTACCCTTAGCAGAGAAACACCCCCAAAACATAATGTTTCCACCTCCATGCTTGACAGTCGGGACAGTGTTCTTTGGGTCATAGGCAGCATTTCTCTTCCTCCAAACACGGCGAGTTGAGTTAATGCCAAAGAGCTCAATTTTAGTCTCATCTGACCACAGCACCTTCTCCTAATCACTCTCAGAATCATCCAGATGTTCATTTGCAAACTTCAGATGGGCCTGTACATGTGCCTTCTTGAGCAGGGGGACCTTGCGGGCACTGCAGGATTTTAATCCATTACGGCGTAATGTGTTACCAATGGTTTTCTTGGTTTTCTTGGTGACTGTGGTCCCAGCTGCCTTGAGATCATTAACAAGTTCCCCCCGTGTATATATGTACTGTGTATATATGTACTGTACTGTGTATATATGTGCCTGTGTGGGTATATTTGGGTCTGTTTGTGAATGTGTCTTTGTGCTTGTATATATGTGCCTTTTATGTATTTGTATATGCTCCTGTCTGTGTATTTATCTGCCGGTGTGTGCATATGTTTCTGTATGTCTATATATCTACCTGTATGTATATATGCCAGATGTGTGTATGTACATTTGCCTGTATGTCTAAATAGCTGTCTTTTTGTATGTACAGTATATATGTTCCAGTATGTGCGTGTCTATATATGTGGTTCATTTTTGGTTTGTGTAGGGGGCGGCAATAGAGTCCCACACAGGGACCTACAATATAACACACATATATACAGTGCCTTCCATAGTGTGCCCCCATACAGACAGTGGAGAAGATATATCAAAACGTGTGCAAAGTGGAGTAATTGCCAATGGCAACCAATCAGGTTCCACCTTTCATTTTTCTCCCCCACTGTCTGCTGGAATATAGAATATGTCCCCATACACAGTGCCTGCCAGAGCGTAGCCAAATACTGTGCCAAAGCCAGAGAGTTCACTGCTGCTTGAATGTTACCCAAAAGATGAAGCCCAGTAGTCTCACTGTATCCCATGCATTTACAGGGAGACATTCAGCATAAATACAGTAAAAGAGAAGGTGCGCCCTCACAACAATTTTTTTAAATTGCTCCAATGGATCTAAAAAGAACGCTGAAGCAAATTTGCAATTCTATTTTAACTACAATTGTTACATTGCAACAATACAAAAAGTTTGCGAGGGAGGACCTTTCCTGGATTTGGTGCAATTTCTAAACAAATCAGTTTTAAATATTTTTATTCAAGCATTTCATTTCTACTTCCTCATGACGTCAATAGGGTATGTCACTTTTAAGCCTTTTGGTCTGAAACATAGTGTCATAGTGAAAAAAACAACTTAAACTAAAAGAAAAAAATTTTCTTCTCAGATATCCCTCAGTGGCGGATCATCATTAGGGCACATGACCGCACAGGCCCCCTCATGCCCAGTGGCTTCGCTAGAGTTTGTGGGGCTTCAAATGCATAAATGTTAACATACTATACCTCACTTTCTTGTTAATACTTAGTGTGATTTACTGTGACGTTTCCTACTGTAATCTCATATGGTTGAATTTGCCCTCCTAATTTACAAATGCATATACGTAGGAAACATTCAGTCTCCAGTTCACTCATTTCTTCTGACCGCATCAATTGCTCCATTCCTACTCCACAAGGCAATAATGCACAAACATAAGAGGATTCATAATGTATTGTTTCATATGTCTATACCACAAATTTGTTTCAAAACAGGTACTGCTACTTGATTGACTAGTAATGTTATCAGGGTCAACAATATTTCATCTACATCTATTGATATTCTTAAAGGAGTTTTCCAGCTTCTGACAACTTATGACCTATCCATCGGATATGTTATCAGTACATCATCTGTGGGGGTCCGACACCTGAGCCCCGGACAGATCAGCAGGTCTGGTGCCTCCGTGCATCGGACGTACAAGGAAGCAGTTAGTTCCGGACACAAAATAGCGGCCGAGCAGCAGTACTGCAGCTCTAGTCCTATTCAAGTGAATAGGAGCAGACCTGCAGTTCTGCAGCATGGCCACTATGCTATGTACGGAGCCAACTGCTTCCGGGCTCCGTACATAGCATTATGTGCAACAATATCCGGTGCCAGCAGCCCACTGGAGCGGCTTATCGGTGCGGGGTCCAGGTTTCGGACCTGCACTGATGACATACTGATGACCTATCCGGTGGATAGGTCATCAGTTGTCAGAAGGTGGGCAACCCTTTTAACTATTGATGCTTCTAAATATAAGGCTAGATATTCCACACGTCCATGCATATGTATATCATTACATATCAACAAACTATTAAGAACAAACAACAAACTATATATATATATATATATATATATATATATATATATATATATATATATATATATAAGTGTGTGTGTGTGTGTGTGTGTGTGTGTGTGTGTGTACTATCCATCACGTGATTATATGTGATGAGAGGACAAATCTGGACCTTTCTGCACTAAGTGAGTGCGGTAATTCCATACTGATCTTTATCTCCATTTGACAGCTGTCGGCATTGCTAGTATGACTTTCATGTTGCAACTTGCAAATATACACTTTATCTCCTGGATTCACTGGTAGCTGTCCCTCTTCCTGGACTGCAGTTTGCTGAATACAGAATCTAGTAATCAAAAGAATTTTCAATAACATTTGCAATACTATGGGGTTGTTTGTAGCCTGCTTTCTTTTGCAGTTTTATCAGCCAGCATATTAGCATTAGATATATCTCTCCCCCGGTGTGTGCAGTAGTATGCAAAATGAGGGATCCATAAGATTTGACAAATCCATGTCTTTCCCATTTTTGTATCCCTGTTAGTAATGAAGTTGCACAGAGTCAGTGTACATATGCAGGGCCGCCATCAGGGGGGTACTGGGGGTACTGAAGTGAGGGGCCCGGGCATAAATTTAAAAAAAAGGGGCCCCGCACTTTGCCGCTGGAATTAATATACTCACGGCAGTGTGGCTCTTACGATTTCATTTCGGTGAAAGGAACAGGTCCCATCACGAAGCAGGGGCCCGTTCATTACATCAGAATGAAACCGTAAGGGCCCGCTGGAGAGTGAGATGTGCCCGCCCCTCCTCCGCCACAACAGAGTGACAGCGTGTGGGGAGTAGACAAGGGGTGGAGACATCACAGCAGCGGGAGTTATGAGCTCAGCCTCGGAGGATACGTCCAGCAGCAGCAGCAGTCGTCGTCTTCAGTGAGTACTAAGTTATGTCTGTGTCCGGCTGCTGCTGCCCGGAGCCTCCTGAAAAAATCTCCTCCTGCCCCCATAGAAAGTAAATATCTTACCCACGTCTGTATTATGTTAACACCGCAGCATAGGATTGTATCAGCTCTACGGCTCTTATCTCCCGCCCTGTGTAACATGTGACAATAAACCTGTCTTCTCCCTCTGTTTACACAGGACAGGAGAAAAGAGCCGTCGTGGAGCTGATAGTGATACAATCCTATGCTGCAGTGTAAACTAATACAGACGTGGGGAAGAGTTTTGCTTTCTATGGGGATGGGGTAGAGTTAGATGATAATGGGGGCAGGGAGATGATAATGGGGCAGGGAGATGATAATGGGGCAGGGAGAAGATAATGGGGGCAGGGAGATGATAATGGGGCAGGGAGATGATAATGGGGCAGGGAGATGATAATGGGGGCAGGGAGATGATAATGGGGCAGGGAGATGATAATGGGGCAGGGAGATGATAATGGGGGCAGGGAGATGATAATGGGGGCAGGGAGATGATAATGGGGGCAGGGAGATGATAATGGGGGCAGGGAGATGATAATGGGGCAGGGAGATGATAATGGGTGCAGGGAGATGATAATGGGTGCAGGGAGATGATAATGGGTGCAGGGAGATGATAATGGGGGCAGGGAGATGATAATGGGGGCAGGGAGATGATAATGGGGACAGGGAGATGATAATGGGGGCAGGGAGATGATAATGGGGGCAGGGAGATGATAATGGGGGCAGGGAGATGATAATGGGGGCAGGGAGATGATAATGGGGCAGGGAGATGATAATGGGGGCAGGGAGATGATAATGGGGCAGGGAGATGATAATGGGGCAAAAAGATGATAATGGGGCAGGGAGATGATAATGGGGGCAGGGAGCTGATAATGGGTGCAGGGAGACGATAATGGGGGCAGGGAGACGATAATGGGGCAGGGAGACGATAATGGGGCAGGGAGACGATAATGGGGCAGGGAGACGATAATGGGGCAGGGAGATGATAATGGGGCAGGGAGACGATAATGGGGCAGGGAGATGATAATGGGGCAGGGAGATGATAATGGGGCAGGGAGATGATAATGGGGGCAGGGAGATGATAATGGGGCAGGGAGATGATAATGGGGCAGGGAGATGATAATGGGGCAGGGAGATGATAATGGGGCAGGGAGATGATAATGGGGGCAGGGAGATGATAATGGGGGCAGGGAGATGATAATGGGGCAGGGAGATGATAATGGGACAGGGAGATGATAATGGGGGCAGGGAGATGATAATGGGGGCAGGGAGCTGATAATGGGTGCAGGGAGACGATAATGGGGGCAGGGAGACGATAATGGGGCAGGGAGACGATAATGGGGCAGGGAGACGATAATGGGGCAGGGAGACGATAATGGGGCAGGGAGATGATAATGGGGCAGGGAGACGATAATGGGGCAGGGAGACGATAATGGGGCAGGGAGATGATAATGGGGCAGGGAGATGATAATGGGGGCAGGGAGATGATAATGGGGCAGGGAGATGATAATGGGGCAGGGAGATGATAATGGGGCAGGGAGATGATAATGGGGCAGGGAGATGATAATGGGGGCAGGGAGATGATAATGGGGGCAGGGAGATGATAATGGGGCAGGGAGATGATAATGGGACAGGGAGATGATAATGGGGGCAGGGAGATGATAATGGGGGCAGGGAGATGATAATGGGGGCAGGGAGATGATAATGGGGCAGGGAGACGATAATGGGGCAGGGAGATGATAATGGGGACAGGGAGATGATAATGGGGGCAGGGAGATGATAATGGGAGCAGGGAGATGATAATGGGGGCAGGGAGATGATAATGGGGCAGGGAGATGATAATGGGGACAGGGAGATGATAATGGGGGCAGGGAGATGATAATGGGGCAGGGAGATGATAATGGGGCAGGGAGATGATAATGGGGCAGGGAGATGGCATTGGGTAGGGAGGGAAATGATGCTAGAGTGGGAAGGAGATAATAATGGAGGGAGGATTGCACTTGAGTAGGGATGCACGATGCATCAAAACTTCGATACGGTTTCGATACCGTGCACCCCCAAACGGTTCGATACCATTATTTCATGTATTTTGATACTAAGCTGTGCGACCGCACAGCTCAATATTGTAATACATGAATGTATGGGAGCGGAGTTGCGGCTGTGTAATATAGTCACGGCCCCGCTCCGGAGTCCTGACATGTGCGCGCCGCCAGGATTATGTGATGCGGCCAGCACTGCACTAATGAGCGGCGGCACTGAAAACAGAACATGGCGGGCGCACTACAAAACACCCCCACATGTTCTGTCTTCAGTGCCAATCATGTACCTTACACATTAACCCATTATAATTGAGGAACATGATGGGGTTAATTACTATTAATGTGAGGCACATGGAGGTTAAATTTACCATCACACCTCGCGCCTCACATAAGAAATGGAAGAACTGTTTTGTTTTTTTATTACTGTTGGCAAAGTATCGCTTTGTTATCGAAATCGCAATACTACACAAAGCATCGGTACCGAAGTCCAAATTCTGGTATCGTGACATCCATCCACTGGAGGAGGCATTATACAATGGGGGGGGGGGTAATAATTGGGTGAAAAGTGATGATATCTGAAGGGAGGGGAGAAATTATACATGGGGAGGGGTAGAGGAAGGAGAGAGTATACCTGGGTAGGGGGAGAAAGCTTACACCGGAGGCATAGTTAGCAACAGTCCTGAATTTGCAGGAACTGTCCTGAATCTACAGAGGCAGTCCCGGCAAATTACTGTCCCAGACGTGTCTCAGCCACTGCCATATTCAATTGTATCTGCGTCCACAGGATGCAGATACAATTGAATACTATGGCAGAGCAGGAAAGTATCAGCTTCCTGCTCTGCCATTCACCCATCCAGGAGCGGAATCCCCGGCCAGAGAGTTGCCGACATTATGGCCGGGGATTCCTCTCCTAGAGGTAGCCCCTGAGGTCACGGTCCATATATGGACAGTGAGGTCAGGGTCTCCTCCTGGACTGGAATCCCCTGTAGAAAGTGCCACACACTCCCCTGTAGTTAGCGCCGAACATACCCCCTGTAGATAGCGCCACACACACACTCCCCTGTAGATAGTGACACACACTGCCCCCTGTAGATAGCACCACACAATCCCATGTAGATAGCGCCACACAATCCCATGTAGATAGCGCCACACAATCCCATGTAGATAGCGCCACACCCACCCTGTAGATAGCGCCACACACCCCCCCTGTAGATAGCGCCACACACAGCCCCCTGTAGATAGCGCCACACACAGCCCCCTGTAGATAGCGCCACACACAGCCCTGTACATAGCGCCACACACACCCGCCTGTACATAGCGCCAAACACACCCCAGTACATAGTGCCACACACACCCCTGTAGATAGTGCCACACACCCCCTGTAGATAGTGCCACACACCACCCCTGTAGATAGCGCCACACACCACCCCTGTAGATAGCGCCACACACAGCCCCCTGTAGATAGCGCCACACACAACCCCTGTAAATAGCGCTCCACACCCCCTGTAGATAGCGCCACACACACCCCCCTGTAGATAGCGCCCCACACCCCCTGTAGATAGCGCCCCACACCCCCCCTGTAGATAGCGCCACACACACCCCCCCCCTGTAGATAGTGGCACACACACCCCCCTGTAGATAGTGCCACACACCCCCCCCCTGTAGATAGTGCCACACACCCCCCCCCTGTAGATAGTGCCACACACCCCCCTCTGTAGATAGTGCCACACACACCCCTGTAAATAGTGCCACACACAACCCCCTGTAAATAGCTCCACACACAACCCCCTGTAAATAGCTCCACACACAGCCCCCCTGTAAATAGCTCCACACACTGCCCCCCTGTAGATAGCGCCACACACACTCCCCTGTAGATAAAAGTCTAAATGCTAAACTCTGGCCACAGGTAGGGGTCTGGTGGAAAGGTGTCTGAATTACCTAACAGGTCTGGTCTAGGATCTGAATTTTTTTCTGGTTTGGTGTCTGAATTAATTTTGTTGTGTGGTTTTTACACAGATAACGTGTGTGCAGCGTGTGAAGAGAATGCAAAAGCATCATCCAGGCATGCCCGTGGCGGTGGGAGATCTTAGGAACTACATTTTGGTGAGTGACTCTGCTGTGTATAGGGCTTCAGTGCAATGATTTTTGTTTATATTGCCCTCCTACACCCTGACAGATTCTATACACACACATATACACACACACACACACACACACACACACACACACACACACTTTCCCTTTTTGCCCCCCACAGAGCCGCTGTCTCTTGTCTCTTCCCTGTCACTCCACAGAGCCCCTGTGAGGTTGCGTCTCCCCCCTGGCTACCACTGCTACCTTCAGTTCTCCCAGCCCTGGCACTTAGTCTCTCCCCTTTGCCCTCCGACACCCACCTCCTGTCTCTGCCCTGCTCCTCCAAAGAGTTTTCTTTTTAATGTGCCCTACCTCCTGCCCCTTTACATTTCACCCCCCCTCCTAATAACGAGGGGGGCGGGGGCCCAGACTCATTGGCAGTATGGGGCCCAGAAATTCCTGATGGCAGCCCTGTACATATGTAAGGCTATTGGGATAGCTATCAATTCGGCTGCTTGGGCAGAATAGGTTTGCGGTAAGGCCCATTGTCCTACCACTACTGGCTTAATATTTTGGAGAGACACAACAGCACACCTGGGCTAATGTATAGCAGTGACTGGATACAAATGCGAGGACTTATCAATGTACACATGACTACTGTCAGGAATGGGGTCCTCAAGTGCAATTTGTGGGAGAGGTTGAGGACACTCATGGACTGTATCCCCAGGGTGTACTGAATGCAGCTGAATTGACAGTATGGCATTGTGCAATAAGTAAGGAAGGTATTACAGCAAAACCTCATACCCAGACCATCGTTGGGGCATAAAGAGGGATATTTACTCTTCTAACACAGCATAAACTGCATGTTCAACAAACAAAGTAGGGGATCCAAGTGTTGTTTGAGACTTTTTTCAACTGCAAATGCAGCAGCTGCTAAGGACTGTTCACAGGGTAAATGTCCTTGCAGTACAGGATCCATTAGGGACTTCAACATTATGAAGGCTTGTGACTTAATGGGAACCTGTTACCAGCATTTCACCTATTGAACTCTACTCACCCCTCGCTGGCCGCTGCTGTCAAAAGTTTATTGCCATTATCCCCTCTCCTAAACTCCTCCTCTGACCCTAAATAATGGTCTGCAAACATTATACGCCATGTAATCGCTGTACAACTGCTTCTACATAGAGGACAGCGAGGCCTGTCATATAACGAAGAGTCGTGTCCTCATGAAGGAAGATTGTGCCACCAGACTTCCAGTCCCCCGCCAGAGCTATAAAAATTTCTTGAAATCTCATCAGCGTGACAGGGAACCGGAATGTATAATAGCAGTAGGTACACTGCTAATACTTTTCGGTCCCCACATAACCCCTTTAAGGAAATTTTCTGAGTAGAACTGCTGACATGTACCTGTCCTTAACATGAGAGAATATATAAAACATTTTAGTATAGTCAGGAATATCTAAAGTCGGGGCTGAGGTTATAGCATTAGTCAATTCAACACATTTATGCTCTAGATCTGCAGTTCATGAAATAGGTGCATTCACAAAAGTGGTTGTATGTAACAATTTGGACAAGGGGTTAGCTAAAGAGGCATAGTCAGGGATCCAAGGTCAACAATATTCTAGAGAACATATATCAAGCTGCAAATCCTGATGTGAGAAATGATGAAAATTGCAGGTATATTGAATGCTGTTGGATGAGGCTAGTAAACTTTAGGGTAGCTTTGGTGTTTTGGCACCGGACTGAATCCATCATCCGGTATATCTTCTATATGGCGTTCAACTCATAATGCAAGACTGTTAGCAGTGGAACAAAATATGAAACATGCAAGGAATAAACATTCAAATGCAAAGCCTATTCATCTCAATGGAATATTCATTTGTTTAATCGTTTGCAAACAATTATTTTAACATTTTAAATTTGAGCTCATTGACTATGCCACGTTCACTTTAGTGATTGCATTGGCCATTTCCTTCTATATATCATATGAACAGTTTCTTTTGTCACCATCTCAGAGAAGATGGCATGTTAGAAAAAACATAAAAGTTACTTTCCTTGTTTTGATATCATGTAACAAATTACCTCCAGCCTAAAAGAAACATAAACATAATTACAATACAAAATGTCACACCATAAGCAAACACAAAGATATTCTATCCATTACCCAAGCATTAATACATCCAATTCTAGAATGGCAAACAATAAGGCTTTCTGAGTTGCCTACTTTTTATTTTTTTAATTTGACTCCCAAGTTCATTCAGAAACTTTCACAAAAAGATAAAAAATCTTGACATGGACTATGACCAATGTTGAGATTGTCAAAGAAAGAGTTTGGGTAAGTTCTCAAAGAGCGGATACTCTGTGTAAAGGTACACAGCGTATCTGTCCCAGTGTCTGCAGGGAATTCTGGGTGAAAAACGGCACAAAATTGTGGTGCAGTTTTTCGTCCGGAATGTCCGCTGTGGAAAACTGCAACAAAAGCCGGTCTGCTGGGATGACGTTTACTCCCAGGGGACCACTGCAGCCTGTGATTGGCTGCAGCGGCGGTCACATGCGGATTTAGCAGTGATTCACAGGTATTGCAGCCTTTTCTCCTATTCACTTCAGTGTGAGAAGAAGGCTGCAATACCTGTGAATTGCCGCTAAATGCATGTCAAAGATTCACAGCGAGCAAATAGAAATGAAGGGGAAGCAGCGCTCGTACGAACGCTGCAATCCCTTCAAAACAGCTGATATTCGGGGGTCCCGGGAGTCGGAGCCCGACACATCAGCTATTGCTGGCCTACGTTCTATTACTGAGCTGAGTGCAAACATTGCGCACAGCTTGACGCAATAGTGCTGAGTAAAGCGGAAGGGTTAAACAAAAAGACATTGAGCTAAAACAGTAGGTAGCGAAGTATGAAACTTTTCAGAAAGAGATGAATGATGAAACTATTTTAGATTGCATGTGGCAATAACTGGGAAAGCTATACGTGAAAAACAATGTTGTAAAATTGGTGCGCAGAGTTGTTAATGAGGATTTATCAGTAAAAGTACGGAGTGTAGAGAAGGAGCTGGTGGAATGTAAACTTGCAACACGCGACTATTGATGGCCTATCCTGAGGATTTTTACTGGCTGGAAAACCCCTTTAAGGTCTGCGATAACTACTGTCTCGTGCAATCGCGGTGATCCCCGCCGATTAACCTCTTAGATGCTGCTGTCAATAGCAACCACGGCTTCTAAGGGGTTAAAACACTATTGGCAACCCCGCGACGTGCAACCAGCGGCCATCTACAGAAGCAGGACCTAATATGCTGCCTTTTAGAGTGAAACTGACAGGTATAATACACTGCAATACATAAGCATTGCAGTGCATTATAAAAGCGATCTGACAGGTGGACCTTCAGATCCCCTAGTGGGATTAAAAAAAAAAGTTAAAAAAAGTTAGAATAAATTTTGTACAAAAATAAAACAAATTAGGGCCAGTTCACACAGAGGTTTTTGATGCTGATTTTGACCTCTGATCTCTCTCTCTGTCTCTCACTCTCCGTTCTTATACATTTTTGTTTATTCTCGGGGGACTGTGCTAAAACAGTTAAAATAACTGGTGAATTTACAATCAGTGGCGTAATTACTGCTATAGAAGCCATAGCGGCAGCGATGGGGCCCATGGTCTCATCCCAGCATTGGCGTCGCTATTACAGTACAGCACACATTATGGAGGCTGGTTTGTAGAGCATGCAGCGGTCACTGATGCTCACCCTATCCTTGCATGTTTGGGAGGAGAATGAGGGACACTCATGATGGTATCTCTTTCTTCCCTCTTTCTCCCCTGTTCGCTCCAAGAAACATTCACGTGGGAGAGTCAGCCCATTAGGAGCCGCGGCTTAGCATAAAGAAAAGCTTTCACAGTGGCTACGTTATCTTCCCAACATTCACTCAGCACATACCAACGCAGGGAAGAGAGGAGCCCAGTGGTGCTGGCACAGTGCATGAGAGGCTTCCAGCTGGAATCTTACGTCCACACCGCTCTTCCACAGCCCTGGGTTGGTGACTCACTCAGGAAACAGTTGTGCGGACACCACTGGGCTACCAGATAGTGGGGTGCACTAGGGCTAGGAAATAAAGGCATGGTGTGGCATAGTTCTAGTAAGTCAGGATAGGCATGATGCTGGGGACAGGTGGCATACGACTGTTGGAATAGGTAGCATGTAGTTGCAAAATAACATACATGTTGTTTCTGCGCACCCCATGATATAATATTTTGCATAATGTTATAGGTGTTGGAAAAAGTGGAATAAACTGATGCTGCTCACCTCCCTTTAAATCCCACCCCACTCTATTGTGGGTAGCAGCAGCCTAGCACTGTTAAAGGGTTATTTTCATCACTATGAGATCTATGTCATAGCCACAGGACCCTGACCCCCATTCAAGCCTGGTGAGGTGGTCGCTGGCATGTCTCCATTCACTACTATGGATACGCCATAAATGTCTGTATAGATATGCCATAAAAGTGGGCAGCATGATGGCTGGGGAGTTTTTGTAGTGAGTGAGAATGGGCTTCAAAAGCGAGGAGCCAAAGAAATCTTGGCTGGATAAAGTCATCATGGCATGTTAGATCAGTATTGGTATATTATGTATAGTATGCAGGATGATGATATTCAGCAGAGCGCCTGTGTGGAACTTGTATCTGACCACTATTTGGTCACATCATGGTGATACTATTTTGTTTCAGTATGGTGGTAATATTGCTTTTTATATGTTTTTTTTTTATTGAGTTAGAGTATGGTGGTATTATTCAGTCACTATGTGGTGGAAGTATTTGTTCATGATATGGTGATATTCAATCCAGCTCCAGCCTATCATTGTATGATGCCCTGTTCAATATCATCTGTTAATGGTGTACTGTCATATAGTGTACGTGATCATACAAATGCCATACAGTATGGTGCCCAAATAACATTGCCATAGTTTTGCCTTAAAGGGGCTGTCCACGACCGGGCGACTGATGACCTATCCAGCGGATGGGTCATCAGTATATGATCGGTGCGGGTTCGACACCTGGACCCTGCACCGATCAGCTGTTGCGGCTGCCTCCAGGTGCCGGATGTTTTGAACAGTATGCAGTAGTTAGAGCCGGAAGCAGATGCTCCGACCACTGCATAGAGGCCATTCTGCAGAACTGCAGCTCTTCTCCTATTCAAGTGATTAGGAGCAGAGCTGCAGTTCTGCAGAACGGCTGCTATGCAGTTGTCGGAGCCATCTGCTTCAGGCTCCAACTACTGCATACCGTTCAAAACCTGACTCACGTGTGCATTTGAGTAGGCAAAGCGCTGCAAAGCATTCGCTGCTGAGGAGGTTGAGACCGTAAAAGATAGTCGTTTAGTGGCCACTAGAACCCACGGAATCAACTACAGTTGCCGAGTAGGCTGTGTGGTAGAAGATAGCCCCCCAAGGACCTATAGCAGCATTAAGGTAGACTATGGAGCTTACAGTCAATTTGGCACAAATCAATTCGGTGGGACCCCCTTGGTAGTGAAGTTCCCTGCCCTTGACTAAGGGCCGCTGTACAGTGGTAATACCCTGCTCTCCAATAAAGTTTGGCTGCTGCATAAGACATGTGTCATCTAATTACCCTATGTCATAGTAGTCAGTCTTATATTACCCTTATCAAAATGTATTACAAACTTAGTCACTCGAGTCGAGTCTCAGCCAAGAGGAACTTGACAAATAAAAAACAGAACTGAGAATGTTGATAGATACGATGTATCAATGTATCTATTTAGCAATATTAGGGTATGTGCACACACACTAATTACGTCCGTAATTGACGGACGTATTTCGGCCGCAAGTCCCGGACCGAACACAGTGCAGGGAGCCGGGCTCCTAGCATCGTACATAACTATGATGCTAGGAGCCCGGCTCCCTGCACTGTGTTCGGTCCGGGACTTGCGGCCGAAATACGTCCGTCAATTACGGACGTAAATAGTGTGTGTGCACATACCCTTACAGAGACAATAGCTGACATTGTGACATTCATTGAAAGATACAATAAGCTGTCACTCGCAGCACAAGTGATGTGTTATTTAGGAATATGTGCCATTATAGCTGTTATAGGTCTCAGGATTAGGATAGAGAGTTTACTGATATAATAGTAGTGTGCTGCTAAATGTGGGGGCTATTTGCTTGAAACCCCAACATTTGCTCCTGCTCTGCATACAGACTTTGACCGTCTCATACATGATCAGTAAGATTAGTGAATCTGTGGCATGGACTCCAAACTGTCCCAGACTTCAAATAAAGCTATACCATCAGTCAGTACCCTGTCGAAACAAAAAAAAAGGCTGGGTTCACACAAGCATGTTACGTCCGTAAAGCACGGAACGTATTTCGGCCGCAAGTCCCGGACCGAACACACTGCAGGGAGCCGGGCTCCTAGCATCATAGTTATGTACGACGCTAGGAGTCTCTGCCTCGCTGCAGGACAACTGTCCCGTACTGTAATCATGTTTTCAGTACGGGACAGTAGTTCCACGCAGAGGCAGGGACTCCTAGCGTCGTACATCACTATGATGCTAGGAGCCCGGCTCCCTGCACTGTGACCGGTCCGGGTCTTCCGGCCGAAATACGTTCCGTACATTACGGATGTAACATGGTCGTGTGAACCCAGCCTTACTATACAGGGATCTTTCAGTCCACATCCTAAACACTGCCAAAGGCAAACGTCTCATAAGAGGCGGCCCATGCGTCTGCTATGCGGCCCTTGGAGAGAAGGGGCCCGGTCATGATGCGGTTATAGTGGTCAGACCCCTGGTGATCGGACCTTGGTGGCATATTCTGGTGATATGCTACTGATGTCTTTAATAAGAATAAGGCTCTGTTCACATCTGCTTTATAGCTTTCATCATAACAGAAACTATAACACAGTGCAATGCCCAACGAACCGCATTGGTCTATAAAGGCGTCCATCAGGGTTTTGGCAAGGTTAACGTTGTATTGACGGCAAGAATAGCTCAGCATGTTGTGCTACTCTTGTCATCAAAATTGATGGAAACCTCAACAGAATTCCCAAAGGAAAGATATTAGTGCAGTGTGAACATAGCCTAAAAAGACAGCCATGCAGGAGAAATAGAATCTGTTTCTAATTTACATTGGGAACCTGTGCTGATGGTTCTTAAGGCTGGGTTCACACATCGCATATTTGTTGCAGATTTTATTGCAGATTTTAATGCAGATTTTTGAGCCAAAGTCAGGAGTGGTTTCAAAAGGAATGGGAAATATAAAGGAAGAACTTATACTTTTCTTTCCTCATGTATCCACTTCTGGCTTTGGCTTAAAAATCTGCACGAAAATCTGCATTATGTAAATCCAGCCTTACAGACATGTTCACACCCTGTAACTAAGCTTGCATTGTTAGGCCGGGTTCCCACGGGTCGGATACGCAAAAATCACGCAGTGTGTCTGACCTGGAATCTGCAGTACATTCCGTCCGAAAAATCGCAGCATATCCGCTGCGAAAAGCAGCGCTTGAAAAAAAATAAAACGTCCCTCTTCTCTGCGCGTAGTGCGACCTCCTGACGTTGCAGGCCATGTGATGCTGCAGCCTGTGATTGGCTGCAGCGGTCACATGGGGTGTAACGTTATCCCAGGACGCCGGACTGCAAGAAGAAGCAGGGTGTTCTGGGTATGATAGTTGTGATTTTTGCGGCGTAATCGCTACGAATACGCCGCAAAATTCGCAACACTTGGTTTTCTGTTGCAGGATTTGCATCGCCATTGAATTGAATGGGGAAAACTCAGAATGGAAAGTCAACTAAAACACAGCATAAATTGACTTTCAGCAGAATTAAATTCTGCACCGCAGGTCAATTTAATAAAAGTTTTTTTCCGCAGCGTGGACATGATATTTTCTAAATCTCATTTACTTTGCTGCTACTGTAAATGCTGCGGAATTTTTGCACAGAATTCTGTTATGGAAATTCCGCAGCATTTATGCTACGTGGGAACCCGGCTTTAACCCCTTAATGACCGGGCCTGTTTGTCAGTTAATGACCTAGCCAGATTTTGAAAAGCTGATATGTCCGACTTTATCAGAGAATAACTCTGCTATAGTTTTGCATATCCAAGTAATTCTGACATTGTTATTTTGTCACATGTTGTACTTTATTTTAGTGGTAAAAGTAGACTGATACGATTTGCGTAAATTAATAAAAAAATAAAAAAATGTATGACATTTTGTAAAAATTAACATTTTTCTCTATTTTGAACTTCAATATTTCACATATGTACATACATACTGTATAATTTTTTTTAAATAAATATATATTTCCATCTCTTTACTCTTACATTTTTAAGCAATTTAGAAGAGTTACAAATGTAATAAAAATTTTATACATTTTGAAGTACATTTTGTTTTCCTGCACCAAGCCAAGTTTTCAGAGTCTCATAGGTGTCAGAATGATGGAAACCTCCATAAATAACCCCATTTAGAAAACGACACTACTTAAAGGACGAGTGTTGCGAAAAAAAATTTTTTTATATCAATTTGCTTTTAGTGTTTTATTTAAAAAAAATTATTTATTTGTGTGTTTGTGTTTTACTTTTTTTTATTTTTTCACTTTTTCTTGTCTATGGGGGCTTCCATTTTTTTTTCCATCTCTGTATGTATCGATTAACGACACATACAGACATGGAATACGGCACATACAGCCCCATAGTGAATGCGAACGGGGCCCGTTCCATCCACTATGCTGTACGCCGTCTGTGTGGGAACGGCGCATGCGCCGCTCCCACACAGTCCAAATTGAAGGTCTTTGGCCGAGTGACGTCCGGCGCCATTTTCTTGTGGACCGGAAGCCGCGGCCGGACAGTAAGATTACTACTTCCGGTCGCGGCTTCCGGACTTGTGCACTTGGAGCGGAGGGAGCAGACGGAGCGGACGGACCGGAGGGAGCGGCGGCGGCAGGAGCAGGTAAGTTATTTCTGTGTATGTACGTGTTTTAGTGTGTGATTACTACTGTATGTTAACCTACTACACTGTGTGTTAGCTCAAAAAATGGCGACACACAGTGTAGGAGGTTTGACCGTTAAATCCCCTCCTTTCTCCTGGCACTAGCAAGGATAAGGGAGGGGGGGTTCTGAGAGCTCACTAGAGCGAGTGTGTTTTCTCAAATTTTGCAGCATAAAGCAATGTGGTTGCTTTACCACATGCCAATGCTGCAATTTTGGGAATTGCTCCATCTAGTGACCAGCACTGGGAAATGTTATAAATTAGAATCTAATTTATAATATTTCCTGACTCGTGAAAAAATTAAAAAAATTCGAACAATGTTTAATCACTTATACACTAACTGTTTAACTAGCGACACATTACCTTTAAGGTATATATTAAGGGGTGTTGTAAGTATTTTGACCCTACGATTTTTTGCTAAGAATTCATGCAATGCAGGTGTAAACAAATATGATTTCAATGTTTTTTCACAAATGTGTCATTTTAAAGCCAGATTTCTTTGTAAAGCGAACATAAGAATGAAGAAACACACCCCAAAATCTATCACTTTGTTTCTCCTGTGTTGGCAAGCAAGTTCATTGAGGTGATGGCGTCACTAAAGAAAAAATCAAACCCTCAGGGAAATTTGAAGACCAATCCTACCCGACTACTCTTGTAGAATTGCATCAGAACCAATATTGATGGAAGGTGTAAGCCATGGTTGGAGGAACCCAGCTTGAGTAGCAAAATAATTCAAAAACGAAATGCAGAAAGGCTAATCCACCCAGTTCCTTAGTGCGTTGCAGGGTAACTAGTTTTAATCTAACTCTAGAATTATGCCAATTTAAAGACAGTAGGGTACTGTCTGGTGTTTGGAAGAAGGATTTGGGATTTGAGTTTTCCAGGCCTTAATTTTGTTTCTCGCCCAGTCGGTTAACGGGTGTATGTTATTGTATGAGCATTAAAATGCCATCTAAATTATCTCGATTCCCAAATATTTGAAATTACTTACCACCGGTAATGGGTAATCTCTGGAGGGTAATCATCTAGAGGGGAAAAGCTGAGACTTGTGCCAGTTGACAAGAAAGCCAGAATAAGCACAAAAATCATCAATCAGCTGGGAAGGCAGAATGAAGGGAAGGGCAGAGTCAAGAAAAATCAGGAGGAGATCAGCCTCTAACACTATTTATTAGGGGACCCCATGGCGTGTGAGAGGTATTAAGGAGCTGAACCAATTTCAGGAAGTTAGGCCCGAACCAGAATTTACTGCATGCATGCCCACTAAATCCTCCACTCCAGGGTGTTAAAGGCCTTGGCCATGCCCAGTGAAACCAAGAACCGATTCCCCATATCATGATGCCTAATGAAATTGTGGACCTGGTGGTGATTAACGGTAGTTGAAATGCACAACATAAAGCCTGATTGGTTTTATGTATAACAGAAAGAATTACTTGATTTAAGTGAAGGGAAAGGATTTGGGCAAGAATCTTGAAATCACTGTTTAAAAGTGATATTGGCTTATAAGAGCCACAGCTCTGCAGATTCTTCCCTGGTTTATGTATAACAACTGAGGCATCATATAAAGTTGGGGGCAGCATACCTTTGTGAAAACTGGCTTTATACATATTGAGTTAACCCGGGCAAAGATCATCACCATAGCGCTTATAGATGTCGACAGGAATCCCATCCTGGCCTGGAGCTTACCCACTATTGAGAAATGTGATGGCAAGGCCAACATTCTTAGTGGAAATAGGGACTTCTAGCAATTCTAGCTGTACTGTCTTGAATTGGGGGAAAGAACAACTCCTGAAAATACGTCTGAATGTCTTTGTCCGATTTATCAAGACCAAGAGGAGTATAATGAATAGTAAAAAGTATAGAAGTTGGCCGAGATAGAGGTCAGTGATCTAAAGACTAGTCTCTGCTTATCAGTTATGGAGAGAATGGCCAGAGGACCCGTGCTAGGTACGCCAATAACTAAGCAGACTAGTTACCAAATGCCAAACTTTTCTGTTTCTGTAAAAACATGCGCTGACAACATCTCCAGACAAATAAATTGGGCTTAGAAGGTTAAGCAAATTAGCCCCTTTCAGCAGTTTCAAGCACCTCTCTCAAAGTCTCCTCAGCCTCACCAGTAATCTGCTTGACATAGGAAACAGATGAACGAAGGCACCCTTGAAGGCTATCTCAGATTAGCAATATATGCTAAATTCAGCAGTGGAATGAAGATGCCTCCACACGTCACACCATACACTTCGTCCCGCCATCTCTGTAATGTAGTAGGGCCTCTAGGAGAGACAAAGAGCGGGGAGCGGGAGAGTCTATCTGAATTGGGGTAAGGTATCAGATTAAAGTCTCCAGTACATAAGAGTAGATAATAGGGGTCGTCTAGGGCAAAAAGCAGGGACTGTTTCAGGAGTCTCAGATAATCCAGGACTTATATCACTAAAAGCACAACCTTATGAGGGTCAATTACACAGGTTAGAAAAATGTATTGGCCCCTGGATCTGACCTGACCGCCTCCACCAAAAACCTCAGTAAATTACACACTAGTACTGTACTTGAGTGTACTCGAGTTGCTGGAATGACAGGAGTGGTGCATCCGTCCCACCCATTTTCACTTCAGGGCTGGCAGTTGTTGGGGCATCCAATGGATCTTAAGAAGGCACAGAATTTCTGAGCTATAGTTTTGTGCAAAAGAAAAGACCAAGTTTAGTTTAAGAGAATTGTTTAAAGGGTTTTTCCACTTTTCAATAACTATTAACAAACACATAGCAAATAGCTATTAACCAAACTTTCTAATACACTTTCCTTTTTAAAGATCTTGATTTTGCTCATCACAACTCTGGTTATGTGACACCGCCCCATCGGAATTCAGGACTTACGATGATGTCCCGACCGTCCAGCGCTCTTCTCCACTTCTGTAAGTAGGCCTTTTCCAGCCGACTCCCTGTGTCATCAGTGACGCTAGTTCAGTGGGTTTTCCCAGTTGACGAGGCATTAACTGCGTGCATTCTCGGTTCAAAGAATTTCTCTTGAACCATGCATGCTATGGACCAGGGGCGTAGCTAAAGGCTCATGGGCCCCGATGCAAAGGTTCTTCTTGGGACCCCCTCCCCAAACTTCTCATGGCCGACGGCCCGCAGCTTTCAGCTGCATCGCTGGGTCTCCTAAGTGACCCAACAATGCAGCACTAGCAGCCAGGGGCATCACTAAGGTCTTGAAACATCAGGGGAAATAGCTCCAATACATATACCCCCCCACAAAAAAAAATGGGTGTGCGTGTATGTATATGTGTATATAGGAGACAGCATATCTATAGCACTATGACCCTATAGC
The DNA here is from genome assembly GCF_050947455.1 of Rhinoderma darwinii. Lineage (NCBI taxonomy): Eukaryota > Metazoa > Chordata > Amphibia > Anura > Rhinodermatidae > Rhinoderma > Rhinoderma darwinii. Next base: position 419,550,020 of record NC_134688.1, read on the forward strand.
TATAGATAGGATTAGATACAGCAGCTCAGCAGGCAGTATCACACATGATAGGAGTAGATACAGTAGCTCAGCAGACAGTATCACACATAATATAATTAGATATAGGGCCCAGTTCGCTGACATTGCGGCTCCAGCACTGGAACCAGGAAAGGTAAGAATAATAATTGTTTTGCTTTTTTTGTGTTACTAATTATTTTTGTGTTTTTTTACAAATTCGGTTGTTGGACTACGTCGAATTCGAGGACTACTTCGATAACGGCGTTTTTTTATTCTCAATAAACTGGATAATGAGGGTTGTGTGTGGAATTTTTAATTCAATAAAATATTTTTTCTATGTCTTTGTATTTGGCTGGTTATGAAAAATGGGGGGACCCCACATCATTTAAAAAAAAATAATAATAATAATTGGAAAGAACGATGTGGGGTTCCCCCCATTTTTAGAACCAGCCAGATACAACACAGAGGCAGCAGGCTAGCATTACCAGGGTGGGAAGGGCCACTGTTTTTGGGCTTTCCCAGCCTAATAATAACAGCCTTTGGTCGCGCCAGTGCCCAGCCATCACTACAGATGGTTGGGTACTGGACTGTACTCAGCTCTTCCCGGCACCCCTGGTGGCGGTGGGTATCAAGGTAATAATGGAAGTTAGTATTAGCCTCTGCATCGGCTGACTCTAAGCTCCGCCTTGGAATTGGATGCTGTCAATCAGCCAGTAGCTATTAATAAGGCGGTAGTAATAAAGTTTCAAAAAAATACAGACATAGAAAAAATAGGTTTATTGAAATGAAAAAACTCCACACAACCCTCATTAACCCTTTTATTGATAATTAAAAAAGCTGTCATCTGAGTAGTCTTCGAATCCGACGTAGTCCAACGACCTAACATTTATAAAAACACAAACACCAAAAAAAACATTAGTAAGGGCGCGTTGACTGCGCTATTGGTTGCGTCAAGAACAACGGAACCCTGTCACAACGTTGACAAACGGAAACCTTTAGCAACTTTTCCGTCACCATGGAGATCAATGGTGAGGGAAACGGAAGCTGAGGTTTTAGTTTGCCTTTCCGTTGAGGGGTTACCCGACAGATACCTCAGACGGAACCCCTCAACGGAAGGGCAATGGTGATGTGAACACAGCCAAACACATATGGTAGGCTTAGATACAGGGCCCATGTGCATGTGTGATACTGTTTGTTGGACCCTGTATCTACAGTATATACAGGGGGCCCCGTCCAAAGCTTGCTATGGGGCCCAGACTTTCCTTGTTACGCTCCTGATGAAATGGCTCCTAGTCAGAAGCAGGAAATAGTATTTGTAGTGCTTGGTATTTCTCAAAAGGGAACAACGTCATAACTCGATCAACACTACATAACAGGTCATTATAAAAATAACATGAGCTAAAGTAGTAGACAAACAATATAGCGCAGTGAAGAGTCTTTTTGGAACATGTAGCTGGAATAGTGGCGTCGTTTAAAGCTCTATAAACCCTAACTCATTGTTTATGCCAGCAAGATAAATAAAGCTATTCAACGATTGTTAATAAACTTAGCCCATAAAGCTTTTAAACCATATTTCCTAGTGATGTGTTCATCCTATATTTTATGGGTGCCACACCTCACATAAACACAATAAAAGTGTGGTTATGATTTATTATAGTCAATTCATAATGTGTTGCGAGGTTCAAGCAGTACTTCCTTTTAATGTAGAATTGTATTGTACAAGCGCACGTTCTCCAGTGGGTTGACAACTTTCCGCCGTTGAAGTTAAGTCAATAAAAAAGATGGGACAGAACTTCAAAACAGGTGATACGCTCCAAGTGTTTCTTTATTGAGATTCCCTGACACAAGAATACCGCTGCTGCCAATTCAGACATTAGTGGGTGTGTGAGCCCTTACAATGACAGCATGTGATAATTCACCCTTACCTTAGCAAGGGTCTGACCTGCTGTTAGCCAGCCAACAGTATTTAGTAATAAAAGAAGTCAAACATGTTTATGGCTAAAACGTAATCTTAACCAAATTGTAATTCTGTGCCATTCCTGAGCTGTCATGTCATGCGATTGCGGCAGCAAATTGAGGTCCACCAATATGATGTAAAATCCATGCTAATATCACTTCTTACAGCGATTATTGTCTCCGGCTGTCGTGATCATAGCACAAGTCATGGATATGACATCATTGCGTATAGATCAAAATTAGATAGGACTGGGGACAGGGGGGTACTGACCCTCCGCAGCAGCACAGAATTGCTAAGTTAAGTAACAGATTATTTTCACGTTTTAGCCATAATAAAACTTGTCCTTAAAAACCCTGTTAATAATTTTAATTAAGTGTAAGAGAGAGATGATGTCATACATTATATAAATCTGGTACATATCCATTTACTGCAGCACTACTCAAAATATTGGCTGAACTAATGTCTATAAATGATCCTTAGCATCTATTAGCAACGATCAGTAAAACCTACTATCACAAACAATCATGACTGTGACTAAAACCACGGAAATTCCCCTAATGCAGTGGAAAAAAACTAAAAATACAATATGTATATTGTGAAGATTAAAGACAATGAACTTTGATCCATTTCTTTGATCTATGTATTTATTTATAATGCTATTTACAATAAATCTATAAAAGTAGAAATATATAAAAAATTACTATGAGTATCATATAGTCAGAGTTTGCTGCATGTACAGTGAAGGAAATAAGTATTTGATCCCTTGCTGATTTTGTAAGTTTGCCCACTGTCAAAGACATAAACAGTCTAGAATTTTTAGGCTAGGTTAATTTTACCAGTGAGAGATAAATTATATAAAAAGAAATACAGAAAATCACATAGTCAAAATTATATATATTTATTTGCATTGTGCACAGAGAAATAAGTATTTGATCCCCTACCAACCATTAAGAGTTCAGCCTCCTCCAGACCAGTTACACGCTCCAAATCAACTTGGTGCCTGCATTAAAGACAGCTGTCTTACATGGTCACCTGTATAAAAGACTCCTGTCCACAGACTCACTTAATCAGTCTGACTCTAACCTCTACAACATGGGCAAGACCAAAGAGCTTTCTAAGGATGTCAGGGACAAGATCATAGACCTGCACAAGGCTGGAATCGGCTACAAAACCATAAGTAAGACGCTAGGTGAGAAGGAGACAACTGTTGGTGCAATAGTAAGAAAATGGAAGACATACAAAATGACTGTCAATCAACATCGATCTGGGGCTCCATGCAAAATCTCACCTCGTGGGGTATCCTTGATCCTGAGGAAGGTGAGAGCTCAGCCGAAAACTACACGGGGGGAACTTGTTAATGATCTCAAGGCAGTTGGGACCACAGTCACCAAGAAAACCATTGATAACACATTATGCCGTAATGGATTAAAATCCTGCAGTGCCCGCAAGGTCCCCCTGCTCAAGAAGGCACATGTACAGGCCCGTCTGAAGTTTGCAAATGAACATCTGGATGATTCTGAGAGTGATTGGGAGAAGGTGCTGTGGTCAGATGAGACTAAAATTGAGCTCTTTGGCATTAACTCAACTCGCCGTTTTTGGAGGAAGAGAAATGCTGCCTATGGAGGTGGAAACGTTATGTTTTAGGGGTGTTTCTCTGCTAAGGGCACAGGACTACTTCACTGCATAAATTGGAGAATGGATGGAGCCATGTACCGTCAAATCCTGAGTGACAACCTCCTTCCCTCCACCAGGACATTAAAAATGGCTCGAGGCTGGGTCTTCCAGCACGACAATGACCCGAAACATACAGCCAAGGCAACAAAGGAGTGGCTCAAAAAGAAGCACATCAAGGTCATGGAGTGGCCTAGCCAGTCTCCAGACCTTAATCCCATTGAAAACTTATGGAGGGAGCTGAAGATCCGAGTTGCCAAGCGACAGCCTCAAAATCTTAATGATTTACAGATGATCTGCAAAGAGGAGTGGGCCAAAATTCCATCTAACATGTGTGCAAACCTCATCATCAACTACACAAAACGTCTGACTGCTGTGCTTGCCAACAAGGGTTTTGCCACCAAGTATTACGTCTTGTTTGCCAAAGGGATCAAATACTTATTTCTCTGTGCACAATGCAAATAAATATATATAATTTTGACAATGTGATTTTCAGTTTTTTTTTAAATATAATCTATCTCTCACTGGTAAAATTAACCTAGCCTAAAAATTCTAGACTGTTCATGTCTTTGACAGTGGACAAACTTACAAAATCAGCAAGGGATCAAATACTTATTTCCTTCACTGTAGATAATGTGTATCACATAAATGAATGGATAGAAATTAATGTACTTCAAAATGAATGAGATGGTCCATGTGGGCAGGGCCGGTGTTAGGGGGGGGCAAACTGGGCAATTGCCTAGGTCACCCATCCCCTTAGAGCCCCCTGCCCACTATAGCAGACATAGCGGCTGCTACGGGGGCCCAAGACATCAGGGGGCCCACACCGCCCAGCACATATCATTTATGAGACAGGCGGCACGGGCCCCCACATGCCCGGTGACATCGCTAGCAGCAGGGCCCCGGTGCTAGCGAAAGCCACATTCAACGGTATTTGCATCCTGAGGACGCAGATACAATTGAATACTTAAGGCTGCAGGTGCTGGGAAGAATCCCTGTGCAGTCTGGTGTGATGTAGTGATGTCACTGCATCACGCTGGCCTATGCAAGGGTCCCGCCCAGAGGCTGTGAAGCGCTCCGTCTGTCACGGGAACAGGGCTAGGTAAGTATAATTGTTTTGTTTTTTTGGGGGGCTGTGTGGCACTATATACAAGGGGGGCTGAGTGGTACTATATACAAGGGGGCTGTATGGCACTATATATAAGTGGGGGCTGCATAGCACTATATACAAGGTGGGCTGTGTGGCACTATATACAAGGTTGGGAGGTCTGTGTGACACTATCTACTAGAGGGGGCTGTATTGCACTATATACAAGGGGGAGAGGGTTGTGTGGCACTATCTACTAAGGGGGGGCTGTGTGGCACTATACAGGGGGAGGGCTGTATGGCACTGGGGGCTGTATGGCACTACATACAAGGGGCAGGGCTGTGTGGCACTATCTGCTAAGTGGGGGCTGTGTGGCACTATATAGGGGAGGGCTGTTTGGCTTTATCTACCAAGGGGGGGGGCATATGGCACTATACAGGTGGAGGGCTGTGTGTCACTATCTACTAGGGGGGCTGTATGGCACTATGTACAAGGGGTCTGTGTGGTATTATACAGGGGCAGGGCTGTGTGGCACTATCTATAGGGGGAGGGCTGTGTGGCACATTCTACAAGGGGAGGGCTGTGTGGCAATATCTATAAGGGGGGCTGTGTGGCACAATCTACAAAAGGGGGCTGTGTGGCACTATCTATAAAGGGGAACTGTGTGGCACAATCTTAAGGGGGAAGGGCTGTGCAGCACTATCTACAATGGGGGCTGTTTGGCACTATCTACAAAGGGGGGGCTGTGTGGCACTATCTATAAAGGGGGCTCTATGTGGCACTATCTACAAGGGGGGCTGTGTGGCACTATCTACAAGAGGGCTGTGTAGCACTATCTACAACGTGGAGAGCTGTGTGGCTCTATCTACAAGGGGGCTGTGTGGCATTATCTACAAGTGAGAGGGCTGTATGGCACTATCTACAATGGGGGGGGCTGTGTTGCACTATCTATGAGGGGGGCCATGTGGTACTATCTACAAGGGGGGCTGTGTGACACTATCTACAGGGGGCTGTGTATGGTGCTATCTACAGGGGGCTGTGTGGGTTGCTATCTATAGGGGGCTGTGTGTGGCGCTATCTACAGGGGGCTGTGTGTGGCGCTATCTATAGGGGGCTGTGTGTGGCGCTAACTAGAGGGGACACAAAGGGGGCATTATTCATGTGGGGGCACGGTTACTGATGGGGCACTTTTATTGTGTCGAGCACTAAGGGATCATTATTACCATCTGGGGCACTGTGGATTACAAGTTTGTTTAGAGGAAGGTCTGTTGGTGGGGAACATGCTGGAAAAGCAAGAAACCAACAAGTCTGTTTGTCAAATTCTGAAGAGACGAATCGTGGCTTGAATAAGTCGTCACAGTGGTCTGGGCCAAATGAAGAAAAAAAGAGAAAGTGAACGACTCTAATCCGAGAAAACATCACCTGTGAGTCACTGGATATAAATGTGCTGTAATGACTTATATCATCTGCAGAGCTCCTGTGTATAATTGGCATCTACCACCATATGGTGGTAATATTGGTCTTTGTATGGTGGTTTTTATTCAGTAACAGTATAGGGGTATTATTCAGTCACTATGTGGTTACGGTGTGGCGGTATTATTCAGTAACAGTATGGGGGTATTATTCAGACACTATGTGGTTGTAACGGCTGCCGCGCCGTTCCCCGCCGTCCCCACGGCCTCTGCTCCGGTTCCGGCGTCCTCCATTACCAGCTGCTCATCCCGAGCTCCACTTACCCGATCTGGATGCTCTGCTGGCCCTGGACGGCGTCAGGTGAGTGCATCCCTTACCTCCCTCTGTAGCCGTCAATTCCTAAGACTTCCTATTTAAGGTTCCTCCTCCCTTGCATCCCTGCTTGTTCAACCAAGTTCCCCGTGAGTTTCCCTGTGCCCTGGTTCCCTGTTTCCGTCCCTTCTGCCTTTTGTCTGGATTTACCGTTACTGACCTCTGCCTGAACTTGACTATCCTTGTCTGCCGCCTGTCTTGACCTATTGCTATCCATACCCGTTACGACGCTTGCAGCCTGCCTTGACCTGTTGCTGCCATACCCGTTACAACGTCTGCTGCCAGTCCTGACTTCTGCCTATCCATCCGACCACCTCTACCCGCTGTGCCAAGTGTTGCCTGGGTTCCAAGCACCATCTCCCAGACGACACCGAGGATCCACGAACAAACCGGTGAGAACCATTATAGTGGTCATGGTGTGATGGTATCATTCAGTAACAGTATGGGGGTATTATTCAGTCACTATGTGGTCATGGTCTGGTGGTATTATTTAGTAACGGTAAGATATTATTCAGTCAATATGTGGTTATGGTGTGGAGGTATTATTCTGTATCAGTATGGGGCTATTATTCAGTCACTATGTGGTTATGGTGTGGCGGTATTATTCAGTAACAGTATGGGGGTATTATTCAGATACTATCTGGTCATTGTATGGCGGTATTATTTAGTAACTGTATGCGGGTATTATTCAGTCACTAGGTCGTTATGGTGTGGCGGTATTATTTAGTAACAGTATGCGGGTATTATTCAGTCACTATGTGGTTATGGTGTGGCGGTATTATTTAGTAACAGTATGCAGGTATTATTCAGTCACTATGTGGTTATGGTGTGGCGGTATTATTTAGTAAGAGTATGGGGGTATTATTCAGTCACTATGTGGTTATGGTGTGGGGGGTATTATTCAGTAACAATATAGGGGTATTAGTCAGTCTATGTAGTTATGGTGTGGCGGTACTATTTGGACCTTATGTTGTGTTATTACTGGTAATATTGGTATTATAATAATGAGTTGTGTTCAGTAACAGTATGCATGTAATATTTTATCTGGTATGGTGGTATGATTTAATAACTGTATATGTATATAGATATATTTTTTTGTGTGAGAGGCGGGACATATGCTTTGAGGCTTACAACACTCCTGGATGCGCTAGAAATCAGCGCTGCAGTTCTCTGCACACCACCTTCTGAATTGCCTGCATTATTGATACACTAATTCAACATTTGTGGCCCTACTTTAAACTTTGCCCAGTGCCACACTTTGTCTAAAACCGGCCCTGCATGTGGGTTTATATACATGATCTTACTGCCATTAGTAACATCTCTAAAATAGTTCAACACATTTCACAAAAAAAATTGACATTACCCAGAATGACTCATCAAGGTAAAATTGGAAAATAGAAGCAGGAACCTAACTGGATCCTATGGAAAACTCCTTGACTTTCTATTTACATAAGTTTTTATAAATCCCTTACACTGTTTATTGGTTGTATCTCATATTCCACAGGTACTTGCCAGGCAGCCACTTTTATTTGCATAGTGGTTGTGATGAAGTAGTAACATAGGCACTTATAAGACAATACAATGTTTGATAAAAAGGAAGACTGACTGTTTAATGCTACTGACGCTTCCTCATTCAGAGATATTGACAATCTATTAGGAATATAACTATATTCCTTCATGAGCCAATTTTCAAAGACAGAATCAAATGGTGGTAGAAAAAAACTTTATCCAAGAGAAAAAAAACTATGTTTTTATAAATATTTAACCCCTTAATACTGAAGGTATTTTAAACCTTAACCCCTTAGTGACCAGCCTATTTTAGACCCTAATGACCAAGCTATTTTATTCGTTTTTCTATAGTCGCATTCAAAGAGCTATAACTTTTTTATTTTTTCGTCTACATAGCTGTATGAGGACTTGTTTTTTTGCGGGATTAGTTGTACTTTTTAATAGCACCATTTTTGGGTACATATAATTTTTTTATTAACTTTTATTAACTTTTTTTGGGGGGATTATAAAAGAAAACTGAAATTCCGCCATTGTTCTATGCGTTTTTAAATTGACGCCATTCACTATGCAACGTAAATAACATGTTACCCTTATTCTATGGGTCGGTACGATTACGGCGATACCACATATGTAGAGGTTTTTTATGTTTTACGACTTTTGCACAATAAAAACACTTTTGAACTAAAATTATTTGTTTTTGCATCGTTGCATTCCAAGAGCCGTAACTTTTTTATTTTTCCATCAATGTAGTGATTTTTTGGGCTTGTTTTCTGCAGGACGAGACGTAGTTTTGATTGGTACTATTTTGGGGCGCATGGGACTTATTGATTCATTTTTATTATGACTTTTTTGGGGGGCAATGGAAAAAAATAGCAATTTCGCCATTGTTTTTTGCGTTTTTTTTTACGGTGTTCATCTTGCGGTTTAAATTACATATTAACTTTATTAATGGAGTCATTACGGTCGCGGTGATACCATATATGTGTACTTTTATTTATTTTTTACACTTTTACTAAATAAAATCACTTTTTATGGAAAAAAATGGTTTTATTTAATTTTTTACTGTAATTTTTATTAATAATCTTTATTTCACATTTATTATTTATTTCATTAGTCCCACTAGGGGACTTTACTGTGCGATCTTCAGATCGCTGATATAATGCTCTGGTATACTTCGTATACCAGAGCATTATTGCCTGTCAGTGTAAATCTGACAGGCAATCTGTTAGGACGTGCCTCCGGCGCGTCCTAACAGGCATATGTCCGGTGCAGACCTGGGGGCTTTTATCAAGCCCCCGGCTGCCATGACACCCCATCGGAGACCTGCGATTGCATTCACGGGCCGCCGATGGGTGACAGAGGGAGCTCACTCCCTTTGTAAACAAAGTTAAATGCCACGGTCGCTATTGACGGCGGCATTTAACGGGTTAAACGGCCGCGATCGAAGTAAACTTCGATCGTGGGCGTTGGAGCAGGAGCTCAGCTGTCATCAGACAGCTGAGCCCCGGCTCCAGCCTGCACGGGAGACCCGTGCAGGGCTTAGACTAGGCGAACGTGAAAAGGCGTCAGCCTAGCCTAAGGCCCCTTAGTGACTCACGTGAAAAGGCGTATTGGTGGTCACTAAGGGGTTAATGACCGAGCAATGTTTTAAACTTTTCCAGCGTGACATTCAAAGGGCTATAACTTTTTTAGTTTTCCGTCGACATAGCTGTATACGGACTTTTTTTCTTGCATGACAAGTTGTATCTTATAATAGCATAATTTTGGAGTACATATAATTTATTGATTAACTTTTTATACATTTTTTAAGTGGGGTACATAGTTTGTACGGTTGAAAAAAGACATATGTCCATCTAGTTCAACCAAGGGATGGGAAAGGAGAAGTGGGATGGGAAAGGGGAAGTAAAAAATTTCTACACATAGGAGCTAATATTTTTTTGTTCTAGGAAATTATCTAAGCCTTTTTTAAAGCCATCTACTGTCCCTGCTGTGATCAGCTCCTGCGGTGACTATTCCATAGATTCACAGTTCTCACAGTAAAGAAGGCTTGTCGCCTCTGCAGGTTGAACCTTTTTTTCTCCAGACGGAGGGAGTGCCCCCTTGTTTTTTGAGGGGGTTTTACATGGAACAGGATTTCACCATATTTTTTGTATGTGCCATTCATATATTTATATAAGTTAATCATGTCCCCCCTTAGTCGTCTTTTTTCAAGGCTAAATAGGTTTAGTTCTTTTAATCTTTCCTCATAACTGAGATTATCCATGCCCCTTATTAGCTTCGTTGCTCTTCTTTGTATTTTTTCCAACTCCAGGGCATCCTTTCTATGAACTGGAGCCCAGAACTGGACTGCATATTCTAGATGAGGCCTCACTAATGCTTTGTAAAGTGTTAATATTACATCCCTGTCTCGCGAGTCCATGCCTCTTTTAATACACAACAATATCCTGCTGGCCTTTGAAGCAGCTGATTGACATTGCATGCTGTTATTTAGTTTATGATTTACAATTACACCCAGATCCTTCTCAACAAGTGAATCCGCCAGTGTAGCTCCCCCTAGGACATATGATGCATGTAGGTTGTTCGTACCCAGGTGCATAACTTTACATTTATCTACATTAAACTTCATTTGCCAAGTGGACGCCCAAACACTTAGTTTGTTTAAATCTGCTTGCAATTCACAAACATCTTCCATAGTCTGAACTATATTGGGTACTGGAAAAAAAACTGAAATTTCATCATTTGCGTCTTAATTTTACACCGTTTACCGTGTGGTATAAATGACATAATTACTTTATTCAGCAGGTCGTTATGATTGCGGCGATACCAAATTTATATAGGTTTTTTATGTTTTCCTACTTCTACACAGTCAAAACACTTTTTTTCAAAATGATTTGTTTTTGTGTCGCCATATTTTAAGAGCCATAACTTTTTTATTTTTTGACCGATGCAGCTGTTGGAGGGCTTTTGTTTTGCGGGACGACTTGTAGTTTATACTGGTACCATTTTTGAGTAAATGCAACAGTTTGATCAGTTTTTATAAAAAAAAATTTGAAGGCAGGATTAACAGAAAACAACAATTCTGGTGTTGTTTTTTATTTTATTTTTTACGCCGTTCACCGTGCGGGTTAAATCATGTAATAGTTTTATAGTTGGGTTTGTTACGGACACAGCGATACCAAATATGAGCAACTTTTTACTTTTTTTCATAATATAGTATTTTATTTTTTTAATCGGGACATTTTATTATTTTTTTCAAACTTTATTTAACTTTTCTTTTTACTTTTTTCTTAGTCCCACTAGGGGACTTCATTATACGATCTTTTGATCGCAATACTTCTGTATAGCAGTGTATTACTGCCTGTCAGTGTAAGGCTGGGTTCACACGAGCATGTTACGTCCGTAATGGACGGAACGTATTTCGGCTGCAAGTCCCGGACCGAACATACTGCAGGGAGCCGGGCTCCTTACATGATAGTTGTGTATGATGCTAGGAGTCCCTGCCTCTCCGTGGAACTACTGTCCCGCACTGAAAACATGATTACAGTACGGGACAGTAGTTCCACTGAGAGGCAGGGAATTCTAGTGTCGTACATAACTATGATGCTAGGAGCCGGCTCCCTGCAGTGTATTCGGTCCGGGACTTGCGGCCGAAATACGTTCCGTCCATTACGGATGTAACATGGTCGTGTGAACCCAGCCTAAAACTGACAGGCATATGTTAAGCCATGCCTCTGGCATGGCCTAACAGGCAGTCACTAAAGGCAGACCTGGGGGCGTTCGTTAGGCCCCCAGGCTGCCATAGAAACCATTGGCACCCCGCGATGCATGCGGGGTGCCAGTGGGGTGAGAGAGGGAGCTCCCTCCCTCTAAAATCACTCAGATGCGGCGCTCGCTATTGAGTGCCGCATGTGAGGGGTTAAATATGATCGGAGAACACAGCTAGTTACTAACAGCCCGGGCGTCAGTAGCACACCGCACGATGCAGGAAAAGTTCTTCTGAAGTGCCGACGTCAATAGGCAGCGCTTCAGAAGAACTACCCCAAATGGACGACGCAGAAAGACTATACGCCGGCCTTTAAGGGGTTAAAAGCATCATATAAATCTGCACATAAATTCTTATATGCGCAGCTATGTAAACCTTTAAAAGGCCATTTATTTATTTTAATAAAAAGGTGTATCAGTGTGTTTTGTGTAACTTTGTAAGTACTTTTTATTAAAAATGTTTAACTTTTTTAGATACAGCTGCTCTGTATTCTATATACAAAACAGCGCTATTCACTGAATCCATCAGTCCCACGGACCTGACGGGTTTAGTGTCGGCGGGTCCTGCGTGTCTCTGGCACACAGGATCTACCTGTAAACAATCACATCTAAGCTATAAACTTAGATGTGATAGTTTACAGGTGGATCCTGCATGTCACCTTTTTATTTAAAAAAAACAAAGTTGCCTTTCAAAGGTTTACTTACATAGCATTTAAACCACATAAAAAGTCTGCACATCCCTGTTAAAATGCCAGGTTTTTGTCATGTTACAAATTCAGTTGAAGATGAATAATTTCAGAACTTTGTCCACCTTAAGGCCTTATTTACACGAACGTGTGCGTTTTGTGCGTGTAAAAAACGCAGCGTTTTGCGCGCATTGCAGTTCCGTGTGTCATCAGTGTTTGGTGCGTGTCTGCGTTATTTTCGCGCAGATGCCATCCTTATGGCACGAGGTTTTGACGTTTACAAAATGAAATGAAGGAGGTGTTTTTCTTTTTCCCATCATTTCTTGAGCAACTGTTGCGCGAATCACGCACAGCACACGGATTTGCGTCCGTGTGCTGTCCATGATTTTCACGCACCCATTGACTTCAATGGGTGCGTGATGCGCTAAAAACTCTCAAGTATAGGACAAGCAGTGAGTTTCACGCAGCGGACACACACTGCGTGAAAATCACGGAATGTCTGAATGGTCCCATTGACTTGCATAGGTCCGTGCGACGTGCGTGATTTTCACACGCCTATCACGGACATGAAATACGCTCGTGTAAATAAGGCCTAAGGGTCAGTTCACACAGAGTTTTTTGACACGTTTGTTGACGTGGATGCCGCGTCGGAAACCGTGTCGGAAAACGCACCAAAAAACTGCCGAAAATGCCTCCCATTGATTTCAATGGGAGGCGTTTTTTTTCCCTGAGCGGAAAAAACAGCTAGCGGGAAAAAGAGGGGACAAGCCCGGGCGTTTACGTCTCTGACTTCCCATTGACATCAATGGGAGGCAGAGAAAGCTTATTTCATGGCGTTTTTTGCCTGTGGCTCAATGGCCGCGGGCGATAAACACCACAAAAATCGGCGTACAGGCATAGCAAAATCTGCCTCAAAATTTCAAACGGAATTTTGAGGCAGATTTTCTGCCTGCAAAAAACTCAGTGTGAACCCAGCCTTAATGTGACCCATAATCTGTACAATTCCATTGAAAAACAAATCTTTTAAGGTGCAAAAATAAAAATAAATAACAAAAATAATGTGGTTGCATAAATATTCACACCCTTAAACTAATACTTTGTTGAATTACCCTTTGACTTTATGACAGCATTCAGTCTTTTTGGGTAGAAGTCTATCAGCATGGCACATTTTGACTTGGCAATTGTTGCCCACTCTTCCTTGCAAAAGCGCTTCAAATCTGTCAGATTGCGAGGGCATCTCCTGTGTACAGCCCTCTTCAGGTCAACCCACAGATTTTCAATGGGATTCAGGTCTGGGCTCTGCCTGGGCCCTTCCAAATCTTTGATCTTTTTCTGGTGAAGCTGTTCTTTTGTTGATTTGGAGGTTTTGCTTTGGGTCGTTATCGTGCTGAAAGGTGAAATTCCTCTTCATCTTCAGCTTTTTAGCAGAGGCCTGCAGGTTTTGTGCTAAGGGTATGTTCACACGCTGAGAGGCAGTTACGTGTGAAAAGACAGACTGTTAACAGCAGCCTCGTTTCACATGTAAAAGCTCCTCCTCGTAATTTACGAGGCGTCTGAGACGCTCGTAAACCTTGAGCCGTGCTTCATTGATTTCAATGAAGAACGGCTCAAATTACGTGGCAAAGAAGTGCCCTGCACTTCTTTGCCGAGGCAGTAAATTTACGGGTCGTCGTTTGACAGCTGTCAAACGACGACTCGTAAATAACAGGTCGTCTGCACAGTACGTCGGCAAACCCATTCAAATGAATGGGCAGATGTTTGAAAACGTATTGTAGCCATATTTTCAGACGTAAAACGAGGCATAATACGCCTCGTATACGTCTGAAATTTGGCCTTGTGAACATACCCTAAGGGTATGTGCACACACACTAATTACGTCCGTGATTGACGGACGTATTTCGGCCGCAAGTCCCGGACCGAACACAAGGCAGGGAGCCGGGCTCCTAGCATCATACTTATGTACGATGCTAGGAGTCTCTGCCTTGCTGCAGGACAACTGTCCCGTACTGTAATCATGTTTTCAGTACGTGACAGTGGTCCTGCAGCGAGGCAGGGACTCCTAGCATCGTACATAAGTATGGTGCTAGGAGCCTGGCTCCCTGCACTGTGTTCGGTCCGGGACTTGCGGCCGGAATACGTCCGTCAATCACGGACGTAATTAGTGTGTGTGCACATACCCTAATATTTATTTGGAACTGTTCATAATTCCCTCCACCTTCACTAAAGCCCCAGTTCCAGCTGCAGAAAAACAGCCCCAAAGCATAATGCTGCCTCCACCATGCTCCATAATGCTGCCTCCGCCATGCTCCATAATGCTGCCTCCACCATGCTTCACTGTGGGGATGGTGTTATTTTGGTGATGTGCAGTGTAGGCTTTGCGGCAAACATACCTTTTGGAATTATGGCCAAAAAGTTCAACCTTGGTCTCATCAGAACAGAAGAAGTTTTCCCACATGCTTTTGTCAGACTTGATGTAGGTCTTTGCAAAATATAGCCGGGCTTGGATGTTTTCCTTTGTTAGAAAAGGCTTCTGTCTTGGCACCCTACCCCACAGCCCAGACATTTGAAGAATACGGGAGATTGTTGTCACATGCAGTACACAACCAGTACCTGCCAGAAAGTCCTGCAGCTCCTTTAATGTTGCTGTAGGCCTCTTGGTAGCCTCCCGGACCAATTTTTGTCTTGTCTTTTCATTAAGTTTTGAGGGATGTCCAGTTCTTGGTAATGTCACTGTTGTGCCAAATGTAATCCACTTCTTGATGACCGTCTTCACTGTGTTCCATGGTATATCTTATGCCTTGTAAATTCTTTAGTACCCTTCACCTGACTGATGCCTTTCAACAGTCAGATCCCTTTCATGTATTGTAAGCGCTTTATGGGCCATGGCTTTTGCTGTCACATGCAAAAAAGAAAATGTCAAGAAAATCGTAATAGAACAGCTGAACTTTATATGGGGTTACTCAAAATCACTTTAAATAATGGCGGTTGTGTACTGACTACTACTTAACATGAGATTAAATGCGATTGGCTAATTCTGAACACAACCACATCTCCAATTATAAGAGGGTGTTCACACTAAGGGTATGTTCACATGCAGTGAGCAAAAACGTCTGAAAATACGGAGCTGTTTTCAGGCGAAAACAGCTCCTGATTTTCAGACGTTTTTTTAGCAACTCGCGTTTTTCGCTGTATTTAGCTGTTTTTCACTGGACTCAATGAAAAACGCCTCCAAAAACTTCCAAAGAAGTGACCTGCACTTCTTTTGACGAGCCGTCATTTTGACAGTGACGCGTAAAATAAAGGCTCGTGGGAACAGAACATCGTAATTCCCATTGAAAGCAATGGGCAGATGTTTGTAGGCATATTAGGGGCGTTTTTTCAGGCGTAATTTGAGGCGTAAAATGCCCAATTAACGTCTGAAACCACTGTGAACATACCCTTATGCAACCACATTATTTTAGTTTTGTTATTTTTATTTTCCCCTCTAAATGACTTCAGTTATTTTTTCAATGGAATTGTACAGATTATGGGTCACATTAAAGAGGCTCTGTCACCAGATTTTGCAACCCCTATCTGCTATTGCAGCAGATAGGCGCTGCAATGTAGATTACAGTAACGTTTTTATTTTTAAAAAACGAGCATTTTTGGCCAAGTTATGACCATTTTTGTATTTATGCAAATGAGGCTTGCAAAAGTCCAAGTGGGCGTGTTTAAAGTAAAAGTCCAACTGGGCGTGTTTAAAAGTAAAAGTACAACTGGGCGTGTATTATGTGCGTACATCGGGGCGTGTTTACTACTTTTACTAGCTGGGCGTTCTGACGAGAAGTATCATCCACTTCTCTTCAGAACGCCCAGCTTCTGGCAGTGCAGACACAGCGTGTTCTCGAGAGATCACGCTGTGTCGTCACTCACAGGTCCTGCATCGTGTCAGACGAGGAGGACACATCGGCACCAGAGGCTACAATTGATTCTGCAGCAGCATCAGCGTTTGCAGGCAAGTCGATGTAGCTACTTACCTGCAAACGCCGATGCTGCTGCAGAATCAACTGTAGCCTCTGGTGCCGATGTGTCCTCGCTCGTCCGACACGATGCAGGACCTGGGGCAGGAAGTGAGTGACGTCACAGCGTGATCTCTCAAGAACACGCTGTGTGTCTGCACTGCCAGAAGCTGGGCGTTCTGAAGAGAAGTGGATGATACTTCTCGTCAGAACGCCCAGCTAGTAAAAGTAGTAAAGACGCCCCGATGTACGCAAATAATACACGCCCAGTTGTACTTTTACTTTTCAACACGCCCAGTTGTACTTTTGCAAGCCTCATTTGCATAAATACGAAAATGGTCATAACTTGGCCAAAAATGCTCGTTTTTTAAAAATAAAAACGTTACTGTAATCTACATTGCAACGCCTATCTGCTGCAATAGCAGATAGGGGTTGCAAAATCTGGTGACAGAGCCTCTTTAAAGGTGGAAAAAGTTCTGAAATTATTCATCTTGTACTGATTTTTTGACATGAGAAAAACCTGGCATTTTATATATATATATATATATATATATATATATATATATATATATATATATATATACTAGCCTGGTGTCAAGAAGGGAAGCAAAGAAGCCACTTCTCTCCAAGAAAAACATCAAGGACAGACTGACATTCTGCAGGAAGTACAGGGGTTGGACTACAGAGGACTGGGGTAGAGTTATTTTCTCTGATGAAGCCCCCTTCAGACTGTTTGGGACATCTGGAAGAATGATTGTCCGGCAAAGAAAAGGTGAGCGCTACTATAAGTCCTGTGTCATGCCAACAGTAAAGCATACTGAGACCATACATGTGTGGGGTTGCTTTCCTTCCAAGGGTGTTGGCTCACTCACAGTTTTGTCTAAGAACACTTCCATGTATAAAAAAAAGGTATCTAAACATTCTCCAACAGCAATGGCTGGGAAACTCCCCAGATCTCAATCCTAGATCGTGTGGTCAATCCCAAAAAAGCGTGTGGATAAACAAAAACACAGAAATTGTGATAAACTCCAAGCACTGATTAGGCAAGAATGGGTTGCCATCAGTCAGGATTTTGGCCCAGAAGCTGACATCCAGCATGCCAGGGCGAATTGCAGACGTCTTGAAAAAAAAGGGTTAACACTGTAAATATTCAGTCTTTGCATAAACTTGATGTATTTGTCAATAAAAGTTTAAAAACGTATGAAATGTTTATAATTGTACTTCAGAATACCATAGAAACATCTGATTAAAAGATCTAAAAACACTGAAACAGCAAACTTTGTGAGAACCAAAACTTTTATCAGTCTCAAAACTTTTGGACAGGACTGTATGTCACTGTATGCGATACAGTGGCATACAGTATGTCATCCATAGGACTGATGTTAAAAAACATATATCATGTGGTATACATTTTTTTGTGGGGACTGTGAAAGTGATTAAAAGATGTTTAAATTACGTCTTGTGTAGACTCCATCTTGTATGTGTGGCGTCCATTTTGGTTATTTGGAATCTATCTTGTGGCCTGAAGGACCCATTTTGAGATTAATAAGTCATGTTGCTTTAAGGCTAATACATCTATGTCAGCATTGTCCGAAACAATTCTATGTTTTTTGTTCTTGAGCTAAATTTTTATATTTATTCTTCTAGTCTTTCTTGCTATGGAGAATATAGATAAATATTTACACGTTTTGTTGTGTGAAAAGTAGCTAAGGGCCTTTTCACATCACCGTTCACTTCCGTTCCGGGGTTCCGTCGGAGGGTTCCGTCGGAGGGTTTCGTCGGGTGAATACCGCAACGGAAAGTAAAACTGACAGCTCAGCTTCCGTTTCAGTCACCATTGATCTCAATGGTGACTGAAACATCGCTAATGCTTTCCGTTCGTCACCATTCCGGCTTGTTTCCGGTTTTCCGATGGAATCAATAGCGTAGTCGACTGCGAAACCAGACGGAATGTTGACGAATGGAAAGCATTAGCGATGTTTCCGTCACCATTGAGATCAATGGTGACTGAAACGGAAGCTGAGCTGTCAGTTTCACTTTCCGTTGCGGGGTTCACTCGACGGAACCCTCCGACGGAACCCCGGAACGGAAATGAACGGTGATGTGAACAGGCCCTAAGGCTTCGTTCACATATGTGCTAGTGCTTTGCTCCGTCATTCCGTCTGAGCTTTCCGTCGGATTGGAGCCCTGACAGACAGAAACGGAAACCATAGGTTTCCATTTCCATCACCATTGTCGGTAGTCGACTACGCTATAGTTTCCGTTTGTGTCTGTCAGGGCTCCGTTCCGACGGAAAGCTCCAACGGAACGCCGGAATGAAGCCCTAGCGCAGATGTGAACGAAGCCTTATTATCCTTGAGAGGCTGGAAAATGGTTTGTATTCTATAAGGGAGGGGTCATTCCGACTGTTAGCGTCTATGATGTGTTATATTTTGGGAAATCATGGTTTTACATTTATAAGGTCTTCTAAGCCTACGATTGGTTCAGGACAAAACATATTGTCATTATATGCTATTGGCTAAATCAAATCCAAATTAACGTCACATTGTAAACGATTGGCTGCCATCAAGCTACTCCTTTTTCTAAAGATATTATTGTAATTGTTTGATGAATAAACGTCAGAGAAGGATTTTAAGCATACAAGCAATGAGTCTGTGTCTTCCGCCTCTCCGATATATCGATAATCTATGATCAGGATCTGGATAAATTCACAGGGCGGGTATCGTTTGACATAGCCATTACAAATTTCAGTCTAATATATTTTGGGCCATGATTGCGTCAACAGTGACCAACTGTATAGGAAAATTGCATAAGATTTCGCTTTCCTATAAAGTAAAAAAAAAAAAAAGATAAACCCATGTATACCTGCCCAACACATAACAGAGGGACACTCTTTTGGCATCTGTGGGATCTATAGGGGTCTATGGACCTATTCAGCATATATGCCTGGAATTTCTCCCCCAGCTGAACCAAACCTAGTGTGAACACTGCCTAATACGGTCGTGTGCATGAGACCTTAGGTTATTTGGCTTATGAAATAGTGTATGTACGTGAGAAAAAGAAATTAGATTAAATGCCACACTTCTGTGTCGTAAAGAAGATAAAAGGAAGAAACTGATGTTAAATTATTGACATTGTTATGTTCTGAAAAAAGTTATTCTGAAAATTGAGGATAGGTACTCTTGAATGTCAGGTATGCATTCAGTGCCAATAATCAGTTTCCTTCAAAATGAAAAGAAAAAATCTTGACTTCCTTGTTCATGAAGGCTTACTAAAAAGGGTTGTCCTGAGAATGAGTCAGTCACTATATCCACCCCTGCTTGGTCTTTCTCCATTGATATGTGAGAGGATGAAAGTTAGAAAACTTGAATGTTTCTGCAATAATTAAATTTAAATTTTTGAAAAGGGATATGTAAGAAATTTCCATAGAGAGTTATGTTTGTATGCCACCCATACAGCTTATACTGTAGCTAAGCAGCTTAGAAGCTTAATGAAATACATGTGCTCAGCTGCTTTAGCCATATTGACAAAATCTCATTGAATCCCTTTACTATAAGGCGGAATTCAAACACAGCGTGTAGGAAAATAAAGTTATTTCTACACTTGGTGGTTAGATAAGTTATTGACGCAGACATTGGGGCAGATCGACTACTGTTGTGCCACAAAACTAGCGTCAACTAAGCTAACCAAGAGGTGGTAACATTAGTAAATTTGCCCAATTTCCTGCAAGGTTTCTTCATGAAAGGTACTGATTCTCCTTGGAAAGATCCAGTTAGAAAAAATCATGGTGGAATTATTTTTGGTTTTTTTTCATACCCCAACAAAAGTTGTGGCTGTTTGAATAGAACAGTCATTAAAAGGTTAATGTCATGATCCTGAGGGGACACTTTAAAAAAAGAAAATCCTTTAAAGTTAAGATGATAAGTTTATTTGATCATAAAGAGAAAAGAATTGCGGCCCTTCAAAGTGGACTACCCAATGGTTTAGCCTAAAGGTCATTTTGCATCAGCCAATTTTGGCTATAACAACGAGCGCCGATCAAGGAGACAGCTCGTTGATTGGCGCTCGTTTGCTCCTTTCACAAGGAGCTATGATCAGTAATGTAAGAAGACAAGCGATCGTTACTACGATCGCTTGTCACCATGCATTACCATCATGTCGGCAGCACATCTCCCTGTTTACAGTGACATGTGCTGCCGACAACAATAATATTTTCTGCTGCATGAACAATACGATCCGCCGATAAATGAGCATTTGCTTGTTCATCGACTGATAGTTGGTTCGTGTGGAACCATAAATGCAGATATGTGTCATCATTTCGGGATCTGCCCACCTAAGGTTAAGGCTCTTTGGGTTGAGCTCCAGGATCACCTTGAAGCCGCCTATCAGTTAAAATTCACATTATCCCCAAAATGGGCCATTTTTAATATCTTACCTGAAAAAAGTCCACGTGCATTTCTAAAAGCAATGAATACCTATTAATGGTGTGGGCCATTGCAACAGGAAAGAGTATCCTCCAACATTGGGCCAACCCTGTTGCACCCTCCCTATCTTTGGTTAGGACACAGGTTCACTTATTTTATCAAATGGATCGATTAGATATAATAATAGATAAAGAAACATTGACAACGATTTTTTTAAAATGGTGATCCTTTATTAGTACATTGTTTTTGAATATTAGACAATAATTGCATGATCATTTTTGTTGTACTAGATAGTATTGCCCTAAACAATTATGTGGACGGACTCCAATTTATTTTCAATTAATCTTTATTTTCAGTCATTTATGATGGTAGCACGTGGGAGGGGGTGAGGAATGGGTGGGTTTACTAGGGGTTTACGTTTGCTTTATGTTACATTTTCATTGTATTTGGAATTTATTTATATTCCGTTCGTATTACGAAAAAACTCTAAAAATATTTTTTTTTTAAAAAGGGAAAGGACTAACTGTATAATATTGTTTTTTGACTCAATATCAGATTCAATTGTAAGCTTCCTTACTTCGGTTACTCTTCTCCCCTCATTTCTTATCTAATCCCCCAATTTTTAGTACTATTGCTAGTTTTATGGCCTTGGATGATTTTTCACTTTCTCTGATATATTTCTACATCCTTGTGAATCAGTGCTGCTTTATACAGATGAAGGGCGGGCATTTCACGAACGCTTTTTCTGAAAAATATTTTGTTGCAAATAAAAAAGTATCATATACAGTACTCATCTATATACCACAGAATGCAATATTTGCACACAGCTGATTGTGTAGGCTTCACTTAAAAAGAGTATTCAGGTTTTATTTTGCAATTATTTGTATATTCTTTCATACGTTAAAAAATGCAGGAGACCAAAACAAGCAAGTATAAGTATGACATACCAGCATATATTGAGTTAAGGCCGTGTTCATGTCACGTTTGCCTTCAGTTTGGTCTTTCCGTTCATCTGTTCCATCAGAGGAACAGAAGGACAAACGGAAAGTAGTGTTTGATTGATTTCAAAGGTATTTTTTTTCTTTCCGTTGGTTTCAGTTTGTGTCCGTTCCGCTAGGTTTCCATTTCTTTCAACGGAAGCAATAGCATGGCACACTACGCTATTGTCTCCTTCGAAAAAACGGAAGCCTAGTGGAACGGACGCAACCTGAAAACAACCAAAACAAAAAAATACTATTGAAATCAATGGTATTGCAAACAGAAACGCTACTTTACGATTGTCTTTCTGTTCCTCTGACGGAACAGATGAACGGAAAGACCAAACTGAAGGCAAATGTGATGTGAACAGGGCCTAAGAGGTTGTACAGGAAGAGATGTATATACAACGCTAAAAAGCTTATTTAGGCTATAATGAATACTGGGTAGGATTTATCAAAAGTGGAGCAGTTGCCAATGGCAACTAATCAGGTTGCTGCTTTCCTTTTCTAAGAGGACCTCTGAAAAATGAGAGGTGGAATCTGATTGGATGTTGTGCACAACTGCTTCTCTTTTCCTTTGCACCACTTTTGAAAAATTTCCCTCACAATGTTTTTAAGCTTAGTTGTGAAAACATGAAAGCAAGCAATAGAAAATGAAAGCATTGCGCCATATACAGGGGAATATATAGATGTCATGCTCTCGGAGAACTAATGTGTTCTGATATGCTAAATACTCTCCGGTTCTGAGATGATATCTGTTATCTGAAAGAGAAAAAGGTCAAATGAGCACATTTTAATTAGCACAAATGTATCGAAATGTGTTCAAAATAGCTAAAACTCTCAAACATATCTCTAATACGTTTCTCCGATCTATGCACATACAAAGTTTTGAAGGTAGGCAGGATCAATGCAACTATTGATGTGAAGCTGAAGTCTAATAATAGAATAGAATAGAAAGAGTTGAAATTCTCCTTGGCTTCCCTATCAACCCAACAGCCAGAGTCGCAAATGGGCTTTCATTTATCTGAGGCAAAGATTAAATTTATAGCCATAGACCTCTATCCCAATACCTTGGCTAAGGCAGACCGGCTGTTGAGCTGCACAATTTCCCCGCTAGACCCCTCTAGCTGCTAAGATTCTGCACATTGATTCACAGGTGAATGGAAATCCTGTTCTATTATCAGATTGATCCCGAATGTTAAAGGATTGATTTAGATTACAGATGTTTATGAGGATGTGTATATTAATCCCTTAATGACCGGCTAAATTTTTTCGTTTTTGCCTCTCTGCATTTCAGCAGCCATGACTTTTTTTGTTTTTTAATTGGCGTGGCTATATAAGGCCTGGTTTTATGCGGGAGAAATTATATATACAGTGAAGGAAATAAGTATTTGATCCCTTGCTGATTTTGTAAGTTTGCCCACTGTCAAAAACATGATCAGTCTCGAATTTTTAGGCTAGGTTAATTTTACCAGTGAGAGATAGATTATATTAAAAAAAAAAACACAAAATCACATAGTCAAAATTATATATATTTACTTGCATTGTGCACAGAGAAATAAGTATTTGATTCCCTACCAACCATTAAGAGTTCAGCCTCCTCCAGACCAGTTACACGCTCCAAATCAACTTGGTGCCTGCATTAAAGACAGCTGTCTTACATGGTCACCTGTATAAAAGACTCCTGTCCACAGACTCAATTAATCAGTCTGACTCTAACCTCTACAACATGGGCAAGACCAAAGAGCTTTCCAAGGATGTCAGGGACAAGATCATAGACCTGCACAAGGCTGGAATGGGCTACAAAACCATAAGTAAGACGCTGGGTGAGAAGGAGACAACTGTTGGTGCAATAGTAAGAAAACGGAAGACATACAAAATGACTGTCAATCGACATCGATCTGTGGCTCCATGCAAAATCTCACCTCGTGGGGTATCCTTGATCCTGAGGAAGGTGAGAGCTCAGCCGAAAACTACACGGGGGGAACTTGTTAATGATCTCAAGGCAGCTGGGACCACAGTCACCAAGAAAACCATTGGTAACACATTACGCCATAATGGATTAAAATCCTGCAGTGCCCGCAAGATCCCCCTGCTCAAGAGGGCACATGTACAGGCCCATCTGAAGTTTGCAAATGAACATCTGGATGATTCTGAGAGTGATTGGGAGAAGGTACTGTGGTCAGATGAGACTAAAATTGAGCTCTTTGGCATTAACTCAACTCGCCGTGTTTCGAGGAAGAGAAATGCTGCCTATGACCCAAAGAACACCGTCCCCACTGTCAAGCATGGAGGTGGAAACATTATGTTTTGGGGGTGTTTCTCTGCTAAGGGCACAGGACTACTTCAGCGCATCAATGGGAGAATGGATGGAGCCATGTACCGTCAAATCCTGAGTGACAACCTCCTTCCCTCCACCAGGACATTAAAAATGGCTCGTGGCTGGGTCTTCCAGCATGACAATGACCTGAAACATACAGCCAAGGCAACAAAGGAGTGGCTCAAAAAGAAGCACATTAAGGTCATGGAGTGGCCTAGCCAGTCTCCAGACCTTAATCCCATCGAAAACTTATGGAGGGAGCTGAAGATCCGAGTTGCCAAGCGACGGCCTCAAAATCTTAATGATTTACAGATGATCTGCAAAGAGGAGTGGGCCAAAATTCCATCTAACATGTGTGCAAACCTCATCATCAACTACAAAAAATGTCTGACTGCTGTGCTTGCCAACAAGGGTTTTGCCACCAAGTATTAAGTCTTGTTTGCCAAAGGGATCAAATACTTATTTCTCTGTACACAATGCAAATAAATATATATGATTTTGACAATGTGATTTTCTGTTTTTTTTTTTTAATATAATCTATCTCTCACTGGTAAAATTAACCTAGCCTAAAAATTCTAGACTGTTCATGTCTTTGACAGTGGGCAAACTTACAAAATCAGCAAGGGATCAAATACTTATTTCCTTCACTGTATTTTTTTCTGCAGTTTGGATTACAACAAAAATGTACTGGGTCGGGAAAGGGTTAAAGTTGCTTGTTTCCAATTTTTGTTAACATTTTTAAAGAAGTTGTCTCACGACAAGAACTATATCAGGGCATCAGGGCCATTCAGGACCCCCCTGTATGTGCAAGAAAGGAGAGATGCTCTGTCGTTGGAAATGGGTAACATATGCCTAGGTGCTGCTCCCGTCAGCACACCGACTTCTTTTTAAAAAGGTTCTGTCTTCGTATAACAACCCCTTTAAAGATGCATTTTCTCAAAGCCTGATTTTGGGTGAAGTATAGTCGTTAAAATAACATCAATACCTATTATTCATTTCCCATTCCCCAATTTTTTTATTTTGATGGTTCTTTTGCCTAGAGTTTGAGTTAAAGATAAATATTTTTAGTGGCATTAGCCATAATTTTTTGTATTTCAGATAACTATATAGTGATGCTAGTAACAATGAAGCAGCTATGACAATCCCTCTCTATCTCTTAATTAAAATGAAAAAAAAAAACATGTGAGCCTAAGTAGATTTTATAATTTCCTGATTCATAAACTTAAAGATTTTGCTTGGATTTACCTTTTAGCTTAGCTTACCATTTGCATCTTATCTTGCTCTCCATAGTCTTAGGTCCAGGGCTGGGATGTTGGAACATCTTACAAAATCTTGAGGATACTGATTGCCCAAAAAGACATTTCGAGGAACCTCAGTAATCCCAGTGTTTTCACAGATGACACGCGCAAATGCCACTTGCTCTATCGCATTTCTCTGAGCGGAAGTGAACACCCCAGGGCTCTCATAATAAAACCTACATGGAAAGATAATTAAAAAGTCCATGAAAACATTATGCCATGTGGTAAAAAATGTAAGCAAATTGTGGTTACCGGTATATCAAATATGTAAATGAATATTTTAAAATGATTACATTTCCCACATGCCCATGGATCATATTATGTCCATTAATAAAGGTCCTCGTTGAAACATAACCCACTTAGATACACTCAACTTCAACCTTGTGAAGAATTGTGCTCTTTCTGGTAGACTACACAGCTTCGTGGAACATGCAACGACATCTATAAATAGGAGGTACTGTCACACAGTCACACCTAGCGCTTGGTGCTTTACGGGGCATAAAAGTCTATTTGTCACATAAGGCAGCTGTATCATTAAAAAGGAACAGTTCCAAAATGTGGAGACAGATCAGGGTAAAATGAGTGGGACCTAGTAGAGGTTTTGAACTTGGATTTAGAAACTTCAAACTATAACACAGTCCCCAAAAAATCTGCACTAGTAAAAAGAAATGTATAATTTAACCTGATGTCTTATTAACCTTAATAAAATATTTTGCAACTACAAATATTTGTCTAATCTAATTGTACTTACCGGTCTCCATCACGAGCCCTGCGGAGCTGGTTTCCAATCAGACATGTAAGCAACTTCCCAATTCTGCCATTGCGAACTAAAGGTTCAGCAACCCCCCCAACCCAGATGTCAATATTTTCAGGTGTCCCGTACAAATTTATGAATTTTTGTGCCAACTCCCTGTTATTCAGCACAGTAGCTAGCTCATTCAGATTGCTTGGTGCAGAAAGTCCACAAAACCTTCTCCATGCATTATATCCTATAGAAAAAAAAATACAATATTAAGGAACACTACAAAAAATAAGAAATTGATCAGGTTCAGGTGAGGCATTCAAATTTCTCATACCAATCATCGAAGTAACACACATAAGGCTAAATAATTTACTGACTAAATAAATATACAATTCCTCAATCCTCGTAAATTGGGTGTACTAGACTAAATATGACGATTCACAGTAGGAAGAAAAGGAACATAATGGGGTAGATTTATTAAAACACGCGTTTTGGACACCATTTCTAATATAAATATAGCTGGATGTGCAAGACTTAATAAGAGGCGCAAACCTCTTATTAAATTAGGCGCATCTCTGGTTGTCCGTGTGCCTGAAAAGCAAAATTTCCATCAGTTACGAGCTTTCGCTAAGCACTACTTTACAGAAAGGTGACGTTGGCAGCGCAAATGCATCAAAATTTACACTTTTTATTTGCACAAATTGCAACTTTTTATGCATTTACATTTTTTTACCCCCAGAAAAGTGGCGTAGAAAAGTTAATTAACTTCTCCCTATGTGTCCCTAATTCTGTTTTATCTCTTTAAACGAGGCTTGAATTATTCATATCCATCTAACTGCTGATCATCTATCAGTTCATGATGCTTTCAGTCTCTGTGTTATGGGCTTTCCGTAAGGATCTCTCATTTTTGACAGCAAGAATAGCGTAGTTTGCAGCAATGTTATTATCATAAAAGATACCAGACTCCCGACAGAAATCGGATTGACCAACATAGCTGACATGGCTTCATCACAAACAAAAGCCATGACTTTAGTGTGAACAAAGCCTTACGTACTTGTTGGACATGTTTGGGCAAGTTTATTTTATGTTGATGTTCACTCCGTTTTGCAAAAATTGGCACAGATCTCAACAAATTATTTTATTTTTTTATGCTCCACTACCATATTTTGCAAAAATATACAGAAATGTACATCAGATCTGAAATATCTTTATGTTCAAATACCTCCATATACAGATGATTTTATTATCCAACAGCCAATTGGTAGAATTCTAAAAGGTCCGTGATAAAATAGGACATGTCCTACTAAACTGTGTGTCACACATCCCCCCATAGACTCTAGTCCATGGGGGATCCGTGAGAACACGTTCCGCACGAGTTTACCTCAAACGTGAAAACCTGCTGTTTTTCTCGTCCGAGGTGGGCTATGTTTGTCTGAATGTAGCTTAAGGCTACATTCATACAAGCGTGACAGATTTATGCACGTAAAAACTGTCCGTGTGTGTTCCGTTATCAATGTGCTTTGCGTGTGGTATGTTTTTCACGCACTCGCAAGCATCTCTTTTTTTTATTTTTTTTATTTCATTGATGCGTAGAACACAGACAGTACATGGATGTGCATCTATGTGCGGTCCGTGCTTTTCACGCACCCATTGACTTCAATGGGCGGCTAAGTGCGTGAAAACGCACCAATATAGGACATGAATTGAGTTTCACGCAACGGACTCTCGCTGTGTGAAAACTCATGCATGTCTGAATAGCCCCATTGAAATCAATGGGGCCGTGTGCTGTGCGTTGTTTCAATACCATGTCCCCAATTTCTAATACAAATCATTTATTTTCTGTTTCAATATTAAAATGTTAGCTGAATTAATATTTCAACGAAATACTAAAATATATGTAAAAGATAGTATGTCAGAATCTACAGTTTTTACCTGGTACACCATGCTCACGGCCCCTTTGCAAGTTGAGGGCTGGCAAGTCAAGCCCGGTCCGTTTTAAGAGCTTAAAAAGACGCTCTCTTAACTCATCTACTACCAGTTGGTTTTGAATATTTAGTTTTGCTCGATTTGCCATCAGTCCTCGGAGAAGAGGAGCAATTCCACCTGGGTACAACATATGAGATAGATTAATAAAATGTTTCTACATATTCAGGTCTTCATATTCTTCTCCACATAGATCAAAATTATTGGTGCAGATCATGTTAATTGTCAATC
The DNA here is from genome assembly GCF_050947455.1 of Rhinoderma darwinii. Lineage (NCBI taxonomy): Eukaryota > Metazoa > Chordata > Amphibia > Anura > Rhinodermatidae > Rhinoderma > Rhinoderma darwinii. The sequence goes on from NC_134688.1 coordinate 419,578,447, forward strand.
CAGCAGCTGTATGGGCTGAAAAGTGATAAGTGCAACTTAATGTCCACTTTTTTACACTATATAATTTTTAGGTCCCAAATTCTGTGCTGATTAATTTCTTTATATATATATATATATATATATATATATATATATATATATATATATATATATATATATATATATATATATATATGAATAGTGGTCAGATATCAGCTCTATGTCTATGTCTTTGAATAGACATAAATTGAATAGATAGAATTCTGTCTTCCTGCAGCCACCACTAGGTGGAGCTTAGGAGCTTACTGCATACTGTGTTATTATTGAGTTCAATATACAATAATACATTGTAAGCTCCTAAACTTCCCCTAGTGGTGGTTGAAGGAAACCAAGCAGAACTTTATCATTTAGCGCCATATGTATACAGGGGCTGGATATCAGAAAATAAAGCTCCAAGTGCTATAAAGATATTCTACGAAATTGATTAGCACACAATTTTATTTATTTACTTAGGATGAAAAAAGACACTTGTCTATCAAGTTCAAACTTTCTCAATCACTTAAATATCTTTCATTTTAGACAAAATACATGGTGTTCAAAGGTGGGCATTCACTATATGGGAGTTGTAACTGCGGCCACTCCTCCTAACAGTTATACATTTGCATTAACCCTTTAGCGACCACCCACTGTCTTTTGATGGTGGACAGCGCAGGTCCCAAGTGTACTGCAACACCTTTTGACATTGCTGCTTTAACGCTCCTCTAACCAAAGCAGGTGGGTGCATAACTGTCAGAGACAGCCAGGGACTCTGAGGAGAAGATAGAAGCAGTTTATAACTGCTTCTGCCTTCTCTTTTGAAGTCTACATAATGATCAATGAGTGCTACGTAGTAATTGACACATCGGCAATGCCACCCGGCATGGCGTAGCTGCTAGGTCATAGCAGACCCACATCAGCTCGGCCAGTACTAATGTCTCGACAGGAGGGACTGTTTTTCCGTTATAACCGGGGCTACTATGTATACGCCAGTTAAAGTGGAAAACAGTGAAACAAATAAAAAATCATGTGTGAATGTCCCCCAGAGGTCTTTTATGACATATTGGGGTACATATTATGTAACAAAAATATATACAAACTTAAATAAATAAATAAATAAGATACACATATAGGTTAAAAAAAAACACCTCCCAGGCCAACCCAAACTGTCGCCATAACCATCTTGTTCATCCGAAACTTTACATATTATGTATCAAAACGACCCAAAAGATAGGAAGCCCATTTGAATACTTTATTATGGTGTCAATTCGCTAATTTATAAAATAAAGAACTATGAATTATACAAAGCATCATTTTTTTACTGTTAAAAAACAGCCCTATATGTCACGGGAAAAAATATTTTGGTAGCCCAAGAAATCAAAAAGTTAGAGCCGTTAAACCACCACTTGTGCAAAATTGCTAAAAATCGTCTGGACATTAGAGGCCAAAACACTCTGGTCCTTAAGGGGTTAATATAGTCATAAATGTATATTTCTCATATTATGACTACACTCAAAGTTTTTAACTGTAATCAATCCAGAATTTCCTGTTGTTGGCAGTACATTTATTGTAATTATTCGGCATGGTCTGAAGTACTTTTGGTAGTTAAAAAAAAATCAGAAAATATAAAAAAATTCATTACACACATATTTATTGTCAAACATTCTGATAGCGAAAACATATTAGAGCATTCAGTGCATCAATAGATAGTCTTGATCTGCAGAAAGACAAATTAGCACCCACATGGTAAGAAACAGTGGTCCATATATCCAGAGGAAGAATCCATAAATGTTTCACCCAGGGGCGTAACTAGGAAAGACTGGGCCCCATAGCCCCCTCCCCTGGGTGTCACACAACCCCCCCCCCTACTGCTGCTACGGCGGTAGTTACGCCACTGGTTACACCCATGAATCACTTCTACATCGCTTCTACATCGCTATAAGGGCTTATTCAGACAAAAATTGAAATCGTCAGTGTTTTTTTAACGGCCGTCACACGGCTTAGTGAATTTCTATGGGACTATTCACACGGCTGTTGTTTTAACGGAGCGTGTGAACGGCCCGTGAAAAAATAGGACATGACCTATTTTTGTCCGTTTTCACGGATGCCTCAATAGACTCAAGGATTTGTGAAAACGGGTCCCACACTGGTGCAAATCGGGCGTGAAAAATTGCAGTTTTCCACGGCCGATTTGACATACGTTCATCTGAATAAACACACCTTGTTTTCATTGCTTGGAAATTCACCATTGTCATTAAGGAGGGTAAATATTTTGTGTTACAATTTTTGATTTTACATAGAAATATTACCTTGTCTGACCACTCTCCAGCTATTGAAGAAAGTCTCGTGAAGTGGGGACTGTGGCGCTGGAGCATAGGGACGATAGCCATCTGCAACGCGATAGATGATTGGCTGTATGAGAGTATGACCCATGCGGAACACAATGGTGAAGACATTGGCCACTCTTGGATCCACAGACTCATTATAAGCTCGGTATCTTGGGAGAACATTGGGCATCTCTGATCCCAACAGTAAAGGCAGCCAATCTTTGTATGTTATTTTCTGTCAAACAGGAAAACGCTATTAAAGTAAATGATAAAATACATTTTTAAATAGTATCAAAAAAGAATAATATAGCACCTGCAAGATTCCTCCTACGATCTTCCTAGCTTCTTGATACAGGGTCTCACCAGACCATGTTGGGTTTATGGTCCGTAGTGCTGTTGCTATGCGGTTGTGTTCACGTACAAAGAGTGTGTGAAAGGCAGTGAGGCCGGGTTGTTCACTGACACGGGGGTCTCCTACGAAAAAAAAAAAAAACAATGGACTTGTATAGGCTCTTATCCTGTAATATACAAATAATTCATCACTGACAATGGGCAGATAGCTGTAAAATCAACTGCTTTATACCAATAATAAAGTGATACCATTTATCAAGATTAGACTTTCCATATGGGATTTGGTTCTGGTGAATCGGATCGATGAGAATTTAGTTATGTATTAATAATGAGAGCTTTTATTTGTTGAAAGAGTTATTTATTACATGCAGAGACAAAAGTTTGTGACTATAGGGGGTGCAGGGGTTGAGGCCGCACCCTGGTCCTGAGCCTGAGGGGCCACAGAACAGGGGAGGACATACCATATGTGCAACCTGTGCAGTTGCCCAGGGGGCGGTAGGCTATGGGGCCCACTGTCACCTTAAAAACTGCTTCCTATTATCTATGAGATTGCATGAAGGGACTGAGATATTGGAGAGAAAGTGCCCCACAACAGCTACTTGCTCTTGTACGGGGGCGCCCTGTTGTTTGTGTCCACCTCTGACACAAAGGGCCCCTGTTCTCCATATTAAGGAACTAGTACTATAAATGATGGCTGATAGTTAGGGGGTTTATATAGGGGTTTGCTTGTTCTAAGTACTTAAAACCTATTTAACATATAATGAAAAACTTTCTATTATATGTTGTTTATAAATTTTTAAACATTTTCAAAATTTCTAATTGGTGTCTGTGTGAGTGGAAACATTCATTGTTAACATTCAGAGGCTAAAAACCTCTTCTCATAATGTCCTGTTCACAATTGTACAAGGCCCAATAAGTGTATTGTAGTGAGCCATGTACTGCCTCCGAAAGTAAACAATGAATTATTTCACTCACCAAAAGCAAACAGAGATCTTGAAAAAAGGTGAACACCTGGAACACAATGTATATTAGAAAGTTGTTTTTTTATGTACAGGAAATTTGAAATCTTCTGTAAAGGGGTTATCTGGGACCATTTAAAATCGTCAGCAGGGCAGGGGTTGGCATAAAATAAAAAACGAGCAGATACTCACCCCCTGAAATGCCCCTTATGCCAGCGCTGAGGTCCTGTTCTTTGTAGCTCCAGTCCCGAAAGCTCCTGCAGCGGTCACATGCTGTTTATTGGTCACGCACCTCTGCAGCCAATCACTGGCCTCAGCGGTGATGCTGCCATGAATGACACGTGACTTCCGCGATTGGAGCGGCAGAAAACGGTACCTCAGCTCTGGAGTGAGAGGTGAGTATCTGCTATTCTTTTTATGTTATGCCATCCCCTGCCCTGTTGCCTATTTTAAAAAGTCCCGAATAATCAAATAATGAATTAAAAAATATATATTTTTTTGCATTTCTGAAATGATGTAATACAATGGAAAAAGTTATTTTAAATACCATTACAAAATTACTGGAAGCCAGAATGGACTTTTCATCACACATCGTCTACATTCAATACATTGATAAACACTTGCCTACTTTTCTTCCTCCAACCTTTGCACCTGATTGTTGTCTTTACTCAGCCATATAAGCTTTGTAACTATGTAAATTTTTACCTCCCAAGAAACACGGGATTCCAGATGATCTATTAGTAAGGACACAAAAGTCTTCTTCTGCTGTTTCAAATGGAAGATATTCACGTCCATCGTCAGTGAAGTTCTGGTTAATAGCCATGAGTCCAAACTGATTTGTATTGTTACGTAGTTTAAAAGCCAATGGCAGATCACTGCCATACACTTGGCTCCCGTCAACGAAAGAGGTGAGAATGTTTATCTGTTCACGGACTGGAGATCCTGGAGTGCATACAGGAGAAGAGCGGAAGCACGGGATACAGTCACTGCGATTTGTAAAGCGAGGATCATTTGGTGGAATCTACCAACATGAAAAAACACAAGATACCACACTTTAAGTTATAATAAATGTTAAAAATCATAAGGCAACAAAATACTTTAACACTTATTTTGTGCCCCCATAAAAGTTAAATCTGACATCGTATTTATAATTAATGGACTGTCTTTCTTTACGCACTGTTTTCATCTTAAAGGGGTTGTCCACTACCGGACAACTGATGACTTATCCACCGGATAGGTCATCAGTATATCATCGGTGCGGGTCCGACACCCGGACCCTGCACCGATCAGCCGCTCCGGTGGCCTGCGGGAACCAAATGGTATGACACATTATGCGATGTACGGAGTTGAAAGCAGTTGGCTCCGTACATAGCATAGTGGCCATGCTGCAGAACTGCAGCTCTGCTCCGATTCACTTGAATAGGAGCATAGCTGCAATACTGCAGCTCGGCTGCTATTCCGTGACCTGAGCCAACTGCTTCCGGCATGTACTTCAGGTGCCTTTTTAAATCAATGGTCAACGTATGGCACAACGTGTTGGGTCCTCCGAAGCAAGATATTTTCTGTGGCTAAACGGAAGGGGATGTAAACAGTAGACACCCCCTCTATTAACTCAGAATTCCCTATGAGTTTTCTAAACTAGACAACACTCTAAGGGTATGTGCACACGGTAGCAGGCTTTTACGTCTGAAAAGACAGACTGTTTTCAGGAGAAAACAGCTGCCTCGTTTCAGACGTAAATGCTCTTCCTCGCATTTTGTGAGGCTTCTCTGACAGCCGTAAATTTTGAGCTGCTCTTCATTGAGTTCAATGAAGAACGGCTCAAATTACGTCTGAAAGAAATGTCCTGCAGTTCTTTTGACGAGGCTGTATTTATACGCGTCGTCGTTTGACAGCTGTCAAACGACGACGCGTAAATGACAGGTCGTCTGTACAGTACGTCAGCAAACCCATTCAAATGAATGGGCAGATGTTTGCCGACGTATTGTAGCCTTATTTTCAGACGTAAAACGAGGCATAATACGCCTCGTTTACGTCTGAAAATAGGTCGTGTGAACCCAGCCTAAGAAAGTACTTGTCAGTTTTCTTGGCTCTTATAGTAATTACTTCTCATGACATGTCCTTACACAGTGCATTTACAATATGACCTATAGGCAACTAATACCCTTTTGCTCCCTACCCATAGAACGAAACTTTTATTGTATTTGTTATTATAATGTCTAAAGCTATAGAAAATAATTTAAAAACACAGCCCATCCACCGGTGTTAATACTAGTATCAATTGTGTCTACTGTGGATAATACATAGTGTTCAATTGTACATAGTGTGCAAACGCTCGTTCATCGATTAAATGTATCGTTTATGCAGCAAGAAATATAATCGTTGTTGGCAGCAAATCTAAACAGGGAAATGTGCTGCCAACATGATAGAAATGTATGGGGACGAGCAATCGGAGTAACGATCACTCGTCCTCATACATTACTAATCATTGCTCCTTTTGAAAGGAGCAAACGAGCGCCGATCAACGAGCTACCTCATTGATCGGCGCTCATTTTCATGGCCCATATAGGTCTGTGTACCAGGACCTAAAGTCTGCAGTACTATCAGCATACAGTCACTAGAGTCGCTAGTTGAACTGCTGTTTAAAACTTAACATAAGCCTCCCCAAAATGTTTCACCAACATCTGGAGTCTTCAGTGGATTGAGGCTAATTCCATTAGCATTGGAAGGTTTTATAGAGGTGTCTAGTTATATAGAATGAGTATATTATCTTTGATGTAAGGGTATGTTTACACGACAGCGTCCGTAACGGCTGAAATTACGGGGATGTTTTCAGGAGGAAACATCCCCGTAATTTCAGCCGTAACGGCATGTGCAGGCGCTTGAACGCCGCGTCCATTACGGACGTAATTGGCGCTGCTTTTCATTGGAGTCAATGAATAACGGCTCCAATTACGCCCAAAGAAGTGAGAGGTCGCTTCTTTGACACGGGTGTCTATTTACGCGCCGTCATTTGACAGCGGCGCGTAAATATACGCCTCGTGTGAACAGACAAACATCAGCCCATTGCTTTCAATGGGCAGATGTTTGTCAACGCTATCGAGGCGCATTTTTCGGACGTAATTCGGGGCAAAAACGCCCGAATTACGTCCGTAATTAGTGCGTGTGAACATACCCTAACTTGCACTGCAGCAAATGGAATCACCAAATGGCACATGACGTGATCATCTACAGACATAGAGTACATATTGTATGTGTGAAACTGTATTGTCCTTTAAACACTTGTTACGTACTTTTTTGTGAAAACATTTTCTCCTACTCTAAATGCTGCATACAATGGTATCAAATAAAATTGCATACATTACATTTATAGTAATGCAGTGAAACCTCCTAGAAACGACCACCCAAAATTGCAGTGAAAAAATTATCTTCTATTGGGTGGTTCACTCAAAGAGGACCCATATGCTTAGGACAGAAGTCCCCAACTTTTGGTACCTTGTGAGCCACAGTCAGCTTTGCGTGACTGTTGAGAGCTACGTTCAACTAAAAAATGGAGTGGTGACATATTAAAAGGTTAAATTTGGCGCTCATCGCATTTGAAAACAGATATTATACCATCCAAATTAGTGCTGGTTCCGAGCCACTGGTTGCGACAACTTGCATCAAATATAAGTGAATTGAAAATCTGTCACAAAAAAATCTGGTCTACATCAGAGAAAGTCTTCTTAAAGGGTTAGTCTTTTGGAGAGGTTCACTGTATTACCAGGGGATTTAGCTTGTCAAAATGAGTTTTTTACCCTGAGTGGAAAGCAGGGGGGCTCTCTGGCACAGCTGGTATCGCAATCCACACCTTCAAGGAAAGTTGACCTTGCAGGAGTCTCAGGAGAGAGATCAAGGTCATGATCGGTCCATTGTCCCCATTGCATGAAGATTAGTGCTCGGCCACTGTCTAGGGTGATATTTTCAGTAGGGAATCTGACGATTTCATTGGATACTTGACGTGCCTAATAAGAAAGAGATGTATGATCATCAATCATTATTTTCTAGGATTTTCATATTGCTGCAATTAACCTGTTTTTTCTCATGGAGTCATGAAGCATTGTACCAGAGGAAGAGCATTATAATAAATATCATACCAGGGGGAGACGGAATCCATTAATTCTACGATTTTCAGTCCAGCCACGAGGAAGTGACATGCCATCCTCATACTGCGCAGGCAGCAGACGCGTAAACCCAGTGTTGGAAGCACCAAGAGTGGAATCTCTCCTTCAAACATACAATGAGAAAAATTCACTCAACAACTTTTAATGCAGGATTTTTAACTCTGTTTCAAATTTATCTACTATTCCTTTTTGGAGAACTTGGTGATGACTTCTCACCTGTTATTGCACTCTCCAGTAATGGTGCGGTATTGAGTGTTCTGACAAGCTTTTGGAAGGTGTTGAGTTGCGCAGCCTGAAATCTTAGAAATAGTATCCATCTGGTTCTTTGTTAAAATATCTGAAATGAAAGATTTATCAATAATGTCAATTAAATGGGTTGTCTGAGATTAGAAAAAAGGGGACTGTTTCTTCACCCCAGAAACGGCATCACTCCTGTCTATGGGCAGTTTATATTATTGTAGCAAAGCCCCTTTTAAGGGAATGTTGCTGAGCTGCAATACCAGTATAAGGTTTGCGGGTGGAAGATCATTTAACACTTCACTCAAAAGTGAAAGCTTAAGTTACAGGAATATAAGAGAGAAGCTTGGGTACCTGAAATATTGAATGGACGGTCATAGAAGTATTTGGCTTTTCCTGACAGGAGCTGGAGTGTGGTGCCCATGTAATCAGCTGCTCGTATAGCGTTTCTGCTTCCGGCAACAGGCTGCTTGAAGTAAGCCATGAGGTCACGGGCATCAATCGTCCGCTTCCTTAAGCGTTCTTTCAAACTGGGTAATAGAATAATACGTTAACTTTCTCCAAATGGAGTTGTAGTGAAAGTCAATATCCAACCATGAATACCATTTTGCTTTTTTTAATCCCAGCAGATCCATAATTCGGTGCTGATTAATTTCTGACTAAACCTTTATACATATATATACACCAACAGAATAATGGGACAAAGTCAGTGGCGTAACTACCGCCGTAGCAGCCGTAGCGGCTGCTACGGGGCCCGCGGCATGAGGGGGCCCGTGTCGCCCGCCGGCACGGGCCCCCACCATGGCCGGAGGCTCTGCTGGCTGCCGCTATGGCTGCTACAGCGGGACGCACTGAACACTATGGCAGAGCAGGGAGGTATCTCCCCACTCTGCCATTAAACAAAAGACATGTATCCCCTATCCACAGGACAGGGGATACATGTGTGATCGCTGGCATTGATAGGGAGAACGGGGGACTGAAAGTCCCCTGGAGTTCTCCATCACAAACCTCGGACTTCCGGGGTCTGTGTCGGCAGCTCCGTAGAAATGAATGGAGCGCCGGTCGCGCTTGTGCGCATGCGTGAAAAGCGCTCCTTTCATTTTTATTGAGCTGCGCAGACGCCGGAAGTCAGAGGTTAGTCATGGAAAACTTGGGGGGACTTTCAGTCCCCCGTTCTCCCTATCGCTGCCAGCGATCACACATGTATCTCCTATCCTGTGGATAGGGGATACATGCCTTTTGTAGGACACACTGTAGGTCGCATTTTTTTGGGAGGGGGGAAGCTGTATGCCGTTCCCTACAGGGGGGGGGACTGTATGGCATTCCCTACAGGGGGGACTGTAGAGAACGCCATACAGCCCCCCTGTAGATAATGCTATACAGCCCCCTCTGTAGATAACGCCATACAGCGCCCCTGTAGATAACGCCATACAGCCCCCCTGTAGATAACACCATACATCCCCCTGTAGATAACGTCATACAGCCCCCACTGTAGAGAACGCCATACAGCCCCCCCATGTAGATAACGCCATACAGAGTTCCCCCTGTAGATAACGCCATACAGCCCCCCTGTAGATAACGCCATACAGCCCCCTCTTTAGATAACGCCATACATCCCCCCTGTAGATAGTCATACAGCCCCCTCTGTAGATAACGCCATACAGCCCCCCTGTAGATAACGCCATACAGCCCCCCTGTAGATAACGCCATACAGCCCCCCTGTAGATAGTCATACAGCCCCCTCTGTAGATAACGCCATACAGCCCCATCTGTAGATAACGCCATACAGCCCCCTCTGTAGATAACGCCATACATCCTCCTGTAGATAACGCCATACAGCCCCCTCTGTAGATAACACCATACAGCCCCCCTGTAGATAGTCATACAGCCCCCTCTGTAGATAACGCTATACAGCCCCCCTGTAGATAACGCAATACAGCCCACCCTGTAGATAACGCCATACAGCCCCCCCTGTAGATAACGCCATACAGCCCCCTCTGTAGATAACGCCATACAGCCCCCCTGTAGATAGTCATACAGCCCCCTCTGTACATAACGCCATACAGCCCCCCTGTAGATAACGCCATACAGCCCCCTCTGTAGAGAACGCCATACAGCCCCCCTGTAGATAACGCCATACAGCCCCCTCTGTAGAGAACGCCATACAGCCCCCTTTGTAGATAACGCCATACAGCCCCCCTGTAGATAGTCATACAGCCCCCTCTGTAGATAACGCCATACAGCCCCCCTGTAGATAGTCATACAGCCCCCTCTGTAGATAACGCCATACAGCCCCCCTGTAGATAACGCCATACAGCCCCCTCTGTAGAGAAAGCCATACAGCCCCCTTTGTAGATAACACCATTCAGCCCCCTCTACAAAGGGGGCTGTTTGGCGTTATCTACAGGGGGGGGGCTGTAAAAAAGGCACTATCTACAAGGGGGGGTTGTGTGACACCCTGGGGAGGGGGGGCCCCAGTCAAAAGTTTGCTATGGGGCCCAGTCTTTCCTAGTTACGCCCCTGGACAAAGCACCACAGTATAGAAGAAATATAAAAAAAATCTTTATTAACGTAGATAGCACATTTAAAAAATGGAGTCCCACAATGGATAAAGCGACATCACCAGAATGGAACCTATAGAAACAAAGTACAGGTATGTCCAAGGAATCTGATATATATATAATAAGTAACCAAAATAAAGTGCTACGTGCTGAAGGCTACAAAGTTGCATAAGTACATGTCAAATATATAGTAAAAATACACAAAACAGTTCAGAAGTATATAGGGGTTTGGGTAACAGGCAGCGTGTACATAACATATGTAAATAAATAAATAAATACATCAAGTAGTATACAATGCATACTCATCTGTATGTTGCAAACTGGGATGGCGCCTACCCGACACGCGTTTCGGCACAGTCTTCGTCTGGGGTTGGCGTCATGCTCACAGGTGCAGTGGTATATGGTATATTGACCAATCAGAGGGTCATGTGTCCTTCCAGCAGGATGTCTGAAGACTTACATCGCAACATGAGCCGCAATGCTGGCCATCTCCCTTTATAGGGCTACCGCATCTCCCGGCATCTGACATCACGAACGTGATTACATCATCATGCCTACATAGCATGTGTGGTGCCCGGCAAATATCCTCATTGAGCACTACACTCTATATAATATGTAACCACATGTTTTTTTTTCACTTTTTTAATGGTTCATTGCACACTTACAATATTTTTAAAATTGTTATCCTGTTTATAGTGTATCTGGATGTTATTGTACCTTTTACTATGTATTTGCCTGTCCTTAATATACTGTCAACTATATATATTATATTCTATTTGGGTTGTTTACATTGTCCATTCTTTATTGTCTGCCTTTCCCAGACAATCTGATGCGTGCGCATGCGCTGACACATGCAACCTCACTCGGTCTCTGTATCCAGGTAACGGCGTTCTGACGTCACGTGCTATGTAAGTCATGTGACGGCGTGATGATGTAACCACGTTTCGTGACGTCAGATGCCCGGGAGACACGGTTGTCTCATACAGGGAAATGGCCAGCATTGCGGCTCATGCCGCCATGTAAGTCATCAGACATGTGTTGCGGGGAGGATAGAGAACCCTCTGATTGGTCAATGTACCATATATCACTGCACCAGTAAGGCGATGACGCCACCTCCAGACGAATGCTGCGCGTCAGGCTTGGTGCCATCCCGGTTTGCAACGTACGGATGGGTATGCATTGAGGCATTGTATACAACTTGATGTATTTATTTATTTACATATGTTATGTACACGCTGCCTGTTACCCATACCCCTATATACTTCTGAACTGTTTTGTGTATTTTTGCTATATATTTGACACATGTCCTAATGCAACTTTGTATCCTCCAGCCCAGAGCACTATATTTTTGTTACTTATGATACATATACCAGTTGCCTTGGTCATACATTGTTTCTGTATGTTCAATTCCGGTGATGTCGCTTTATCCATTGTGGGACTCAATTTTTAAAATGTGCTATATATGTTAATAAAGTTAAAAAAAAATGTATATTTTTTTCTACACTGTGGTGCTTTGTCCCATTATTCTGTAGGTTTATACATTTTGGTTAGATGGGATGCCCCCTCTACTGGTCCTTATGTAGTTGCTTGAGTTGATTTATAACTGTTATAATATCTCTATACATTGCCAGCTTCTGTTATCTATATGTTAGCATGTAAATATTGTATAACAGAGTTATACAAGCATAGGTCTAACTGTGTTATTTGGGTGCCTTATGGCAATGATACAGTATATAATCACTGTATCACTGTATGATTGTATCGGACTCATAGACTTTCTATTCAGCCTGTACACTGCTCGCTCAGCTTTCCAAGGAAAGACGAGCACAGCCAATCAGAAATGAAGCGGCTCAGCGCTCACCGGAGTGCTTCTGCCGCTTTGATTTAGCGATCGGTGGGGATCTCAGTGCTCAAACTCCCACCGATCAAAACTTCTGACATGTCACTATTGCATGTCATAAGTTTTATGAAACTACAGGTACACTTTAACATCCTGTTCCATTTTTTATATTTGGATGCTGTCATTTATGACTAAGTATTATTACCATGTCTTGCATAATTACTTATAAAACATCCATCTGCATAACCCACAGTGTCACTGTATTTTATGCTTACATTTGGCGTGTGTTTTTATAGGCCGTATCTACCAGGTGTTTGGCCTCCTTTGCACAGCTTACAATAAAGTCATTATTCAGTTCCTCAATTCCATCTGCAAAACAAAATAAAAACAAACATGAAAATAGGTTTAATGATCGGGCCTGAAAAGGTCTTAATGACCAGCTAAATTTTTCCGTTTTTACCTCTCTGCATTTCAGCAGCCATAACTTTTTTATTTTTTCATTGACGTGGCCGTATAGGGCCTTGTTTTATGCAGGAAAAATTGTATTTTTTTTTTTTATAGTTTGGAGTTAGAAAAAATTTATTTTTACTGCGCAAATATAAGAAAAAATGATTCTCGGAAACGTTTTTCTTGTTTTTTTTTTTATCCCGTTCAAGTTTCACGCTATATAACCCGTTAGGTTAATTCTTCTGGTTATTACGGTCTTTTAAATACCTAATATGTGTAGGTTTATGCAAAATAATAACTTTTTCTTCTTTTTTTTTTTTTGTTAATTTTTTTAAATCCCATTAAGGGATAACTTTATTTATAACTTTATTTTTTACTTGCAATGTATTAGCATACTTCTGTATGCTAATACATCATACTATGTCACTATGACACAGGCTGCTGTTAGGGCAGCACTTAGTGTGCCCGAACAGCATGCTTACTGAACAGACAGCCCTGGGGTCCTTTGTAGGTCCCCAGGGCTGACTGCAGTGGGATTCCCCGATGTTTGATCACGTCACCGGGTTTCTGATGACGAGATCAAAACGGGGAGTTCCCTTTGATCTTGCCGCGGTCACGGACTATGACGATCAAAGGGTTAAACTGCTGGGGTCCGAATGTTTTCCGACCCCAGCTGTATCCAGCAGGCTGCTCTAAGATCAGGAGCATTTAGTTACAGCTCCTGCTTAGAGGATGAGCGCTCACAGGAGCGCTCATCAGCCTCTTCTACAGCGACACCAAAAGACGTCGCTGTAGAATAAGGACGTGCACAGCCTGCCGTCAAAAGACAGTGGGTGGTCATTAAGGAGTTAAGTACAGCTTATTTTGCATGGAAATTACACAAGGAGACTGTAAATGTGATATCACTATATAAAGTTTATTATTGGAGTAAGTACCTATATGTGTTTGAACGGTCCCCAGGTAAGGGCATCAAACCTCACAAGTACTTTAATTATTTTTTATTTTCATTATGTTGCCCAGCTCTGTACAGCATCTCTGTCTTCATACTGCCAGGGCTTTCTGTGGGCGGGATTACCATGTAAAGGACAAAACTTCCCATGATTCCCTTCCCCTCTCACATACATCACTTATATTTACATACCCCTAATAAAATTTGTAAGGTAGTACTGTAATTACTCACTGTCTGCTGCTGAAACAGAGCCCTGCTATTCTGCTGCTAGATTCTGCATGATCTGTTGCCCAGCATGTGAAACACAATCCCTCCAGAGACAGGGCAGGAGGGAGAGAGCAGGGAGCAGTGGAGATAAGAGGTGTGTGATGTGTGATATCCTGTACTACAGGGAGGGGGAGAGGGGAGATAACCAGGTGTTCAGTGTAGGTAATGTCACGCAAGCAGGAGACAAACGCCAGGAGAATGGTCATGTGAGACTGGCATACAGAGGTATTTTAGCTACAGAGAGTAAATGAGTAAGTGACTAATCTTACTGAAGTTAAACCATCTGTACACAATTTTTAATGACTGGAAAGTCCCTTTTTTGTTATGGATATACAGAGACCATGTAGCAGCCAAAAAAGCTGTTACAGTCCCTTTATCAAAAGGAGAGGGGGAGGGCTAAAGTTGTACCCAGAGTCTGCTCTTGCACAATGATACTGTAAAATGAACATACTGAAAACTTTTTGAGACACTTCTGAGAAACTTCTGCAGTTGCTTTAAGGCTGGATTCACACGGGCATGTTCGGTCCGTAAAGGACGGAACTTATTTTGGCCGCAAGTCCGGGACCGAACACAGTGCAGGGAGCAGCGGCTCCTAGCATCATAGTTATGTACGACGCTAGGAGTCCCTGCCTTGCTGCGGAACTACTGTCCCGTACTGAAAACATGATTACAGTACGGGACAGTTGTCCCGCAGCGAGGCAGGGACTCCTAGCGTCGTACATAACTATGATGCTAGGAGCCCGGCTCCCTGCATTGTGTTCGGTCCGGGACTTGCGGCCGAAATACGTTCCGTCCTTTACGGACCGAACATGTGTGAATCCAGCCTGAGGGTATGTTCACACGCTTAACAAAAAACTTCTGAAAATACGGAGCTGTTTTCAAGGGAAAACAGCTCCTGATTTTCAGATGTTTTTTGAGCAACTCGCGTTTTTCGCAGAGTTTTCGCTGCGTTTTTTACGGCCGTTTTTGGAGCAGTTTTCAATAGTCTATGAAAAACGGCTCCAAAAACATCCCAAGAAGTGTCCTGCACTTCTTTTGACGAGCCGTCATTTTACGCGCCGTATTTTGACAGCGACGCGTAAAATTAAGGCTCGTGGGAACAGAACACCGTAAAACCCATTGAAAGCAATGGGCAGATGTTTGTAGGCGTATTAAGGGGCGTTTTTTCAGGCGTAATTCGAGGCGTAAAACGCCCGAATTACGTCTGAAAACACTGCGTGTGAACGTACCCTAAGAGTTTAATCCTATTCATGAAGCCATTTGTAACTGCATTGCATTCTGTCCCTGAGATTGCAGGACACAATTTTTAGGGTACTTTGACATGGGGTAATTATAGTGCAAGACAGAGTAGTACCATTACAGCACTACGGCAAAACTGCATGTAAACACATACAGTTTTTGCTCCAACCGTGGTAAAACTGCAACAAAGAAACACATGTATGTACAGTGACGTGTAAGGACAGGTTCATACATTCCCGATTCCACTGTGGACCTTGAATTTCAGTTTATTGTTGCTTAACTTTTGTAGTTGGCACCTAGACCTTGCTAAGATTATCTAGGCCTGCAATAATGGAGAATTATAAGGGTATGTGCACACACACTAATTACGTCCGTAATTGACGGACGTATTTCGGCCGCAAGTAGTGGACCGAACTCAGTGCAGGGAGCCGGGCTCCTAGCATCATACTTATGTACGATGCTAGGAGTCCCTGCCTCTCCGTGGAACTGCTGTCCCGTACTGAAAACATGATTACAGTACGGGACAGTTGTCCTGCAGAGAGGCAGGGACTCCTAGCAGCGTATATAACTATGATGCTAGGAGCCCGGCTCCCTGCACTGTGTTCGGTCCGGTACCTGCGGCTGAAATACGTCCGTCAATTACGGACGTAATTAGTGTGTGTGCACATACCCTAATGATAATATAAAGCTGGGTTTACACACACAAATTTCAGAACCATTGGACTGAGGCCTTATTCACATGGACGTGTCCGTTTTGCGTGCGCAAAACGTCCGTGCGTCATCAGCATATGGTGCGTGGCTGCGTGATTTTCGCACAGCCGGCATCATTATAACACTCTGTTTTTATGTTTACAAACAGAAAAGCAGGAGGTGCTCTTCTGTTTTCATTCATTTATTTTACTACTGTAGCGCGCATCACGCGCGGCACCCGGAAGTGCTTCCATGTGCCGAGCGCGATTTGCACGCACCCATTGACTTCAATGGGTGCGTGCTGCGCGAAACACGGGCAAGTATAGGACATGTCGTGAGTTTTACGCAGCGGACATAGGCTGCGTGAAATTCGCTGACAGACTGGACGGCCCCATTCACTAACATAGGTCCGTGCGACGTGCGTGAAAATCACGGACATATAACACGTTCGTGTGAATAAGGTCTAATAACAATATCTGGACAGTCCGTCAGCTCATCTGAGCAGACGGCAGGCCATTTAAGCTGAGTGCAAAGATTTTCACCTTTATTTTGTGCAAACGAAATGCTTGTTATGAAAGGGACAAACACAAACATATATTTCCCACAATATCACAGAAAATTTCTTGTATTGTGCAAAGTTTTGTGCCTTTGCATTGCCCCACATACGGATGGTAGAGTAAACGCTGCAATTATACTAATATTCACAAATGACAGAGAAAAATTCTGAAGCCTCAAAAATAACTGTTTTGACAGATAGAGTAGCTTTCCATCAGTTGGTATTGATTGTTTTTAGTAATATAGACAAAATGATAACCACTAATAACTTTAAAATCATTTGTATGAGATTAGAAAATACGGTCTGCTTTTTCCAGAAACGGCTTCACACCTGTCCATGGGCTGTTTCTGGTATTGTGGCTCAGCCCTATTTAGATGTACGGGGCTCAGCCGCAATACCAGTCACAGCCCATGAACAGGAGTGGAGCTATTTCTGCGAATAAAGAGAATCTTTTTTTTGAATCTCAGGGAGTCCTTTATAATAATGATAATCATTATGTCTATAGTCAGCTTAAAGGGGTTATGTGGGGACCAAAAATTATTCGCAGTGTACTCATTATAGTATGTGAGTACACTGCTAATATACATTCTGGTCTCCCGTTGCGCTGATTCTGCAATTTTCATAGCTTTTTATAGTGCTGCCTGGGAACCAGAAGTCTAGTTATACAGTCTTCTTTGATGACGATACGACTGTTCGTCATGTGACCAAGTCCTGTGGTACTCTATGTAATCGCTATACTACTGCTTGTACATAGAGTATAGCGGGGCCGGTCACATGACGAAGAGTCGTATCGTCATCAAAGAAGTCTGTATAACTAAACTTCCGGTCCCCCTACAGCGTTATGGAAATCTTAGAATCAGCGTGATGGGGGACAGGAATGTATATTAGCAGTGTACTCACATACTGCAGTGGGTACACTACTAATAATTTTTGGTCCCCACATATCCCCTTTAAATAAATTATCCAGGTCTGATATGTCTCAAATTTCGGTGTGGAAACCCACCCAGTGGCAACGATCGCACACAGTTTTTATATTTGGTGCAGTTTGGTGCAGTTGTTTTTTAGCCAAACCTCCGAAGTGGATACAAAAGGAAGGAAAGTTATAGAGACTGCTGGATCTCCTTCCTTTTGTGTCCACTCCTGTCTTTGGATAAAAAAAAAACTGAGCCACAAACTGCAAGAAAACTGTAACTGGTTATAACCATCTAATCATTTCCCATTAAAACAAAAAACATTCAAAATATAAATTCAGATCTCAGACCACCATCCAGGTGATCAATCTGTTTGATTGGAACCTTTATTTTACATCGTAGTAAAAGTACTTAATAGATCAAAACTATCAGTAAATAATGAAAATAATATCTATATACCGTAGTAAGAGGATGAACTGGTGTGTATCAGTGCCAAGGCCAGCAATAGCCAAATGCCAGTGTGCCGAGAAGCCATTCTGTGGAAGAAAAGAAAGATAAAAGATGCTGAATTCACATGAAAAAGAAATATGGGATAAAAAAAAAAAACCTGATCGTCACTCACATCACTGGTCCTCTGTACTGGTCACCCAGTTGCCTTATCCTAATTTATAATGTTGCATTGGAGGGCACCAGTGAATGCAGAACACCCAGGGGAAGGCTTTATTCTATAGAACGCCCATGCATTTAGGAATCGTGACTGTTGAGACAGAGGGGTTGTGACACAGGAAATATCTGCTCATTTGCCTAACAAGGTTTTTCTATGGCAAAACAACTGTAATGGTGTTTAGAGTCGAACGTTTGAAATAAAATTTGATGATAAGGTAAAGTAAAAGTTTTCATTTAATAGTTTACCCTGCACATATGGACAACAAAAACATTGCCATAATCTGGGGTGGCAGTTGTGCTAAACTCAGAATGCGGGCAATCATTATTTTTTTTAGGTATAAGCACCACCTGACCCCCACACTATTATATAATTTATATTTTGTCCCAGAAAATTGGATCTATAATAGTATAATGTTTTTAATACCTCAAAATAATACATATAGTCACTAAATAATACTGACCTATATCTTACTTCACCATACCTTGACCAAAAAATTCTACCACACGGTGGCTAAAGACAGTGCCATGCAGGCCATCTGCGGGGCATTATCACAATGCAGACCATGCAAGGGAATACAGTACTGACCAGGCGCGGCCAAAGGCACAATAATTAAATGACTCATGTTCAATGTCTTGCAATTATTCGGTTTCCCTTTTTTCCCGAAGGCTACTTCCATCCATGTCTCGACTCTGCGGAGCATGACGCATAGACATCTTTTGTTTCTCTCTCTTTTTCAGAACAACCCCACCCGCTCTGGCAGCATAAAACCCCCACTCCATAGCAGCGTATACACAGGCAAATGGTTTAGATACCGGAGTAACCAATTAAAATTCAAACTGTAGTGTCCCAAAATAGACACGGTGCCCCATGGCAATGACAGCCACGCTGCTACCCCCAGAATCAGTTCCCGGTGACGTTGCTCCAGACACAGTCTGTATTCAATTGTATCTGCTTCTTGAGGACGTGGATACAATTCAGAGCAGTGTTGATTGGGGATATTTGCTACTGACAATGCTGTCTGACAAAGAAAGTGGACAGGTAGTAAATGGAGACCTTGGGAAAGATTCACTAAGCAAAATCCCCCATTTATCAATTTATTTACACAAGTTTTTGGCACAAAATACATTGAAAATACGGTGCTCGGGTAGATCACCAGTATTACGAAGCCTCTGCACCCCTTCCTTCAATGCCAGGCCATGTGAGCCAAGCTGATAAATTTAGCGCAATTTGTGCAATTTTTTCCAACTTGTAAACTAATTTACACCATGATACTGTAGATAGATCTCCCTGTTTTTTTTTTTTTTTATGTTGTTACTTTAGTACTCAGGGTATTTTTGTTGTCTAAATTCTCTATCGCAAACACACAAAGGAGGTCCAATAAACGTATCAGTACATTTTTGGGGTGTGGGAGGAAACCGGTGTACCGAAGGAAACCCACTCAAATTTGGTTACAATTACAAAATCCTACAATATACATTGTTGTTGCAAAGGGAAAAAGTTTCTTCCGCTAACATGATTTAATTTGCTTTTTAAAGAGGATCTACCGGAAAAAAAATGTAAGTATCAGTTAGTGTACATTAAAATGTGAAAACTGAAGAGATTCTGATGACAATATTTTGCTTTCTTAAGCTTTGTTCACATCTGCGTCGGATGAACCGTTTAAAGCCTATGTCGCAGATCTGATCCAAAATACATAAAAAAAAGTAGCGCAGCAAGTCAAAGGGTCCCATCGGTTGTCGTTGGTGTGCGTCATGCGATGGATCTGGCACTTCCATTTTTTTTCTTTGTTCTGCACCAATGATGATGCAGAACAACAGAAACCCTGAGCACAGATGTGAACGAAGCTCTACCATTGCCATTTCTGTCAGGCGCAGTGTTATCATGGAGATCTTGTGTGGGCTCAAATCACTTAAAGGGAATGTGTTGCCAGCAAAACATGTTTTTTTTTTTTTTAGTTAAACAATTAGTGTATAGGTAATTAAACATTGTTCTAATTTTTTTTTTTTTTTCACGAGTCAGGAAATATTATAAATTGGATTCAATTGGATTCTAATTTATAATATTTCCCATTGCTGGTCACTAGATGGAGCCATTCCCAAAATTGCAGCATTGCATGTGGTAAAGCAACCACATTGCTTTATGCTGCAAAATTGGGTAAAAAGCCCTCGCTCTAGTGAGCTCTCAGCATCCTCCCTCCTTTATCCTGGCTAGTGCCGGGAGAAACGAGGGGTTTGAACGGTCTAACCTCCTACACTGTGTGTCGCCATTTTTTGAGCTGTGTAGAAGGTTTACATACAGTAGTAAACACACACTGAAACACAAACATACATAGAAATCCCTTACCTGCTCCAGTCGCCGCCGCTCCCTCCGGTCCATCCGCTCCGTCTGCTGCCGCTGCTCCATGTGCACAAGTCCGGAAGCCGCGACCGGAAGTAGTAATCTTACTGTCCGGCCGCGACTTCCGGTCCACAGGAAAATGGCGCCGGATGGCGCGCATTTAAAATTGAACTGTGTGGGAGCGGCGCATGCGCCGTTCCCACACAGCGGCGTACATGTTAGTGGATGGAACGGGCCCCGTTCGCAGTCCCTATGGGACTGGAGCTGCCGTATTCCATGTCTGTATGTGTCGTTAATCGACACATACAGAAATGGAAAAAAAAATGGCAGCCCCCATAGGGAAGAAAAAGTGTAAAAATAAGAAAAAGTAACACACAAACACACAAATTAATCCAAACGTTTTTAATAAAGCACTAACATCTTGAACATATTAAAAAAAAATTTGTGGTGACACTGTTCCTTTAATACAACTGTATCTACTTTTTACCTGGTTTAACTAAAAGTTATATGTGTGTATATATGTGGGGATCAGAGAATTTGATGAAAAGGTTCTATACAGGCCTCCATGATAACACTGCACCTGATAGAAATAAGAACATGTTGTCATCAGAACCTGGCAGTAGTGCAGCATTAGGTTAAAGACTATGTACACCTTTGAAATCGTTTTGTTTTTTTATGAAAATGTCTATCTGGCCGGTTCATAACTGAGATGTGATCAATAGCAGCTCGATCCTGCATATCAGAGACACGCACGACCTGCTGACACTAAACCCCTCAGTCCTGCTGACCTGACGGATTCAGGTCTTAGCGCTAGATAAAGCTGCTCTGTATACAGGATACAAAGCAGCTGTATCTCAAAAAGTTAAAATAATTTTAAATAAAAAGTATTTAGAAAGTTGCACCAAACACACTGATAGGCTATGTTCACACGGAGTATTTTGGGGGAGGAATATCTGCCTCAAAGCTCCAAACGGAATTTTGAGGCAGATATTCCTCCCCCAAAATACTCCGTGTGAATAGCAATTATCGCGCCGTTTTTCGCCCGCGGCCATTGAGCGCCGCGGGCATAAAACACGCTTTCTCCTGCCTCCCATTGAAGTCAATGGGAGGTCGGACGCGGAAGCGCCCGAAGATAGGGCATGTCGCTTCTTTTTCCCGCGAGGCAGTTTTACTGCTCGCGGGAAAAAGACGCCGACGCCTCCCATTGAAATCAATGGGAGGCGTTCTCGGGCCGTTTCTGCCGAGTTTTGCGACGCGGTTTCCGCGTCAAAAAACTCGGCAAAAGACCCCGTGTGAACATAGCCATAGACATTTTTATAAAAACAAAAAAAAAACTATTTCAAAGGTTTACATAGCCTTTAAGTCCACACGGGTCTGATTTGCTGCAGATAATTTCAGCAGCAAATTCACAGCAACAAATCCGGACTGAATTGTGTAGATTTTCCTGCAGATTTCATAAGAAGAAAAAGTAAGGGTATGTGCACAGACAAAATCAAAAACGTCAGAAAATCCAGAGTTGTTTTCAAGGGAAAAAACAGCTCCGGATTTTCAGTTGTTTTTTAAGCAACTCGCGTTTTTCGTGGGGTTTTTTACGACCGTTATTGGAGCTGTTTTTCTATAGTCAATGAAAAACGGCTCCAAAAACGGCTCAAGTAGCGACATGCACTTCTTTTTCGCGGGCGTATTTTTATGCGCCGTTTTTTGAAAATGAGGCGTAAAAAAACGCCCCTTCGGAACAGAACGCCGTATTTCCCATTGAAATCAATGGGCAGATGTTTGTAAGCGTCCTGCTTCCGTTTTTTCAGGCGTTTTTCGAGGTGTATATGCTTTGAAATAAGCCTGAAAACACTACGTGTGCACATACTCTAAAGATTCATTCATTTCAAATCCGCAACACTACGATTTGATTGTGGATTTTTACTTCCCTATTGAAGTGAAAGGGGAAAATTTGCAACAAATTCGTGCTTATTCCACAACAGAAATTGACTTGCTGTAAATTTGAAAATCCGCACTGCAGGTCAATTTCTTAATGGAAAATTTCTGCAGCTGTGGATGAGAATTGTTAATGGTGTGAATTAACCCTTCAGCTTTAAGTGGGTTCACACCTGCGTCGGTGTTTACGTTGTTCTTCTCCGTCAGAGGAGCAAAACAAGGGAAATATCAGAACCGCCGGTTCCATTGTACATTGTTTAGCGCCAGCAGCCAATGGAACCCATTGACTACAATGGGTTCCTTCTGTTTTCCATTGGGGTGTGCCATTGTTTTACCGGATTCAATAGCACAGCATGCTGCACTATTGTTTCTGGTATTTTTGGCTGGATCTGCGATGAAGGCCCTTAATGCAGATGTGACTAAGGCCTAAGGCCTCCAACTTCAACAATCATATCTGAACAAAGAAATTAAATTAGAATAAACAGTTATCCCATTTTTAATAAACAGTAAGGGCACGTTCAGACATGGCGGAATTGCTGTGGAATTCCGCTGCGGACAGTCCACAGTGGAAATCTACAGCAGACAGTTTATCCATTGGTTTCAACACCTTTTTAATTAACTTCGTGCAGACGTTGCGGAAAACTCCACTGCGGAACATAGGCTGCGGTGCAGAATTTTCAGACCGCATCATGGACTGTCTGTTTCGGACTTGTTGCAGAATTTTCCCATTGACTTCAATGGAGTTTCAAAATTACGCAATGAAATCCGCAGATGTAATGTGTGTTGCGGATTTGCTGTATGTTGCGTTGCGGATTTCTTTCAGGAACAGGATATTTCATCATTCTGATGAGGAAGTGAAAACTTCAATTTTCGGCTTCCAGGCTTATTACATGAACACAGAGCTATTACCATGGGCAGATATAGGCGAATGGATATGGAAGTGTCCACCCTAATTAACATTGTAAGTAACTTTACATGTTTATGTCATGTTTTCACTAGTTTAGGCCTTATTTACACGAACGTATATTACGTCCGTGCTACGCGCGTGGAAATCACGCACGTCGCACGAACTTATGTAAGTCAATGGGGCCGTTCTGACAGCTCGTGATTTTCACGCAGCGTATGTCCGCTGCGTAAAACTCACAACATGTCCTATACTTGCCCATGTTTCGCACAGCACGCACCCATTGAAGTCAATGGGTGCGTGCAAATCGCGCACGGCACACGGAAGCACTTGATTCGCGTGTGATTCGCGCTACAGTTGTTAAAGAAGGGAAACATAAAAGCCCCTCCTTCTTTACTGTTTCGTAAACATCAAAACAGAGTGTCATAATGATGCCAGCTGTGGATAGGGGATGCATGTCTTTTGTAGGAACAAACCCTTCAGTGGCGTTGCGCTGTAGCAGCCACAGCGGCTGCTAGCGGAGCCTCCGGCCATGGGAGAGGGGGCCCGTGCCGGCGGGCGGCACGGGCCCCCTCAGGCTGCGGGCGCCGTAGCAGCCGGTACGGCTGCTACAGCGGTAGTTACGCCACTGCCTTGGAACCATGACAAACGCATACATTTTTCCCACTCATAGCCAATAAAAGGATAAAAAGAGTGGAGCAGCAAAGGCCACTTACTACTGTCTACTTGCTTCTTCTTCCAGGGTATGCCCACATTCAATCATATAAACACTGAGGCCATGTTCACACGTGGTGGAATTTTTCTGCTGGAAATGTTGGTGCAGATTCGGTGCAATTACGCAACGAATCTGCAGCAACATTTACATATTTGACAGGTAATTCAGACGTTGCAGAAATCACAGCGGACTTGCCACAGATTTCAGTTTTTGCATTGAAAAGGTTGAAATCCGCAGTGAAATTCCGCTTCTTCTCCGCAACGTCATGAGCATACTGCGGAGGGAAAATACTGCACCGCAGCCTGATTTCCGCACAGTTACTTTCTGCAACGTCTGAACTAAGTTTCCTAAAAATGTATAGAAACAAATGTAAAAAACGGCTGCTGCAGAAATCCACTGCGGACTGTCCGCAGCGGAAATCAACAGCAATTCCACCACGTCTGAATGTGCCCTTAGAGTATGTTCACACGGCTTATTTTCAGCAGTATTTCGGGCCTTAAACGGCCGACAAACCGGAAGCAGAACTCCTCAAAACATCTACCAAAAGTGGCCAAAAAAGGACAACTGGTGAGCTAGCAACAGGGTCATAGGCGCCCATGGCTCATTGATGCGTGTGGGGAGTGAAGGCTACCCCAACTTATCCGATCCCACAGAAAAGCTACTGTATCACATATTGCTGAAAAAAGTTACTGCTGGCTATGATAGAAAGGTGTCAGAACACACAGTGCATCACAGCTTGCTGCCTTTGGGTTTGTGTAGCCGTAGATCAGTCAGAGTGCCCATGCTGACCCCTGTCCACCGTCGAAAGTCCCTACAATGGGCATGTGAACATGAGAACTGGACCATGGAGCAATGGAAGAAGGTGGTCTGGTCTGATGAATCAAGTTTTATTTTACATCATGTGGATGGCCAGATGCAGGTACGTGACTTACCTGGGGAAGAGATGGCACCAGGATGCACTATTGGAAGAAGGCAAGCTAGTAGAGGCAGTGTGACACTCTGGCCAATGTTCTGCTGGAAAATCTTGGGTCCTGGCATTCATGTAACACGTACCACCTACCCAAACATTGTTGCAAACCAAGTACACCCTTTTATGGCAATGGTATATCGTAATGGCAGTGGCCTCTTGCAGCAGGATAATGCGTCCTGCCACATTGGAAAAATTGTTCAATAATGGTTTGAGGAATATGACGAAGAGTTCAAGGTGTTGACTTGGGCTCCAAATTTCTCAGATCACAATCCGATGGAGCATCTGTATGATGTGCTGATATAACAAGTTTGATCCGATGCTAGGAGGCCCCTTGCAATATACAGGACCTAAAGGATCTTCTGCTAACGTCTTGATGCCAGATACCACAGGATTCCATTAGAGGTCTTGTATAGTCGATGCCTCGATGGGTCAGCAAGAGGGGGACCTACACAATATTAAGCAGGTGATTTTAATGTAATGGCTGATCGGTATATATATATATATATATATATATATATATATATATATATATATATATATATAGGTATCAGCACAAAGAGCAATTTTGAGACTGGTACCCGGTTGCTGACTATTCTACTGATCATCTTGTTACTGCATATTTGCTGCACCACTGAATTTCAGGGACAATAAATTAACCCCTTGGAGACAATTATTGTATTTATTATTTTCGTTCTGTATTCCGAGAGCCATCCTATTTTTTTTTTCTCCTGTCGACATAGCCTAATAAATAATCACAAAGTTTCAAGCATGATCAGAAAAACCCCAAACCATAGACATGAATTCTTGAGCACTGGATGTCAAGTAGCAGTTTGTAAAAATGGTTATGTAAAGAGTGAAATTGTAAAGACCCCTCCATCACACACTTAACATGGACCCAAGCTTTTTGTCATTTTTAGAAATTACTATGTAAATGGCTGTATACATTTAGCTCTCTGAAAATGGAACTCAGAACTTAATTGATATCCTTTGAAGACTGAAGAATTTAGGAAAATGAGCAAACCAGTTCTATATATATCCCATCTATATACAACGTAGGTTGGAATTTTGTATCTATTCTTCTGATATTTCTTTTCTGCTTCCTTGAGAGGCTCAATAATATTTGAGGAACATTCTCATTATATTTTATTGAATGACATTATTTACAAAGGGTAAGGAACCTTGAGGTTGATAGATTTAGAAATGTAATGTTCATAAGTCAGCCACAAACACAAGAGAAGACTGGAATGGTCCAGTTGGATGACCACAAATTTCAACATCAATATTGACACACAGATATAAGGAAACTCTGCTAGTATAATATTCTATGAAATTTCATGTAGAAAGAAAACAGTTGACTCTGTGTACACTGTCACAATCCAGCATCATGTTCTAAAGGTATTCACAGAAAGAATAGCGCTCTGTCTCTCTCTATCTATCTATCTATCTATTGGAAAATGAAAAATATTTGGTTGACCGCATCATACATAAGATTTAAGTCTAAATGGCCTGCCCAATTGTTAAGAAATATTTTGCTAATCGTAAAGAATTGTGGTGTATACACCTCTGATCTATACAACCATTTGTTTTTTTCTTTGCTTCAATGCATCTAAAATGAAGCAACTTTAAATATAATCTTGATGAAAAACTTCTTATTTTTTATTTACAACTCTTGTGTTTCATGGTAACAGACTACAAACAAACTCTGTGCAGTCTGAAACTGCAGCCATAAGTTACTTTTACACGGTCCGACCTGGGCCGTGTAAACGAGCACCGATCAATGAGACAGCTCGTTGATTGGCGTCGTTTTCCCCTTTCACAAGGAGCTAGTATGGGGATAAGCGCTTATTAACCATAATATTTTCAGTGTTTCAAACAATATGATCAACTGATGAATGCACGTTTGCTCGTTCATCAGCTGATCATTGCCCTGTTTAGACAGGGCAATTATCGGGATAATTGGCCAGTATAAAAGGGCCTATACTCCCTTCCCTCTGAATCTTTGGGGGGGAGTATGATTGGAAGATCAGAGTTTGTTTGCTTGACGCATAAATCTGCATAGGAGCTGTAGACATAAAGCATTAGGAATTTTTTTAATCAAGACTATTTAAAGTTTCTTTATTTTTCATTGTCGATACGATACATAGCAATAAAAAAAAATTGGCGGTAAAGGTGGAGATAAGGAAAGGATCGTTGAAGTATACACATACATTTGTTTTCTCTATTTTTACTTGGTTTAACCATCAGATACTAGATGCACGCTATACGTTAAAAGATTTGTCTCACCTTTAATATGACAGCCCTCTTTAATGTATAGAGCGAGTCCTGCTCCTGGCACCCCAGCAAAAAAATTAAAATATTTTGCTGGGAGAAGCAGCAGGTAGCCAGACATTTGCTCTGCTGCATCCACTGCCGAGGAAAATGTAATATGAATGGATGAATCAGATGAATGGCTGTCCATGTATTATAGTATGCCAAAGTATGTCAGAGTAGCAGCCTCTCTTACAGAGCAGTCCCCCCTCTACGATGTCCATATGCCCTAACAGAGCATATGGACAGGAGGTGCCTTCATACGACAACCTCTTTAAAGAGTGACTACACTTTCAGCAAACTTTTGACATGTCATAGAGACATATCAAAAGTTTGGATTTGTGGGGTCCGGGAGCTGAGACTCTCACCATGGCTAAAACGAAGGTGCAGAAGCACTCAGCTGAGCGCTTCTCACCTTCGGCTGTGATCAGTGCTCCCCGGTAGGTTGAAGACAGCTCTTATAGACGTTCTATGTGAGCCGTCTTCAGCTTGATGAGAAGCGCTGAACACAGTCGAAGGTGCAAAGCACAAAGCACTTCGCTTCGACAATGGTGGGGGTCTCAACACCCGGACCCCTACGGATCCAACTTTTGATATGTCCATATGACATATAAAAAGTTTGCTGAAAGTGTAGTCACTCTTTAACTGTGCTAAAGGGTCTACCTGAAAGAGCATAAGATGAACTCAGGATCCTTAATCATGGAAATAGGGAAATACGTTCTACATCACATTTTTCAGATGTAAGCAGTGGCGTAGCTATAGGGGTCGAAGCGGTCACAGTTGCGACCGGGCCCCTAAGCCAGTATAAGGGGCCATTATACTGTATGGGGCGCTGATATGGCGGGTGGGCATTTACTGAATGTGGGGCTGATATGGCGGAGGGTATTATACTGTATGGGGGCTGATATGGCATGGGGGCTGATAAGATGGGGGCATTATACTGCATGGGGGGCTGATATGGGGGGAATTATACTGTATGGGGAGCATTATACTGTATGGGGAGCTGATATGGGGGGCATTATACTGTATTGGGAGCTGATATGGGGGCATTATACTGTATGGGGGGCTGATATAGGGGGTATTATACTGTATGGGGAGCTGATATTAGGGGCATTATACTGCATGGGTAGCTCAAATGGGAGGCATTATACTGTATGGGGAGCTGATATGGATTGGCATTATACTGTAAGGGGAGCTGATATGGGGGGGCATTATACTGCATGGGGGCTGATATGGGGGCACTATACTGTATGGTGGCAGCTATGTGGGGCATTATACTGTGGAGGCTGATATGGGGAGCATTATAGGTATGGGGCAGTTATGGGGGCATTATACTGTGTGGGGGCAGCTATGGGAGCATTATACTATGGGGGCTGTTGGGCAAGGTGGCTGGGCATAGTCGCGCGCGGTGTTGGGGTGGTGTTGGGGATGGGTAGGGGGCCCTAAGCTTAATTTTTGCAAGCGGGCCCATGAGCCTTTAGCTACGCCCCTGGATGTAAGCCACCACCCCTTGAATTGTTGCAAGTAGTAGACGCTAGGAGTCCCTGCCCCTCCGTGGAACTACTGTCCCGTACTGAAAACATGATTACAGTACGGGACAGTTGTCTTGCAGCGAGGCAGGGACTCCTAGCATCGTACATAACTATGATGCTAGGAGCCCGGCTCCCTGCAGTGTGTTCGGTCCGGGACTTGCGGCCGAAATACGTTCCGTCCATTACGGACGTAACATGCTCGTGTGAACCCAGCCTTAGGTGCAGGTACACTATAATTGTAATGGTCTGGTAAATTCCACCCATGTAGGACTCTAGTGCAGGACTCAGCCAATGAATGGGCGTGGTCTTATAGTGAATTTTGTAAGTCTATTTTTTCAGTGACCAGTACAGTTCTGAAGTGGCTTTGAGGGCCTTATATATTAGAAAGTCCCCATACATCACCCCATTTTGAAAATGGCACCCCTCAAAGAATTCAAAACCGCATTCAGAAAGTATTTAAACCCTTTAGACGTTGCACAGGAATTAAAGCAAAGTAGAGGTGAAATTGACAAATAGCATTTTTTTTTTTTTTGTCAAAATTCATCTGTAATAAAAAAAATTCTGTAACACAGAATGTTTTGCCTGAGAAATGCAACTTAATATTTATTACCCAGATTCTGCAGTTTTTAGAAATATCCCACATGTGGCCCCAGTGTGCTGCTGGACTGAAACACCAGCCTCAGAAGCAAAGTAGCACTTAGTGGATTTTTTTTAGAATATATTTTAGGCACCATGTCAGGTTTGAAGAGGTCTTGTGGTTATGCCATTTATGTGGACTTAAACTGGTTTTTGGGCACACTGTAGGGCTCAGAAGAGAGGGAGCGCTATTTGGCTTTTGGAGCGCAGATTTTGCTTGGTAGTAGTTTGGGGCTTTACTAGTATTTCAGTTTATGATGTGGGGGCATTTGTAATCTGTGCGGAGAACATCAGGGCATAATAAGAGGGTGTAATAATGCAGTAAATAAATAATAATTCATAGATATGTGGCAAGTATCGCACTGTTAAATGGCGTCCAATCTTATCCGCTTTTGGAACACTGCACATTTTGTGTCGCAATATTCTGAGAGCCAGAACTGTTATGTTTTTCGTCCTACGTAGCTGTGTGAGGGCTTATTTCTTGCGGGACAATCTGTAGCTTTCATTGGTAACATTTTGGGGTACATGCGATTTTTTTTTATCACTTTTTATTCCATTTTTTTGGCAAGCTAGGTGACCAGAAACCAGAAAGCAATTCTGACAATGTTTTATATTCTTCGTGGGCTATGAATGATTATTATTATTATGATGAATAATTTTACTTTATTCTGCGGGTCGATACAATTACGGCGATACAATATGTATATGTATTTTGCAGCGTTTGCGCAATAAAATCAAATTTTTATAAAATAATTTATTTTTTGTGTCACCATATTCTGAGAGCCCTAACTTTTTTACTGACATTGTTTTTTACTTTTTTTTTGCGGTGTTCACCGTGTGGGAAGACTAATATTGTCATTTTATAGGTTGGGTCGTTACGAACCTCGGTAATACCAAATATGTGTACTTTTTTTTAACGTGTTCATTTTTTTTTCTATAATAAAAGATTTATTATAGGAAAAAAAAGCATTTTTTGTTTTTGTAACTTATAACTTGTATTTTTACAGTTTTATAAAACACTTTTATTACCTTTTTTTACGTTTCTTTTTTTGTTGTTCCACTAGGGGACTTGAAGAATTGCAGCTCTGATCGCTGCTAGAATACATTACACTACCTATGTAGTTAATGTTTTCTGTCAGTGTGACATGACAGTCACTCTGACAGGAAGTTGCCATGACAACCATTGGCATCCCCTGCGATTGCATGTGGGGGCTGCTGGTCTGCTCTAAACCCCTTAAATGCGTAGATCGCTGCACAGTTAACCGCCGCTGCAGTGCAGCGCAGTGGTTAACTGCTAAAAGTCCAGACGTAATTGCACGTCAAGGTGCGCGAAGTTACTGCTCACCTTGACGTGCAGTTATGTCAAGGTGTGGGAAGGGGTTAAAGGCTATGTAAACCTTTGAAACGCATTTTTATATATATATATATACATTCAACGTGTTTTTGGTGCAACTTTATAATTAGTTTTTATTAAAAATAGATTTTACTTTTTGGGATACAGCTTTTCTGTATTCTCTATACGGAGCAGCTGTATCGTGTGCTAAATCCTGTTCCCATCAGGTCCGCGGGACTGACGGTTTCAGTGAAAGCGGGTCCTGCATGTCTCTGACACGCAGGATCCATCGTTAATATATTACATCTAAATTATGATCCTAGATGTGATAGATTATAGGTGCATCCTGCGTGTCAGAGACACGCAGAACCTGCTGACACTGAACCTGTGTAATCCACGGGTCTTAGCGAACGATACAGCTGCTCTGTATACAGAATACAGAGCCACTGTATCTCAAAAAGTAAAAATAATTTTTATTAAAAACTGATTTGAAAGTTGCACCAAACACACTGACTGCCGTTTTTATTTTATTTTTAAAATAACTTTCGAAGGTGTACATAGCCTTTAAGCCTAGTTATAAAAAGCCATAGAATAATTATACATAAATCTTGTGTGCTGTCCTAGATTTATAGGCTCCTTTTGTGTTTAGAAATAAGCATGTTGTCACATTTACCTCTTTTCACCTCTTCCTTTTTTAACAGTTTCTTCTGTTAAATTCCTGACTTCCTGACTTTCTCAATTTGAGGTTGACCGGTTTTTTTCCTAATGGACCCGTTATTGCACTAGTATTTCTCAAGCCTCACGACTAACTGCAGTTACAAGGTGCCCAACTGCTTATTATCCATACATGTATGTAATACCTATGAGGCAAAATATACTGCACTAGCAGAACCACAAACTGCATTCTATTATAATAAATACAAAATATACCTTTTATATTTTTTCACAAAAAATATAGGTTCAGATTATTCTGATATATAAATTGACAGAGTAATATGAGTAAAATAGATATATTAATGAAGCTTAAATCCTCATTGAAGGATCCCATTGGTTTCCAGATGTAATGTATGTGGGAGGCTACGAGATCCCATTAGGCATCTCATTTTATGGTGAAATGAATCATAAATTATAGATTGAAACAATAAAATGTAAATATATAAGCAATTTATTTATGTTATCGGTAGGTCACATGACTGTTTGCGCCGGAAAACTGACACCTATGTAGGGAAAGATAATCAAGATATGGCCGACCCATTTTCTTTTATGGGAAAAGAACGTGCCATACAGCTAACAACCACAAACTCCTACAATGTAGAAATGATACTGCAGCAGCCAATAAAGGGGGGCATTTACTAAGACTGGTGATTCATACCCCAGTCTTAAACTGAAGTGAGATTGAATACAATGCACCAAATTTATTAAGAAGGCACACGTTTTAATGTATATGACGCCTCTTTAGCTGTCTGTTCTTTAAAAAGGCGTAGATTTCCGCCAACTTCTGGCATAAATGATGGTAAATCTGTCGGTCCGATGATGCCCTGTCCCTTCTCCTGAAAACCATACTCACTTTTCTTTCCACTTTTGAATAAAGGCCGAGAGGTGGGAAGTTTGGCAAATTAAAGCACAAATATTGCATATGCCATAATTTGCAAACTTTTTATTCCAGAAAAGTGGCGTAAAGTTTTTACAGAAGTTTATTTTTAACAGTTATGTTTAGGGAGATGTCTGTATTAAAGTGCATCTACCTCATGACATGTAATACAAATAGATCACTAGATACAATATATTTCAAAAGGGTTACCCACTATAGGAAGTGATGGCATATCACTGGGATATAACATCAATTCCTCATCGTTTGGGTCTCCCACTGATCCTAAAAATGAAGGGATTATTTAATCACAGAATGATAGTCTCGTCTGAGATCATTGGTCTACCACAGACCAGAGCCCCTACAATCACAATTTTATGATATATCTATTTGACATGTGAAAAAGTGTAGAACTTATTCAGTGGCGTAGCTATAGGGGTCGCACGGCCCCCCGCAACCCATCAATAAAAATTTACTACAGTACTTACCTTCCTGCTTCCAAAGCGCAGTGGAGGTCCTGACGTTACAGCGCTGTGCGCCGCGCACAACATCACGACCCTGATAGAGTCAGGAGCTCCGCTGCGGCTGAAGAGGAGTTTAATATCCCTGTCTGCTGAAGCTGATTGGTGGGGTCCGACTCCCGGGACCCGCCAATCAGTTGTTTTGAAGGGGCCACAGCGCTCGTACGAGAGCTGCTTACCCTTCATTCTGGTCACTTGCTCAGGCCTCATGCACACAAACATATTTTTTTCCTCTTGTAAATACTGGCGTAAATACGGGTCCTTGGTCACACGTATTCGACCCGTATTGCACCAGTATTTACGGACCCGTGCCCGTAAATACGGGTCCGGTGTCACCAGTATTCCACCCTTATTTACGGGCACGTTTTCGCTGCAAAATTGCACTGCACTAATCGGCAGCCCCTTCTCTCTATCAGTGCAGTATAGAAAGAAGGGGCAGCCCTTTCCGAGGTAAAAGTAAAAGAAATTCATACTTACCCGGTCGTTGTCTTGGTAACGCGTTCCTCTTTCGACATCCAGCCCGACCTCCCTGGATGACGCGGCAGTCCATGTGACCGCTGCAGCCTGTGATTGGCCTGTGATAGGCTGCAGCGGTCACATGGGCTGAAACGCCATCCCGGGAGGCCGGACTGGAGGAAGAAGCAGGGAGTTCTGGGTAAGTATGAACTTCTATTTTTTTTACACTTTGATTTATATTGTGATCGGAAGTCACTGTCCAGGGTGCTGAAAGAGTTACTGCCGATCGTTTAACTCTTTCAGCACCCTGGACAGTGACTATCTCCTGACGTCGCCTAGAAACGCTCCCGTAATTACGGGTTCACACACGTAGTCACCTGTAATTACGGGAGCCCCATAGACTTCTATGGTCCTGCCCGTGCCGTAATTACGGCCTAAAATAGGACATGTTCTATATTTTTCAACGGCCCGGGTACCGGGGTAATAATGGGAGTTAGTGTTCGCCTCTGCACCTGCTAACATTAAGCCCGCCTTAGTAATGGATGCTGTCAATCAGCCAGCGGCCATTACTAAGGCGGTAATAATACATTTAAAAAAAAATACAAGGACATAGAAAAAATATTTTATTGAAATAAAAAAACATACACAACCCCTATTAACCATTTTATTAAGAATAAAAAAATCGCTGTCATTAAAGTAGTCCTCGAATTAGACGTAGTCCAGCGATCGAACATGTAAAATAACACAAACACACAAAAATAATTAGTAACACATAAAAAAGGAAAATAATTCTTATACTTACCTTTCTTGGGTCCAGCGCTGGAACCGCAATGTCAGCGAGCTGAGCCCTGTATCTAATCTGTCTGTTGAGCCACTGTATCTAATCCTATCATGTGTGATACTGTCTGCTGAGCCACTGTATCTAATCCTATCATGTGTGATACTGTCTGCTGAGCCACTGTATCTAATCCTATCATGTGTGATACTGTCTGCTGAGCCACTGTATCTAATCCTATCATGTGTGATACTGTCTGCTGAGCCACTGTATCTAATCCTATCCATAGTTTATAGCAGGGGTCACAAACTCGGCCGGGTAAGTGCCGCAGTGCTCTGGGCAGATGCTGCCACAGTGCCCTATGTAGGCAATGCCACAGTGCCCTCTGTAGATAATGCAACACACCCCTAGATAATGCCACAGTGACCTCTGTAGATAATGCCACACACCTCTAGATAATGCCAGTGTCCTCTGTAGATGCTGCCACAGTGCCCTCTGTAGATGCTGCCACAGTGCCCTCTGTAGATGCTGCCACAGTGCCCTCTGTAGATGCTGCCACAGTGCCATCTGTAGATGCTGCCACAGTGCCCTCCGTAGATGCTGCCACAGTGCCCTCCGCAGATGCTGCCACAGTGCCCTCCGCAGATGCTGCCACAGTGCCCTCCGCAGATGCTGCCACAGTGCCCTCCGCAGATGCTGCCACAGTGATGTCGGGCTTGCCCAGAGATGGAGTCCCGGAGCAGAGCTGCTTCTAGCACTCTGCCTGGGATTCCAGCTCTGCTCCAGACATCACTGTCCATATATGGACAGAGATGTCAGGGGCAACCCCAGAGCTGGAGTCCCGGGCAGAGCGCTAGTAGGCTCTTCCTGGGACTCCAGCTGTGCTCCTGACATAACTGGGACTCCTGCTCTGGGGAAGCCCCTGACATCATTGTCGATGTATGGACAGCGATGTCAGAGGCTTCCCCAGAGCAGAGCCTATACTAGCGCTCTGCCCGGGACTCCGGCTCTGGGAAAGCCCCAGACATCGTGTGTCCAAACATGGACACCGATGTCAGGGAATTCCACAGAGTCCTGGAGCAGAGCCGATACTAGCGCTCTGCCCGGGTCTCCGCTCTGGGGAAGACCCTGACACACTGTCCATATATGCACAGTGATTTCAGGGAATTCCACAGAGTCCCGGAGCAGAGCCTATACTAGCGCTCTGCCCGGGACTCCGCTCTGGGGAAGACCCTGACACACTGTCCATAAATGGACAGCGATGTCAGGGAATTCCACAGAGTCCCGGAGCAGAGCCTGTACTAGCGCTCTGCACGGGACTCCGGCTTTGGGGAAGGCCCAGACATCGCTGTTCATATGTGGACAGCGATGTCAGCGAATTCCAGTGTCTCGGAGCAGAGCCTATACTAGCGGCTCTGTGTCCCGCGGGCCGCGTGCTTGAGACCCCTGGTTTATAGGGTCGTAGTGCTATAGATATTCTGTCTCCTATACACACATGCACATATATACACACACACACACACACACACACATTATTTTGGGGGTATATGTATTGTGGCTATTTCCCCTGACATTTTAAGTTCTTATTGACGCCCCTGGCTGCTAGTGCTGCATTGTTGGGTCACTTAGAAAACCCAGCGATGCAGCTGAAAGATGCGGGCCGTCGGCCATGAGAAGTTTGCAGGGGGGGCCCAATAAGAACTTTTGCATCGGGGCCCATGAGCCTTTAGCTACGCCCCTGAACTTATTCTTAAAGGCTGCTCATACACAGTAGCACAGAGCGAGTACAGCAGTGCACAGGGCCTATACAGCTCCTTCAGTCGCAGCCGTACAGCCTCCGCATGCTGCATACAGGCTTTGTCGTACTCCGTGTGTACAAGGAAATTCTCTAGAAGCAAAGCTTTCTTATACCGCCTTACATATTGGGGCAGCTTTAGGGTATGTTCATACGCAGAGTCAAAAACGTCTCAAAATACGGAGCTATTTTCAAGGGAAAACAGCTCCTGATTTTTAGACGTTTTTTGTGCCACTCACGATTTTCGCTGCATTTTTTACGGCCGTTTTTGGAGCTTTTTTCAATAGAGTCTATGGAAAATCGGCTCCAAAAACGTCCAAGAAGTGTCCTGCACTCCTTTTTCGCTGGCGTTTTTTTACCCATAAAAAAACGCAGCGAAAAACGCTCAGTCTGCTTCCGATTTTTTTGGGCATTTTTTGGGCGTTTACGGCCCGAAAATAGGCCGTGTGAACATACCCTTACTAACTAGCCATCTGGTCCGCTAAAGTAAGATGCAACAAATTTATTAAGAGGCGCACGCCTCTCAATAAATGTGTTGCATCTTTCAGCTGGCCGTGACCGTGGCCATGCGCCATTCCCACCCCCATATTGAACATGAAAAAAAATAGAAAATACCCACCTGACTGCTCCCCTTCTCCCCTTAAAGTCCCCTCTACATGCTGCAACTCATATAAGGCCCTGATTTTGAGCAGTGTTAGGGCTGTATATGCGGCGCAGCACTCAACATCATCAATGTTGCGTCGCATACAACGTCCTGACGCTGCCCTGCGTCAGTACTTGTTGTGTATGAGCCATGTCATGCTGATGGTACCCAGAGGGGAGAAGAGAAGCGTTTTTTTTACTTCTAAATTTATTTAATTAATTGTCCGAAGGGGGAAATGGGGATTGGGGGAAGGGTAGTCTGATTTGTGGGGGTGAGATACGAGGTCCAACAAGGACCTCTAGCTTACTACTTCCCACAGAGTTTTCTATTGTAAATTATAATAAGTTTGTTGGGTGTGGCCACACCCCTTTAGTGAAGCCACGCCCCTTTTTACAAAGCGCCATTACGGTGTAAAGAGACCAAAAGTGACTATTTGCACCGCAAATTGCTACTTTTGTGCTGTTTTGCAACTTTTCTACACCAGAAAACTGGCATAAAAATGTTGATAAATTCCCCCCATAGTGACTGATGGAGCACGCCACCATTTTTTCTCCGTCAGACCTGGGAGGAAAAAACGTTCATATGCTATCTTATAAACGCTCTATTACAGCTCTGTACAAAATGGAGCTGTAATACAGTTGTGTGCATGAACTCTTAACCCTTATAGCCTCACCTTAGTGATCTTGCACTTTGTCTCACTTGTTTAAATCTTTATTTGTGCTTAAGAATGAGGAAGGAGACCGACTGTTATTGAATATCGACAAATATAGATTCAAATATTCCAGTACAGATTTTAGAGCATGCTGGGGATTTTTTTTTAAAGGATCCTGTTCCCCATTCTTGGTCGAAAAGACAAACAAGGTAAAACTCTGACAACATTTTGAAGTTTTCTTGAAAATATGAGAAATTGCTGCTAAAGTTCTAAGCCTTGTAACGTCCTAGAAAAATAAAAGGATGTTCAAAAAATGATGCAAACATAAAGTAGACAAATGGGTTATATGAAATAGTAACTATTTTGTGTGGTATTACTATCTGTCTTATAAGCAGATACATTTGAATTTAAAAAAATTTCCATCAAGAAAGCTGTGTGAGGACTTGTTTTTTGCGGAACAAACTATAGTTTTTATTGAGTAAATTCGTCTTTTTGATCCCTATTTATTTAATTTTTTGGGAGCTGAAGTGACAAAAAATAGCGATTCTGGTATGGTACTTTTATTTTTTTTGTGGTGGTCACCGTTCGGGATAAATGACATTATATTTTTATAGTTCAGGCGATACCAATTATGCATAGTTTATTTTATTTTTTTTCTAATAATAAAGGACTTTATAAGGGAAAAAGGGCGATTTTTTTTTAAATTTTATTATTTTGAAATGTAACTTTTTTACTTTTGTACACTTTTTTTTTTTTTTAGTCCCACTAGGGACTAATATCCGATTATTGGATCGTTGTTATAATACCCTGCAATACTTATGTATTGCAGGGGATTATACCTGTCAGTTTCACATTGACAGGGGGCATATTAGGTCCTGCCTCTGGCCATAGATGGCATACCAGAAGCCTTTGTTAGGCTTCCGGTTGCCATAGCAACAATCGGCCCCCGCAATCGCGTAGCGAGGTGCCGATATTGTTGTAACAACTTAAATGCGGCGATCGCTATTGACTGCCGCATTTAAGGGGTTAATCGGTTCGGAACACCGCTGTGATCCGACCCGATGTTTTCCCCCAGTACTAAGGCTGCTAGTAGCAGCCTGTACTGGGAGCGCCTGTGTGCTCTGTTAGGAGCACATGTAGATTAACCAGCTGCAGGCACAAAGACCTGTGCTCCAGTCCGTTAATCTACGTGGGGTGGTCGGGAAGGGGTTAATCTGCAGGTCAGTACAATAATGGCGATACCAAATTTATACATATTTTTTTACTGCTTTTGCACAATAAAAACTACTCTTTAAAAATATTTGTTTTTGTGTAGCTGAATTCTGAGAGTGTATTTTTCCGTCGACGGAGCTTCATGAGGGCTTGTTTGTGGGACAAGCTGTAGCTTTTATTGGTACATTTTGGGGTATATACGACTTATTGTTTAAGTTTTATTCCTCTTTTGGGAGGTCGATGATAAAAAAGAACCAAAAATTCTATTTCACCGTTGTTGCTTTTTTGGCACTTACCGTGTGGGATAAATAACATGTTAGTCATTACGAGTACGGCGTTACCAATTATTTGCACTTTTTGTTAATATTTTTATTTTTTGCCATAATAAAGCATTTTGTAAGGAGAAAAAAGTGTTTTGGGCATTTTTTATCTAAAACTGGTCCTGGACAGATAGCAGACCTGGGGCCTTCTTTAGGCCCTGGCCGCCATGGAAACCCATCTGCACCCTGCAAGAGGCTAAATAACGAGACATATGTATGGCTCTAGTCTACAGGGGTTGTCCAGAATTCATGAAGACTAGGGATTTTAAATGTCATGTCTTTAAAAAATTGCCTCATTGCCTTCCTACATGGTCCACAGCATTGAGCAACGCTACATGTAAACATTGCAGCAGAGATCAGTCAGTACATTACCCCACCACCTAGTCTGTGCAATGTAAGGGACACCCGTACATTGGACATAAATGGTCTCCCCATGCAGGACACAGAATATAAAAGGAGTTGTCCTTGATTACATTTTGAGTTGAGATTCAGTCCCAAATAGGGCAACAGATGTATCTGGAGAGGATTAATTACGGTATTTACATACATCTCTTATAAGATGGGATATGTATACAGATCCCTATGGACTCATCCCATGCACATACACAACACCAGCACCCGTACATAAGATCAGCACAAGCAGAAATAAAGTAATTTTTCATTAGTTGACATATCTATGTCATATTTTTGGATTGATCGCTGGAACCCCCAGGATAACTAGAATGACCCATGTGCCCCATTGGAGATGAGAGGGTAAGAGGTCTGGAAAGCTGGCCATGCACGTGTGGCACTGAGCACTATAGTCTATAGGACGCAAACACCCAGCACACTGCAGCTTCATTGGATGGGATCATTTATTTAATTATATATTCAGCATGCTGGGAAGTATGTTCTGTGATTGGCGGGCATTTGGCTTAAATAGAGGAAGTTGTGATCACAGTGCCAAACCCAGAAGAAGGCTAAGGGCCGAAATGTGCGTCGGGGAGAACGCTGTCCCTGTGGCTTTTCACATCACATCACAACTTGCACAATCCTTTTGACATGCTGCTATGTCTATTGCTTTGATGTTTTTTCCCGGCACTTTACACTGCACTATATACATTCTATTTATTGTCATCATGGGGTATTTTCTTGTCAAATTTGCAATTTAAGTTTGGTTATTCTAGTCACAGGACCCATGGAGATCATCTGTTTGTTTGACTCGTTTTTATCTGTGATTGTAATAATGTATTGCAATAAAGAAAATATATTTAATGATTATAATGACTTATTTTCACTGATTTTTCATTGGTTATATTGTTCATTTTGAGTGTAGCTTTATAAAAATAGATGCTAAGTAGATATACATACTATTACACTATGCAAATACTGAGGCATTTTTTTGTGTGTGTAGTTTGCTATTTGGTTTGATAATCTGTCTATAGTACATGTAGAAACATCTGAGAAAAAAAACATTATAATCCTAATAAAGATTATATTAGGATCTTAGTGTACTACCTGTGCTTTCTTATTTAATGAGGTTTCTAAATCTTTCAAGAACAAGTACCCCATTTAAATAAATGACATCAAAGTATTCTTAAGGCTTTGATCATACATTATACTGCACATGAAAAGCACAGGAGAAGGACAGTGAGAGCACCTTCTGGAGATATGGCATGTACTCCCTAGGGTACAAGTACTACGGATTGAGATCCTAGGATTTAAACCACATTTACAAGAAAAAAGAAAAAATTTGCATCGTAAATGTGCAGGTTTAAGCGGGCAGTATAATGACTTGGTCAGGGCGAGCTGCAGTACCAGACACAGCCACTCGTACGGACGAGCCACTGTGACTATGTAAACAATGAATAGGACGCAGTGCTCATGCAAGTGCCGCAGCCTGTTCACGATGCTGATTGGTGGCGGTCGCGGAGGTTGGACTACCACCAATCAAACACTGATAGTTTCCTTAATGGACACTAACTTTTCAAACAACTTATGCTAATCTTATAGAATACCTGATATATATCAACTTTGTAATTTACTTACTGTTAAAATTTAGTTGTTTTATCCATGTAAATAAATGTAAAATGTGTGATGTTACTACCACTAGGTGTCTCCCTTCCTGTTATTTGCTGTCCATTCCCTGTTGTCGAGCAAAATCTGTCCCTAGTTATTAGGGTATGTGCACACGTAGTGACCAAAAACGTCTGAAAATACAGAGCTGTTTTCAAGGGAAAACAGCCCCTGATTTTCAGACGTTTTTTGAGCAACTCGCATTTTTCGCGGCGTTTTTCGCGCCGTTTTCACTGCGTTTTTTACGTCCGTTTTTGGAGCTGTTTTCATTGGAGTCTATGAGAAAACAGCTCCAAAAACGTCCAAAGAAGTGTCCTGCACTTCTTTTTACGAGGCGTAATTTTACGCGTCGTAATTGCCGTACGACGCGTAAAATTACACGTCGTGGGAACAATACAGCGTTATACCCATAGAAAGTAATGGGCAGATGTATGACAACGTATTTGAGACGTATTTTCAGACGTAAAACGAGGCAAAAAACGCCTCGTATACGTCTGAAAATAGGTCGTGTGAACCCAGCCTAAAGCAGAATGTGTCTCTTCACAGCCTTCCTATACAGTTCAATGGAGAAAGGAGGGGGAGAGGGATGAGGGAGCAGAGAGACAGTGTCACACAGACACGCTGCATGTAATGACGGGGTAGGGAGACAGACAGGTGAGCCCTAATCTACCTGCCACTAAGTCCCTGCCTACTTGCAACGGCCCGTCTTAGGCGACGGCGTACAACTGGGCGACGGTCCCTACGCTCAGTAAGTGCACGGCAGACAAACAGACAAGGGTACACAGAAGCTAAGGGAAATGGGGCAGTTGCCCACGGCAACACAGTGAGCAACATGAGTAGTGAACGAGCCGAGTCAAACCAAGAGTGCACGAGGTACAAATCGCAGAGCAGGAGCGTAGTCAGTAAAGCCAGGGTCAATATGAAGCAAGGTCAATAATCATAGCAGGAGCAGCAGAGCCAGGAAGCAGAAAAGAATCACAGGCAAAGGAGGAGCAGGAAATGCAGGTATAAATAGACAGAGGGCGGGAGCTAGCTCTGTCTGGCCAGGCTGTGATAGGCTCTCCCACTCCTCAGCCTCCCAGCCTGACTAGTAGAAGATCGTGTCACTCTCTCAGACCTAGGAGCAGGTGCAGACTGATTACTCACAGGCGTCGACACAGAAGCTGTGTCTGGCAGATCCTTTACAGTACCCCCCCTTTTAAGAGGGGCCACTGAACCCCATGGAGACGCAGGATGTGTTTGACAAACAAGGTAGCTAACGTCTTAGCATTGGGTAGTTTTTTGAGGGGCACAAAGTGGCACATCTTACTGAAGCGGTCTACTACAACCCACACCACCGACTTGCCTTGAGACGGAGTCAAATCGGTGATAAAATCCATGGAGATATGGGTCCAAGGTCTCTGGGGAATGGGCAAAGAACATAGTAAGCCCGCTGGTTGGGACCTGGGAGTCTTGGACCTAGCACAAATTTCACAAGCGGCGACGTAGGCCTTAACGTCTTTAAGCAACCCAGGCCACCAATAGTTTCTGGCAATGAGATGCTTGGTACCCAGGATGCCTGGATGGCCAGATAGTGCAGAGTCATGATTTTCCCTGAGTAACCTTAGCCGGAATTGCAGGGGAACAAACAGCTTGTTCTCAGGAATGTTCCCGGGAGCTGAACTTTGATCAGCCGCAATTTCGGAGACTAAGTCAGAATCAACAGAGGAAATGATTATACCTGGGGGCAAAACACAAGCAGGATCTTCCTCCGAAGGAGGGCTGGCCATGAAGCTACGCGACAGTGCATCAGCCTTAATATTTTTAGACCCAGCCCTATAGGTGACCAAAAAGTTGAATCTGGTAAGAAAATAACGCCCATCGAGCTTGTCTCGGGTTTAGCCTCCGGGCAGATTCTAAGAAAACCAGATTCTTGTGGTCGGTAAGGACCGTTACCTGGTGCCTAGCCCCCTCCAGTTCGCGGTTGCCAATATCATAGTTACTCTCAGTGGGCGAGAACTTCCTGGAGAAGTAGGCACAGGGACGGAGATGGGTGAGGGACCTGGTACCCTGGGACAAGACAGCACCCACTCCCACCTCGGAGGCGTCAATCTCCACGATGAATGGCTCCATTTGGTTAGGCTGAATCAGCACAGGGGCCGAGATAAAGCACTTCTTAAGGACCTCAAAAGCCTGGACCGCCTCTGGAGGCCAGTGGAGGAGATCAGCACCTTTGCGAGTAAGATCCGTAAGAGGCTTAGCGATGACCCAGAAGTTAGCAATAAATCTCCTGTAATAATTAGCAAACCCCAGGAAGCACTGTAACGCCTTCATGGAGGCAGGTTGGACCCATTCAGCCACAGCCTGAACCTTGGCAGGGTCCATGCG
Source organism: Rhinoderma darwinii (assembly GCF_050947455.1). Taxonomy (NCBI): domain Eukaryota; kingdom Metazoa; phylum Chordata; class Amphibia; order Anura; family Rhinodermatidae; genus Rhinoderma; species Rhinoderma darwinii. The sequence continues at coordinate 419,621,676 of NC_134688.1, forward strand.
GAATTCATGAGTGAGGATTTGACCCAAAAATGGTATCTCCTGCACCCCAAACACATTTTTCGGTTTTAGCAAACAGTTTGTTTTCCCGAATGGCCTGGAGCACCTTCCTGACATGTTCAATGTGGGAGGACCAGTCCTTGGAAAACACAAGTATGTCATCAAGGTACACTACAAGAAATACCCCCAGGTAGTCTCTTAAAATCTCATTTATGAAATTCTGGAAGACCGCGGGAGTATTACACAACCCAAAGGGCATGACGAGGTATTCGAAATGACCTTCGGGCGTGTTAAACGCAGTCTTCCACTCATCCCCCTCTTTGATGCGGATAAGGTTATAAGCCCCCCGTAGATCAAACTTAGAGAACCATTGGGCCCACTGAACCTGATTGAAGAGATCAGGAATCAAAGGAAGGGGATACTGGTTCCTTACAGTGACCTTATTCAAGTTTCGGTAGTCAATGCACGGCCTAAGACCACCATCCTTCTTCCCTACGAAGAAGCCAGCACCTACCGGAGAAGTAGAGGGGCGAATGTAACCCTTGGCCAGGCATTCCTGGATTTACTCTCTCATGGCTTCACGTTCGGGACAAGAGAGATTAAATATCCTACCCTTAGGGAGCTTAGCTCCTGGTACCAAATCAATTGCACAATCGAATTCTCTATGAGGAGGTAACACTTCGGAGGCCTTTTTAGAAAAAATATCAGCGAAGTCCTGAATAAACTCAGGTAGAGTGTTCACCTCCTCAGGGAGAGAAATAGAATTAACAGAAAAACATGACGTCATGCATTCATTACCCCATTTGGTAAGATCCCCTGTATTCCAGTTAAACGTGGGATTATGCATCTGCAACCAGGGAAGGCCTAAAACCAAATCGGACGATAATCCCTGCATCACCAGTACAGAGCACTGCTCCAAATGCATGGAGCCAACAAGGAGTTCAAAAACAGGGGTATGCTGTGTAAAATAACCATTAGCAAGAGGAGTGGAGTCGATACCCACTACCAGGACAGGTTTAGGCAAGTCAATCAATGGCATAGCTAGAGACATAGCAAAATCCACAGACATAATATTAGTAGAAGACCCTGAATCCACGAAGGCACTGCCGGTGGCAGACCTACCCTCAAAAGAGACCTGAAAGGGAAGCAAGATCTTATTAGGTTTCATATATACGGGAAATACCTGTGCGCCCATATGACCTCCCCGATGGTCAATTAGGCGCGGAAGTTCTTCCGGCTGCTTATTCTTACGCCTAGGACAGTTGTTCACTTGATGCTTGTCATCCCCACAGTAGAAGCAGAGACCATTCTTCCTGCGGAACTCTCTATGTTGTTGGGGAGACACGGAGGCCCCGAGTTGCATAGGTTCATCCGAGTTTTCCGTGGAAGAATGAAGCAACGGAACCTCGGGAGCCATCATGGGGGGGGTCAGAGGGGAAGGCACAAAAACGTTCCAGTCGTCGTTCCCTGAGACGTCGGTCAAGACGTACCGCTAAAGCCATAACCTGATCTAGGGAGTCAGAAGAGGGATAGCTAACTAACAGGTCTTTCAGGGCGTTCGACAGACCCAATCTAAACCGGCACCTCAAGGCAGGGTCATTCCACCGAGAAGCTACACACCACTTCCTAAAGTCAGAACAGTACTCCTCAACGGGTCTCTTACCCTGACGTAAGGTCACCAGCTGACTCTCGGCAAAGGCAGTCTTGTCAGTCTCGTCATATATGAGTCCGAGAGCGGAAAAAAAAAGATCAACAGAGGAAAGTTCAGGGGCGTCAGGAGCCAAGGAGAAGGCCCATTCTTGGGGCCCGTCCTGGAGCCGGGACATAATTATACCCACTCGCTGGCTCTCAGAACCTGAGGAGTGGGGCTTTAAACGGAAATAGAGCCTACAACTCTCCCGAAAGGAGAAAAAAGTCTTCCGGTCCCGAGAACCGGTCAGGCAACTTGAGGTGGGGTTCAAGAGGTGAGGTGGGGGGCACTACCAGGGTAGCATCATTCTGGTTGCCCTTCTGGGCCAGGGCTTGTACCTGTAGGGAGAGGCCCTGCATTTGCTGAGCCAGGGTCTCAAGGGGGTCCATAGTTGTGTCAGGGACAGGGTAGAAAAGGTATATAGGCCTGTGATTATGTAATGACAGGGTAGGGAGACAGACAGGTGAGCCCTAATCTACTCGCCACTAAGTCCCTGCCTACTTGCAACGGCCCGTCCTAGGCGACAGCGTACAACTGGGCGACGGTCCCTACGCTCAATAAGTGCACGACAGACAAACAGACAAGGGTACACAGAAGCTAAGGGAAATGGGGCAGTTGCCCACGGCAACACAGTGAGCAACAAGAGTAGTGAACGAGCCGAGTCAAACCAGGAGTGTACGAGGTACAAATCGCAGAGCAGGAGTGTAGTCAGTAAAGCCAGGGTCAATATGAAGCAAGGTCAATAATCATAGCAGGAGCAGCAGAGCCAGGAAGCAGAAAAGAATCACAGGCAAAGGAGGAGCAGGAAATGCAGGTATAAATAGACAGAGGGCGGGAGCTAGCTCTGTCTGGCCAGGCTGTGATAGGCTCTCCCACTCCTCAGCCTCCCAGTCTGACTGGTAGAAGATCGTGTCACTCTCAGACCTAGGAGCAGGTGCAGACTGATTACCCACAGGCGTCGACACAGAAGCTGTGTCTGGCAGATCCTTTACACTGCCCTTATAAGTCTATGGAGAGGGGAGTGGGAGCATAAGCAGAGAACGAGACAGACACGCTGCCAATACATGTCTGTGGATAGGGGGAAGAAGAAGAAGCAGAGTGAAAAAGACACAGACGTGCTGCAACTGCTGGTAATGTTTCTATGTCACCCCAGTGCTGGATTCTCAGTGTGTCTCTGACATGCAGGATCGAGCTGTTACTGATCACATCTAAGTTCATAACATAGATGTGATCTATAACAGGTGGATCCTGCATGTCAGAGACACACAGGACCCGCTGTCACTAAACCCGTCAGTGCCGCTGACCTGACGTATTCAGGTCTCAATGCTAGATACAGAGATTTCAAAGGTGTACATAGCCTTTAAGTTTCCCATATGCTGAAACAAAAACAAGGGGCAAGCATGTGACTTATGGTAACGGATGATAGAAGATAGAAATGCTCAGCAAACTGTGATTTCCTGAATAGCCAGCAGATTTTTTTTGGCCAACATGGTTATACTGCATTGTCATTTACTGACATACATGATTATATACATAAAAGTGACTGCAACCTCCGAGTTGAGCAGCCAAAGTAGGGCCACTGCTAAGGGATGTTATAGATACTATACTACTATACTCTTATGTCCCTGTGACAACAATTCCTACCTGTTCTCTGGGCTTATTCAGCCTTGTGAAAGAAACTTAGTATGGATCCAAATCCCAAACACTCCACATCAACGTCCATACATATGCTCACATTACTGTTACTATTCAATTAGGATGTGTTCTTTGAGGTGGATAATAATTTAGACCCACAAAATGTCCCTATGAAAAGACTGACTAAGGTCAGAGTACAGAGAGGAAATGCAGTCATGAGGACATAGGAGTACTGCAGCTGTAGGCTTTGACCTGTAAGGCCCCATGCACACGACCGTAATTTTGATTACATTTTAATTGCGGATCAAAGTACGGATATATTAATTTCTATTGCCCACGGACACCTTCCCGTATATTTACGGGAAGGTGTCCAGGCGGTAGAAAGGATCTGCAAAAAATAGGACATGTCCTATTTTTTTAATTTATGGACCGTGCTTCTATACTTTATAATGGGAGCACGGCCTGCAAATGCGGGTCACTGTCCGCAGTCATCCGTGCCGTAATCACGGCCCAACTTTTTGGGTGTCAGACCCCCACCGATCATACTGGATAGGTTATCAGTTGTCCGGTAGTGGACAACCCCTTCAAATCGGATGAAAAGAAAACATATAATCAAGTTATTTCTGATACACCTGTATTTACGCTATACAACAAAGGCCACTCAGGCAATTCGGGCATATTAATTGGGTTGTCTTATTAAAGCAATCTCTTTTTCAAATGAAGGTGACTGAATGCCCTAGGTCTGGCTTATGAAACCCCCGGCGTGCAGCTCATATTTTCCAAGAGAAGTTGTGGCTGGACATACATTTTCTTTACAGCAGCAAATGAATGGCCGCTCATGTAATACATGGACAAGCCAGGTCTACCAGAGGAGAGATCCTCTATGTTCGCGGCTCTCCGTTCTGGCAAATGGAGGGGGGGGGTTTGAGTAAGAGGCCCACCTTTATGATGTCCACATGCCTTAATAACCCATATGGAACGGGTGGTGTTTAGGAGACATCTCCCTTTAACATAGCAGTCCTTTGAAGTAAAAAAATAAAATAAATCATGTGTGAATGTTGCACTCCTTTATGTAAAAAGAAATTCATACATCCAATTATTTTGGAACTTTCATGTTTATCCTTAAAGAATAAAAGTAATATTAAGGCATTCAATGTTACAGAATAAAAAGAATCAGGAAAAATGAACATGGGTTTATTTGTGTAAATTCAATGGTGACATCTACTTGTGCCAAGCCTTATGGCACAAATGTGAAAACATTATAACACCATGGCCTATATAATGTCTTCTCTTACTGTCACAGTGTGTTCAGAATCCTCCACATCTCTCTACCTGCTGTAAACTTACATGGCAGTGCAGGATATAATAGGACCCTGGGAAAAGACCCATATAGCACCGACCAAAGGAAAGAGTTCACACAAGATTTGTCTTGAAAATGTGACATTTCATGGACAAAGATCTGTGTTGGGGTCTTAAGTCTACTGAGTGATCTTAGGTCATGAGTGCTATTCCTTCTTTGAGTTATCGTCACAGCTCCCACTGTACATTTATACAATATATAATATTGATGTCTTCCAAACGACTCTACATGTTTAATTAAATCGGATCTGTCATATAGGGCAACATAAAGAAGTGACAGACACGTTGATTTCAGCGGTCTGTCGCCAATTACGGTAGATAAATCGCCATAGTGTATAAGACCCTACACTTTACATTTGCGGCATGCCAGACGCGATGCAGGTATTGAGTTCAATGATAATCATATATTTACGCTACAGCCGATCATTGACCCGTTTCACCCTGTTACATTGCATAGAAGTAAAAGTGTCAATCAGCGGCTGGAGGGTGGAGGGAGCGTGAATATATGATATATGAATATCATTGGACTCAAGACCTTCATCGCTGGCCGCACACCACAAGTATAACATCTAAATTCTCCGAAACTACAGCAAATTATCAAATAAGTGAGAGGCTGCTGAAATCAGAGAGTCTGTCACTTTTTTATGGAAATATAAATATGACAGATCCTCCTTAAAACCAGTACATCATTCTTATGCCTCCCAAGAATTTTGCTGCATGTTTACAGCACCAGTAATGTCAAGTAATTCTCTCTTTCTGTATATACTATTGTCCAGTAACCTATAAGGCAAACGTTGTAGTCCATTTTCTTTGCCAGTTAATTTAAATATATTGAAAAATAATAGCTGCAGGTCTTTCTCATATGCCCCCTAGGGGCTTAATTGTGCTCCTGCTCCCTCCACACCATTATACTGAATTGTATTTAGCTGAATGGATTTAAGGGAATGCTACTATCAAGCACCTAGTCGTCCCTTTTAGGTGCCAGAATTTTACAGTCTGACGTCAAGGTCTATAGCTAACACTCTGTACCTTGTAGAGTTTTTCTGGCCCTCTTCATGTGATCCTGAACTAATATATATGTCAAGAAATGGAATATATTTGTCTCCCAAGCATTGAAGGTGAGTGGTGGTTGAGCGTGGCGGGCAGTATTAAGGTTACTGAATTCTCTCCTTTGCACCATGGATATTCTTCTCCTTCCTTTCTGCCATTCTGTAGCCTATTGGAAATACTCAGAACCAGTTAGACGTGGCCAATCCAGGCTGTGTTGAGTAGATCTGAATTGAATGCCATAGACTTGTGCTTTCAAAGTTTTTCGCTGCCTGCGTCCTGTATGTTGAGTGGAGGCTGTACAGCTTATTCAGCAGCTGTGGTGAAAAATCATGAGAAAGGACAAATTACATTTTCGGAGTCAAGTTATCTAAATAAACAGCCTTCACTTCTCGTCTGCAGATGAAGGTACATTCTTGCCTGGCTAGTGCTCCTAACTGTTTCTGAATCCTGATCTTGGCCTTGTTCCTGCACTATACTCCTGTCTTGCCCTTTGGATTTGTTGCTTGGTTGCTGTGGTTGTACTGCTGTTATCGACTCCCGGCCTGACTCCTGTCTGCGGTTCTATCTCATTCGCCGGCTTGCTCAATCTTCACTGCTAATTTGACGACCACCAGCTACGTTCTTGACTTCGCTAAAGTGCCAGCGCCGCGGTCAGTAGTCCGATAAGATTAAATAAGGGAATTACTATCTATACTTAACTAGGAGAAACTGTTTTTTTAGTGGATTCTCTGAAAGAAGTCAATAAATACATGAAAGATATTACTGCAGCTTTAAATTATGTTTACTTTAGTTTGAACGGAAATGTTATACTGAAATGTTCCGTGTAATGTTAAATGAGAAATCCAACAAAATGTAGTCAGACGCACCCTGACTATATAAATACTAAGTGAACTCACTTGCAGTCTTGCAATGTTGAACGCTATGCTTACCATCTCCCCACCCTTCCGAGACTCCAGCTAATTCATAGTGCTTCTTCCTTAAGTCTCCAAGTTTTTCTCTTTCTTTTTGTAACTGGCTCTCCAACTCCAAGACCCGCACCTATCAAATGAAAGGATGATATTAGTTTTCCAGACAATCAGATTAAGATAGGGCAACACAGCTAAGTACCCCTAAAGGCCCTTTTAAACTGGGCGATTATCGGGCAGACAAGCATTCATAGAACGCTCATTCCCGATAATTGCCCTGTGTAAACAGGGTAGCGATCAGCAGATGAACGACCAAACGCTCGATCATCTGCTGGTCGTTTTAAAAAAAGTGAAATATCATTGTCAGCAGCACATCTCTCTGTGTAAACAGGGAGACGAACTGCTGACATGATAATAATGTATGAGGACGAGCGATCGGAGTAACGACTGCTCGTCCCCATCCATAGGTCCGTGTGACAGGAGCAAACGAGCGCCGAACACCGATGTCTCGTTGATCGGTGCTTGCTGCACCGGCCGAATATCGGCAAGTGTAAAAGGCCCTTTACTGTTACAGTTGCCTGCAAGTTCTACTATTTCCTATATGGAAAATTCCACATGTCTTGCAAAAATTTCCAACATGTTTGAATGAGTTGAATGCAATCTTAAGACTCCATGTAGCATTAGGGTGGGGTTATATTTATTATGGCTCATGCAAACAGCAGAGCCCAGTGCACAGTTCCCGTACGGAGCTGCGTGGGCTCCGTCGGACTGCATATGTATAGACAGTGCCCTGTTATGGGTGTGAATAAGCCCTTACACTGTTATCATTTTGTCTAACCTCTTTGAGAATGCAAATTATTTGTTTCCCACGTGTTCTATTTTGGCAACTCCAAGATTATTCTCTTGCTCCCCCTACAGCGCTTCTCACAGCTAACCTGACAACCGGGCCAGAAGATCATTCATTAGGGTGTCTGAATAATATATATATATATATCTATATGGATATATCTATATCTGTGTGTGTATATATATATTATATATATATATAATTTTTTATTTATATATACATAATGTATATTGGCTCTTTCTGTTAGGTTAACATAGGTATGCTAAAGAATGTACACTATTTTATATTTATTTTTTATATTATTTATAGATCGATGAGAAGCAAATTTAAAACTATTCTAAGATAAATTAAATAGTAAGCTGTAAAGTCAAATTAAAAATAAGTGTAGTTATTACCTGAGAGTCCATCTCTTGTCGCTTGATCTGTGTTAGGGTCATACTAGAGAAGTCCATTGTGTCTGTTCACAGAAAGAAGACGTGATAGATAACATATCTTCTAAAGCTGGATATTAGTTGATAGTAGAACTGTTTTTATACTGGTATGCCACCAATTTTTTTTACAGATCTCCTAAAATTGTGTATAAGAAGCAAAACAAGACAAGATTCTACTTACCTACTTCTTCAATCTGGGACTTGATTGACTTTGTAGAAGCCACCACACCAGCAGCATTGTGATTTACAACTTTGGAGGCTTGTTGCAGTCTAGTCAAATTAGTACTGTTCTTCTCTGCCTTCACCTACGGAAATAAGAGAACATTTGCTTCATATGCTGGAACATATGAGTATACAGTCGGATCCAGACGTATTTGGCCAGTGACACAATTTTCATCATTTAGCCTCTATACACCACCACAATGGATTTGAAACAAAGCAATGAAGATGTGATTAAAGTGTAGACTTGATTTAATTCAAGGGGCGTAACATAACCCATTAAAGATTTGAAGGTGTTCAGGCCGCACTAGGTTTCGTATGGGTGCATGTGTAGGGGCCCAACCCATGTAGTACAAGAAAGGTACAATGCACACCGACTTTCTCCGTTATCCAAAGATAGATTTTTAATATTCGTAATTATGCCAGTTTAAGTGCGACGTTTCGGTCATCTCTGACCTTTCTTATATAACCCATTAAAGGGACACCTCCGTCAAAAAGGCCGAATTCAGACGACCGTAGTATATGTCCTTGTGACGGTCGTCACACGGACGCATGTATTTCAATGGGGTCTTTCATATGGCCATTGTTTCAACGGACCGTGTGAAGGGTCCGCTGAAAAATAGAACATGTCAGACGTGAAACAACTCAGACGTGAAAGAGCCATTTTTAACCTGGATTATTTACTGTACTATGTTTATATATGTTTTAGCTTCTTTTATGTGAACATTATTTGTTGGGGATATAACTTTTTTTTTTCCAAGGCAAAAATAAACAATTAGCAATAAATATTTTTTTTTTATGATTGCCGTGTCCCTAAGGGGGTTAACCCCAATATTGCAATTAAGTGATGGAGTCACTTATTAATGTGAGGTACATGGTGTTAGGTACATGATGGGGTTAATTACTACCAATATGAGGCACATGGAGTTTCAAAATTCATCACACATTAACCCAATGTTGCATATTATGACTGTGAGGTAAATGATGGGGTTAATTGCTATCAATGTGAGGCACACGGAGGTTCAGAATTCATAACACCATGTGCCTCACATCAGAAAACGGAAGGACTTTTTATTTTCGTGTTTTTTTCTTCATTGTTGGCAAAGTATCGTTTTGGTATCGAGAATTGCAATACTACACGATGTATCGGTATTGAAGTCCAAATTCTGGTATCGTGACAGCCCTAGTTTAAAGCTGTCCATACATTTAAGACATCTGTGGCACGGCTGAGCGTGCATGTATTCTCAATGGGAAGAGAGGGGTAAGGCTCATCTCCTTACAATCAAGAGGAGGGGGCTGTTGGATTTCAACATGCCCCATCCTTTTGCCGTGAGTCGGGACACTGCATTACATTAGATGGTTGGCCGGCCCTGCCGAAATCGGCAGTTTCAGCCGAAGCACATCTAATATGTATGGTCACCCTAAGGGAGTCAAAATAGGACAAACCTAGGTATCCATCCCAACATTTTGTATATTGTAAATATATAGTAGTGCGATGTTTAGTTATAATTCTGGGAAAGTTGTGTGACAACAAGTGGATGTACAATCTCAATATAGTCATCATATGGGGTTGTCACTCAGCTTTCCCAGAGTTCTGACTACACAGTCATGCAGTGATACTCTTTCTTGTCCTGTAATATGGTATAATTGGGTTGATGACTTGTTCAGGACTTGAGAAAAGCTGGGTGACAAAGACAAGGGGACGAACATGGCAGTCATAATGGTTGTTTCTCAACTTTCTCAAAAAAAAAAAAGAGTACAACTAAGGCCACTTTCACACAGCAGTATTTAGGTCAGTATTCGTGAGCCAACACCAGGAGTGGCTACAAAACACGGAAGAGGTAGAAATATTTCTATTGTACTTCTTCTCTCTGTAGGTTTCCTCCTGGGAACAAATACGGAAACAAAATATTGATCAAGATACTGCCGTGTGAAAAGGCCTAAAAAATGACTGATAGGACAGGTAAACAGTACCAGCACCTGGCACGTACATCCGGCCCAGCGTTTATCAGTAAGAGGCGCCCCCCCTTCTTATGGTGAAAGGTTTGCTAGCATCTTTCTGAGGACACAGACAAGTAGGTGGAATGCGCAGCGCAGGGGCCACCGCTGATGAAATGTGATGAAACATTGCAAATGAAAGGAGCATTGGTAGACAGAGAAAGACAGCTATTGATCATATACGCAGATAATGATGTCGTATGAAGGAGAAATAAAACCATTGACACACATTACTCTTACTGAATGGTATTTATTGGAAAATTTGAAGAACAATCTGGGTCGTCTGCAGGTGACATGAGACAAATAACAGCGATAGAGGAGATTAGAGATACATGGTATGTGTATGATTTATATGAATCGATTTTTCCGCATCTTTGCTGATGATCTCCTCAGTGGTTTTTGTTTTTGCTGTCTGAAAACGCACTCTTTCTTGTGTGTGCATATACACACACACACACACACACACACACACACACAGATATATATACATACACTCCCACACATAATAAAAAAATTCATGCAAAAAAAATATGTATTAAAAAAAAAAAATGTTGTAGGGTGAAAGGTGAACTGGAACTTGAGAAAAATCTACAAGGAACAATCGTCTGAGACGGCTCGGGTGCTAGGTATCGATATGAGGCATGCCAAGTTTGATGGTGACAATAGTGGCAACTCTCTACACTTATCTTGCCTAATATTAAACAAAACATATCCTGCTTCTCTTCTCAAATTGTTAAACATTCTTGTCCGTTATTTCTTAGTTGCATCTGTTTCTGGGAAAGCCAGATAACAACTAGTGAATCTTGGCTGTGATTACAGCTCCTACAGGGGTTATCCAGAGTTCTTCTATCCCCCGCTGTTGATGCTAAGCTTGTCATTATGCGGGCATAGATAGGGTATATTCAGACGGTGCAGTTGTGCCGCTGTTTAACTGCAATTTGCTTCATTTTTAATGAGATTCGCCTGAGCTAACTGCGGTAAACCTGTGTGTGGTCCATGGGACTCCAAAGGTCATAGGACTATCAGTACATCCTGACCTGAACCATCTAATGCTGCGCAATTAAAACCTTGAGTCAGCTGGAAAGCGACCAGTTAATTATTTGTTATATTATACAATAAATGTATAACCTTATTACTGTGCTTATTTGCATATTTTAAAATGAATGTGAACAAGAATCAGAAGTCACAAGCAGTGCTAGGATGGTGGGGCTGAGCTTGCCCTCTATGTTTCGTGGTATGGTTTGGCCCATTATTCATCTGTACAGCGAAGCGCCATCCTATCAGTTTTGCCTCATTTCACTGAATCCGAGCAGAACATATAATTCTTTACACTTCACAATTCATCCTGCTTCTTCTATCTGGTCACATCATCAATAAATACCAGTGACCCAGTTCCATTGGCAGCCATTCATGCCCATGCCACAACCCTGCCCTCACCCTGTGTGACAGAGGATGCAGTATGCGTGGAATCATGAGCCCTTACTTTCCTTCTCTATAGTGTTCTCTTGCTATCATTTTGGTACAAGTTCATCTTGGTTTCATCCATCCAAAGAATCTTGTTTCAGAACTAAGTGGCTTTTTTTTAGATGTCTTCTGGCAAAGTCTAATCTAGCCTTTCTGTTCTTGAGTTTTACTAGTGGTTTGCATCTTGAGATAAACCCTCTGTATTTATATGCACGAATGCTCTTTTTGATTGTAGACCTCCTTGATAGTGTTACTTGACTTGGCTAGATGTTATGAAGGGGTTATTCTTTACCTGTGATAACGCCGGCTGGCCACAAGACGGCAAGACTAGGCTTGACCTATAAAAATCTAGTTAGAGTAGAGCCGATTGTGTACCAACTGGACGGTCCAAGGGAACGGATTACTGGAGCACGTATCACAATACTGACTTGAATACAAGAAGCAGGGACTCAATGATTGAAGACAGGGATAGTAAGAAGATGATGAGAACAAACGGATGATTGTAAAAAGGATATAGGAAACTGGAGAGGGTTCAAAGGCAGGCGACTAGATTATTAAAGAGGCTCTGTCACCACATTATAAGTGGCCTATATTGTACATGATGTGATCGGCGCTGTAATGTAGATTACAGCAGTGTTTTTTATTTTGAAAAACGATCATTTTTGACAGAGTTATGACCTATATTAGCTTTATGCTAATGAGTTTCTTAATGAACAACTGGGCGTGTTTTACTTTTTGACCAATCAGGTACCAATCAGCGTCATACACTTCTCTCCATTCATTTGCACAACACATAGCGATATAGCTATATCACTATGTGCAGCCACATAAACACACTATAACTTTACTGCAGTGTCCTGACAGTGAATATACATTATCTCCAGTCAGGATGTGATGTGTATTCAGAATCCTGACACTTCTGTAGTGTCTCTGTGATATTTACAGCAAGGCAAGCGTAATCTCGTTTGAAATGACAGGTTACATTGTAATCTTGCGAGATTACGCTTGCCATGCTGTAAATATCCCAGAGACGCTACAGAAGTGACAGGATTCTGAATAGACATCACGTCCTGGCTGGAATTAATGTATATTCATTGTCAGGACACTGCAGTAACGTTATAGTGTGTTTATGTGGCTGCACATAGCGATATAGCTATATCGATATCTGCAGTGTAAATGAATGGAGAGAAGTGTATGACGCTGATTGGTCAGCGTCATACACTCCTCTATACAACGCCCACTTGGCAAAAAAGTAAAACACGCCCAGTTGTTCATTAAGAAAGTCATTAGCATAAAGCTAATATAGGTCATAACTCCATCAAAAATGATCGTTTTTCTAAATAAAAAACACTGCTGTAATCTACATTACAGCGCTGATCACATCATGTACAATATAGGGCACTTATAATCTGGTGACAGAGCCTCTTTAAATTGGATGTGTCGCTTACAATGAAAGACTAGAGAAATTGGGCTTATTCAGCTCGGAAAAAAGACGTCTTAGAGGTGATCTTATTAACAGGTATAAATATATGTGTGGTCAATACAAAGAACTAGCACATAATCGGTTCTTTCCAAGGACTGTACAAAGGACCAGGGGATATTAATTGCGTGTGGAAGTAAGACGTTTCAGACATCAATATAGGAAAGGGTTCTTTACAATTAGAGTAGTTAAACTATGGAATGCCCTACCTCAGGAGGTAGTAATGGCAGATACTATATCAGTATTTTAAAAAAGAGCTAGATGATTATTTACTGACAAATGGCATTGAGGGTTATAGTTAATCTAGCAATGAATGATGTGTAATTTATTGAGAAAGGTTGGACTTGATGGAGCTGTGTCTTTTTTCAACTTATATACAGTGGAGGAAATAAGTATTTGATCCCTTGCTGATTTTGTACGTTTGCCCACTGTCAAAGTCATGAACAGTCTAGAATTTTTAGGCTAGGTTAATTTTACAAGTGAGAGATAGATTATATAAAAAAAATATAAGAAAATCACATAGTCAAAATGATATATATTTATTTGCATTGTGCACAGAGAAATAAGTATTTGATCCCCTGCCAACCATTAAGAGTTCAGCCTCCTCCAGACCAGTTACACGCTCCAAATCAACTTGGTGCCTGCATTAAAGACAGCTGTCTTACATGGTCACCTGTATAAAAGACATCTGTCCACAGACTCAATTAATCAGTCTGACTCTAACCTCTACAACATGGGCAAGACCAAAGAGTTTTCTAAGGATGTCAGGGACAAGATCATAGACCTGCACAAGGCTGGAATGGGCTACAAAACCATAAGTAAGATGCTGGATGAGAAGGAGACAACTGTTGGTGCAATAGTAAGAAAATGGAAGACATACAAAATGACTGTCAATCGACATCGATCTGGGGCTCCATGCAAAATCTCACCTCGTGGGGTATCCTTGATCCTGAGGAAGGTGAGAGCTCAGCCGAAAACTACATAGGGGGAACTTGTTAATCATCTCAAGGCAGCCGGGACCACAGTCACCAAGAAAACCATTGGTAACACATTACGCCGTAATGGATTAAAATCCTGCAGTGGCCGCAAGGTCCCCCTGCTCAAGAAGGCACATGTACAGGCTCGTCTGAAGTGTGCAAATGAACATCTGGATGATTCTGAGAGTGATTGGGAGAAGGTGCTGTGGTCAGATGAGACTAAAATTGAGCTCTTTGGCATTAACTCAACTCGCCGTTTTTGGAGGAAGAGAAATGCTGCCTATGACCCAAAGGACACCGTCCCCACTGTCAAGCATGGAGGTGGAAACATTATGTTTTGGGGGTGTTTCTCTGCTAAGGGCACAGGACTACTTCACCGCATCAATGGGAGAATGGATGGAGCCATGTACCGTCAAATCCTGAGTGACGACCTCCTTCCCTCCACCAGGACATTAAAAATGGCTCGTGGCTGGGTCTTCCAGCACGACAATGACCCGAAACATACAGCCAAGGCAACAAAGGAGTGGCTCAAAAAGAAGCACATTAAGGTCATGGAGTGGCCTAGCCAGTCTCCAGACCTTAATCCCATCGAAAACTTATGGAGGGAGCTGAAGATCCGAGTTGCCAAGCGACAGCCTCGAAATCGTAATGATTTACAGATGATCTGCAAAGAGGAGTGGGCCAAAATTCCATCTAACATGTGTGCAAACCTCATCATCAACTACTAAAAATGTCTGACTGCTGTGCTTGCCAACAAGGGTTTTGCCACCAAGTATTAAGTCTTGTTTGCCAAAGGGATCAAATACTTATTTCTCTGTGCACAATGCAAATAAATATATATAATTGTGACAATGTGATTTTTTTTTATATAATCTATCTCTCACTGGTAAAATTAACCTAGCCTAAAAATTCTAGACTGTTCATGTCTTTGACAGTGGGCAAACTTACAAAATCAGCAAGGGATCAAATACTTATTTCCTTCACTGTAACTATGGGTGATGATAACAGTCAGATGATGGAAACCAAACATAGTTACATAGTTACTAAGGTTGAAAAAAGACATTGTCCACAGTGTCCACCAAATGGATGACGGTAGGTGATAAAAAGCTAACCCTAACTAGCTTTCCCTAGATCTTTTTCCTGAATCTGTTCCTGAGCAATGACCCTAACACCAGACACTACTAACCCTCACTGTTCCAAACACTGTCCCTATTAGAGTGCCTAATCTGCAGACACGGATCTTAACACAGCGCCAGGAAAACACTAGGAACCAAAGGTAATGAACACCGCACAAACGATTTGCAAACTCAGGTAAACCAGGCAAGCAGAAAATAAAACAATGAAACAGGATGAAACTAACTAACTAACTTACTAACAGGACTAAACACAGAAGCAAGCACGGACTGAGGACATACTTAGGCTGAGCTGGAAAACACAATACTTGACTGGAAGACACGATCAGACTAGCACATGGAAAACAATAATAGCAAGCGGTATAACCGGCACAATCAATCTAAGCCCAGGGATGCTGAAAGGGGTTGTCCGGGATCAACAAAAAAATGGGTCAAACAATAAAAGGAACATAACTTACCTGTTAAATTCGCCAGCGCTCCAGCGTTGCCACTCCAGTGCACCCTGCCGGTCTGTTTATTGTGCTGCAGCAATGACATCGCGTCAACATACGTTGCGCTGCAGCCAAAGCTGAGGCCAGTGATTGACTGCAACGGTCACGTTTGTCTCCTTGACAGAATTGCCTTGCTCTTGATTGCTTTGTTTCAGATCTATTGTGGTGGTGTACACAGGCTAAATTATGAAAATGGTGTCACTGTCCAAATACTTCTGGACCCCACTGTATTCTAGTTAGTATCTAGTTAGGACATCATAAACTCCTGTTTGCTCCCACGTTGACATGATTTAGAAGATTATGAAAGACAATTTACAAATCGCAAACCTAGGTCAAGGGCTCTTTAGTATTATGATAATCTGAATGTACCATACCTTGGAAGCTGCTACAAGCTGGGCAGTGCTAGCTGCAATTTCATGGGAACAAACAATAAGGTTTTCAAATTTCCCCTGACCTTGGACCACATGGTCTGCAGCATCCCTGAAAAGGGAAAGAACATGATCAGGAGAAAACATATTTGGAACATAGGTGTGTATATATATATATATATATATATATATATATATATATATATATATATATATACATACAATATATATATATATATATATATATATATATATGTGTGTGTGTGTGTGTGTGTGTACTGAGCCTGTATGGTGACACATGGCGTCCCCGTGGGTCTATACTGCAGATTCATGGGCAGTACGGTGCTCCACGTGAATGCCTCTGTAATGTGGCATGCAATGGATCATTCCACAATTTCTATGTGCCTTTGTAAGAAATCGGTGGAATATGGAGGTACAGTATGGATCCATAGTTTTCTATGGGTGCCATTTTACTGATCCACACAACACAGATCTGTCATTTGTTTGTCTGCAGAGGCCTAAATCTCTTGAGCTAGCTAATAAATGATATCACAAGCTTAGTGCCAGTAGCTGATAATAAGTGGAGATGGATTGGCAAACGCACATCACCTAATGGTCGCCAACCTGGGCATCTCCAGCTGTTGCAAATCTACAACTCCCAGCATGCCCTGCGGCTGTCAGGGTCTGCTGGTTGTTCTAGTTTTTCAACCATTAGAGTGACACATGTTTGAGACTGCTGTCTTGGATTACGGGTGGGAGTTTTTTATTTTTGGGTGTAATAAACAGAGAATTAGACAAAATAGACCATGGCTGTTCTCTAACATCCAACCAACTGGCCACTGAAATATGTCCAGTGTGACCCACCATGAGTATGTACCTGGTGAACATAGAACAGGGAGCTTGGTACTACAATAGCAAGAGCTTTGAGTTTGTGCGGTAGTAAAGAACTCAATCTTACTTACACCATGACAGTAGCTCCCCAGCCCACTGCCTTAGAAGCCGAGATCAGACCCTCTGTCCATCTTGAGTTTCTGGCATAAAATTCTTTTTGAGAGGTTGCACCCTGCAGACAAATACACACGATAGAGATGGTGAACACGTAATATGAAGCATGACTGTATAGATGGCGTCACACCAGCAATAAAAACTGCACAAGTAGATGTAAAAGCTGCACTTTATTAATATGTTGAGAATTGTATGAAGCAGCTCATAAAGTCTGGTATTCTAGAGACGTTTACAGTAATGTTGGGTGGGGAAGCCTCAGGGACAATAATGTAAAAGTTAGAGTATGTTCACACGACAACGCAAAATATGTCTGAAAATTACAGAGATGTTTTCAGGAGAAAACAGCTCCTGAATTTCAGACGTTTTTGCATGTACTCGCGTTGTTCGCGACGTCTTTTACGGACGTAATTGGAGCTGTTTTTCATTGGAGTCAATGAAAAACGGCTCCAAAAACGTCCCAAGAAGTGTCCTGCACTTCTTTGACGCGGGCGTAATTTTACGCGCCGTCTTTTGACAGCGACGCATAAAATTACATCTTGTCTGCACAAAACATCGTAAAACCCCTTGCAAGCAATGGGCAGATGTTTGCCGACGTATTGGGGCCGTCTTTTCAGGCGTAATTCGAGGCGTAAAACGCCTCCATTACGTCTGAAAATAGGTCGTGTGCACATACCGTTAGATCGACAAATAAAGCTGGCTGTAGACGCGCACAATATCACTAATGGTACTACAAATAGGTCCTGACGGATAGAAATCTGCCCCATTGTTCGAAACACTTATCGTTCATGCTTCAAAATCCTTGCTAGTGATAAACGCTACAATTTTAGCATCTATTAGAATCCAAGAATAGAACATGTGCATAAATGTGCAGATACAATGCAATGGGGCAGGCTCATCAATGTTTTCTGGCAAACGCCATATTTATGAAGCCCCATGCGCCATTTTTTCCGACACAAACGTGCCAGACAAAGAGGGCAGGACTTCCGAGTCAGTGCTTGTCCACACGTAACGGAATTGCAGCAGTTTTTACTGCAGAAAATGGTGCGTATTTTGCGGCGTTTTTCACAATGCTGGGAGATGGTGACATCTCATCTGAAAACCCCAGCAAATCAGTCCACTTTCCGCAGCAGGAATTGACATGCTGCGGTCCGAAATATACGCACCGTAGGTCAATTTCTGCTTGGAATTTTTATGTGGAATTTTTACTTGGCGTGTGGATGAGATTTGTTAAATCTCATCCACTTTGCTGCTGCCGTATGCTGCAATTCCGGACGGAAAATATGCAGCAATTCCTTAGGCTGAGGGAGACTAATTTCTGATCATTTCCCTCCATTTTTCTACACAGGTCAATCAAGTAGGCATGAGTCCTGATTATGAATCTGGCACAAACTGCACTGGTAGGGCTCATTTACACGAGCGTGTTATACGTCCGTGCGACGTGTGTGATTTTCACGCGCATCGCAGGGACCTGTATTAGTCTATGGGGCCGTGCAGACAGGTGTGTGATTTTCACTCAGCGTGTGTCCGCTGCGTGAAACGCACCACATGTCCTATATTTGTGCGCTGTTCGCGCATCACTCACCCATTGATGTCAATGGGTGCGTGAAAACCATGCATGTCACACGGAAGCACTTCGGTGGGACAAGCGTGATTCGCGCAACAGCAGTGAAAGGATGAATGAAAACAGAAAAGCACCACGTGCTTTTCTGTTTACAGACATCCAAACGGAGTGTCATAATGATGGCGGCTGCGTGAAAATCACGCAGCCACGCATCATACGCTGATGACACACGGAGCTGTTAAGTGCCTTTTGCGCACACAAAACGCCACGTTTTTTGCGTGCGCAAAACGCACACGCTCGTGTAAACCCGGCCGTACACCTAACAAAATTGTCTGATACTGAGGGGTTTTAATCTTAATTTGACAAAAAAAAAAAAAATTGACTGACTCCTCCACTCTCCACGATTTCTTTCTGAAGGTCCTTTGAGGCCAGTATCAAGGCTTTTATCCCCTGCATGAGATCTGTGCACGTGCCGAGAATCCTACAGAACACAAACACAGAGAAATAAAGTAATGTACAAATAAGCTGAACATAACAAAAAAATAGCGTTCAAATATCGTACATTATATAAATGCTAGTGTGAACCTAGCCTTAAAAAGTACGTCCGACTTTGCTACCATTTTTTTATTGCTCCAATATATATATATATAAAATATATGAATCAATTTTGCAAATAGTCTTAATCGGATCAATAAAAAATTGGTTGCATAGGCTAAGAAGGCATCTAAGATCAGAGGGAAGAATAGAAAGAGACGCACAGTGGGGCATACTTATTAATACTGATGCAAATCGAGTTAATTTTCTATGCAGCCTATGCCATGTTGATGAATACAGCGCAGCTATTGCGCTGCGACTGGTTTCTCTATTGCACCGTCATTTCTCTGAGTGGAAAAGTGGCGGTATATTCTTGCAAATAAGTTGTACTGTATGTGACTATAAAGTCATAATTCCTTTTCTTTGAAACTTCAAAAGGTAATTAAAAATCTATAAATAAATATCATCTTTGTTTAACCAGTTCAGGACCAAGCTATTTTGAGACTTCACGACCAGGCACCATTAAACACATAATTTTTAGATGTAATTTTTTTTTTAATTTTTAGGCTTTTATTTTGAAAAAAAAGTAAAAAAATATGCTTTTTTTTACTTTCCTGTTAATTTTTTTCTGGTAATAATATAGTGTTAATCTAAAATAGACATTTTATTTGTGATCATTATTGTCTCCCATAAATTTTGATATAATACATGTTCATTTTAATGTAATTGGATCAGGGCTAGCGTTACAACAAGGATTGGCAGCAGGGGGGATTTTATGACCTGAACCTCCCGCCCTTTATATACAGTAGGCAGTCCTGAACCATTTAAAGAGGCTCTGTCACCAGATTATCAAATCTCTATCTCCTATTGCATGTGATCGGCGCTGCAATGTAGATAACAGTAACGTTTTGTTTTTTTTGAAAAATGATCATTTTTGGCTAAGTTATGAGCAATTTTATATTTATGCAAATGAGCCTTTCTCATGGACAACTGGGCGTGTTTTCTCTTATTTCCAACTGGGCGTGTCTTGTGTTTATAACATCTGGGCGTGTTTACTTCTTTCACTGCACAATCACACTGTGCTGTGGATCATGCTGGACTGGAACAATGAGAAGTGCATGATGCTGATTGGTCACTGATTGGTCAGCCTCATACACTCCTCTGTACAACACCCAGTTGGTAAAAAATTAAAAACACGCCCAGTTGTCCATTGAGAAACTCATTAGCATAAATCTAAACTAGCTCATAACTTGCTCAGAAATGATCGTTTTTCAAAATAAAAACTACTGTTGTTATCTACATTACAGCACCAATCAGATTATGTAGGAGATAGGGCACTTATAATGTGGTGACAGTGCCTCTTTAAGAATTATTCTTTCCTACAAATAACTGTGAAAAACAGAACAGGTAGAAGACACAATGAATTAAAGGCTTTGTTTTGTTTTTTCAATAAAATTGTGCATCAGTGTGATTGGTGCAACTTCCTAAATACATTTTCTTAAAAATTATTTTTACTTTTTGAGATTGAGATACAGCTGCTTTGTATACTGTATACAGAGCAGCTGTATCTTGCGCTAAATCCTGTATCCGTTAGGTCTGCGGGACTGACGGGTTCAGTGACAGCAGGTCATGCGTGTCTCTTGACATGCAGGATTGAGCTGTTAATGATCACATCTAAGTTCATAACTTAGATGTGATTGATAACAGGCCCCCGGCTGCCATGGCACCCCATCGCGGGCCGCTGATGGGTGAAAGAGGGAGCGCCCTCCCTCTGTAAACAAGTTAAATGCCGCGGTCGCTATTGACCGCAGCATTTAATGTGTTACACGGCCACGATCGAAGTAAACTTCGATCGCGGCCGTTGGAGCAGGAGCCCGGCTGTCAACAGACGGCCAAGCCCCGGCTCCAGACTGCACGGGACACCCGTGCAGGACTTAGACTGGCCCGCCGTGAAAAGGCGACGGCCTAGCCTAAGGCCCCTTAGTGACTGCCGTATTGGTGGTCACTAAGGGTTTAACCCTTTCATGATTAAAGGAATTATTTTTTTGTACAAATATGCTAAGTTAAAGGCCTTGTTTGAGATTAGAAAATAAGGTTGGCTTTTTTTCCCCCCAGAAACAGTGCCACTATTGTTCATAGGCTGTGTCTAGTACTGCAGCTTAACCCCGTTCACTTGAATGGGGCTGAGCTACACTATATGGCCAAAAGTATGTGGACACCTGACCTATATGATTTTATGGACATCCCATTCTAAAACCACAGGCATTAATATGGCGTTCGACCTCTTTTGCAGCGATACTGTCTCTTCTGGGAAGGCTTTTCACAAAATGTTGGGGTGTGTGTGTTGGAATTTGTGCCCATTCAGTCAACAACAGACACTGATGTTGTATGAGGAGATCTGTCTTGCCATCAGCATTCCAATTCATCTCAACGGTGATCAATGGGTTTGAGGTCAGGATTCTGTGCAGGACTTTTTCTTCTGCTGATGTGACTTCCAGAGGCAGTTTCTAACTCTGTAGTGAGTGATGCAGAAGAGGATAGGTGATATTTATGCATTATGCTCTTCAGCTGTTGGCAGCCTGGCTCTGTAAGTTTGCGTGGTCTACCGTTTAATGGCAGAGCTGTTACTCCTAGACGCTTCCACTTCACAATAATAGCACTTATAGGTGATCGAGGAAATCAGAAATTTCACAAAATTACTTGTAGCAGAGTTAGCATCGTATGACAGTGCCAGTCATTAAGCTCTTCAGCACGACACATACTACTAACAATGTATGTTTATGGAGATTGCCTGCTTGTGTGCTTGATTTTATGTACCTGTTTGCAATGAGTGTGGCTAGAACACCTGAAATCAATAATTGGGAGGTGTCCACATACTTTTGACCAAATAGTGTACAACACCAGACCGCCCATAGACAAGACTGGTGCCGTTTCAACCCTTTTAAATGCTAGCTCTCACCCACTGATCTCTTGATAAAACATATTTATATCTTACTGTTCGTTGACTTGTAATTTCAGTCCTGTATCATCTGTCCGTGACTTTTTGAGCATTTCCTGGGAAAAAAAATGTTTTATGAGGTCATCACTAGGGGCCCTCAAGATCAAAGCAGAGAATTTATGACTGGTCTCTATACCCCATGGGAATAGTTGGTCATAGACATTAGATGTTAGTTAGTGGCTAAGAAAGATGTCTGCGACTGTGGCCGCCAACAGCGTGGTCTTTTCTTTTGTCATATTTCTTTATCCCCATGACTCTCAGTAGATTATCTGTTAAAAATTTGTGCTGTCAAACCCGTAGGCCTAATGCACATGACCGTGTTGGGTCCATGATATACGGACTGCATGTCGGACGCATTTCCAGGACCAAACACAGTTCAATATTCCCGCAGGGACACCTAGCGTCATTTATAACTATGATGCTAGGAGCTCAGCTCCCTGAACTTTGTTCGGTCCGGGAAATGCGGCGGACATGCGGTCAGTATATCACGGCCCCTGCATGAGGCCTAAATATTGGCTGAATTACAGAATAACTTAGTAGAGTTGTCTTTCATTGTTATATCATGACACTGGTTATAGTTTAAAGAGGCTCTGTCACCAGATTATCAAATCTCTATCTCCTATTGAATGTGATGGGCGCTGCAATGTAGATCACAGCAAAGGTTTTTTTTTTTTTAAAAACGATCATTTTTGCCCAAGTTATGAGCAATTTTATATTTATGCAAATTAGCTTTTCAATGGACAACTGGGCGTGTTTTCTCATGTATTTCCAACTGGGTGTGTATTGTGTTTTTACCAACTGGGCGTTGTGAATAGAAGTGTATGACACTGACGAATCAGCATCATACACTTCTCATCATTCCCACCCAGCTTCTTTCACTAAAGACACACAGCGTGACGTCACCCACAGGTCCTTCAACCTTGTCGTCGGACAAAGAAGATACATCGGCTGAAAGGCGTCCAAAAGGTTAATATGCTCGTCTCTAGGGAGTTTACTATGCTTACCTGCACATGGTGATGCTGCTGCAAATTCAACTGTACGCCTGGAGCTGTGGTGTCTTCTCTCTTCCGACGCCAAGGTTGAAGGACCTGTGGGTGACGTCATCATTCACAGCCAGCATCTTTCACTGCAGATACAGCGTGACGTCACCCAGAGGTCCTTCAACCTTGGCGTCGGAAGAGAGAAGACACTACAGCTCCAGGCGTACAGTTGAATTTGCAAAAATACACTTCTATTCACAACGCCCAGTTGGTAAAAACACAATACACGCCCAGTTGGTAAAAACACGAGAAAACACGCCCAGTTGTCCATTGAAAAGCTCATTTGCATAAATATAAAATTGCTCATAACTTGGGCAAAATGATCGTTTTAAAAAAAACAAAAAACTTTGCTGTTATCTACATTGCAGCGCCGATCACATACAATAGGAGATAGGGATTTGATAATCTGGTGACAGAGCTTCTTTAAGAAAGTACAATTGTATTTGTGCAGCTATGACAGCAACACACCTGCTACAATGACAAACATTCTCCTTCCTTCAGGCCTTTATAAAAGAGTCTGTAACTAGAGAACAGCAAACATCTGTTGTATGACACAGATCTAATCTAAACTGAACAAGTGCGCTCTTAGGTAATTTGTTTTGAAAAAGTCACGAAGCGAGACAGCTTTTGGCCGAACAAGACTACGGTTGTGGAAAAAGCTGCCATACCTACACTCAAAAAGTAACATTCATACAGAAATAAAGCAGTATAAAAAAAAGTGATTTCACATACAGCGATATATACCAAAATGCAGATTACAACAGCGATAAATATGGACCAAGAATATAGATGGGAAAATGTATTAAAATTAGTATAAGGAGTGGAGTATTGCTCGTAGCAACCAATTAGATCGCAAACCTTTGCCCTTCTTCCTTTCTCATATACTCTTAATCCCTCAATCCTAAACAACTACTCAATACTTTTAAAATCCCACCTCCATCCCCTGCCCCCTGCATCTCATCGTAAGAGCTGGCCACATATTTTAATAAAAATCAGTGATCAGAAATAGTTTTACCTCACAATCCCAGCTGTCTGCTCTGACCCACCTAACTTCTCCTCTAACCTTTCCTCTAACATCTCTCAACACATTTCACTCCAGTATCTCATAAGCAGGTTTCTACCCATTTCTAAGAAAGGCGTGACTATGAGAGTGAGGCATGGAGAGATAAATGTAGGAGAACTGTCTACATATTTGACCGGGTGACAAATGATAGCTCCACATAGCCTTTAAAATGGTTGACAATAGTTGAAATTTCCAGTTCCCATCTACAGCAGGAAAAACAGCTCTGAAGTACAAACTGCTGTGCTAAAAAAAAGTTAAAGGCTGTGTAGACTAGATGAACAGGAACATTGATGCGCACATTTTGGACAATAATGCTTATAATGTGTAATTGGCTACATTTAGTAATTAAGGTTTTAGACCAAGTTCACATGATTGTATCTGAAGCAAATCAAGTTTATGTGATGCAGATCCACACGCAGATATTTATACATCAATTATATAAAAAATTCCATAATCAAGAGCATGCTCCATCTGTGTTTCAATTCTATAACAATTTCTTCCCTGATGCTTGTATTTTCTTACCTCAATTCTAGAGGCAGCTGTTTCAACAGCTGCCGCAGTGGCTGCCATCTCCTTCTCCACCAGGTCTCCCAGCTCTTCCTCTTTGATATCAAGTGATGGAGGCCGCATTTCCTAAAAGATAAAAATTAAATAAATGTCTCTTGCTCAGGTTACTCCATACAAATCCCACCCCCAATGACCACAATTATGAAGAAGCATTTCTTGCTAAACGGAAGTTTTTATCGGAAAGGGCAATGAGGTCCGTCTAACAACTCAGTTTTGGTGAGAAAAGAGTAATTTTACCCGCACTGTACTCTCTTAGCATTGCTGATCAGCACATTGTAAATTGCTTCTATTCCCGTACACTACACAATACTAGGGACGCTAGGAGAAAAATGTATGAAAATGTCACAATTAACAAATAATATGATTGCAGCCGGGACCTCCAGCTCTTGGCACACAAAATCTGACCAAAGTAGGTCATGTCACTAGGGGACCATTGTGTAATTAGACCTGATTACTAATGACGGTGCCAACACTACGCTTAATCAATCTTTCATGTCCCTCTGGGATTAGATCTATAATTAATGCTGTATATACAATTATATAAACCACTGTTTTATTCAAAGGAAACAAAATAAAGTCACTGTATTTCCATCTAAAAGAAAATAATATTTGTTTTGGGCCATTTCTGCAAAAACAGTTACATAGTTAGTACGGTTGAAAAAAGACATATGTCCATCTAGTTCAACCAAGGGATGGGAAAAAGGGAAGAGATGAAACAAAATTTCTACACATTGACATAGAAGCTGATATTTTTTGTTCTAGGAAATTATCTAAGCCTTTTTAAAGCCATCTACTGTCCCTGCTGTGACGGCTCCTGCGGTGACTATTCCATAGATTCACAGTTCTCACAGTAAAGAAGGCTTGTCGCCTCTGCAGGTTGAACCTTTTTTTCTCCAGACGGAGGGAGTGCACCCTTGTTTTTTTAGTTGTTTTTTTCATGGAACAGGATTTAACTATATTTCTTGTATGGGCCATTCATATATTTATACAAGTTTATCATGTCCCCCCTTAGTCGTCTCTTATCAAGGCTAAATAGGTGTAATTATTTTAATCTTTCCTGATAACTTAGTTTCTCCATGCCCCTTATTAGTTTGCTCTTCTTTGTATTTTTTCCAACTCCAGGTCATGCTTTGTATGAACTGGAGACCAGAACTGAACTGCATATTCTAGATGAGGCCTCACTAATGCTTTGTAAAGTGGTAATATTACATCCCTGTCCCGCGAGTCCATGCCTCTTTTAATACACGACAATATCTTGCTGGCCTTTGAAGCAGCTGATTGACATTGCATGCTGTTATTTAGTTTATGATTTACAAGTACACCCAGATCCTTCTCAACAAGTGACTCCCCCAGTGTAGCTCCCCCTAGGACATATGATGCATGCAGGTTGTTGGTACCCAGATGCATAACTTCACATTTATCTACATTAAACCTAATTTGCCAAGTGGATGCCAAACACTTAGTGTGTCCAAATCAGTTTGCAATTTACGAACATCTTCCATCGACTGAATAATACTACATAGCTTGGTGTTATATGCAAAAATAGAAATAGTGCTATTAATCCCATCCTCCATATCATTAATAAATAAGGTGAATAATAGTGGTCCCAGCACTGAACCCTGGGGTACACCACTTATAACCGGGGACCATTTAGAGCAGGAATCATTTACCACAACTCTCTGGATACGGTCCTTGAGCTAATGCTCAATCCAATTACAAACAATACTTTCTAAACCTGTAGTCCTTAATTTACCCATTAGACGTCAACATTCTTAATCTTCCTCTAAAATGCAAATATTATCACTGACTCTTCGTAGGCAATAAGGAGGAGTGTGTGAAAGGTTAAAAGGTGGCCATACACTCTAGATTGCTGTTGGCTGAATGCTTGTTCAGCCTACAGCTATTTCTCCCGACCCCTTCATACAAATGCACGCTCCACTCGGCCGGGCATGCATGTGTTCTCAATAAGGATAGGGGAATAGGCCGCTGTCAGAGACGTCTTGCGGTGGCTTATTTAGTGTAGGAACAAATTATCGGGCATATTGAAACCCAACATGCCCGATCCTTCTTTCTCCATGGACAACCCCATACACTTTAGATGAATATCGTCCAAACCCACCGATTTCGGCAGGATCGGCTGATCATCCAATGTGTATGGGGGTGTTCCAGGAAAAAAGAAGGATCGGGTTTGTTGGATTTCAACATGCCCTAACTTTCTTTCTCCCGAGACACCCACCATACACATTGGATAATCGGCAGATCCTGCCGAAATCGACTAGTTTGGCCGATGTTCATCTAATGTGTGTGTAATGTATCTCCCAAAGAGGGTTGGGGAGGGTAGATGGAGAACATTGTCTTTTGTAGAGGTCAAGACAGAACACAAAGCATTTATGATCCATTGGATCACTCTACAAACCGAGAGGAAATTGCCTCTGGACCTCAACCAGAAACTGGACCTTCATGTCTTGGTGTTTATTTTGGCATTCCTGGCATCACCAATTATCTATGTGGGGTACCTGAGCAATGTCAGCAATGTGCTTTAGCATGGCAGTAATCTGGCTACAGTCAGCTCCGCTCTGCATGGCTTTGTTCTTCAGGGCGGAGAGATAATTCAAAGCTTCAGCACCACATGTACGACAGCTATCACATAGCTCTGATAATAAAAACATAACATAATAATAATATAAGAACACTGGTACTGGCCGGCAAATTGTCACTTTTAGTTTATAATCATGTGTTTATATAATGTGACAACTGAGAACATATTTTAATGATCACGATAAAAGGTCCAACCCGAAAAGCAAACAGATTTTCAATAAACATATGGACATCCAAGAGAAAATAGAGAGTCTTCCGTAGCCCATATGTGAAAATTTATTAAATGGTTACAGAATAAAACCAATTAGTATTTAAAGAGGTTGTCCTTTCAGATGACAGTTTTCCCAAAAGTAAACTGATTGCCAGGGTTCTGGATGGTCAAACCTGTTCAATCAGCCCTTATTGATGTCCACATTTCCCCTGCAGGGAGAAGTAATATTACATGGCGACAATTTCATTCAGTCATGTAATACAGGGTCATGCCAAGTCCTACAGAGCGAGACCTGTCTCCATGGTCACGACCTATAAACACACCCTGTGTCTAATCCATAACTAAAGAGGGAGCAGAGGTAGTAGAGTAACAAATAACTGCAGAATCAGACTACACACAGGGTTTGTTTGTAGTCTGTAACCATGGAGACTCACTTCTAATGTTCAGCTGCAAGGACCTCCTCAGTTAATCTTAGAATTAATTTTACTGTACATTTTTACATAAGCTGACTTGTGCAAATGCTTACCTATTATGTATACAAATGGCACTCAGGTTATTGTTGTATGCCACTAACCTTTCCTGTAAAACCTAATATAACCCCTAAAGATCAGGTAAAACTGGCTGAAAATGTAAACATTTCTAATATACTTACCCTTTAACTTGGCGACAGATGACAGGTCATCGCACTGAATCATAAGAATGTGACAGATTTAAGGGATAAATACGTTAAATTATTTTTTTACATTTTCAGCCAATCTAACCTGTTGTTTAGCTGTCGGAAACCCCCTTTAAATAAAATATGTTTGCATAGTTATTGGTCTGAAGTCTTGGAAGTCATGCCTGGAGGGGTTAACTCTATTGTACGTTCTTTATTTTTGTTGAAAAATCAATAAAAAAAAAAATCTGATTTAAAAAAAAAAAAATATGTTCAGGAATTGAAATATTTAATTTGATATACAAGTCGTCAGAGAACGGAAATGCGGAAACATTACAACAAAGAAATATATTCAGGAAAAGGTAGAGATATATGGGTAGCAATGCAAATATCAGAAGAACATGTGTGTATATCTTGTGTGTACATGAAAAAAGGAGCAATATTCATTTTAGATGAAAATCTTATTAAAGAGCATTTTCACTAGCAAGTATGTAAGAGATATATTTTGGAACTATCATTAGTATTGGCGCCATTTTCATTGAGAAAAGGGGGGGGCATGACAGGATTGTTCCTTTGAACACTATATAAAAATTAAGAAACTTTTTAAATACATAGAATTACTTATCTTGTACTGCTCCTGAGTTTCCATTCTGGGCTTTACTCCAAAGCAGCACTTCTAAATCTACAGGCTTCAGAGCTGTAATCTCACAGCAGCATTTATTACTGGCTCTGTGTCTGCATAGTTCTGTAGAACTGCATTCTGGGAAGTGTTGTCTTTACACCAGCACTCGACAGTAATCTAATGTAGGAAAAACTAACTGTCCTGCTGTATTATAGGAGCTCAACTAAGCTGAAAGCAATGAGTCTGTCAACGGGCTTGCTTACTGTTTCCAATGACAAACAGTAGAACTGTGAATGCAGCTCTGGGATATATAACAAGATGTATCTCAGAATCAATACAATGTATTTACACAGTTATTGAACTTTTTATGTACATTAGATCAAATTATAATCTGTAAATGGAGGTTCAAAGGTGGACATACCCTCTAAATTGTGTTTATCTACATTAGGGCCAATTTTACATTTGGGTGGAAATGCACTGTAAGTGTAGGAAGTATATAGTATTTAGTGAAGGGCCAGAGCAGATTACATCACATGATACTCAGCAGTACTCACTGTCAGATGTCCTGGTCTGGGCTCCTTGCATGATCACGTCACTTATTCGATGTGCAAACTGAACTAAGTTTGGCAACAGGGAATTTACATCTATGAAAAGAATAGAATAAGTAGATAAATCTATAAAACGCAAGTTACTCTATAATATCTGCTAATTCCTGCAATGAAAGAAGCAAAATGTCTGATAATCTCTGTATGTTAATCCAAAAAACATTTTCCAAAAATAATGAACTTTTTAGAATACATTTAATATATACCACTGTCATAATACATTTAACCAATTCAGTTTTTAAATAACTGACATTATCAGGATGAGTTTTCAGCCTCTAGATGTAAAGAAGAATGTTTGCTTGCTGTTAGTGAATGGAAACAGTTTAAATATACTGAGGAATTGAAACACAAAGTATATCACAAAGTTGCATAACTTTTCATTACACAACCAATAAACTTTACATAAGACTGAAGAAGCAACAGGACGTGTCAGGACATGACAGAGCAAACACAAAGGGGGAGAGGAGTCAAAACTAGCGAAAAGTGGAGCAGTTGGCCATGACAACCAACCGGATTCCATCTCTAAATTTTCAGAGGGCCTTTGGAAAATGAAAGCAGCGCCTTCGACATAGCTTGTTAACTGAAATGAAGACTCAATCTTGAATTACTTGCAAATTCCACTATATCTAAGAAATCATTGGTGCCAATCATTAGGAAATAGACTTGTGTCTCTTTCATTAATAGGTATACAAGGTTCTGCAAATGACTTGTTATATCTTACAATGAAGTCTGGACATCTGCATATCGACAATACTGCCACCTTGTGGCTTAAATCACAAACTGAATATTTGCATAGATCGTAATCTGGAGGGGTAGCTATAAGGATCGCTGGATTTACTAACATTGTAGATGACAAATATATATATTTAAGAGCATATTATTCAGTATTCTGCATTAAATCTGGCAGTGAGCGAACATGAATAATGTATTGGGAACACTGGAGAGGACTGTATGCGGATGTATGTGAGCATTGCATATTGCCATGAGATACTACAATCACAGTGGTTTTCCAAATTGCCTATTCCTATGGGCTACTTCCTTTCCAATTATGCCAGATACTGCACCTCCAAAAAAAGGATACACAATTCAGCTGGGGATGCCTGTGTTGACTTTTCAACTGCTATTAAAAATAATATCACAAATCTTTTATGGGATTGACATGATTTTCAGCCAGATACGGTGTCCTAATTTTCTATTGTGCTCATCAAACTGGTCACACTTATATTTGGCGGAGA
This sequence comes from Rhinoderma darwinii, assembly GCF_050947455.1. Taxonomy (NCBI): domain Eukaryota; kingdom Metazoa; phylum Chordata; class Amphibia; order Anura; family Rhinodermatidae; genus Rhinoderma; species Rhinoderma darwinii. Next base: position 419,652,414 of record NC_134688.1, read on the forward strand.
GCACCCTGAATTTGACATCCTGAAATGTGAAAAATGTTATCTTAATATCTCAAGCTGCCCTCGTGATTGTGTGGTGCAATGCAAGTCCGTATCCGACTACGAACTAAAAATTTATTGTGGAAAAATCAGTTTTATGCACATGACCGTTACTTGCGTCTGTGCCAGTTCTAATTGTTACAGTGCCATGATACGGCAGTATTTATCCTATTTAGTTTTCCTCTGTAAAATGTTGTGAGTTTGCAGAGGTTTTTTTCTATACACTCCGTGCGTCACCATATGGAGAAAATCCTCCTATGCTCCAGATGCAAAATTGGTGCCGGTCCCTCCAGAAACGTCAATGGAGACTTAAAAGTCAAATTTGTTTTTGAGGACCCGTACACTGCGAGTAACCCCCCCCCCCTAAACTAACGGACAGGAGAACTAGTTTTGAAGTAGGGAATAAGTAGAAACTCAAATGGTTCCAATATGGAACTCATAAAAGGACCCCAATTCCAATGCTGTATTACTTACTTATCTGCGATCAGTCGTTTTTGTAAAGAATCACTTTTTTTCATGCAGCTCGTTTTCATAAGATGTGGCTAGCCCCGCCCACCAGCCGCTGATTGACAGCTTTCTCCACATACTGTGCGTAAGGAGAAAGCTGTCAATCAGCGGCCGGTGGGAGGGGCTAGCCGCATCTTATGAATACGAGCTGCATGAAAAAAATGTTTACAAAAACTACTGATCGCAGATAAGTAATACAGCGTTGGAGTCAGGGTCTCTGGACTCATTTATGCTGCTCTTAGATAGGGCAGCATAAACCTGGTGACAGATTCCCTTCAAATAATTTTTGCAGGACTTTTTTGCTTTCTTTGGCAACATGTCTCTCATTTTGTATTTTAGCCAATTTTATTACCTTTTTACAGATTTTATTAATTCCTTTGTAATATTTAAAGGCCAGAGCTGACACCTCAGATTTGTACTTTTAACGCCCTTTTTTGTCATTTATTAGCCCTTCTACAGTAGGTGTAAGCCACGTCTTTGTTTTATTTCATTATATTTTCATTGGTTTCTAAGGACATGCATGCTACTGTCACACAGTATATATCAGTAATGACCACGGTCGCAGACCGCCACCTCCCCATACTTGCTGAAGGCAGCGACCACAGACCTTCCTCCTCTGGGCATATAACCGCTACTATTAGAAAGAAAACATCCTGAGAGTAATAGAATATAGAACATCAAGTATATTCACACACGTTTCTATATGGGTCAGTGCATCATACAACAGTTACATACACTCAACTATACTCATCATTGTGTAGTACAATGTAGAATAACAGCTGGTAGAATGGGACTCAAAAGGTGGTATAAGTCCCACAAGACGAAAAAGGTTTATATAAGCGGATCCACTATGTGCTCACACTTTGTCATACATTCTATACAGCAATTCTGTCCCTAGAGCAGATATTGAGGAGCAGGGCTGAAGGCGCTTTTGTATTTTTTTATATGGTAAATGTGACCCTAACAAAAAATGCAGGAGCTGTAGTTGTAGTCCTTAAAGGGATCCTGTCATCACCATCTTACCTTATAAAACGTCCTGACCCTTTAGTGGCCGCAGCTGTCCATAGCTGATTGATGTGTTCTTCTCTCCTCACATCCTCCTCTTGCCCGAAATATTATCATATAAAGTTTTACCGCCATTTATGGTAATTAAATTTAGCTTAGTGATGCACGATAAATGCACGATAAATTTAGCTTAGTACAGCCCTAAATGCCGAAATCGTGTTTCAGAACTCGCGCATGCGTGCCTCACCACCCTTCCCTGCTTCATCCTGAAATATTTAACTGCGCATGCGCCGCGCGGGTACACACCCCCTTTCGTCGTCGTATGTTATACAGCATAACTGTCTCAATGAGCAAGCGCGGGATTTCATGTGCAGTGCAGTGAGAGGAGCTGTCAATCAAAAACAAGGAGGCAGAGCCAACTCTAAAGCGCCGGAGGAATGAAAACCTGACTCTTTTCGAGTGAAGATTTGACTCTTTTGTGCTCATTTGCATACGGCGCGGGACCACTGAAAACCGGAATACTGAAGGTACAGTTGAAGTAAGAGAAAAAACGGGATAAACGGCGCTGCTTGTAAAGGTACGGTTTATTAGAAGGATGCTACGCGTTTCGGCGCCGGACCGGCGTCTTCATCAGGCATGTCGCAGGGTTAAAAACCACATGTATATATACCAAATACCATAGGGTAAATTACAAACTGATTTGACCAGTTCAGACCAGCCTCCTGGCCAAAAACCGCCAAAAACAGCAGGTCAAAGTTCAGAAGTTGATACAAATAAAGAGAGAGAAAAAAAAAAACAAAAAAAAAAACAGCAGGTCAAAGTTCAGAAATGGATACAAATAAAGAGAGAAAAAAAATAAAGAAATAAAGAAATAAAAAAAGGGAAATGCAATATGCAAACATATAACAAGGAAATAACAATATATGACTAGGATGATTAGATAAAAGACATGGATCACAAATCAGAGTGAACTACCAGCTAGTTTACGATAACAGAAATAAAAAATATATATAATTATAATAACAAACATTGCTGAAGTACATACGTGATGGTAGTTTAAGAAAAGGGCAGCGGCCGTTGTATGTTGCCAGGAAACACATACACAATACAATCCGGAAGAGGTAAAGCGGTCTCAATGGAACGCATGGTGGAACGTTGTCAGGGAAACCACTGACAACAAAAATCCCGGAAGTGAAGCACAGTGATACGCATAATGGACCGCAGATACGGGCGATATGCTGGGATTATAAAAACAGGATTTACCTGATTAATACAGTCATGAATTACAATAGAAGATTTAGAAGGACATAATAAAGGACCTAACCCGGGGACATATAGACAATTAGGACGGCAATACCAGATACAATAGCCGAAGAAATTCAATATTGATTTAGACATGCACGAACTATAAATAATAATTAATAATATTATTATAGAGCGTAAAGAAATATATATATATAAAAAAATATATAGTATGAACAAGCCTCAGCTAATAAAATTCACATAAAATGTTAGGGTAAAATTACATAGCACAATGATAATAATACTTACAACAAAACTGCATAAATGAAGATAGAAGGGTTATTGTAAAATAGTAACATAACGCTTATGAGGAGCAAAATCTAAAAGCAAGGTTAAATTAATCGTCAAGACTTCTATATCATTAATCCAATACGGGAGTATGGTTAAAAAGCAAGGTCAACAGTTATATAAACATAAACATAAGATCATTAATCCAATGCGGACTCTGTAATATCGTTAAGACCATTGGGGTATAACGTTCCCAATTTATATATCCAGAAATTTTCCCTTTGCTTTAATCTGGTAAATCTATCGGGTATATCGATAGGTATTCTCTCTATAGGAGTTACAGTAATAGCGCCAAAGTTACAGTTATGTACAGTGGCAAAATGGCGAGATACACTATGTTTAACGAAACCAGTCCTGACATTAAATCTATGCTTATTGATCCTATTTCTAAGGGTTTGGGTGGTACGACCCACGTATTGACGGTCACATGTGCATTGTAATAGGTATATAACATAGTCGCTCCCGCAGTTGAGGAAGTTTTTAATCGGGAAACTTTCCTTGGTATTTACCGATATAAAATTAGTTATTTTGTTCGCAATATTGGAACAACAGAGGCATCTTGGTTTGCCGCAACGATATGAGCCATTAGATGTTAAAATTGTTTTATGAGGGTCACAATTAATTTTCCGTAATCTACTAGGTGCAATTAAATTCCTCAATGTTTTAGCCCTTCTATAAGTGATCTTGGGTCTAGTGGGAATAATACTTTTCATATATTGGTCGTTCTTAAGGATATGCCAATGTTTATTAATTGTTGAACTAATTAATTTGCTTCCTTTGTTAAAAGTAGTAATAAAATTGCAATTAAAATCTATGGATTTCTCTATACAAGCACTCGGATTAATGCAATCTAATTGTGTCAATGCCTTTGCTCTCGATTCTGCTCCCATAATCAGGCTTGCTGGGAAGTTTTTTTGTTTAAACCTTCTTTTTAATAAATTACATTCAGTCGAAAAATCTTTGTCATTAGTGCAGTTTTTTCTTATCCGCCTGAATTGGCCAAAGGGTACGTTTTTTAGCCAAGGTTGGTAATGTGCACTTTTAAAATCCAAGTAGCTATTCACATCAACTCCTTTAAAATGTGTTTTAGTACTAATGAGGTGACCATTTTTCATAATTGTAAGATCTAAAAAATCAATGTATTCACGGGAAGATGTGTGTGTAAAGGAGATACCATAACTGTTATCATTAAGATGCTCGATAAAATCTGAAATAACTGTCGCCTCACCTTTGATAATAAAAAAGAGGTCATCGATATACCGTTTATAAAATATAATATTGTCCCTAAATTTATCATTACCATAAATATAAAAATCTTCAAAGGCCCCCATGTACAGATTGGCGTACGATGGGGCAAATCTCGACCCCATCGCACAGCCCTTTAACTGCCTATAAAAACTCCCTTCAAATGTGAACACATTGTGTTGAAGTATAAAATCAATGCACTCCATTAAAAAATTGATCTGGTTGTTTGGTAATCGTGGATCAGACATTAGGTAGGTTTGTGATGCCTGCATACCAAGGTCATGGGGGATGTTCGTGTATAATGATGAAACATCTGCTGTTAAAAACCAAAGATCCGTAAAATCATGAATGGTTTGTAAGTGGTACAGCTCTCTAATTAGATCAGTTGAGTCTATAAGATGAGATGGTAATTTAGACACATGTGTCTGGAGATGAATATCTATAAAGTGGGATAGATTACTTGTAAGGGACCCTATTCCAGATATGATGGGTCTACCAAGGGGATTAGATAGGGATTTATGAACCTTAGGTAAGTGGTAGAGGAACGGTGTGGTAGGAAATGGAACAGTTAAAAATAATTTTTCTTTTTTATTTAAAATCTGATCCCTGAAAGCGGTTTCAATAAGATTTTTATATTTAGTTTGAAACAAGGGTATGGATTAACCCTTGTTTCAAACTAAATATAAAAATCTTATTGAAACCGCTTTCAGGGATCAGATTTTAAATAAAAAAGAAAAATTATTTTTAACTGTTCCATTTCCTACCACACCGTTCCTCTACCACTTACCTAAGGTTCATAAATCCCTATCTAATCCCCCTGGTAGACCCATCATATCTGGAATAGGGTCCCTTACAAGTAATCTATCCCACTTTATAGATATTCATCTCCAGACACATGTGTCTAAATTACCATCTCATCTTATAGACTCAACTGATCTAATTAGAGAGCTGTACCACTTACAAACCATTCATGATTTTACGGATCTTTGGTTTTTAACAGCAGATGTTTCATCATTATACACGAACATCCCCCATGACCTTGGTATGCAGGCATCACAAACCTACCTAATGTCTGATCCACGATTACCAAACAACCAGATCAATTTTTTAATGGAGTGCATTGATTTTATACTTCAACACAATGTGTTCACATTTGAAGGGAGTTTTTATAGGCAGTTAAAGGGCTGTGCGATGGGGTCGAGATTTGCCCCATCGTACGCCAATCTGTACATGGGGGCCTTTGAAGATTTTTATATTTATGGTAATGATAAATTTAGGGACAATATTATATTTTATAAACGGTATATCGATGACCTCTTTTTTATTATCAAAGGTGAGGCGACAGTTATTTCAGATTTTATCGAGCATCTTAATGATAACAGTTATGGTATCTCCTTTACACACACATCTTCCCGTGAATACATTGATTTTTTAGATCTTACAATTATGAAAAATGGTCACCTCATTAGTACTAAAACACATTTTAAAGGAGTTGATGTGAATAGCTACTTGGATTTTAAAAGTGCACATTACCAACCTTGGCTAAAAAACGTACCCTTTGGCCAATTCAGGCGGATAAGAAAAAACTGCACTAATGACAAAGATTTTTCGACTGAATGTAATTTATTAAAAAGAAGGTTTAAACAAAAAAACTTTCCAGCAAGCCTGATTATGGGAGCAGAATCGAGAGCAAAGGCATTGACACAATTAGATTGCATTAATCCGAGTGCTTGTATAGAGAAATCCATAGATTTTAATTGCAATTTTATTACTACTTTTAACAAAGGAAGCAAATGAATTAGTTCAACAATTAATAAACATTGGCATATCCTTAAGAACGACCAATATATGAAAAGTATTATTCCCACTAGACCCAAGATCACTTATAGAAGGGCTAAAACATTGAGGAATTTAATTGCACCTAGTAGATTACGGAAAATTAATTGTGACCCTCATAAAACAATTTTAACATCTAATGGCTCATATCGTTGCGGCAAACCAAGATGCCTCTGTTGTTCCAATATTGCGAACAAAATAACTAATTTTATATCGGTAAATACCAAGGAAAGTTTCCCGATTAAAAACGTCCTCAACTGCGGGAGCGACTATGTTATATACCTATTACAATGCACATGTGACCGTCAATACGTGGGTCGTACCACCCAAACCCTTAGAAATAGGATCAATAAGCATAGATTTAATGTCAGGACTGGTTTCGTTAAACATAGTGTATCTCGCCATTTTGCCACTGTACATAACTGTAACTTTGGCGCTATTACTGTAACTCCTATAGAGAGAATACCTATCGATATACCCGATAGATTTACCAGATTAAAGCAAAGGGAAAATTTCTGGATATATAAATTGGGAACGTTATACCCCAATGGTCTTAACGATATTACAGAGTCCGCATTGGATTAACCCCTTCCCGACATTTGCCGTACATGTACGTCATGGAAAGCATTGACTTCCCGCATCTTGCCGTACATGTACGTCAAATGCAGAAGGGGTTACCGTATCAAAAATAAAAGTTTTAAAGTAAAGATGGCTGCTGTTCATAACAGCAGGACATCTGTACACGATGCCCAGGGGGGTGTCGCCTCCCCCCCGCATCGGCGATCGCCGCCATTGGCCGTTCAATTCAGACCGGCCAATTGCGGCTGTTTGCGGCTTTTGCCAATCACTGTGCCACAGGGCACAGTGATATGGTGGTGATTGGTGCTGTCTAGAACAGCACCAATGACTACCATGTTCCATGTAAAAAATGGCGGTGATGCCAGCCCCCAGATCGCTATGGTTGGTCGGTCAGCACCGACCGACCAATCGCAGCCATGGCGGGTGTTTGAAACACCCTACACCAGCCCTGCCCACCTCATTCCGGTTAGGAACGGTGAGCAGAGCTGGTGTGACCGTCTGTGAAGCCAACTTACCGAATCTGAGGCCTTCTGTGCTGCGATCCTGCTGTGACGTCTTCATCCGACTGCTTCCTGCAGAAGAGTGAACCGTCATCATCATCAACTGTGCTGCTGCTGATTTTTTTTTTTTTTAGCAGCAGCACTTGTTTTTTTTCCTAAACTTCTTATCCCTGTACCCTCCCCCCCATCCCACCCTCCCCATCTTTCCCTTTTTACGTCCTGCGGCCGCCGAGTGCGGATCAGTGACCGCCATCACTGACCGCCAATTTTTGGCACAGGACTTCCTTTTTTTTTGTATTTTGCACCTCCCTGTGTGCGCCCTGCGGCCACTGAGTGCTGATCAGTGACCGCCATCACTGATCAGCATCCGTGGTAATTTTTTTTATTTTTTGGCCTTTTTTATTACTGCACCTTTTTTTTGCGTGCGCCCTGCGGCTACTGAGTGCTGAGTCTAATAATCAGCCTCAGTGGTAATTTGTTTACGCAGGTTTTTTTTTGGCCTTTTTTTCTTCATTTTATAAAACTGTAAAAAAAAAAGACTAGCATTAGAGTAGCGGACGTTTACTGACGTCCGTTTTGTAAAAAAAGATATATAGCAGAAGTTCTAGCTATATATTTTTTTATACAGTTTGAATAAATTGACTTCTTATAGTTAGCGTCCATTTAGTGACGGACATTTAGTTCGTTCACTAAATTTTTGATAGCGTAGCGACAGTTAGTATAAATTTATAGCGTTATAGTCAGCGTCCGTTTAGTGACGGACATTCAGTTTTTTTTAACTGAAGTTCGTTCACTAAATTTTTGATAGCGTAGCGACAGTTAGTATAAATTTACATCTTATAGTCAGCATCCGTTTAGTGACGGACATTCAGTTTTTTTTTAACTGAAGTTCGTTCACTAAATTTTTGATAGCGTAGCGACAGTTAGTATAAATTTATAGCGTTATAGTCAGTGTCCGTTTAGTGACGAACATTCAGTTTTTTTTAACTGAAGTTCGTTCACTAAATTTTTGATAGCGTAGCGACAGTTAGTATAAATTTATAGCGTTATAGTCAGCGTCCGTTTAGTGACGGACATTCAGTTTTTTTAACTGAAGTTTGTTCACTAAATTTTTGATAGCGTAGCGACAGTTTTAGTATAAATTTACATCTTATAGTCAGCGTCCATTTAGTGACGGACATTCAGTTTTTTTTTAACTGAAGTTCGTTCACTAAATTTTTGATAGCGTAGCGACAGTTAGTATAAATTTATAGCGTTATAGTCAGCGTCCGTTTAGTGACGAACATTCAGTTTTTTTTAACTGAAGTTTGTTCACTAAATTTTTGATAGCGTAGCGACAGTTTTAGTATAAATTTACATCTTATAGTCAGCGTCCATTTAGTGACATACATTCAGTTTTTTTTAACTGAAATTTGTTCACTAAATTTCTGATAGCGTAGCGACACAGTTGTAGCTCAGTTTTTTTTACAGTTCTATATTGAACGTTCAATAAATTTCTTTCTCCTAAATTTTTCTTATTCTTCTCTTCTTTTTCTTTTTTTTTTCCTATAAATTTCATATTACACGTGTAAAAGCACAACATACAAAACCACCTCTATAAAGAGTATTACACGTGTTGAAGCACTACATACCCCCCTAATAAAAATGGCCCAATCATCTCAAAGGCTCTACTCCGCTGAGGAGGCATACGCCATCCTGGCCTCTGACACTGAATCGGCCAGCGAGGGAGAAGAGGAAATTGCCCCATTCATCTTGACCTCATCATCCTCATCCAGTGATGAGGAACCCCCGCAAAGACGCCCCAGGACATCAGCTGAGGCAACCCCCCAAATGAGCGATACCCTGTGGAACCCACCCCCTGATAATTATGAGCCTCACATTCCAGATTTCACAGGGAGCTCTGGAATTCTATTTGAGACTGTAGGCCTCGCAGAAATTCACTATTTCAATCTGTTTTTCACTGAGGATTTTGTTAATGTAATGGCGGCCCAAACAAATTTATATGCCCAACAATTTTTAGCCCAAAACCCCACGTCATCATTTGCTAGGTGGACCCCCATAGAGGCAGCGGAGATGATGAAATTTTGGGGCCTTGTCCTACATATGGGCCTAGTAAAAAAACCAGAGATTAGGCAATACTGGAGTGCGGACATTTTATACAGCACCCCATTATACCACATGGCAATGACCCGGGCACGATTTGAAATTATTCTGAAATTTTTGCATTATAATGATAATGCACAGTGCCCGCCCCGTGATGACCCCACATACGACCGCCTATTCAAAATCAGGCCAATGATTGATTATTTCTGCACCAAATTTCAGGAAGTGTACACCCCCGAAAAGAACATAGCAATAGACGAGTCCCTTGTACATTTTAAGGGGAGACTAAAATTCCGCCAATACCTGCCAAGCAAGAGGGCGAGGTATGGAATTAAAATGTACAAGCTGTGCGAGAGCAGCTCAGGGTACACCTACAGGTTTCGGGTTTATGAAGGGAAGGACACCAGGATAGAACCTCCAGAATGCCCCCCTGTCCTGGGAGTTAGTGGAAAAATAGTGTGGGACTTGATGCACCCACTGCTGGACCAGGGTTATCACCTTTACGTGGATAACTTCTATACCAGCATCCCACTATTTAAATGCCTCTCCACCAGAAGTACTGTAGCATGCGGCACCGTGCGCAAAAATCAGAGAGGCCTCTCTAAAAATCTGATTGGGCAACCCCTAAGAAAAGGAGAAAGCAGGGCACTACACAGCGATAACTTGTTGCTGGTCAAGTATAAGGACAAGAGGGACGTCCTTATGTTGACCACAATACACGGTAGTGGCATCACCCCTGTCCCTGTCCGAGGTAGCACCACAATGACCCCCAAGCCAGACTGCATCCTCGGCTACAATAAGTACATGGGAGGTGTTGATCTCTCTGATCAAGTACTGAAGCCGTACAGTGCCATGCGTAAAACAAAGACGTGGTACAAAAAGCTGGCCGTGCACGTGGTACAGATGGCATTGTATAACGCTTACGTGCTATACCGATGTGCAGGCCGGACAGGGACATTCCTTCAGTTTCAAGAAGCGGTTATCAAGGCCCTTGTATTTGGGGACCAGGAAGGGGAGAGCCCCAGTACTTCTAGAAGCGATGGTCCACGTATTGTACCAGGGCAACACTTTCCTGGCGAAATCCCCCCCACTGGTAAAAAGGGAAGGAGCCAAAAAAGGTGTAAAGTGTGTTACAACAGAGGGAGAAGACGAGACACAACTTATCATTGTGAAACCTGTCCCGACAAACCTGGCCTGTGCATAAAAGAGTGCTTCAAAGTTTATCACACATCCATGGATTTTAATTGAAACATTTTTTTAAATGCTCACTATACCCCTAGATAATTTACTCAAGGGGTGTAGTTTCCAAAATGGGGTCACTTGTGGGGGGTTTCCACTGTTTTGACCCCTCAGGGGCTTTGCAAATGCGACATGGCCACCGCAAACCATTCCAGTTACATTTGAACTCCAAATGGTGTTCTTTCCCTTCTGAGCCCTGCCGTGTGTCCAAACAGCCGTTTATGACCACATGTGGGGTACTGTTTTACTCAGGATAAACTGCTCTACAAATGTTGTGGTGCTTTTTCTCCTTTAGTCCTTGTGGGAATGAAAAAAAATTTTGCTAAACCTACGTTTTATTGGTTAAAATTTACATTTTCATTTTCACGGCCTACTTCCAATAAATTCTGCAAAAAGCCTGTGGGGTCAAAATGCTCACTATACCCCTAGATAATTTACTCAAGGGGTGTAGTTTCCAAAATGGGGTCACTTGTGGGGGGGTTCTACTGTTTTGACCCCTCAGGGGCTTTGCAAATGCGACATGGCCACCGCAAACCATTCCAGTTACATTTGAACTCCAAATGGTGTTCTTTCCCTTCTGAGCCCTGCCGTGTGTCCAAACAGCCGTTTATGACCACATGTGGGGTACTGTTTTACTCAGGATAAACTGCTCTACAAATGTTGTGGTGCTTTTTCTCCTTTAGTCCTTGTGGGAATGAAAAAAAATTTTGCTAAACCTACGTTTTATTGGTTAAAATTTACATTTTCATTTTCACGGCCTACTTCCAATAAATTCTGCAAAAAGCCTGTGGGGTCAAAATGCTCACTATACCCCTAGATAATTTACTCAAGGGGTGTAGTTTCCAAAATGGGGTCACTTGTGGGGGGGTTCTACTGTTTTGACCCCTCAGGGGCTTTGCAAATGCGACATGGCCACCGCAAACCATTCCAGTTACATTTGAACTCCAAATGGTGTTCTTTCCCTTCTGAGCCCTGCCGTGTGTCCAAACAGCCGTTTATGACCACATGTGGGGTACTGTTTTACTCAGGATAAACTGCTCTACAAATGTTGTGGTGCTTTTTCTCCTTTAGTCCTTGTGGGAATGAAAAAAAATTTTGCTAAACCTATGTTTTATTGGTTAAAATTTACATTTTCATTTTCACGGCCTACTTCCAATAAATTCTGCAAAAAGCCTGTGGGGTCAAAATGCTCACTATACCCCTAGATAATTTACTCAAGGGGTGTAGTTTCCAAAATGGGGTCACTTGTGGGGGGGTTCCACTGTTTTGACCCCTCAGGGGCTTTGCAAATGCGACATGGCCACCGCAAACCATTCCAGTTACATTTGAACTCCAAATGGTGTTCTTTCCCTTCTGAGCCCTGCCGTGTGTCCAAACAGCCGTTTATGACCACATGTGGGGTACTGTTTTACTCAGGATAAACTGCTCTACAAATGTTGTGGTGCTTTTTCTCCTTTAGTCCTTGTGGGAATGAAAAAAAATTTTGCTAAACCTACGTTTTATTGGTTAAAATTTACATTTTCATTTTCACGGCCTACTTCCAATAAATTCTGCAAAAAGCCTGTGGGGTCAAAATGCTCACTATACCCCTAGATAATTTCCTCAAGGGGTGTAGTTTCCAAAATGGGGTCACTTGTGGGGGGTTTCCACTGTTTTGTGCCCTCAGGGGCTTTGCAAATGCGACATGGCCTCCGCAAACCATTCCTGCTAAATTTGAGCTCCAAAAGCCAAATGGGGTTCCTTCCCTTCTAAGCCCTGCCGTGTGTCCAAACAGCAGTCTATGATCAAATGTGGGGTACTGTTTTACTCGGGACAAACTGCTCTACAAATGTTGTGGTGCTTTTTCTCTTTTAGTCCTTGTGGAAATGAAAAAAAATGAGCTAAACCTACGTTTTATTGGGAAAAATGTAGATTTTCATTTTCACATCCTACTTCCAATAATTTCTGCAAAAAATTTGTGGGGTCAAAATGCTCACTATACCCCTAGATAATTTCCTCAAGGGGTGTAGTTTCCAAAATGGGGTCACTTGTGGGGGGTTTCCACTGTTTTGTGCCCTCAGGGGCTTTGCAAATGCGACATGGCATCCGCAAACCATTCCTGCTAAATTTGAGCTCCAAAAGCCAAATGGGGTTCCTTCCCTTCTAAGCCCTGCCGTGTGTCCAAACAGCAGTCTATGATCAAATGTGGGGTACTGTTTTACTCGGGACAAACTGCTCTACAAATGTTGTGGTGCTTTTTCTCTTTTAGTCCTTGTGGAAATGAAAAAAAATGAGCTAAACCTACGTTTTATTGGGAAAAATGTAGATTTTCATTTTCACATCCTACTTCCAATAATTTCTGCAAAAAATTTGTGGGGTCAAAATGCTCACTATACCCCTAGATAATTTCCTCAAGGGGTGTAGTTTCCAAAATGGGGTCACTTGTTGGGGGTTTCCACTGTTTTGTGCCCTCAGGGGCTTTGCAAATGCGACATGGCATCCGCAAACCATTCCTGCTAAATTTGAGCTCCAAAAGCCAAATGGGGTTCCTTCACTTCTAAGCCCTGCCGTGTGTCCAAACAGCAGTCTATGATCAAATGTGGGGTACTGTTTTACTCGGGACAAACTGCTCTACAAATGTTGTGGTGCTTTTTCTCTTTTAGACCTTGTGAAAATGAAAAAAAATTAGCTAAACCTACGTTTTATTGGGAAAAATGTAGATTTTCATTTTTCACATCCTACTTCCAATAATTTCTGCAAAAAATCAGTGGGGTCAAAATGCTCACTATACCCCTAGATAATTTCCTCAAGGGGTGTAGTTTCCAAAATGGGGTCACTTGTGGGGGGTTTCCACTGTTTTGTGCCCTCAGGGGCTTTGCAAATGTGACATGGCCTCCGCAAACCATTCCTGCTAAATTTGAGCTCCAAAAGCCAAATGGGGTTCCTTCCCTTCTAAGCCCTGCCATGTGTCCAAACAGCAGTCTATGATCAAATGTGGGGTACTGTTTTACTCGGGACAAACTGCTCTACAAATGTTGTGGTGCTTTTTCTCTTTTAGTCCTTGTGGAAATGAAAAAAAAATGAGCTAAACCTACGTTTTATTGTGAAAAATGTAGATTTTCATTTTCACATCCTACTTCCAATAATTTCTGCAAAAAACCTGTGGGGTCAAAATGCTCACTATACCCCTAGATAATTTCCTCAAGGGGTGTAGTTTCCAAAATGGGGTCACTTGTGGGCGGTTTCCACTGTTTTGGCACCGCAAGAGTCCTTCAAACCGGATATGGTGCCTAAAATATATTGTAATAAAAACAAGGCCCCAAAATCCTCAAGGTGCTCCTTTGCTTCGGAGGCCTGTGTTTCAGTCCATAAGCACGCTAGGGCGACATGTGGGATATTTCTAAAAACTGCAGAATCTGGGCAATAAATATTGAGTTGCATTTTTCTGGTGAAACTTTCTGTGTTACACAAAAAATGGATTCAAAATGAATTTCTGCAAAAAAAAACGAAATTTATAAATTTCCCCTCTATATTGCTTTCATTCCTGTGAAACGTCTAAAGGGTTAAAACACTTTCTGAATGCTGTTTTGAATACTTTGAGGGGTGCAGTTTTTAAAATGGGGTGACTTTTTGGGGGTTTCTAATATATAAGGCCCTCAAAGCCACTTCAGAACTGAACTGGCCCCTGTAAAAATAGCCTTTTGAAATTTTCTTGAAAATGTGAGAAATTGCTGCTAAAGTTCTAAGCCTTGTAACGTCCTAGAAAAATAAAAGGATGTTCAAAAAACGATGCCAAACTAAAGTAGACACATGGGGGATGTTAATTAGCAACAATTTTGTGTGTTATAACTGCCTGTCTTACAAGCAGATACATTTAAATTGATAAAAATGCTATTTTTTGCAATTTTTCACTATATTTTGGTGTTTTTCACAATTAAATACTGAATGTGTCCAATGTGTCACGAGAAAACAATCTCAGAATCGCTTGGATAGGTACAAGCATTCCGACGTTATTACCACATAAAGTGAAACATGTCAGATTTGAAAAATGAGGCTTGGTCAGGAAGGTCAAAAGTGGCTAAAGAGGGAAGGGGTTAATGATCTTATGTTTATGTTTATATAACTGTTGACCTTGCTTTTTAACCATACTCCCGTATTGGATTAATGATATAGAAGTCTTGACGATTAATTTAACCTTGCTTTTAGATTTTGTTCCTCATAAGCGTTATGTTACTATTTTACAATAACCCTTCTATCTTCATTTATGCAGTTTTGTTGTAAGTATTATTATCATTGTGCTATGTAATTTTACCCTAACATTTTATGTGAATTTTATTAGCTGAGGCTTGTTCATACTATATATTTTTTTATATATATATATTTCTTTACGCTCTATAATAATATTATTAATTATTATTTATAGTTCGTGCATGTCTAAATCAATATTGAATTTCTTCGGCTATTGTATCTGGTATTGCCGTCCTAATTGTCTATATGTCCCCGGGTTAGGTCCTTTATTATGTCCTTCTAAATCTTCTATTGTAATTCATGACTGTATTAATCAGGTAAATCCTGTTTTTATAATCCCAGCATATCGCCCGTATCTGCGGTCCATTATGCGTATCACTGTGCTTCACTTCCGGGATTTTTGTTGTCAGTGGTTTCCCTGACAACGTTCCACCATGCGTTCCATTGAGACCGCTTTACCTCTTCCGGATTGTATTGTGTATGTGTTTCCTGGCAACATACAACGGCCGCTGCCCTTTTCTTAAACTACCATCACGTATGTACTTCAGCAATGTTTGTTATTATAATTATATATATTTTTTATTTCTGTTATCGTAAACTAGCTGGTAGTTCACTCTGATTTGTGATCCATGTCTTTTATCTAATCATCCTAGTAATATATTGTTATTTCCTTGTTATATGTTTGCATATTGCATTTCCCTTTTTTTTTTTTCTCTCTTTATTTGTATCCATTTCTGAACTTTGACCTGCTGTTTTTTTTTTTGTTTTTTTTTTCTCTCTCTTTATTTGTATCAACTTCTGAACTTTGACCTGCTGTTTTTGGCGGTTTTTGGCCAGGAGGCTGGTCTGAACTGGTCAAATCAGTTTGTAATTTACCCTATGGTATTTGGTATATATACATGTGGTTTTTAACCCTGCGACATGCCTGATGAAGACGCCGGTCCGGCGCCGAAACGCGTAGCATCCTTCTAATAAACCGTACCTTTACAAGCAGCGCCGTTTATCCCGTTTTTTCTCTTACTTCAATATTACTTTGGCATCTCCACGGGGATTGCGTCCGGGATTGGCAGCAGCTATTGATACAAATTACATGCCGGTAATTTGCCACTGAACAGGTGAGCATTTATGTACCGTTTTTTTTGCTCCTTATACTATTGATCACGCCACTTGGCGCCGTGTCTCCCTTTTTGCTTTTTTTCCTAGTACTGAAGGTACAGAGCCGACTTTTAACATATTTATAGGTTAGCTAACAATGATTTTTCACCCACTTTCACAAGGTATTGCTGGCTTGATACCGAAAATGCTGGTGACAGGTTCCCTTTAAGTACTGCTCATGAAAATCGAATTGTAACAGGGTCTATTGTAAATTATCAGTACACAGCATTCTTAGTGTGAAAAGTCTTTATCATACGAAAATCTTCCTCTTCCGTATTTCTGCGTAATTTGTGGCATTTCCACGCTGCGCCAAGTCTATAGTGAAATATAGAAAACACTACATACAAAGAATTTTTGTTTATGCCATTTTGGGGGGTCTGACGTTTTTTTTCCATCGCTTTTCTTCTAAAACGCATATTCAAAAATAAAAAAACGCCATCAAAAACACTTGAAATTCATGGCTTTTTTACAAGCATTTAAAAACGCTAAAAAATGAGTGTGTGTGAAGGAAGCCTACAACTTCGAGTCGAGTCTAACTACCATACAGTTCCTCCACTTGCCTGCTACACTCTTTATAGCTTTTGGTCCTCTCCCATCTTTTCTTCTCACCTGAAGTATCAGACATGTGTCTCTTCCAAGCCTCGTCTAATTTCTCAGTGCTCTCTACTGCCGCCACCGTCCTGGAGATTAGAAAGTCTGAAAAATA
This sequence comes from Rhinoderma darwinii, assembly GCF_050947455.1. NCBI lineage: Eukaryota > Metazoa > Chordata > Amphibia > Anura > Rhinodermatidae > Rhinoderma > Rhinoderma darwinii. Next base: position 419,669,142 of record NC_134688.1, read on the forward strand.
ATACAGGATTAGTGGATTTTGGAAGTCAGATCCTCATACTGTAGTCAGGTGTGCCGGAGACTGCATCCTTACCTGTGGATACGCTGCCACTGGTGTACAGTGGTTCATCTAGTTGTTGGAGTGCTTCATGGATGATGCCTTCCACCTCCTGCATCAGGCGCTGTAGAAAACCCTCTTCAAGTACTTTAAATTGTGTTAGGCTATCCTGCGAGGACGCAGCAGAGGAGACAATCAGTTTTGTAAAACTGTAGGTGCTAGGTTAAGGCAGTAATAGCTGTAAAGGTTATTGTTGAGGAGATAACAACGGAGATGGAGGTCTGTTCCATTGTTCAGGACATTTATCAGACTCACTGGAAAATGTTTCTCAGTCAACGGTTATTAATGCTACTATTGGGCAAGTATGTACATGTGGAGCATGGACAATAATTCTCATTGAAGCCAAATCTGTCGGACCATGTCAGATTTTATGCAATGATCGCAAGGTGGCATGCAACTTTTTTTCCCATAGGGAAACATTGAAGTTGTGGTGCAAGTCACATACATACATACACATATATATAGATATATATACACACACACACACAGTCGAGTCACAGTATTATAACCACCTCCTACTTCGGCAGCGTGTAGACCATGAAAGAAATTATGTGTCGTGGGCTGGCTTGGTGTGTATATAAGGTGTGCGATAGGCTGTCTGAACACATATCACTTTTTGTTGCCATGGGTAAAAGGGGCGATTTATCAGAGTTGCAAAAAGGGATGATTATTGGCTTTCGGGCCAAGGGTGGCAGTATCTCTCAAACAGCGCATTTTGTGAACTGTTCGCGTGCTGTTGGGGTGAAAGTGTATCAAGATTGGACAAATGGAACCATTGGGAATAACCGATTTGGAAACTGCAGAGCACCACGTGACATTGATGTGAGAAGTGAACGTCGGTTACGAGGGTGCGCGAGGGCTGAACGACATGCTACAGTGGAGCAGCTCATCGTGAAAATCAACCAGGGGGGTACAAGAGGTGTGTCTAAAAAAAAAAAAGTTCAGCGAACCCTACTGCGTGTGGTGCTCCGAAGAAGACGGATGGTCACTGCTCCTATGCTAACAAAGGTGCATCAGAAAAAAAGGCTTCAATTTGCACGGCAGTATCGGAATTGGACCACCGATGATTGGCTTCATCGAGCGGGATGGACGTTGGTGTGTCATGCGAGAAACATCCGAGAACAAACACCCTGCAACCATTGCTGAAAGAACACAAGCTGGTGGTGGCAGCATTATGGTCTGGGGAATTTTTTCATGGCGTTCTCTGCACCCACTCATCCATGTTGGAGGCACTCTGAACCGATTTGCGTATGAATCCATCGTTGTAGATCACGTCCACCCATACATGTTGTTTGTCTTCCCTGGGGCAGATGGGATCTGCCAGCAAGACAATGCGACATGTCACACGGCTAGAAATGTCTGACAGTGGTTGGAAGAGCACGACCAAGACTTCCAAGGCCCCCTTATTCGCCAGACTTGAACCCAATTGAGGATCTGTGGGACCACCTCGATCATCTTGTTCGCTCTATGGAGCCTCCCCCACGCGCCCTCCAGCAAATGTGGGATGCACTGCAGTCAGCATGGCTCCAGATACCTGGGACCACCTACCAGCACCTTATTGAGTCACTCCCAGCCCGTGTAGCTGCTGTCCGTGCTGCACACGGCAGTTACTTGGGATATTAGCTGGTGGTTATAATAATGTCACTCAACTGTAAATATATATATATATATATATATATATATAAACACAGGGTGATTCAAAAAGAATGATGCAAAATTATGGCCTCGGCATAACCGAGTGAACATAACACAAATTTATTAACATGAAAAGACACTATCTATCCAACTTTTATCTATACACTACAAATGTTCAAAGTGACATGTCACCATCGGTGACATGTCAGATGTTCAGGCGGTAGTCCAGTTCTGTCCAGACGCGTCCAGCATATCCTCGGATATGGACTCCACTGTTTAAGTGATGCGTTGTCTGAGGTCGTTCAGATCCTGTGGCTGGGGGGGCACATACAGAGTCCTTAATGAAGCCCCACAGAAAGAATTCGCTGGGTGTTAGATCTGGCGATCTTGGAGGCCAGTGCAACATTAGTAAATCGCTGTTTCCAGCTACACGGCTCGAATCACTGTCTCTTCCGAAGTCTTTGGGCGGCCCGGACTTTTCCCATGACAATCACCCAGTGGTTTTGAATTCCTTCACCCAAGGCGAAATGCAGTTTCTATGCGGAGAACATTTACCATATTTATTCTGAAAGTTTCGCTGCACTGTCTCAACAGACTCCGTTCTTGCAAATTCCAACACACAAAAATCTTTTTCTTACTTCGATGTCGCCATCTTATGTCACACTATGTAAGCACATTTCAAATGTGGCTCTTGAAAATGAAAGCTGTGCTGTGATTGGTTGCTATGGACAACTAAGCCAGTATTGCTCTGATTTTCAGCGACTGGCAATTACCACTGATGTTACTTTAACTGCAGGCCTTTACTTTTGCACCATCCTTTTTGAATATATAAAATATTGCAGTATTATATCTAATAATGTAAAGCAAATCTTTAAGGGTGGCATTACACATTGCAGTAAAAATCTAAAAAAAAGTGTTACTGTAGGTGGGACAATCATTGCGGTTTTGCTCTTCGGACATTTTACCTGTTTAGAGGTTTCTATGCTGCTCTGAAGAAGCTGAACTTTGTGTTTGCTGCTCTCTAGCGCCCCCTGTAACTCATCCATCTGGTGTATCTGCTCCTGTGCCTATGAATTAAAACAGTGTAGATTATTTATGTTCTGTAATGAAAAATCATTGACAAAGTGAGATAGAAATGACCTTTTGTATATTTAATGGAGAGCTTTCTTACTCAACACTTTCAATAAGTGGGTATAATAAAGTCGTCTGTTTTATGTTAAGATTTACTAAGATGGAACATTATAAATGGTTTACAAATGAATCGAAGGTTCTCCTAAGCCTCTCCCGAGACAAATAATCTAGAGATGTAGCATCTTGCATTACTCTTAATCGGGCTATCCTGGGCTCCAGCCTGCTTATTTTCCAATTTATATTGCAGATTGAAGAACACTAACTTTCCATTACATTATTATCAGTGGGAAAGGGGTTCAGTGTTAGGCTGGGTTCACACGACCATGTTACGTCCGTAATGGACGGAACGTATTTCGGCCGGAAGACCTGGACCGAACACAGTGCAGGGAGCCGGGCTCCTAGCATCATAGTTATGTACGACGCTAGGAGTCCCTGCCTCGCTGCAGGACAACTGTCCCGTACTGTAATCATGATTTCAGTACGGGACAGTAGTTCCACTCAGAGGCAGGGACTCCTAGAGTCGTACATCACTATGATGCTAGGAGCCTGGCTCCCTGCACTGTGTTCGGTCCGGGTCTTCCGGCTGAAATACGTTCCGTACATTACGGACGTAACATGGTCGTGTGAACCCAGCCTTAGACAACATTATATTCATTATATTGTTTGCTGTGAGCCGATTCTGTCCGACGACTTTTACACAGGCCAATTATCGGGCAAACGCTCGTTCATCGGCTGATTGTATAGTTTATGCTGCAATAAATATTATCGTTGTCGGCAGCGCATCTCCCTGTGTAATCAATCAATCATCAATCTTAAGGACTGTTTACCGAGAGCTCACCTTCCTCTGTGTATGCTCATTGACACGTTGGTATGAATCCTCCAGCTCTTTTTTGGAGTGTTCCATGTCCCCCAGAGCTTCTCGAGCCAACGTCATCTGCTTTGTGACTTCAGCATTCTATCAAATTAAGAAAGAGACATCAATTAAATGTCCACAGACATTCCTCCGAATGAATGGAGCGGCAGGTTGCGCTTGCGTACTGCTGCTCCATTCATTCTCTATGGCACTGCCGGAAATAGCTGAGCACTGTACTCGGCTATGTCCGGCGGTCCCATAGACATTGAATGGAGCGACAATGCATTGTCGCGACCTACCGCTTAGTTTATTCGGAGGAATGGGACTCCCGTTCTCGTGATCGGTGGGGTCTTAGCAGCCGGACCCCCACCGATCAGCATGTTATCATCTATACTGTGGTTAGATGTCTCAAGATTGAAAGTTAACCCCTTTAATGCCTATGAGGACTGTTAGGGTGCGTTCACACACGGCAGAATTGTTGCACAAATTTTCAGAAAATCCATTCCATACATGAATGGAGGCGTGTCTGCAGCATGTGCATGGATTTCTGTAAACACCATCCATTTGTATTGGATAGTGGCAGAAATGTCTGCAAAAAATCTGCAGTGTGTGAATAAAACCTTAGACAGCCTTCTGATGTATATTATTGGGGGGGGGGGGGGGAGAGAATTTGGTCCATCCTTTGTTTCCCCAAAAGATAAGCAGAAACAGGGATGCCCCGCAGATATTTATCCCCCCTGCCCCACACCTTTAAAAAATTCTAGTATTTTGCTTGCACCTTTCTCAAAAGATCTGCATGGCTCTGAACAAGCTCTGCGTATTTCTCCTTCAGCTTGGTGTATCGCTGCTCATTTGCTACGGATTTCCCTGTAACAGAAAAAGGCAGAGGTAATAATTTCTTCACATCAGCAGCCCACACACGATCCCATCATTAAAGACACAGGGAAGTGCCAGCATTTCTGATAACCGCTGCCTACACCCAGCTGCTGGTTTCCCCCATCTGGTATCAGCCTTACAGCACTCCGTATGTGACAAATACCTCACAAGCCTTAAAAACACTTCCTCATCTTATTTTCCCCCGTCTTATCTAACACACCATCTGCTCCTTGACCGCCATGTAATTAAATAAGTCTGACAGATGAATAAATACTCTACATCTCAAGTCAACAGCTGAATCACGATACATTCTACTTTTACATAAAGTACAGCTACTGTATAGCACGGATTATATTCTATTAAAATATATCATAACATGTAGGGATTATTTCCCACTGAGAAAAAACACCTGGAAGTACGGGGTCCTTGAAGTTGCCAGAAAATCTGTTCCGCTGTTCCTTAATTATATTTGTTTCTGGGAAAGGTGGATGACAACCAATATGGCTGCCACTGAAACTTCCCCAATGTGCAAAGATCTATCCACCTGCTCCAGAATCATAGTATAACAAGGAAGATATCCTCAGTTCTCTTGCATAATGGCAAATACGAGTAAACACTGAGGGGGAGTTCACATGTAGCAGCCACAGTACAGTAGAAAAATGTATCGACATTGTTAATGGAATAACGGTTTTCCAGGTAAACAGAAGTTATACCCGCAATACTGCGCAGGTATTAACAATCAACTTGAAAACAGCGCTGATTTTGCTGTACAACTACCTGTTGCGGCATTTTTTGAGGGCAAAGCACCTGAGCTGTGGCCACTTCGTGTGAACTCACCCGGATATGGAAGGTGGTTTGGATATACACAAGGTCTCATTGCACTTGACAAAAAATCAGAAGGTAATTTTGAGGTAGAAAGAAGAGGGATGTAACCACGGCGCTGCTACTCAATAAGGATGCAGAAATTGATAATAGTGTTTATTAGTAAGAAGGCTACGCGTTTCAATGCCGCACCGGTATATAAGATATGGCCTGAGGAAGATGCCGATGCGGCATTGAAACGCGTAGCCGTCTTACTAATAAACACTATTATCAATTTCTGCATCCTTATTGAGTAGCAGCGCCGTGGTTACATCCCTCTTCTTTCTACCTCAAAATTACCAACATTGCACGGTTACCCATTGGTGTGACCGTTTGGGATTTCGGCAGCAGCACTCTCCACGATCTACATCCATTTCGAAGTGTTTGGCCCGATGCACACGACCGTGTTTTTGCGTCCGCAATTCCCCCGCAAATCCACGGGAGAATTGCGGACCCATTCATTTCTATTGGCCCATACACACTATCCGTGTTTTCACGGGTCTCCGCATGTCCGCAAATCCGTGCCGCAGAAACTCCAATAGAAGTCAATGGGCCCGTGGAAATTGCGGATACACCTCCGTGTGTCATCAGCAGTTTGCGGACTTGCGGAAATGTTGCTAGGCGACAACCGGGAATGAGTTCTGTCGTCATCCTGTTTTAGCTAGGCTTTTTTTTTTTCATCCGCATTTTGCGGATTACATACGGATGAACTGCGGATTACATACGGATGAACTGCGGATGACATTTCACGGAACACGGTCCTGGAATTTGCGGACCAGAAAAACACTACGGTCGTGTGCATGAGGCCTTTGACCTATCCAGCTGTGGTAAGCATCCATCCGTCACACTCTGACTGCCTGATTGGGCTTACTCACACTATGTGGCGCCGTGTTTGTTTCTTTGTTAAAAAATCAGAAGGGGATATGTTGTCATCAGAACGTGGCAGTAACGCAGCCTCGGGTTTTGGGGCTGTTAAACTATGTAAAAACATCTCATATTTGTTGCGAAATTTCGGCTGCGGAATCCACACCGAAATTCCGCAACAAAGTACACCACAATGTTAGTGAATGGGTTTTAAGAAACCCCATTCACTCACATCGTAAAAAAAACGCTGCATGCCCTATCTGTTGCGGAAATGTTGCAGATTTTCAACGTGGATTTCATTAATTGCATACGCAAGGAATGAAAATCTGCGGCTAACTTCTGCACCAATATTAACCCCTTCCCTCCGCAGCCATTTTTCGGATTTTCGCTTTTGTTTTTTCCTCCCCACCTTCCAAAAGCCATAACTCTTTCATTTTTTCATCAATATTGCCGTATGCTTGTTTTTTGCAGGACGAGTTGTAGATTTTCACAGCACCATCTTTTGTACCATATAATATAGTGGGAAATGAGAAAAAAAGTATATGTGGGGTGGAATAGGAAAAAAACAGTGATTCCTCAACATTTTGGGTGGTTTTGTTTTTACGGCGTTCACCGTACGGTAAAAACGGCATGTTTACTTTATTCTGCGGGTCAATACGATTACAGCGATACTAAATTTATATAGTTTTCTTTTTGTTTTACTACTTTTACAAGGAAAAAACTAAATTTGAGTTTGGTCGCCTTATTCTGAGAGCCATAACGTTTTTATTTTTCTGTCGATTTAGCCGTGTGAGGGCCGTTGGGACGTTACAGGGGGTCGCCCCCGTTTTTAGTAATTTAAATCCCGCATTTAATGGGTTAAACAAGCGGGATCGCGCTCGAACGGGATCCCGCTCGTTACCCGGAAGTGTCGGCTGTAACACACAGCCGACACAATCGCTCTATGGAGCGGTCTCAGCCCGTGAGCCCGCTCCATATTCCCCCACACGGCGTGCGCCGTGTATATACGGCGGATGTCGGGAAGGGGTTAACAATGAAATACCTGCATATTTCATTGTGGATTTTGGTACGGATATTTAGGCGAGTTCCACAGTGTCAATTTTACTTACTTCAGGTCCAAATATATTTTTCCATTTAAAGAGACTTTTGATTATTGTAATTGCTAACTTTCCCCAGAGGGTAAGGCGCTTCATAAAGGGTTAACCAAATGCTGTCTTCTTACTCTCTATTTCAGTCAGGCTCTTCTGGGCTTTCTCAGTATCCTGTCTCTTCCTCTTCAACTCCTCCAGCTCGGTGCGCAAGAACTCGTTTTCATCCACTGCCTGTTCTCTCAGATGCTTCAGCTCTGCTAAATCCGCCTCCAGCTCTTGGATTCGACCCTTCAGATTGCTAACCAACCGATGACTCTGAAAAATATAAAATTATACTTATCATTCCTAATTCCTTAACGCTGCAGAATTATTATTTTGTTAGACACCAAAATATAACCAGTGTCCACTGGATACAGGCAAGTGCAGGGACAGCCATAAAAAGAAAAAAAAGCTCTACAGTGTAAAGCCGTCCATAGAGAACTCCTTGTATCTCAGCTTCCCGGACTATCCCATGACATAAGGGATAGAATGGGAGATCGGGATTAGCCACATTGAATTTTTTGTGACTTTATCTGTTCCTGCTATTGCAACTTCTAGCATGAAATAGGGGATCATTTGCTAAAGGGTTAAGCATCTAAAGTCATGCTTCTGTAAAACACCAGCCCATTGACGTAAGGGAAAAATTGTTAGCGAAGATGGAAAACCTCACATCAAAACAGACAATGTGAAATTTGAGACATACAGAGCTAGAGTAGGGTCTCATAGACTATGGGTGCCTTATCATGGCTTCGTACAACTCATTCAGGGTGCGGAGGGCATTGTCATCATTTTTCATGTTGACTGGTCCATTCAGGCAGATGATACCAGGCAGATGTCCCCACTTCATAAAAGATTCTGCTGAAAGGCAATTTCTGATGGCTAATGTGACATCAAAGTGTGCGCTCTGAGACCAAAGAAAGGGAATGACTGCTAGCTTGACACTTGCTTTTGTATTCAGTGAAATTTCTTACCTCTGCTTTGAAGTTTCCCAAATCATCCCTTAGAATAGCAATTTCTTTATACAGCTGTTCTATGAGCCGATCTCTGGGGGAATGAGAGAAAGTTCAGCAGATAATAAAGATCTTATGTAAATCACAGCACGCAAAATAAAAGTAAGTATGAATAAAAATGAAGAGTGTTCAATCATTTTTTGCACTTTGCTTTAGCTCGACTTATTCTTTTGCATATTTTGACTTTTGTACTATTATTGGCATATCAGAGGGGAAGCACAGTGCTTCAGTGATTGTCAATGGGTTTATAGTATACCCTTTATTAAACTGTAGCCAAAAGCGTAGTCTGACGGAAAGGAAGGTCCTTAAAACAGGAACACCCCAGGAACTTTGCGCTGCGGCTATGCATTATTACTGAACATTGGGGGTGACATCCCTTACATCCTCATATCAGTCTGTCACTTACTTGTCATCCCTGGTCATCCCATTCTGGCTGCTGAAATTGAAAGGGTCGTTGCTAAAGGAGCTGCCAAATATATCATCAAACTTATTTTCAGGTATACTCTGGAATACAAAATATGCATGATGCAACTAGGAACACTGATACAATATAAAAAGAATAACGTTTAAAGGGGTATTCAGGTTTGAGCAAATAAAGATCTGCTGGCTGTCATTCAAGACGAACCATTAAGGTATGTGCACATGTAGTGTTTTCAGCCGTTTTTCGGGCCGTAAGCGTCCCGAAAAACAGCTAAAAAATTGGAAGCAGAATGCCTACAAACATCTGCCCATTGATTTTAATGGGAAATACGGCGTTCTGTTCCGACGGGGCGTTTTTTTTACGCCTCATTTTCTGAAACCGTGCATGTTACTTCTTGAGCCGTTTTTGAAGCCGTTCTTCACTGACTCAATATAAAAACAGCTCCAAAAACTGCCGTAAAAAACGCAGTGAAAAACGCAGGTTTTCTTAAAAAACGCCTGAAAATCAGGAGCGGTTTTCCCTTGAAAACAGCTCTGTATTTTCAGACGTTTTTAAATTTTTCTGTGCACATAACCTGAGGGCGTTTTTCAAAACGGTCGCGTAAAATAACGGCACGTCGAACAGAACGCCGTTTTTCTCATTGAAATCAATGGGCAGATGTTTGGAGGCGTTCTGCTTCCGATTTTTAGGCCGTTTACAGCCCGAAAAACAGCCGAAAATAAGCCATGTGAACATACCCTTATTGTTAAAATCTAAAAAGCTGACCTGATCCATGGACAGATTTGTATCGCCTGGAAGTAAACAAGGAATGACTACAAGCAGAGATCTATAAAACCGTGAGGAATTGATACAGAAAGTATAGGAGTATATTCAATGCGGTAGATTTCTTGCAGAAAGTTCTGTGACTGTGCCTTTCATCTAAATAGAGATTTCAGAAATCCATGTTCTTGATGCCACAACAACCACATTCAGATGAATGGAACTGAATTCAGTCGCAGAAATTTCTGCACTACATCTGCCGCATGTGAATTTAACCTAAGGGAAAACTGTATAACATTTATTTACTGTAACTAGACTACCACTTTACCTTATCAATGATATTAAAGAGTAACAGTCGATTTAGATGACTTTTCAGAATAGGCCGTCATGTGGGGGTATATAAGAAATAACATTATTATTGTCCATTATATGACTTGTATCTGCATTTAGCAACAGCTCTCCCTCTCTAAAGGGTCCATCTATAATTTTCAATTTTCCATTAGCTTCAGATGGTGAGGGGCACTAGCTGCTATGCTGTTTCCCATACACAGCACAGAGAGAAGATGAGATCCTGCTGCACTCTCTCTCTTTCACACGCACCGAAGCAGCAGCATGAAGGACATTATATAGCAGTAATGAGCAGTGTTGCTGTGAATCCAGCACTGAAGTCAGAGTAGAATGCTAGAAGCAGTAGTGTCTCTCTGTTTCTGTGCCTCTGCAGCAGCTCCCTCCTCCCCTCTTCATAGAGATCTATGGGCAGCAGCTGTAACCTGATCTTTCAGTAAGGCTGATAATCCAACTCATCACTGCCCCACTGAAGACAGATTTTACCAGTGAATTAAGGGTGAATGCCGGAGGGGGAAGAAGAGAAGAGAGAAAGAGAGAGAGAAAGAGAGAGATAGAGAGATAGATAGAGAGGGATAGAGAGAGACACAGAGAGAGAGAGATAGATGGAGAGAGAGAGAGATAGAGAGACAGCACCAGGACTTCAATATTGATGGAGAGATGTTGGTTTATTCACCAGAGAGTGAGCAACGTTTCGGCTTGAGAAAGGATCAGATGTGAACCGAAACGTTGCTCACTCTCTGCTGAATAAACCAACATCTCTCCATCAATATTGAAGTCCTTGTGCCATTACTTGCTCTATACTGCTGTTATCTATTTACAAAGGAGTTGATTCATCCTTTCACTGGCAACGTGCACATAGATTGATTTAGGCCTCATGCACACGACCGTGTTATTGCGGCCGCAATTCTCCCGAAAATCCACGGGAGAATTGCGGCCCCATTCTTTTCTATGGGGCCGTGCACACGACCGTAGTTTTTGCGGTCCGTGCACGGCCCGGGAGCCCGGACCGCAGAAAGAACGGGCATGTCTTATTACGGCCCGGTTCTGCGGTCCGGGCTCATTGAAAACAATGGCCGCGGCCATGTGCATGTCCCGCGATTTGCGGGCGGCCTGTGGCTGACAGTCCGCTGACAGTCCGCAGCCGGCCGACCCGAAAATCACGGCCGTGCACACGGCTACGGTCGTGTGCATGAGGCCTTACAGTTTGTCTGGAGTGCTGTGTTTTTTTCGATAGATAGATAGATAGATAGATAGATAGATAGATAGATAGATAGATAGATAGATAGATAGATAGATAGATAGATAGATAGATAGATAGAGAGATAGAGAGAGATAGAGAGATAGATAGATAGATAGATAGATAGATAGATAGATAGATAGATAGATAGATAGATAGATAGATAGATAGATAGATAGACAGATAGATAGATAGATAGATAGATAGATAGATAGATAGATAGATAGATAGATAGATAGATAGATAGATAGATAGATATTACAAAGTTTCTTCTATAGCCTTGTACTATTGATTTATGGGGAGGAGAATGAAAAAATGATTACTCTTTAAGCTATTTTTTTTTAAATGGAAATCATCCATAGATACGAAATTTATTGTACTCTGCTCACTATATGAAGCATCGAAGATAACCTCAGCTATTTCTATAGAAGCCTTCACTTTTTCATCTATCCACAAATACCAATATTTTTACCTGATGAGATGATGAATCCATCCCAACAAGATCATCCGTCTCCACTAAAGCCTCGCTGTCAGGTGGAGAGTTTCCTGTCGGTATGAGAACCACTGGGCTAATGTGCTCAGATAAGGCAGACGCTCGCAAAAAGTTTGGTGGGTTCTATGGAAGAAAAATAACAACAAATATATGTACATGAATATAAGATTTATAACAAATATCTGTAACAAATAATCTTTATACGATTAGGAAATTTGATTTACAATATGTTTATAGATTTTGTTATCATTTTGGGAGAAAACATTTTCTGATAATAAGAGTTAAATTTAGGAAATGATATTAGTCTATTGTAATGGAGCAATGTAGATTTACCGCTAAAACAGCACTTGTATTACTAATCTATGTAGAATCCGTGTAAACACTGATGTTTTTGCCTTAATGGCAGCACAGCCTCGCTTCTTAGAAATGCCCCTGCTGAGATTTATGTGGACACAGAATACAATACTAGCTTATAATATCTAAATGATCATCACTACCATACGCATGCTGTATAAATCTACCTGGACACGAGGTGGCGCTGTGTACCTGGCTACGGTATGGCTAATTATCTAGGTGCTATATATGGGGATTCCAGCTTTTTCACCAGATTTTGCTCAGAACATGACAACAAAAAATCCACAAAACTGACACGTGTAAGGGTATGTGCACACACACTAATTACGTCCGTAATTGACGGACGTATTTCGGCCGCAAGTCCCGGACCGAACACAGTGCAGGGAGCCGGGCTCCTAGCATCATACTTATGTACTATGCTAGGAGTCCCTGCCTCGCTGCAGGGCAACTGTCCCGTACTGTAATCATGTTTTCAGTACGGGACAGTTGTCCTGCAGCGAGGCAGGGACTCCTAGCATCGTACATAACTATGATGCTAGGAGCCCGGCTCCCTGCACTGTGTTCGGTCCACTACTTGCGGCCGAAATACGTCCGTCAATTACGGACGTAATTAGTGTGTGTGCACATACCCTCAACACACCCTCACAGGTGTAAAATGTGGGTGTGGTTTTGGGGGCGTGACGTCACACTAAGTGCCACCTAGGTCTGGGAGCCACAGATAGTCAATGACTACCTGTAACTCAGTTGGTATCTTGCTCCTACGCGCTCTGCTATCGACTTCTAGGGCTGCGCAGGCAGTGTGCACGTGTCAGGCTCCTGAATGTGAGTGTCACTGTCTCACTGCTGCCTTGCCCGATGCAGTCTCCTGCTGGCGCCAATCGCACGCTGTCCTGATGCAGCTGACGTTCCTAGGTCTGGGTGAGCTGGCAAATAAGGAGAATCCAATCCAAATACAAAGTAACCAAACTGTGCTTGCACTGTCTTATTATGCAAAATTAGAGGCACTTGTTATTGCCACCGGTCTGCAAGTGTAAATACTGTCTAGTGGTTTACCGGCCTAGTAGCAACCCTATCTATATAGTAAGATTTATTTGATGTTGGTTTCAATCTCAAGACTGGTCCCTAACTGTCCCACTTATTAGCTGAAAAGGCTTGGTGGAATATGACATTTATTCCCCCTGTACCCATTTAAAGGGAAGGTGTCACGAAAAAAAAAATATTTATATGTTTTTGCTTTTAGTATGTTATTAAAAAATATTTTTATTTTATTTGTGTTTTTGTGTTTTACTTTTTTCTTTCTTTTACTTCTCTATGGGGGCTGCCATTATTTTTTTCATCTCTGTATGTGTCGATTAACGACACATACAGAGATGGAATACGGCACATACATCCCCATAGAGAATGCGAACGGGAGCCGTTCCATTGACTATAGCATACGCCGTCTGTGTGGGAACGGCGAATGCGCCGCTCCCACACAGTCCAAAAGGAAGGTCTTCGGCCGAGTGACATCCGGCGCCATTTTCATGTGGACCGGAAGCTGCGGCCGGACAGTAAGATGACTACTTCCGGTTGCGGCTTCCGTCCATATGTTGCAGGCAGCGAAGACGCGAGGGGTAGGATCGGAGGCGGCAGGAGCAGGTAAGTTATGTTTGTGTATGTGATGTGTGTATTATGTTTGTGTTATACTGTGTGATTAGGACTGTATCTAATCCTCCTACACTGTGTGCCGCCATTTTCTGAGCGAATGCACAGTGTAGGAGGATTAGAAGATTCAACCACCTCCTTCTCCTGGCACTAGCCAGGATAAGGGAGGGGGGATTGTGTGAGGACACTAGAGCGTGTGTGTCTACACCAAATTTGCAGCATAAAGCAATGAGGTTGCTTTACCACATTGCAATGCTGAAATTTTGGGAATTGCTCCCTCTAGTGACCAGCACATGGAAATGTTATAAATTAGAATCTAATTTATAATATTTCCTGACTTGTGAAAAAATTAAAAAAATTAAAACAATGTTTAATCGTGTATATACGAAATGTTTAACTGAAAAAAAAACAAAAACATTTCTAGCGACACATTCCCTTTAAGATGTGGTAGTGATTTTATATGGTTTTCAGGGCATCCATTCTTCTGCTACCACTTTTATTTAGGGATTCTGCATTGTGCCCTTAAATGAAATCTATCCTTTAAAAAAAATGACAATTGTTTCAATTGATATACACTTATATGCAGCTCACTTTTCAGCTTGCTGTGTAGACTGGCGCAGGGTTAATAGAGTCCTCCCATCATCATTAGAGGGTAGGGGATTTAATGACATATGACAACTTTATTGTATTGCTGGAGGCCTAGATAAGACAGGTTAGCAAGATTATCCACACAGATAAGGCTCCGCACACAGCTCCACTGTCACTACAGGTATCTGGGGGAGGGGGCCGTACTCCATTCTCATCCCGGAAACTGCCTATTAATCTATTGACACTTTTCTGACTATTAACTCCCATTCATTGCACCGCCATAAAGTGCCCCCCTCTGCTGCATTGTCTATATAGACACTGCAGGGAAGATGTGCGCCTCAAATATGTCTGCCTGCAGAGAAGCTTTTAAAAAGAATAAATAAATAGCTACAACATTTAAAAAATAATAATTATTTCTCTTTTACATAGGCCTCGTTGGAAGCTCCGTCACAGATCCGTGAATACCAGAAGCAAAACGGACACCTGACAAACCCATTAACTCCTTCCCAACATACGGCGTATATGCACAGAGCAGGTCGGGTGGGGAAGTATGGAGTGGGCCCACGGGCTGAGCCCGCTCTATAGAACAAGCGTGTCGGCTTTAAGGAGTGGGATCCTGCTTGAAAGAGATCCCGCTCGTCAAGTCAAAAGCGACCGTGGCATCTAATTGGTTAGAAACAGGGGGGGGGGGCCCCTGTAACGTTGCAACCTCCCCCGACGCAGGGTGCCAATGATTGAATGCCCCTGATGAAGGCCCCCGGGTTTGCCATCTTTGTAGGACTTCATAGGAAACTGTCAGTATAACGATATACTGCAATACATTAGTATTGAAGTATATCATGCAAGCGCTCGCTGGATGATTTTTTTTTTACTAGTCCTAGGGGGTCTACTAAAAAAAGTTATATATAGTAAAATAAAGGTTTTTTTATTATATAAAAAATATTAAAAGTTCAAACAAAAACCCTTTTCCCATTTTCCCCAAGCACAATGAAAAAAAAAAAAAAAAAATTAACATAACTGGTATCACCACATCCTTAAAAATCCAAACTATTACAATATATCATTATTTAGCCGGCACGGTGAACACCGTAAAAAATAAAAAATTAACAGAATCACTGTTTTATGGTCACTTCATCTCCCACAAAAAATGCAATAAAAAGTGATCAAAAAGTCTCATGTACCCCAAAATGGTACCAATAGAAACTACAGCTTGCCCCGCAAAAAAAACACTCATACCGCTCAATGCTCAGAATTTTTTTTAATAAAACATAAAAAAAACAATATACATTTGGTATTGCCGTTAATCGTTTTGACCTGCAGAATAAAGTTAACATGCCGTTTTTACCGCTTGCTGAATGCCACAAAAATGAAACACCCCAAATGATTGAGGAATCAGTTTTTTTTCTTTGCCACCACACAAAGAATTTTTTTCCAGTTTCCCACTACATTATATGGTACAATAAATGATGCAGTGAAAATCTCCAACTCGTCCCGCAACAAAACAAGCCCTCATACGACAATATCGAAAAGAAAATAATAAAGTTATGGTTTTTGGAAGGTAGGGAGGGAAAAATTAATGTGAAAATCTGAAAGATGGCTGTGGCGGGAATGGGTTAAAGACAATGGGTTCCGTCGGCGGAATCAGCGCTTTCGGTTATTCCCATGTGATGCGAGTGAAGATGGGAACGAGGTCTTACAAACCATTAAGGAAGCTGAAATTGAATTCATGAGAAGTTCCGTTTAAGTCAGGAGATAAGTCATGTTTTAACCTTTAGAATTTTTCTGCTGGAAATGGTGCAGATTCGGGGCAATTACGCAACAAATCTGCAGCAACATTTGCACATTTGACAGGTAATTCAGACGTTGCAGATATCACAGCGGACTTGCCACAGATTTCAGTTTTTGAATTGCAAAGGCTGAAAATCGCAGTGAAGTTCCGCTGCTTCTCCGCAACATAATGAGCATGCTGCGGAGGGGAAATTCTGCACTGCAGCCTAAATTCCGCAAAGTTATTTTCCGCAACGTCTGAATATGGCCTTAAAGAGGCTCTGTCACCAGATTTTCAAACCCCTATCTCGTATTGCAGCAGATCGGCGCTGCAATGTAGATTACAGTAACGTTTTTTTTTTTTTCAAAAACGAGCATTTTTGGCCAAGTTATGACCATTTTTATATTTATGCAAATGAGCCTTTCTTAAAGAGGCTCTGTCACCAGATTTTGCAGCCCCTATCTGCTATTGCAGCAGATAGGCGCTGCAATGTAGATTACAGTAACGTTTTTATTTTTAAAAAACGAGCATTTTTGGCCAAGTTATGACCATTTTCGTATTTATGCAAATGAGGCTTGCAAAAGTACAACTGGGCGTGTTGAAAAGTAAAAGTACAACTGGGCGTGTATTATGTGCGTACATCGGGGCGTGTTTACTACTTTTACTAGCTGGGCGTTGTGTATAGAAGTATCATCCACTTCTCTTCACAACGCCCAGCTTCTGGCAGTGACAGACACAGCCGTGTTCTCCAGAGATCACGCTGTGTCGTCACTCACTTCCTGCCCCAGGTCCTGCATCGTGTCAGACGAGCGAGGACACATCGACACCAGAGGCTACAGATGATTCTGCAGCAGCATCGGCGTTTGCAGGTAAGTCGATGTAGCTACTTACCTGCAAATGCTGATGCTGCTGCAGAATCAACTGTAGCCTCTGGTGCCGACACGATGCAGGACCTGTGAGTGACGTCACAGATCTGCACTGCCAGAAGCTGGGCGTTCTGAAGAGAAGTGGATGATACTTCTCATCAGAACGCCCAGCTAGTAAAAGTAGTAAACACGCCCCGATGTACGCACATAATACACGCCCAGTTGTACTTTTACTTTTCAACACGCCCAGTTGTACTTTTGCAAGCCTCATTTGCATAAATACGAAAATGGTCATAACTTGGCCAAAAATGCTTGTTTTTTAAAAATAAAAATGTTACTGTTATCTACATTGCAGCGCCGATCTGCTGCAATAGCAGATAGGGGTTGCAAAATCTGATGACAGAGCCTCTTTAAGTACAACTGGGCGTGTTTAAAGTTATGTACAACTGGGCGTGTATTGTGTGTGTACATCTGGGCGTATTTACTTGTTTTACTAGCTGGGCGTTGTGAATAGAAGTGCATGATGCTGACGAATCAGCATCATCCACTTCTCTTCGTTAACACCCAGCTTCTGGCAGTGCACAGACACACAGCGTGTCGTCGCGAGATCACGCTGTGACGTCACTTCCTGCCCCAGGTCCTGCATCGTGTCAGACGAGCGAGGACACATCGGCACCAGGCGACAGAGGCTACAGTTGATTCTGCAGCAGCATTAGCGTTTGCAGGTAAGTCGATGTAGCCTCTGTCGCCTGGTGCCGATGTGTCCTCGCTCGTCCGACACGATGCAGGACCTGGGGCAGGAAGTGATGTCACAGCGTGATCTCTCGAGAACACGCTGTGTGTCTGTGCACTGCCAGAAGCTGGGTGTTAACGAAGAGAAGTGGATGATGCCGATTCGTCAGCATCGTACACTTCCATTCACAACGCCCAGCTAGTAAAACAAGTAAAAACGCCCCGATGTACGCACATAATACACGCCCACTTGTACTTAACTTTAAACACGCCCAGTTGTACTTAAGAAAGGCTAATTTGCATAAATATAAAAATGGTCATAACTTGGCCAAAAATGCTCGTTTAAAAAAAAAAAAACGTTACTGTAATCTACATTGCAGCGCCGATCTGCTGCAATACGAGATAGGGGTTCGAAAATCTGGTGACAGAGCCTCTTTAAGTCTTTATTTTTAGGGTTCGACATTGTATATATGAGTTAAATTATGTGCGGTGAGAATATGCTGGCCAGTTTTATCTACTTATCCTATTATGTGGCAAGGTATGTATTGCCAAAGAAACACTCCAGCAGCAGAATACTTTCAAAAGCCTCATTTATTGTCACGCCACTGCTGACCCACAAAAACTTGCAGTCTGTTGCATTGCAACTAACATTTTATTTTCAAACCTTTATTACCCCTTGAAAAATTCAATTTCAATTTCATATTTACAACCATTGTGTACTGAATCGTAAGACATAAAATATCTTGTACACGGTCAATGGCTCTTCAGACTGAAGACATCTTACCTCTGGAAGCTGCGGAATCTGCAGTAGACGCTTGAAGTATTGCAGGTTACTTGAACGATAAAACAAGTCCTTCAGCCTAGGTGCAAAACAATACAAAAATTACATATCATGTTTCCTCTACGATGGTCAACCTTCAGCACATTTACTGGTGGCAGGTTAAAAGGAAATGATTACTCCATATTTAACCCATTAGTGACCGCCAAAACGCCTTTTCACGGCGGCCACTAATGGGCTCTATTCTGATGCTTAAGCCTTTTTACGGCGCTACATCGGAATAAGTAAACAGAGCAGGGAGCTGTCAAATCTCCCTGCTCTCAGCTGCGAGAGGTAGCTGAGGGCTGGGGGCGTCCCTGCTCGAACGTGTGAGATCAATATAAGTATCGATCTCACCCGTTTAACCCTTCAGATGCGGTGCTCAATAGCGAGCGCTGCATCTGAGTTGTTTTGGAGAAAGGGAGGGAGCTCCCTCTGATCCCACTGACACCCAGCGATACGATCTAGTGGGACTAGTAAAAAAGTTTAAAAAAAAGTTTAATAAAGTTAATTAAAAAAAATGTGAAAAAAATGAAAAACCCACTTTTTCCCCTTACAAACTGCTTTACTATTAAAAAAACAAAATAAAGTAAAAAAGTATATTTTTGATATCGCCGCGTCGATAACGGCCCCAACTATAAAGCTATTATATTATTTAACCCGCACGGTGAACGCTGTAAAAAAAAAAATAAAAAACGATGGAAAAATTGCTGTTTTCTGCCAATCCTGACTTAAAAAAATTTGATAAAGGCTGGGTTCACACGTGGCGGAATTTCACTTAAATTCCGCTGCGGACACTCCGCAGCGTTAATCCGCAGCGGAGCCGTTTCTCCATTGACTTTCACTTTAATTTAGCAGTGTTCGTTTAGACGATGCGTAAAATTCCGCTGCGGAGCATAGGCTGCGGAGCGGAATTTGCTGTCCGCAGCATGCTCTGTCTGTTGCGGAGCAGTGGCGGACTCATGGCGGAATTTCTCCATTGACTTCAATGGAGATTCTAAGTTCCGCAATGAAGTCCGCAGCTGTCATGCACATGTTATGTGTGCTGCGGATCCGTCTTGCTTTTTTAACTTGACATTTCTTCATTCTGGCTGGACCTATGTATTTCTAGGTCTACAGCCAGACTGAGGAAGTCAATGGGGCTCCCGTAATGACGGGAGCGTTGCTAGGAGACGTCTGTAAATAGTCACTGTCCAGGGTGCTGAAAGAGTTAAGCGATCGGCAGTAACTGTTTCTGCACCCGGGACAGTGACTACCGATCACAATATAGAGCAACCTGTCAAAAAAATAGAAGTTCATACTTACCGAGAACTCCCTGCTTCTGTCTCCAGTCCGGCCTCCCAGGATGACGTTTCAGTCTAAGTGACGGCTGCAGCCAATCACAGGCCAAGCACAGGCTGCAGCGGTCACATGGACTGGCGCGTCATCCAGGGAGGTCGGGCTGGATGCCGAAAGAGGGACGCGTCACCAAGACAACGGCCGGTAAGTATGAAATTCGTTTACTTTCACTAGGGAAAGTGCTGTCCCTTCTCTCTATCCTGAACTGATACAGAGAAGGGAAGCACTTTTCCCGCAGTCCGCAGCAGCTAGTCCGCATCAATTTTCTGCACATTTTGTGCAGATCCGCAGCAGAATCTGCAACGCAGATTCTGTGCGGCATTGATGCGGACAGTTGCGGAGGAAATCCGCCACGTGTGGTCATGCCCAAAAAGTGATCAAAAAGTCACATCTACTCCAAAATGGTACCAATAAAAACTACAAGTCTTCCCGCAAAAAAAAACCCTCATACAACTGCATCGGCGGAACAATAAAAACGTTATGGCTCTTCAAATATGTAGACACAAAAACAAATAATTTTGAAAAAAAAGCGTTTTTACTGTGTAAAAATAGTAAAACATACAAAATCTATACAAAGTTGGTATCCTTGCAATCGTAACAACCCGCTGAATAAATTTATTGTGTTATTTATGCGACGATGGAAAAACGTAAAAAAATACCTTGGTCACTAAGGTTTAAAATAGACTGGTCATTAAGGGGTTAAAGGGGAATTCCGGTTAAATGTTCCTCTGATATGTCATAAATCATGTCAGAACATCTTATTAGTGAAGTCTGTGATCAGGGATTTCATAATGTTAGGGCTCTACAGAAAGCTGAAACCCCTTTGACACTGCCCAGAGATTTTTGTTACTGGAAATCTTACAACATAGGGAAATTAATAAACTTTTTATGCTTTTAACCTGTGATGGTTGCATGTTAAAGAGCAGGAGGAGCTGAGCAGATTTTATATATATATTAAAGGGGAAATATTCAGTATAAAGAATAAGTAAAGGGAAATATTCTCCTGAACTGTAACTAAACTTTTAAAAAAGTTTTGACATGTCATAGTGACATGTCAGAAGGTTTGATCGGTGGGGCTCCGACCACCGAAACCCCCACTGATTACTAAAACGAAGCGGCATAGATGCTCAGATAAGCGCTGTGCTGCTTAGCTTCTGATTGGCTTTCCTCGTAGCGGTGTACGGGCTCAATAGAAAGTCTATGAGTCCGTACACCACTCGCTGGGATTGCCAATGAAAGCCGATCAGAAAGGAAGCGGCACAAGTGCTCACCCGAGCGCTTCTGCAGCATTGTTTTAGCGATCGGTGGGGGTCTCAGTGCTCAGACCCCCACTGATCAAAACTTCTGACTTGTCACTATGACATATTATTTTTTTGCTGTGATTTAGTAGGAAGTACATCACTATGACATGTCAATTTTTTTTTAAAAGTTTAGTTACCCTTTAAATCCCTGCTCACTATGACAACTCCTTATTTCCTATCACATTCTCTCCTTTTTGTCTTCCTGATTATATTCTTTCTACTGGATTATTTAGAAGACCATTCAAATTCTCTAAATTGAGAGAGACAAAACTACAGACGAGCAGCAATATGGGGAACATTTCTCTCATCTACCTTCCCTGCCAGAAGCACTATAATTCCCATAAGCTAAATCCACTCAACAAATGACAATAGAAATCATGGGGGAGTGCGGGTTATAAAGAGCTATAACGGACCATGTCAGAGAAGGGTCATTACAGGAAAAGAAATATGGAGAACAGGTAAATTGAATTCCTACTAATAACACTTTCCATGAAATGAATTGACTAGCTTTAACTCTTCACATAGACAGATACTAGTCTTTCTGTATAGGTCCAAATAACCACAGCACTGTATACAAATGTCAGTAAATGAATGCCACATTTTAGCTAACTTTTAATACTCAGCAACTTGATTTAAAAACGTCTCTGTCAGGTCTCCTATGCTACAATACCTGAGGGCAGTATATGACGGAGGGAAGAGACACTTACCTTAGATTTATAGATTTCAATGATTTTATCCAGTATTTTCAAGTAAAAATATTTAAATGCTGCAAGGACTCATAGAGAAAGCCTGTGAGTCCTGTTTCCCCGCCCACGCAGGGTGGTTGACGGGTTGTTTTTTTATGTGTGTGTTATAGGGAGAGCTGTCAATCACTGTGTGTGGGTGGGGGAAGCAGGACTCACAGGCTTTCTCTATGAGTCCTTTTTACATGAAAGTACAGAATCAAATCAGAGAAAATGACATATCTCTGAGCTCAGCATCCCCTCCCTCTATTATATGCTGCCTCAGATAAGTTATTTTATAGGTAATGTTAATTCTACTATAATTTGATAATGATACCAAGTCCATTCCGATTGACTTCCCGTACATTTATTGACTGTTCTTCACATAAATCCCATTAAACTTGGTACCTTTTTTTTCCGGCAACTAGTCAGATGGTGAGCTGATAGCCTAGGATCCAGCTACTGGAACCCTGGGGATTGCGGTCATTGCCAGAGGAACC
The DNA here is from genome assembly GCF_050947455.1 of Rhinoderma darwinii. Taxonomy (NCBI): domain Eukaryota; kingdom Metazoa; phylum Chordata; class Amphibia; order Anura; family Rhinodermatidae; genus Rhinoderma; species Rhinoderma darwinii. The sequence goes on from NC_134688.1 coordinate 419,691,486, forward strand.
TTATGACAACCCAAACTAATATTATTAGGCACTACGTGAAGTCAATGTATGATACATTAACACCCCCTTTATGATGTCAATTTGTCCTAGGTCATATGGACAGGGGTTGTCTGTACCCAACACTTTTAACAAGAGACATTTAAAATGTATAACGTTTACATCCTTTCTATACTTACTTTTGAAACTGTTCCATAAAACGATCTCGATGACCCTGTAATGTATCCGTAGGAAGGCCTGAAAGACAAATGACATTGCTACAATTTCTTAATAAACTGAATCAACATGTTATGTAATATCCCGGTTCAATTACAGTGTATGATATTTTTTACTGGAAACAATAGCAAAAAATAATTAAAAATCACACACATTTATGATACCACCCCCAGTCTTGTCACATTATCACAGTCATTAGAATGATATCCTAGTGTTAGTGTTGATAAACACTAATATTACACAACCCTCGAGGGAGTCAGAATACGAATATTTGCTATGTGCTCAATAAAAGTTTTTTGTTAGAGATGTCAGCACGATTCACTCATGGAGTGCTGCAGCATGAATCATATGATGGATTTTTCCATGGATAGATCCAGAAGCGTACACAGACAGCATTGGGTCCCCTTGCGCTCCAAAAGATTAAAAGGTCTGTACTGGACTAGGAAAATATGGCTGCTGTTTTCAAAACACAGCGCCACACCTGTCCACAGGTTGTGTGTGGTATTTCAGATGAGCTCCATTCACCTCAAATGAGCTGAGCTGCAGTACCAGACACAACCCATGGACAAGTGTGGCGCTGTTTTTAGAAGAAAGCAGCCTTGTTTTTCTAAAACGATACAACCTCTTGAAGTCTACCCTCTTTTATCTCACTAACAATTTGCTAGTTATTGTGCAATATTGTGAAATTTACCAATTTAGTTCAGCCGCTTACGTGTAGTTATTTATTTTAAAGCGGCATTCATTTTCAGGGCGGTGTGCTCTTGAAATACAGAGGGGTTTAAGCGCACAACATGAGAGAATAAAGATGGTACAAGCTCTTCCCGTAACGGCTTATAATCTACAAAAAAAAGGGGACAAAGACAGTAGGCAAGGGTGGAGGCTACTTATACCTGTGTAGGGGCAGCAGGGTTATTGCAGGTTGTAAGATTTTCTGAAGAGGTGGGTTTTCAGGTTGGTTTTGCAGGTTTAAATGGTGGAAGAGAGTGATGTGTGAAGGCCCCATTATCGGACATATGAACGGTCGTTCCCGATCATTGCCTTGTGTTAACAGGGCAACGATCAGCCGATGAACAAGCAAACGCTCATTCATCGGCTGATCGTATCGTTTATGCAGCATGAAATATTATCGTTGTCGGCAGCACATCTCCCTGTGTAAACAAGGAGACGTGCTGCCGACATAATGGAAATGTATGGGGATGAGCGATCGGAGTAACAATCGCTAGTCTCCATGCATTGCTCCTTGTGAAAGGAGAAAACGAGCGCCGATCAACGAGCGTTGGGGGACAAAGTACAGCGCTAAATAATTGTTTCGAGTTGAGGGACAGAGAAGATTTGACAATAAATAGGCCTGTTTAGTAGAAGTGAGTGCGGATTTGAAATGAGAAGTGCTTGTTTGTATGTTCTCTAGTCTTCCTTGGAGTAGACATTCTTTCATCGTCGCTCTGAAAATGTGTTAGTTTCTTTGTCAGATTGGTGTGCCAGGGCTGCCTACTGAAGCGGCAGGTTCTGCTGTGTGTGAAAGGGGCAACTAATAGAAAGTAGTAAGAGGAAGTCGTACCCTCATCTACTGGGCTTCTGTGCAGCTACAAGTAGCGCACATATAGTATTGTCTGTGAGGCTGGGTTCACACGACCTATGTTCAGACGTAAACGAGGCGTATTATGCCTCGTTTTACGTCTGAAAATAGGGCTGCAATACGTCGGCAAACATCTGCCCATTCATTTGAATGGGTTTGCCGACGTACTGTGCCGACAACCTGTAATTTACGCGTCGTCGTTTGACAGCTGTCAAACGACGACGTGTAATTGGACTGCCTCGGCAAAGAAGTGCAGGGCACTTCTTTGCCACGTAATTTGAGCCGTTCTTCATTGAACTCAATGAAGCACAGCTCAAGATTTACGAGCGTCTCAGAGCGTCTCAGACGCCTCGTAAATTACGAGGAGGAGCATTTACGTGTGAAACGAGGCAGCTGCAAACAGTCTGTCTTTTCACACGTAAATGCCTCTCAGCGTGTGAACATACCCTTAGGGTATGTGCACACGATAGCAGGCATTAACGTCTGAAAAGACAGACTGTTTTCAGGAGAAAACAGCTGCCTCGTTTCAGACGTAAAAGCTCCTCCTCGCATTTTGCGAGGCTTCTCTGACAGCCGTAAATTTTGAGCTGTGCTTCATTGAGTTCAATGAAGAACGGCTCAAATTACGTCTGAAAGAAGTGTTCTGCACTTCTTTTGACGAGGCTGTATTTTTACGCGTCGTCGTTTGACAGCTGTCAAACGACGACGCGTAAATGACAGGTTGTCTGCACAGAACGTCGGCAAACCCATTCAAATGAATGGGCAGATGTTTGCCGACGTATTGTAGCCCTATTTTCAGACGTAAAACGAGGCATAATACGCCTTGTTTACGTCTGAAAATAGGTCGTGTGAACCCAGCCTTAGATCTCTATTTTGCCATCATGGATCGCTATCTTCCCATGATGCATCTTTATCACCCCATCATGGATCTCTATGACATATTAAGGTGGTGGAAGCCAAACACCATCCTGAAACATAGGCCTCCTGCACACGACCGTAATCGTTTTATGGTCTTTAAAGAGGCTCTGTCACCACATTATAAGTGCCCTATCTCCTACATAAGGAGATGGCGCTATAATGTAGGTGACAGCAGTGCTTTTTATTTTAAAAAAACGATCTGTTTTCACCACTTTATTAGCGATTTTAGATTTATGCTAATGAGTTGCTTAATGCCCAAGTGGGCGTATTTTTACTTTAGACCAAGTGGGCGTTGTACAGAGGAGTGTATGACGCTGACCAATCAGCGTCATGCACTCCTCTACATTCATTTAGGCAGCGCATAGGGATCCTGTTAGATCCTTATGTGCTGCCTTATACTAACACATTAACAATACTGAAGTGTTTAGACAGTGAATAGACATTCCACGGGATGTCTATTCACAATAATCCCTGCACTTTGTTACTGTTTCTATGGTAGTTACAGCAGAGGAAGCGTAATCTCGTTGTAACCTGTCATCTACAGCATAATCTCGCGAGATTACGCTTCCTCTGCTGTAACTACCACAGAAACAGTAACGAAGTGCAGAGATTGTGAATAGACATCCCGTGGAATGTCTATTCACTGTCTAAACACTTCAGTATTGTTAATGTGTTAGTATAAGGCCTGATTTACACGAGCGTGTGCGTTTTGCGCGCGCAAAAAACGCTGCGTTTTGCGCGCGCAAAAGGCACTTGGCAGCTCCGTGTGTCATCCGTGTATGATGCGCGGCTGCGTGATTTTCGCGCAGCCGCCATCATAGAGATGAGGCTAGTCGACGGCCGTCACTGTCCAAGGTGCTGAAAGAGCTAACTGATCGGCAGTAACTCTTTCAGCACCCTCGACAGTGAATGCCGAACACAATATACACCAACCTGTGAATAAAAAAAGACTTTCATACTTACCAAGAACTTCCTGCTTCCCCCAGTCCGGGCTCCCGGCCGTTGCCTTGGTGACGCGTCCCACTCTTGTCATCCGGCCCCACCTCCCAGGATGACGCCGCAGTCCATGAGACCGCTGCAGCCTGTGATTGGCTGCAGCCTGTGCTTGGCCTGTGATTGGCTGCAGCTGTCACTTGGACTTAACTGTCATCACGGGAGGTCGGACCGGAGTTATCGGTAAGTCAGAACGTCTTTTTTTTTTTACAGGTTCATGGATTTTCGGAGCGGAAGTCACTGTCCATGGTGCTGAACCAGTTTAATGCTTTCAGCACCGTGGACAGTGACTGTCTCCTGACGTCGCGTACCCGAACATTTTTTACCGGTTTCGGTCAAAACGAGTTTGGCCGAACCCGGTGAAGTTCGGTGCGCTCATCTCGAATTTGACACTCCGTTTGGATGTTTGTAAACAGAAAAGCACGTGGTGCTTTTCTGTTTACATTCAGGAGTTTGACAGCTCTTGCGCGAATCACGCAGTTCGCACGGAAGTGCTTCCGTGCGGCATGCGTGGTTTTCACGCACCCATTGACTTCAATGGGTGCGTGAGTGCGCGAAAAACGCACGATTATAGAACATGTCGTGAGTTTTTTTCTGCGCACACGCGCTGAGCGCAATTCACGCATCGTCTAAACTGCCCCATTGACTAATATAGGTGCGTACGACATGCGTGCAAAGCACGCGCGTCGCACGCGCGTATATTACGTTCGTGTAAATGAGGCCTAAGACAGCACATAAGGATCTAAAAGGATCCCTATGCGCTGACTAAATGAATGGAGAGGAGTGCATGACGCTGATTGGTCAGCGTCATACACTCCTCTGTACAACGCCCACTTGGTCTAAAGTAAAAACACGCCTACTTGGGCATTAAGCAACTCATTAGCATAAATCTAAAATCGCTAATAAAGTGGTGAAAACAGATCGTTTTTTTTAAATAAAAAGCACTGCTGTCACCTACATTATAGTGCCCATCTCCTTATGTAGGAGATAGGGCACTTATAATGTGGTGACAGAGCCTCTTTAAATACGGATCCGACGGCTACGGATACACACCCATAGCTGTCCGCAATTGCAGAAGTACCCATAGACTTCTATGGGCGAGACCGAGCCGCAATTGCGGACAAGAATAGGATATGTTCTATAATTTGCGGATCATTTCTACGGCCCAGACGTACATCAGTAAATATACGGAAAGGTGTCCGTGGCCAATAGAAATGAATGGGTCCGCAATTTCCTCCATAATTACAGATGAAAATTATGGTGGTGTGCATGGGGCCTTACAGATGTAAGGGTATGCCATGTTTTACATGAGGATTTTGTTGCAGATTTGACTCTATGCATTGCAAAGTTTTTGTTTTGGTCCAGCTTATCACAATGTATCAGTGGTTCTCCATAGCACTAAACCTACTAAGTTTTCTCAGTGATCTATCCAGATGCACAAAGAAACAATTGTGCTCTGCTACATATCTCTGTCATAGTCAAACAAAAACCCCGTCAACACATTGCATTTTGAAAAAATGTTTGCATGCTCTTTATTTTATGTAAAAGCTGAAAGGATCCAGAAAACAGGAGAAATATGCAGCTTTAAACTTCTCCACCCTTTTGGCTGCATTTCGGTTTCTGGCTAAGAAAAACTGCATCAATATGCAATGTGTGAACTAGGCCTAAGTCTATTAAAATTCTAGACTGCTGCTGATGTGACAACACCACAATCTCGTTCAGCATATAATAAAATCAAGAGACCGGCTATTGATTGAGGTCAGGTATGGCTGGAGTTTACCGGAAGAAACTACAGACTACTGAATTGACACGTTTTGGAACAGAGTTTTTCCTGTTAGCTTTCCACAGAATCAATTCAATTTTATATGTTGTGCAGACTTGACTGAGGTAAAAAATTGACATGGAGGTCACAAGGGTTCACTTCCCCCTCCCCTGGGGTTCTACAATTTACATGGAAAAGTCTGTTTAGTTTTTTAGACATGAGAGAAATGACTGAATCTGCAGCTGAAGCTCTGATAATACACAGAGCACTTTAGATTTATTTTATAACTCAACCCTTCCCAAAGAGAAAGAAAATATAACCTTGTCTATGTCTGTAAGAAATAGTTTCCACAGAACGCTGGTGGAAAATTTTAAAGGGGAACTCCCACACAGACAATACAAACTAAATACCAAGCTGTAAGCAAGCGAATAGAAATACGGCCTAAATACAAACACATAGTACGGATTGTTTTAGGTATATATTGTGTCTGTGATTTTATAAGAAATGTGTCATGTCAGTATTCCTGTCCCACCCGTCACAAATATGGACATAAATACAAATCAAAAAAAGTCTGGTTGCCGGTTTGACTGCTACCCGTGAATAGATCCTTTCTGATGATAATGCTTCTATCGGTTCTCAGCAGCGGTTTAGGATTACACGGACAAGATCACGTTTACAACAATATCTAGCCAGCACTATTCAGATGACATACAACCTTGTGGATGTATTATAAGGCTGGGTTCACACACACTATTTACGGACGTAATTCGGCCGTTTTAGCCCCGAATTACGTCCGAAAATACGGCTCAAAAGCGTCGGCAAACGTCTGCCCATTCATTTGAATGGGTCTTACGATGGTCTGTGCCGACGTTCAATTTTTTTACGCGCCGCTGTCAAAAGGCGGCACGTAAAAAAAGACGCCCGCATCAAAGAAGTGCCTGTCACTTCTTCAGAGGTAAATGGAGCCGTTTTCCATGGACTCCATGGAAAAACAGCTCCAATTACGTCCGTAATGGACGCAGCAAAAGACGCCTGCACATGCCATTACGGCTGAAATTACGGTGCTGTTTTCTACTGAAAACAGCACCGTAATTTCAGCCGTAACGGACGCTGCCGTGTGAACATACCCTTAGGGTATGTTCACACGGCTTATGTTCGGCCGTCTTTCGGGCCGTAAACTGCTTCCAAACGGCCCGAAAAATCGGAAGCAGGACGCCTCCAAACATCTGCCCATTGAAATTTCAATTGGAAAAACCAAGCTCTCTTCCGGCGGGCCGTTTTTTTTTTACGCATCCGTTTTGAAAAACGGCCACGTAAAAAAACGCCCACGAAAAAGAAGTGCATGTCACTTTTTGAGCCGTTTTTCATTGACTCTATTGGAAAAACAGCTCCAGAAACGGGCATAAAAAACGCAGCGAAAAACGCGAGTTGCTAAAAAAACCAGCTGAAAATCAGGAGCTGTTTTCAAGGGAAAACAGCTCCATATTTTCAGACATTTTTTGCTAAGCGTGTGAACATACCCTAAGGGCATGCCCACACGTGGCGGATTTCCTCCGCAACTGTCCGCATCAATGGCGCACAGAATCTGCGTTGCAGATTCTGCGGCGGATCTGCCCAAAATGTGCAGTAAATTGATGCGGACTAGCTGCTGCGGACTGCGGGAAAAGTGCTTCCCTTCTCTCTATCAGTGCAGGATAGAGAGAAGGGACAGCACTTTCCCTAGTGAAAGTAAACGAATTTCATACTTACCGGCCGTTGTCTTGGTGACGCGTCCCTCTTTCGGCATCCAGCCCGACCTCCCTGGATGACGCGGCAGTCCATGTGACCGCTGCAGCCTGTGATTGGCTGCAGCCGTCACTTAGACTGAAACGTCATCCTGGGAAGCCGCACTGGAGGCAGAAGCAGGGAGTTCTCGGTAAGTATAAACTTCTATTTTTTTTACAGGTTGCTGTATATTGGGATCGGTAGTCACTGTCCAGGGTGCAGAAACAGTTACTGCCGATCGCTTAACTCTTTCAGCACCCTGGACAGTGACTATTTACTGACGTCTCCTAGCAACGCTCCCGTAATTACGGGAGCCCCATTGACTTCCTCAGTCTGGCTGTAGACCTAGAAATACATAGGTCCAGCCAGAATGAAGAAATGTCATGTCAAAAAAGCAAGACGCATCCGCAGCACATATAACATTTTCATGACAGCTGCGGACTTCATTGCGGAATTTAGAATCTCCATTGAAGTCAGAGGAGAAATTCCGCCATGAGTCCGCAACCAGTCCGCCACAACTCCGCAACATCCATTGCATGCTGCGGACACCAAACTCCGCACCGCAGCCTATGCTCCGCAGCGGAATTTTCAGCCTCGTCTAAACGAACCCTACTAAATAGAAGTGGAAGTCAATGGAGAAACGGCTCCGCTGCGGATTAACGCTGCGGAGTGTCCGCAGCGGAATTCAAGAGCAATTCCGCCACGTGTGGCTTTGCCCTAAGGGTTGTCTCATGGAGATAATCCCTGTCAATATGCTATATTAGGGAGTATAGATGAGCCAGAATGGAGAGCCATGGCGGACCCATTCTGCCAATGTATTACATTTACCGCCATTCATTAGAAATGTTTGGCCTCCCCCAGCGATAACAAGTGACTGCCAGGGTTTCAAGAAACCGGACCCATCTTCATAAGACGACCCCGTTAAAGCTCTTTTAACAATTTATTGAAATAGGCCCCATGCACACTGTCATTTTACAGATTCGGGCAATGGGCCCATACTCTATCGCTATGTTCCTCTGATTTTAGACAAAGGCAAACTGAGTTTTGTTTTTTTTTGTAAAAAGTAGCATGTTCCATAGTTGAGGATGTAATCTGTAGAAGTATCACATGTATATCTCTAGTTACACACACTTCAAGAATGCTTATTCCGGCACAGGACAGGATACATATATAGGAAGTATTATTTCCTTGGAGCACTGGGGTCATGGGATCAAATCTGAACAAAGACGACAAATTCTTGGCGTTTCTATGTTGTACCCATATTTATGTGGGTTTCCTCCAGGCACTCGTGTTTACCGTCACAACTCATAAACATACTGATGCCTTCTATGAAATTAGGATATTGGTGCATGTGTGAGAGGGATCAGGAACTTATGTGGGTACAGCGAGGAGGAATATGTTGGCGCCAAATAAACAGGGAAAAATAAATAAACAACTGAATGACCATCCTTGTAACATGATTAGGTTTAAAGATAATTCAAGGGAGGACACATCTATAAGTCCAGATTTTCTTCTTCACCGTTATATAAATGCTGGAGGATCATAATTCCTTCACCACCTTCCTTGACCCATGTCCTCAAATACAGTATATTACTTTGTACAGTCGTGTCAGTAGGTGGCGCTGTTCAATTTACCATCCGTGTTGAATACTTATGTCAATTCATATTGAGAATTTTTGAGAAGAATTTGAAATAGGCAACATAGAAAGTTAAAATAATAGAAAATTAAAATAAAATAATGCAAGTAAATAAAATAAATTGATTAAATGAACGGATACGTGAGTCAGTAGTTCCCTCCCTGCCCAAAGGATCTTTGTTATGGGCAAATCAAACACAATGGAGCATATTTATAAAAAGTGTTTTGTGAACAAACTTTATTGGACAGGTGCCATATTCACAGAAATGGCGCACGGACTATATGAATCTCACATGTCACTAGCGTTTACTCTAAAATAATGCATGATCTTTTTTAATTTTTTTATATTTATATATATACGACGGTCAATATGCCGCTGTTGTGACATTATGAACCTATTAAAAAAAATCTCAAATCGTTTTTTCATTATTTTTTTTTCCCTAGTGTTCAGAATACTCACAAGAGTGAAGTTTGAAGAGGAGTTTCACAGTGTAGTCATATAAGTGGCTGCAGTCTAGTATAACTTGTATTAGAGGCGAAAGACGGCACTGGCCAGCAGCGGTGACAGACACAGAACGGGACATGTCCAACGATTTAAAAACTGCAGAAGAATAGAAGAAAAATTCAGTTGGAGAACGGCACATCATAGTACATAGGTCTGCATAACGTCAATGGTTACAAAGCCTGAAGACATAGCTAATCCTATAAACCTAGCAATTAATATTCCCTGTAAATTCTCTGACATGAACCAAGTTCTGAGATATCCAAAGAAAGAATTAAACCCGATCTCTTTTTCCCACTACTGCGGTTAGGGTCTTGGTACAGTGCAGACACAAGTGCGTGTTGGTTATCCGTCAATTAATCCCCTAAGGAAGACCTAAGGTAGGAGAAAACGAAAAGGTGGTGTTTGCTAGTCACAAAAGAGGCATTCTAGTTTTGAGCAAGGTAGTGACTGGAGTAAGTAATAGAGCACCATCTTCTCTAATTGGTAAGTGGCATTATATATATATATATATATCTCTATATACAGTTTAGTATCTCATCTAGTCTAGGAGGGTATCGGGCACCCTCTATAATAACCAAAGCTTCCTGATCCTCAGACCTTGTAAGCCCAGTATGAATAGGATTTATAGACCTACCCATAGGCACCAAAGCTAGTCGAATAGCAGATATTACGTTGTAATTAGAGGCAAGAAAATGAAATCGAACATGTGAGTGGATACCACGGTTAAAGGCAACCTGTCACATTTGTGGGCAACTTGTTAAAGAGGAAGAGAAGCTGATCAAAACGATAAAATGTTATACTGAATCTTTTCTACAAAACGATATATTTATTTACTTTAATCATTGCTTAATCTGGATTTATAAGTCCAGTGGATGGTCCTACTTAATAATTGACAGCTATCTTTGTGTGCAAGCTCATACAGGGAAAGCTGTCAATCACTAAGTAACTCCACCCACTCGACTCATAAGCTGACAGTGAGCATAGGTTTCAGTCATTTACTTACTAATGCGGGATTCACACGAGCATGTTCGGTCCGTAAAGGACGGAACGTATTTTGGCCGCAAGTCCCGGACCGAACACACTGCTGGGAGCCGGGCTCCTAGCATCATAGTTATGTACGATGCTAGGAGTCCCTGCCTCGCTGCGGAACAACTGTCCCGTACTGTAATCATGTTTTCAGTACGGGACAGTTGTCTCGCAGCGAGGCAGGGACTCCTAGCGTCGAATATAACTATGATGCTAGGAGCCCGGCTCCCTGCAGTGTGTTCGTTCCGGGACTTGCGACCGAAATACGTTCCGTCCTTTACGGACCGAACATGCTTGTGTGAATCCAGCCTTAGGATGAAAAAAAGACAAGTCACATGTTATACTAAATCTTTTCTCACTAAACTATATAAATCGATCTGCTCAGCTCCTCCTGCTCTATAACATACTGCCTGCAAATCAGACAGAAATTTCAACATGAAAGATTCCGTTTAACAATCGAAACTGACGAGTTAAAGGCTTTCTTTCCACTATATGAAGGGCTGCCATATAGTTAGGATATACCATCACTTCCTAATCAGTGGTGGTTCGACTTTCAGGACCCCCACGATCCCCAAAATGAAGGGGCCACAGTGCTAATTAACCCGATAGTGACAACCAAAATACGCCTTTTCACGGTGGCCACTAATGGTTTTTATTCCGATACATAAACCTTATCACGACGCTGCATCGGAATAAATAAACAGAGGAGGGAGCCGTTAAATCTCCCTGTTCTCAGCTACCTCCGGTAGCTGAGGGCTAGGACTAGCCCTGCTCAAACGAGCGAGATCGATATCAATATTGATCTCGCAAGTTTAACCCCTCAGATGCGGCGGTCAATAGCGCGCGCCGTATCTGAGTGGTTTTGGAGAGCAGGAGGGAGATCCCTAACTCACCCCACCGGCACCTTGAGTTAAATCGCAGGGTGTCGGTGGATTCTATAGCAGCCGGGGGTCCTAGTAAAGGCCCTCAGGTCTGCCACTAGTTATGCCTGCTAGGCATGGCCTAGCAGATGCCTGTACATTTAACACGGACAGGAACTAATACACTGCAATACAAAAGTATCACAGTGTATTATAAAAGCGATTGTAGAATCGCATAGTGAAGTCCCTTATTGGGACTAGTGAAAAAGAAAAAAAAGTGTTTAATAAAGTTAATAAAAAAAATAAGTGAAAAAAAACACCTTTTCCCCTTACAAAATGCTTTGATATTAAAAAAAAAGTAAAAAAGTTACACATATTTAGTATCACCGCGTCCGTAACGACCCCAACAATAAAGTTATTATATTATTGAGCCCGCACAGTGAATGGCGTAAAAAATAAAATAAAAAAACAATGCAAAAATTGCTGTTTTCTATGAATTCTGCCTTAAAAAAATGTGATCAAAAACTCGCATCTACTCCAAAATGGTACCAATAAAAACAAGTCGTCCCGCAAGATAAAAGTCCTCATACAACTGCATCGAAGTGTTTTTACTGTGTTAGGCCTCATGCACACGAACGTAAAAATGCCCGTAATAGCGAGCCGTAATTACGGCCCGTAATTACGGGCCCATAGACTTCTATTGGCCACGGGTACCTTCCCGTATGCTTACGGGAAGGTGCCCGTGCCGTTGAAAAATATAGAACATGTCCTATTTCAGGCCGTAATAACGACGTCAGGGGATAGTCACTGTCCAGGGTGCTCAAAGAGTTAACTAATCGGTAGTAACACTCAGCACCCGGGACAGTGACTACCGCTGGAGTTAATAGTATTTAAAGTTAAAGAGGCTCTGTCACCAGATTTTGCAAGCCCTATCTGCTATTGCAGCAGATAAGCGCTGCAATGTAGATAACAGTAACGTTTTTATTTTTAAAAAACGAGCATTTTTAGCCAAGTTATGACCATTTTCTTATTTATGCAAATGAGGCTTGCAAAAGTACAACTGGGCGTGTTGAAAAGTAAAAGTACAACTGGGCGTGTATTATGTGCGTACATCGGGGCGTTTTTACTACTTTTACTAGCTGGGCGTTCTGACGAGAAGTATCATCCACTTCTCTTCAGAACGCCCAGCTTCTGGCAGTGCAGACACAGCCGTGTTCTCCAGAGATCACGCTGTGTCGTCACTCACAGGTCCTGCATCGTGTCAGACGAGCGAGGACACATCGGCACCAGAGGCTACAGATGATTCTGCAGCAGCATCGGCGTTTGCAGGTAAGTCAATGTAGCTACTTACCTGCAAATGCTGATGCTGCTGCAGAATCAACTGTAGCCTCTGGTGCCGACACGATGCAGGACCTGTGAGTGACGTCACAGATCTGCACTGCCAGAAGCTGGGCGTTCTGAAGAGAAGTGGATGATACTTCTCATCAGAAAGCCCAGCTAGTAAAAGTAGTAAACACGCCCCGATGTACGCACATAATACATGCCCAGTTGTACTTTTACTTTTCAACACGCCCAGTTGTACTTTTGCAATCCTCATTTGCATAAATACGAAAATGGTCATAACTTGGCCAAAAATGCTCGTTTTTTAAAAATAAAAACGTTACTGTAATCTACATTGCAGCGCCGATCTGCTGCAATAGCAGATAGGGGTTGCAAAATCTGGTGACAGAGCCTCTTTAACTTACCCAAAACTCTTCTTCTTCTTCTTCCTCCAGTCCGGCATCCCGGGATGACGTTTCATTCCATGTGAATGGAATCACAGGCCAATCACTGGCTGCAGCGGTCACCTGGACTGCCGCGTCATCCAGGGAGGTCGGACCGGATGTCAAGAGAGGGACGCGTCACCAAGACAACGGCCAGGTAAGTATGAATTTCTTTTACTTTTACTGCGGAAAGGGCTGTCCCTTCTCGCTATCCTGCACTGATAGAGAGAAGGGCTGCCGAGTGTAAATACGGGTGGAATACTGGTGACACCGGACCCGTATTTACGGGCACGGATCCGTATATACTGGTGCAATACGGGTCGAATACGTGTGACCAAGGACCCGTATTTACGGGAGGACAAAAATAAGTTTGTGTGCATGAGGCCTTATGCTTCATGCACACAACCGTAGCCATGTGCACGGCGGTGATTTTCGGGTCGGCCGGCCACGGAGTGTCAGCCGCGAGCTGCCCGCACATCGCGGACTGTGCACATGGCCGTGGCCTTTATTTTCAATGAGCCCTATGAAAAGCCCTATCAATAAATTCCATGTACCCCAAAATGGTGCTATTGAAAAATACAACTAATCCCGCAAAAAACAAGACCTTAAACAGCTATGTCGACGCAAAAATAAAAAAGTTATAACTCTTTGAATGAGACGAAGGAAAAACGTTAAAAAAATAGCTTATTTGCCTAAAATAGGCTGGTCACTAAGGGGTTAAGAACTGCAGCGCCACCACCGCTGTGCAGGGAATTAGAACGCAGCCTCATTCACTTGAATGTAGCTGTGTTGCATTTCACTGCACAACGAGTTACCGGGAGCGCCCCTGAGCAGGAGAACTGAAGTAGGGACATCTGTCCTTTTGTTTTTGAGATCGGTGGGGGAAGATGCTAGTCTTATGCCATGACATTTAAGATGGGAATTTCTCCTAAAAGGGGCCCTACACTATATCGTCATAGTTAAAGAGAATCTACTATTTAACACAATGTCCACGAGTCAAATCTTTCACTTGTCAAATGACGTTTTACATTTGAATTATTGCCCTATAGCCTGAAAATTCCAGATTACTTGGAGATTGTAGATCAAAAAAAAAAAAATGGAGTACCCCAGGTTTTTTAGCCCATTTGGTAATGGATTAAAGGTAAACTGTATATTCTTTATCACTGCACTGCTGCCTGCACATTGAACAATTCTTGTTAATGAAATGTAATGACTGATTAGGAAATAATGTAAGTTATTAAATTAGCTTCATTCTGTTTAATCAGCGCACGTCAATCAATCACAGCACACACTAAGACAAGCTTGTGTAGGAGGAAGCTTCCACTTAGTACAGAGGATTATGCTTCACTATTTATTAAGACGTACAGCCTTGAAAGTGAACAAAATGAACACAAATTAAAAAAATAAAATAAAACACAAAAGATCTATTATTATATTTTCCATATTTATCCTTTTCATTAGTGCTGCAAACCAGTAACCACGCAAGACCTATCTAAGGCCCTGTTCACACGGCGGTACCCGCCGCGGATTCTGCCTTCCATTTATTTCAATGGGAGTTGGACGCTTTTTTCCCGCTAGCTAATTTTTCAGCTAGCGGGAAAAAGAAGCATCCAGCATAATCTCCCGAACCTCCCATTGAATTTAATGGTAGAAGGAATCTTCCTGCCGACAGTAGGATTAATTCAGTGGCGAATTTTGCGGCGGGACCCGCAACATAAAATCCGCTGTGTGAACTGATCCATAACCTGTTGGTGCATAATCACGTACATGCATGGCACAGAATGCAGCCATTATCGCATTCCACCGTGCGTGTACGTGAAGGAGATCGTGCGGGCACAGAAGCTATGCCCCTACGATTGCCACGGGAGCTCAGATGTGACTGACAGCCGGGCTCCCACTGAAACAGCTAGGATTGGAGAAACCTCCAATCCAGGCCACTTAACACCTTAAGTGCCATTGTTAATAGCGACCGCGACATTTAAGCTCCCTCTGTCACGGGTTGCCATGGCAGCTATGCCCATTAGGTCATGCCAGAGGCATGGACTAATAGATGGCCTGTCAGTTTTGCACTGACAGGCAGTTTTGCTTTGGTATACTAAGTATACCAAAGCATTATATAAGCGATCAAAAGATTGCATGTTAAAGCCCCTAGTGGGACTAATAAAAAAAAAATATGAGAACAGTTAAATTAAGTTTATTAAAAAATAAAAAGATTACAGTAAAAATAAAACCACTTTTTTCCCGTAAAAGGTGGTTTTATTTACTAAAAGTGCCAAAAACACACACATATGGTATCGTAACGATACAGAATAATAAACTTAACTCATTAATTAAACTGCCGGGTGAATGCGGTACAAAAGAAACCAGACAAAAACAATGGCAAAAATTATTTTTTTCCCATTCTCCCGACCCAAAAATTAAATAAGGGCACATTCAGACGTGGCGGAATTGCTGTGGAATTCCGCTGCGGACAGTCCGCCGTGGAAATCCTTAGCAGACAGTTTGTCCATTGGTTTCCACACCTTTTTAGTTATCTTAGTGCAGACGTTGCGGAAAACTCAGCTGCGGACCATAGGTTGCGGTGCAGAATTTTCAGTCCGCAGCATGCACTGTCTGTTGCGGAGAAGAAGCGGAATTTCACTGCGTATTTCAGCCTTTGCAAAGCAAAAACTGAAATCTGTGGCAAGTCCGCTGTGTTTTCTGCAACGTCTGAATTACCTGTCAAATATGCAAATATTGGTGCAGATTTGTTGCGTAATTGCCCCAAATCTGCACCGGAAAAATTCCGCCACGTCTGAACGTGCCCTTAACGTTAATCAATAAGTCCCATGTACTCCAAAATGATGGCAATGAAAAGTACATCTCGTCCCACAAAAATCAAATCCTGATATGGCGGCATCGACATACAAAATAAAAAATTACGGCTCTTGAAATGTGGCGATGCAAAAACAAATAATTTTTGTTTTAAAGGGTCTTAATTGTGAAAAAGTAGTAAAACATGAAAAAAACTATGAACGTTTGGTATCGCCGTAATCGTACCCATAGAATAAAGTTAACATGTTATTTACGTAGTAAACGGCGTAAATTTGAAACGTGAAAAACAATGCTGGAATAGCTGGGTTTTTCTCAATTCCTTCCTTAACAAAAATGAATAAAAAATAAGCAGTATAATATATACACCCAAACATTGTGCAATTGAAAAATACAACTCACCCCGCAAAAAACAAGCCCTCATATGGCTATATCGACATAAAAATAAAGAAGTTACAACTCTTGGAAGGCGGGGAGGAAAAAACGAAAAAGAATGCTTAGTCCTTAAAGCCAAAATAGCCCAGGCCCTTAAGGGGTTAAAGGCTATGTAATCCTTTAAAAGTGATTTATTAATTTTTTTAAATAAAAATGTCAGCCAGGATACAAAGCAGCTGTATTTCAAAAAGTTTAAAATCATTTTTTGTAAAAACTAATTTGAAACTTGCACCAAAAACTGACATTTTTTATTTAAAAAAAACGAAAAAAAATCACTTTCAATGGTTTACATAGTCTTTAAAGTATAGGATAAGAACTGTTTTTGCCGTGTCACTTGGAAACAATCAACAAGGACGCTAGCTGCTGTTAAGAAAAATATTTCTTTCCAAAAATCGCTGTGGCCAGATGTTATTTTAAAGTCTATAGTAAAATACAAGAATGCCTATATTGGTTGTGGCGTTTTTGCAGCGTATTTGGGGGGTCAGTGTTTTTTTTTTCCTTTTACAAAACGCAGCAGGTTTCAGGTATGGAGTTCTCTACAGGACTTCAAAAACGGCAGGAACAACACATGTAGAAAATAACACAAAAATAGTAACCTAAAACGGACGTAAAAAAACACAATTAAAAACGCTTGAAACTCCTGTTTTTTTTACATGCGTTTTTAAACACTAAAAACAAAGGGTGTGAAGGAGGCCTTATAGTGCAGGTGTTTGTCACTTCGGCCTTTTATGATTTCAGAAAATGGTGTGTACAGAATGTATGAGAGCTATGTATAAAATACAGTCGTATTGGTCACACAAAAAAAACAACTAAACATTATATTGTAATTCACTGAGTATATAAATGTCATGTAGTTCTCCCTAGTACAATTCTGAAATTCACTGGTTTATATCTTTAGGGATATATATATTTTTAAAGTGCCAGTATCATTGCAATATTTCCAAATTGCAATCTGCCTGTGTCAGATGCACAGCACAGATTGCAAAAAATATATCAACTATCAGGTTCAACTGTTGATGCGCTTTCTTTGCCACTATGGTTTCAGTGATTTATTGGAAAAATTTGGGTGGATACCCATAAGCTCACAGTTTGTGTCAGCCGAACATAACGTTGCTTTATTATACTTGGTTTTATTTTTATTTTTATTTTTGTTTGTTATATTTTGTATATATATTTTGTTTTTGTTATTTTATGTTTTTTATTCCAAGTTGTGCAAAGTTTGTCCGAATATGAGCTTAAATACCCCCAGGGATATCTCCCCGTTGGTATAAATATTCAGCCTGATAGATGCTGTTGGAGTGTGTCCTCCGTCTGTTGCATCTATATTATTATATTGAGACTGGATAGCTGCAATTTGTATGGATATCAGCCTGTGTTGGCTGATGCAGCTATCAGCTGCTAAGTCCTTACAGGGGCTGCTGCTGTTGTGCTGAGTCTGGATAGCTGCACTATCTAGGGATGTGAGTCAGTGTTTATCAGCTACAGAGCCCTTATAAGGGCTGCTTTCTCGTTCCTGTCACTGAACTCACTCTCGTGCTGAGACTCGGTAGCTGTGCTGAGACTCGGTAGCTGCACTGTCTGAGGCTGTAAGCCAGTGTATATCAGCTGGTGCAGCTGCTAGCTTCTAAGTCCCCTTAGGGGCTGCTTCCTCGTTCCAGTCTGTCACTGGACTCACTCTCGTGCTGAGACTCGGTAGCTGCACTGTCTAAAGCTGTTAGTCAATCTTTTTCAGCTAGTGCAGCTGTCAGCTTCTAAGCCCTTATAAGGGCTACTTCCTCCTTCCAATCTGTCACTGAGTTTGCCCTACGCGTTTCCTTGCTATTACTGATGTCTGCCGCAATTCTTCAGGGGCCTGCAGTAGGTAAGTATTATTTGTTTGTTTGATAATTAGCATACAATGGCATAAGGAGACATTCAGTGATGTCTGACGTCGCTTGTGTTTGCTAGCCGCATTTGGCGGCAGGACGCTGCACAATTTAAAGTGCAGAGTCCACCCCCATAGTAATGTGCCAGCCTATCAAGAGACATGGCACTCCCAGCAAACTCACTCCCCCTGTCTAGGGGCTCGTCCGTCTGGGACCAATCACAGCGGTCAGGAGACCCCTGCCCCAGTGTGACGTGGATGGGGTTGATTGGCCTGACGGATGCACTAGAAACTAGTGTACAGGTCTCCCCCATACTCCCCGACGTCAGAGCCATGGGAGGGGCCTGGAGTGGTTTGTTCTGCATGCCTGTTTACAGAGTGCCATGTTATCTCCTGAGGCTTTGCTGCACTTGCTAACTGGGGTGCAAATTAGAAATATGTGAGTTTTATTACACATGTATATTGTGTGAGCAGGTTTATTATTATTACAGAACAGCAAACTGGCTTCACTGGACGTTCTTGTTACTTTCTGTTGAGGGCAATACTCCAGGAATAGATACTCACTCAGAGAGATCCTCTTCGGATTTTGACCAGTCTGACACAGAGGGTGTGAACAAGCAAAGTACGGGCACTAGCTATAGTCATTCAAGAAAGGGTCCGGGTTTTGGGACAGTACAGAGAGGAAGAGGCAGACGCTCCAGGAGGGCTCATCAAGGTAATAGGGATTTTTTAGGGGCCGACTACCCAGCCACCAACTACACACTACGAACAAGACCCATACAACAAGAGAGGGATTAGAAGGTGCAAGAGATGATAACCCACAGCACACTAACCCAGAGCTATATGAGGGTAAGACTGACACAACGCAAATCATTAATATCTCAAAAAAAATCTTATCAGTCCAGGACATCAATCTTTTAAAAAAAGGACTATCCTATGTACCTACTACCCGTTTTGACACCTTTGAATGGGTAAAAGATCTGAATCTCTTTGCCCGCAAACTGAAATGGATCAAATTTTTTAAACAACATGACCAACAGAAATGTAGGGAATTAGATATCGAAGAAAGTGATTATCCCGATTTCTTAAACCTTATGGGTCTAGTTCAAGAAAATGAAAGACCGGAAGGACAGGGACCCTTTACCAATCTTAAAAACAGAAGCACTAAAGCAGCACCAATGAATGAAACAAATAATATTGATATGTTTGTGAACCTGGTGACTAGAGAAATAGAACAATTGGGCACGAACAGGGAACTACAACAACACCGTAGCAACCTGACAGCAGAAGAGATCACTGCACTACGTAACCTTGAGGGGGACAAAACAATAATAATCAAACCTGCAGACAAAGGGGGAAATCTTGTAGTGATGGAGGTGCAGGTATACAAAGATATGTGCCAACGCATACTATCTGTACAAAGTAATTACTGCACTTTAGCTAATAACCCAATAGACAATCATAGTGGGGAACTCCTCAACATGCTGCAAAAGGCCTGGAGAGACAAACTGATCAGCAAAGAGGAATTCGACTTTATGAGCCCCAACCACCCACAGATTCCGACCTTTTATAGTGTACCGAAGATACACAAAGGTATGAACCCCCTCAAAGGCCGACCAATAGTATCCGGTATAAATAGCCTTTTACAGAATGTCAGTACGTACGTAGACAATGTACTACGGGACTTCGTCTATGCCCTACCATCATATCTGAGAGACACTACAGACATCCTTAAGAGACTAGAGGGCTTGGAGATTCCCCCAGGAGCCATGTTGGCAAGTTTAGATGTAGAAGCACTGTACAGCTCCATCCCTCATGCCCAGGGATGTGAGGCTGTACGATGCTTTCTTGAAACTCGGGGCAACCAATTCAAGGCCCATAACGAGCTTATTCTCCACATGCTCGATTTCATCTTGACAAAAAATATATTCTTGTTTGGAGGCAAAATGTTTCATCAATTGAGAGGGACGGCTATGGGCAGCCCTTGTGCCCCTAGTTATGCCAACCTATATTTGGGTTGGTGGGAGGACCAGGTTGTGTTTGCTGAAAATCTTGCTTCAGCCACCTCGCCCATTTTATTATGGGCGAGATTCATAGATGATATATTCATCATCTGGAATGACACAGTTGAAAATTTCAATAAACTGGTTAACACTCTTAATATCAATGGTTTAGGGTTATTCTTCACGTCTGAGATACATGAGGCATCGATCAATTTCCTTGACATTACCATCTTTAAAAGCGAATCAGGTCAAATAACCACCACACTCTATCGCAAAAGTACAGCCACCAACAGCCTTCTAGCATGGGATAGCCATCATCCCATCCCCCTAAAACAAGGGATCCCTAAGGGGCAATATCTGAGGTTAAGGAGAAACTGCTCCGATCTTGGTGACTTCATGAGCAAATCCAAACAGCTCCGGAAAAGATTCCAAACAAGAGGATACCCGGAGAAAACCTTGAGACAGGCTTACCAACATGCGCTGTCGAATAACAGAACAAACCTATTGATCCCACAGGCTATCACCAAGGTAGAAAAGAATGAGAATAAAGTCAGGATGGTGGGCACTTACGATGTCAGACATGAGGAAATCAGAGGCATTTTCAGGAAATACTGGGAAATCTTGAGAGCGGATGGTGACCTCAGTAAAGCAGTGGCACCTTATCCACTAATTACATTCCGAAGAGGAAGAAACCTCCAAGACCGCCTCGTGCATAGCCACTTCACCGAGGAATTCCCTCGAAAGGACTGGCTACCTGACCGACCAGTAGGAACCTTCCGGTGTGGATCATGCAGGGCTTGCCAGCACATAACAATAAGCAAAAACTTCTGTAGTACATCCACTGGGCAAGTGTTTTCCAATAGAGAATTTGGAAACTGCAAGACCAAAGGAGTAGTGTATATGGCCACATGCTCTTGTCCACTCAACTATGTGGGAAAAACCATCAGAGAGTTCAGAAGAAGAGTCCTGGACCACATAGGAAATATGAGACGGAAAGAGGACACATGTTTGGCGAGACATATGAAAGAAGCACATGACAACAGGGAGGCGGAGATCTCTTTTCAAATAATAGAGGTCATCAGACCATCTAGTCGTGGAGGAAATTTGGACAGACTTCTTCTCCAAAAAGAATGCCGTTGGATATATAGGCTGCAGACCTTGAGTCCTCAGGGCATAAACGACTATATGTCATTCACCAGCTTTATATAAGATACGAAGTCTATGACTAAATAGATCACAGTATTGTGGACTCATAAGGTGGAGATCTAGACTAACAGCAAATACAGCACGAAAGGACTGATAGTCTAATTACTGTAATCGGCACACAAGAACGTCCGAGCATTTACACTAGATAGAATTACGTGACTATACTGGGATGCACGCCCCAAAGAAAAGAGAGGCGAAACCCATTAATCTGCCTGGCTATAAATATCCAGTAACTAGAACAGCTCAACATACAAAAATAAAATAAAACACTAATTCTTAGCCAAGTACATGTCTATACAGAGTACAGCATTGTGGTATCATAAAGTGGAGATACAGACTCACTTCACATGCAGAATCAATCTCCTAAGAAGGACTGTACTCGCCACATAATATGTCCAAACATGTACATTAGGCATTTCAATGTGACTGAACTGGGGTGTATGTCCCAAAATAAAGGGAGGTGACACTTATTGATCCTTTTGTCCATCAACAGAAAGTAACAAGAACGTCCAGTGAAGCCAGTTTGCTGTTCTGTAATAATAATAAACCTGCTCACACAATATACATGTGTAATAAAACTCACATATTTCTAATTTGCACCCCAGTTAGCAAGTGCAGCAAAGCCTCAGGAGATAACATGGCACTCTGTAAACAGGCATGCAGAACAAACCACTCCAGGCCCCTCCCATGGCTCTGACGTCGGGGAGTATGGGGGAGACCTGTACACTAGTTTCTAGTGCATCCGTCAGGCCAATCAACCCCATCCACGTCACACTGGGGCAGGGGTCTCCTGACCGCTGTGATTGGTCCCAGACGGACGAGCCCCTAGACAGGGGGAGTGAGTTTGCTGGGAGTGCCATGTCTCTTGATAGGCTGGCACATTACTATGGGGGTGGACTCTGCACTTTAAATTGTGCAGCGTCCTGCCGCCAAATGCGGCTAGCAAACACAAGCGACGTCAGACATCACTGAATGTCTCCTTATGCCATTGTATGCTAATTATCAAACAAACAAATAATACTTACCTACTGCAGGCCCCTGAAGAATTGCGGCAGACATCAGTAATAGCAAGGAAACGCGTAGGGCAAACTCAGTGACAGATTGGAAGGAGGAAGTAGCCCTTATAAGGGCTTAGAAGCTGACAGCTGCACTAGCTGAAAAAGATTGACTAACAGCTTTAGACAGTGCAGCTACCGAGTCTCAGCACGAGAGTGAGTCCAGTGACAGACTGGAACGAGGAAGCAGCCCCTAAGGGGACTTAGAAGCTAGCAGCTGCACCAGCTGATATACACTGGCTTACAGCCTCAGACAGTGCAGCTACCGAGTCTCAGCACGAGAGTGAGTTCAGTGACAGGAACGAGAAAGCAGCCCTTATAAGGGCTCTGTAGCTGATAAACACTGACTCACATCCCTAGATAGTGCAGCTATCCAGACTCAGCACAACAGCAGCAGCCCCTGTAAGGACTTAGCAGCTGATAGCTGCATCAGCCAACACAGGCTGATATCCATACAAATTGCAGCTATCCAGTCTCAATATAATAATATAGATGCAACAGACGGAGGACACACTCCAACAGCATCTATCAGGCTGAATATTTATACCAACGGGGAGATATCCCTGGGGGTATTTAAGCTCATATTCGGACAAACTTTGCACAACTTGGAATAAAAAACATAAAATAACAAAAACAAAATATATATACAAAATATAACAAATAAAAATAAAAATAAAACCAAGTATAATAAAGCAACGTTATGTTCGGCTGACACAAACTGTGAGCTTATGGGTATCCACCCAAATTTTTCCAATAAATCACTGAAACCATAGTGGCAAAGAAAGCGCATCAACAGTTGAACCTGATAGTTGATATATTTTTTGCAATCTGTGCTGTGCATCTGACACAGGCAGATTGCAATTTGGAAATATTGCAATGAAACATTATATTGGTTTAATTCTTAATATAAAAGTCTATAGCCGTTAAACCAACATGCACTAAAAATGGCTACGGCTCTGTTCACATCTGCGTTGTGGCTTCTGTTTATAACAGAAGCCAATGGGGTCCTTCCCGCCTATGTGTCTGTCTTTTTGTTGGGAAAAATCATGCCACATGCAGCGCTATTTTTCCCGTGAGAAATTACGGAATCTGCGACAGAGGCTCTGAAGGTAGCCTTCGCCGCAGAAGTGAACATAGCCTAAACTGCCTCTGGTCCTGAAAATACCACGGAACTAAAATATATTTTAGGTTATTCATTTAGTAGTTGGTGCACCAACTACTGCACAAGGGTGCACTGTTCTGAATAGGCTGTGGGCCTGACTGGCTTATGAATACCCCTGCAGTCCTGATCATTTCCACTTGATACAGTGTTCAAATGTTAGGGGTGCTCATACACATAGCGGCTGTGTGGCGTAAGTGTGCCGTGCAGCCAAAAACCGCATCACAAAAAAATGTACGCTCTTTATCAATGGGACACACAGCTTGTAACAGGGACATGGTTTCAATGTACTTCACTTGTACAAGCTTCATGATAATAAACTGTCGCAAATCCGCCAAAGTTGCTAGATTTCACCGTTGCTGACTATATAGCCAGTGTTAAAGGGTAACTAAACGTTCATAAAACTTTTGACATGTCAAAGTGACATGTCATAAGTTTTGATCGGTGTCGGTCTGAGCACTGAGACCCCCCACCGATGGCTAAAATGAAGCGGCAGAAGCGCTCAGGTGAGTGCTGAGCCACTTAGTTTCTGATCGCCTTTTTTGGGAAAGCCGAGCAGTTGGTGTACGAGCCCATGGCCTTTCTATTGAGCCCGTACACCGTTACCTCGGCTTTTCGAGAAGAGCCGATCAGTAACCAAGCGGCTCAGCGCTTCTGCTACTACATTTTAGAGATAGTGGGGTTCTCAGTGCTCAGCCCACGACCGATCAAAACTTCTGACATGTCACTATGACATGTCAGAAGTTTTCTGAAAGTTTAGTTACCCTTAAAGCAAGCCTCACTATCGAGGTGTATAAAAACGGTTAGCTGTGTAAATAGGTGGTATGAGAATTGATGCACCTTTATACTATTTCTGTATGTTATACCCCCAGTGCCATGGATGTGGTCAACTTTTAAAGGGGTCCGGCACTGTTACAGTTTGAGATACAGGACACTAGTTGAAATTAATTTTCTCTGTGGAAACAAACTGAACAAAGAGTCGACTCTCTAAGCTTTAGCACTGCATCTAATAGAAAGGGGGGTGTAGATTATGGGCCCCTTCAATAATATTAACATGCCTAATAAGCCGAACAACAAGGGGTGGTCTATAGCAGTTAGCGTCTCAGATAACAAGAACGAAAACAAGAAGAGGGTCAAATAACCATTGTAGAGAGCTGGCTTCTCTCATGTAGAGGAATGTAACATTATTCTGCTGAAGCACTGACACACTGTAGTCAGTGAGAACGTTAGACTATTATGCCATGGCACAGTGGTGTTACTTCCTATGACACATTAAGATTCCGTACAGGTCAACAGAAAGGAAGCGGCTGTTTACTTAGTAATAATATGACTAACGTCCCAATCCTGTGTGAAAACTATGTGAGATCAATCCATGGCTACATGCTGTATGTGAATAATTCCATATAGATATTCCTACGTAAGGACTACTGTCAAAACTATATATACAGTGAAGGAAATAAGTATTTGATCCCTTGCTGATTTTGTAAGTTTGCCCACTGTCAAAGACATGAACAGTCTAGAATTTTTAGGCTAGGTTAATTTTACCAGTGAGAGATAGATTATATAAAAAAAAAAAACAGAAAATCACATAGTCAAAATTATATATATTTATTTGCATTGTGCACAGAGAAATAAGTATTTGATCCCCTACCAACCATTAAGAGTTCAGCCTCCTCCAGACCAGTTACACGCTCCAAATCAACTTGGTGCCTGCATTAAAGACAGCTGTCTTAAATTGTCACCTGTATAAAAGACTTCTGTCCACAGACTCAATTAATCAGTCTGACTCTAACCTCTTCAACATGGGCAAGACCAAAGAGCTTTCTAAGGATGTCAGGGACAAGATCATAGACCTGCACAAGGCTGGAATGGGCTACAAAACCATAAGTAAGACGCTGGGTGAGAAGGAGACAACTGTTGGTGCAATAGTAAGAAAATGGAAGACATACAAAATGACTGTCAATCGACATCGATCTGGGGCTCCATGCAAAATCTCACCTCGTGGGGTATCCTTGATCCTGAGGAAGGTGAGAGCTCAGCCGAAAACTACACGGGGGGAACTTGTTAATGATCTCAAGGCAGCTGGGACCACAGTCACCAAGAAAACCATTGGTAACACATTACGCCGTAATGGATTAAAATCCTGCAGTGCCCGCAAGGTCCCCCTGCTCAAGAAGGCACATGTACAGGCCCGTCTGAAGTTTGCAAATGAACATCTGGATGATTCTGAGAGTGATTGGGAGAAGGTACTGTGGTGAGATAAGACTAAAATTGAGCTCTTTGGCATTAACTCAACTCGCCGTGTTTGGAGGAAGAGAAATGCTGCCTATGACCCAAAGAACACCGTCCCCACTGTCAAGCATGGAGGTGGAAACATTATGTTTTGGGGGTGTTTCTCTGCTAAGGGCACAGGACTACTTCACCGCATCAATGGGAGAATGGATGGAGCCATGTACCGTCAAATCCTGAGTGACAACCTCCTTCCCTCCACCAGGACATTAAAAATGGCTCGTGGCTGGGTCTTCCAGCACGACAATGACCCGAAACATACAGCCAAGGCAACAAAGGAGTGGCTCAAAAAGAAGCACATTAAGGTCATGGAGTGGCCTAGCCAGTCTCCAGACCTTAATCCCATCGAAAACTTATGGAGGGAGCTGAAGATCTGAGTTGCCAAGCGACAGCCTCGAAATCTTAATGATTTACAGATGATCTGCAAAGAGGAGTGGGCCAAAATTCCATCTAACATGTGTGCAAACCTCATCATCAACTACAAAAAACGTCTGACTGCTGTGCTTGCCAACAAGGGTTTTGCCACCAAGTATTAAGTCTTGTTTGCCAAAGGGATCAAATACTTATTTCTCTGTGCACAATGCAAATAAATAGATATAATTTTGACTACGTGATTTTCTGTTTTTTTTTTTTAGATAATCTCTCTCTCACTGGTAAAATTAAACTAGCCTAAAAATTGACAGTGGGCAAACTTACAAAATCAGCAAGGGATCAAATACTTATTTCCTTCACTGTATATATGTCATCATACAAATTACCGTACTTATACAATATGTATAGATATTAATAAAGTCATCACTTCCAGTTTGGACCTAGAATTATTACAAATATACCTGACATTCATGCAGCATAGTGCAAGGAAGCCAGACAAGTTGAATACTGTGGAGTCCGGTAAATGTCAGTCTATCGGTTGCTGAAAGATCATAAGGACAATCATAAGGCCAGGATCACACACAAACTTTTGGTGCAGTTTTTGGCTCAGTTTTTTAAGCCAAACACAAGAGTGGACACAAAAAAGTAGATGCATCAGTCTTTTCTTTATACCTCTCCTTCCCTTTGGATCCACTTCTGGCTTTGATTTTTTTTTAAAACAGCCAAAAACTGCATCAAAACTGTGTGTGTGATCCTGGCCTTAGGAATTGAAATTATTTGTGGCTGTACTGCTCTATATTCCTTATAATGTCAGCAGACGTTTTTTTGCTAATGAAAGTATATTTTTTAATTTCTCCCAATACAGTCCCCTTATATTAACCAACATTGATAGCATATCGATAGGATATGCCATCAATGTTAGATCCTTGGTGGTGTGACCTCTGAGAGCCCACCAATGCTTAGAATAAAAATATTGTGGTGCTTAGTAAAGTTACGCAGCCCCTTTGGGTTTTCTAATAAACAGAACCACTACTGGCATTGTGTAGGAACAGCCCCATTCGCTTAAATACTAGAAACCGTGCCTGTTTGGGAGCAGCGCAGCGCCAGAGGAAAGCCAAAAAGGGACAGCAAGCCCTTCATTCAAGGCGGTGGTGAAGGTGCCAGCAGTCAGCCACCCACTGAAGAAACATTGATGGCATATTGTATATTGAATAGATGAATTTTACACATTGGGAAGCTGCTTAAAGAGGCTCTGTCACCAGATTTTGCAACCCCTATCTGCTATTGCAGCAGATAGGCGCTGCAATGTAGATTACAGTAACGTTTTTATTTTTAAAAAACGAGCATTTTTGGCCAAGTTATGACCATTTTTGTATTTATGCAAATGAGGCTTGCAAAGGTCCAAGTGGGCGTGTTTAAAGTAAAAGTCCAACTGGGCGTGTATTATGTGCGTACATCGGGCGTTTTTACTTCTTTTACTAGCTGGGCGTTCTGACGAGAAGTATCATCCACTTCTCTTCGGAACGCCCAGCTTCTGGCAGTGCAGACACAGCCGTGTTCTCGAGAGATCACGCTGTGACGTCACTCACAGGTCCTGCATCGTGTCGGACGAGCGAGGACACATCGGCACCAGAGGCTACAGATGATTCTGCAGCAGCATCGGCGTTTGCAGGTAAGTCGATGTAGCTACTTACCTGCAAACGCTGATGCTGCTGCAGAATCAACTGTAGCCTCTGGTGCCGATGTGTCCTCGCTCGTCTGACACGATGCAGGACCTGGGGAAGTGACGTCACAGCGTGATCTGCCAGAAGCTGGGCGTTCTGAAGAGAAGTGGATGATACTTCTCGTCAGAACGCCCAGCTAGTAAAATAAGTAAAAACGCCCCGATGTACGCACATAATACACGCCCAGTTGTACTTTTACTTTTCAACACGCCCAGTTGTACTTTTGCAAGCCTCATTTGCATAAATACAAAAATGGTCATAACTTGGCCAAAAATGCTCGTTTTTTAAAAATAAAAATGTTACTGTAATCTACATTGCAGCGCCTATCTGCTGCAATAGCAGATAGGGGTTGCAAAATCTGGTGACAGAGCCTCTTTAAGCAGTAATTTTCTAAAATATTGTCATTAAAAGAATGTATTGTTAGAAGTGGGAGTGAGACACAAATAAAATTGGATCATTTTGGAAAAAAAATTCTCTCCAAGAAAAATCCGTGGCTACACAACTGCATATGAGAAACCCAACACACTTCACCAAAAGTCACAAACCACCCTTAGGGCATGGCCAGACGTGGCGTATTTCTGCAGACACTGTCCGCATCAATGCCGCACATAATCTGCGTTGCAGATTCTGTTCTGGCTTTGCCTAAAATGTGCAGTAAATTGATGCGGATTAGCCGTTGCGTATTCAGGTGAAGAGTACTTCCTGCTGTCTTTTAAAACATTCCATCTCAGTCTGGCTATAGACCTCGAAATACATAGGTCCAGCCAGAATGAAGAAATATCCTATTCGTAAAACCAATACGCAACGCAACACACATAACATCTGCGGATTTCATTGCGGGATTTTGAATCGCCATTGAAGTCAATGGAGAAATTCCACAATAAGTCCGCAACAAGTCCGCTACACGTCCGCAACAGCCAGTGTATGCTGCGGACACCAAATTCCGCACCGCAGCCTATGGGCC
This sequence comes from Rhinoderma darwinii, assembly GCF_050947455.1. Classification (NCBI taxonomy): domain Eukaryota; kingdom Metazoa; phylum Chordata; class Amphibia; order Anura; family Rhinodermatidae; genus Rhinoderma; species Rhinoderma darwinii. The sequence goes on from NC_134688.1 coordinate 419,720,383, forward strand.
GCAGTGGAGTTTTCCGCCACGTGTGCACGAACCTACCTAAAAAGGTGTGGAAACCAATGGAGAAAATGTCCGCTGCGGATTTCCGCAGCGGAATTCCAGAGCAATTCCGCCATGTCTGGCCATGCCCTATGTCACACAGAGGGGAAATGCATATTCTCTTTCATTTCATTGGTTTAATCCAATCGCAAATATTCTTTGTGCTTATCAAAAATCCACTGTACTGTATACCCTAAAGATGGAAAAAGGGAAGAGAATAGTGCAGAACGCTTCAACTCTTCCTTTTCCCTCTTTATGGAATACAGAACAGTGCAGTGGATTTTTAACCAGCACAAAAAATATATGCGATTAAATTAAATAATGTTAAAGAGAATATGCATGACCCACGATACTGCAACTCCATCCTCCCCTCCGTGTGACTAAGGCCATGTTCAGCCGTGGCGGAATTTTTCTGCTGCAAATGTTGGTGCAGATTTGGGGCAATTACGCAACGAATCTGCAGCAACATTTGCATATTTGACAGGTAATTCAGACGTTGCAGATATCACAGTGGACTTGCCACAGATTTCAGTTCTTGCATTGCAAAGGCTGAAAACCGCAGTAAAATTCAGTTTCTTCCCCGCAACATAATGAGCACGCTGCAGAGGGAAAATCCTGCACCGCAGCCTAAATTCTGCACAGTTATTTTCCGCAACGTCTGAACTAAGTTTCCGCAGTGGAATTCAACAGCAAATCCGCTACGTCTGAATGTGCCCTTAGGAGAGTGAGTGACTTGTGGTGGAGCGTGTTGGATTTCTTATAACCACAGAGTTTTCCCTGTTTTAAAGGACTCTTCTTTCTCCTGTGTAGCATCACTTCGGAGGTCTGCTGTTTTTTATGCTATTGCTGTGAAATCTTGGAAATGTATTTGTCACAAATGATAGTCTAAAGTTTGCTGTCAGGAACCAAGCGCAACTGAAGGAAATCTTAAAATCCCCCACATGCTTTATTTTCAGATTTCTCTGACTGCTAGCAGGAACAATTTCATTTAGGGGTTTGTCAGATTCACTTTAATCGGGCTGAGCAATACCAGCCATAGCACATGGGTAATAGCGGTGCTGTGGTTGTGAAAAAAAAGCAGACCCTTTTTTCTTATCTCAGACAACCCTGCTCCCCCATTCAACTTATTTTCCTCAAAAGACGCTCTTGGAACAAAGGAAACATTCCCCAGCATTTTTTTATGGAATGTTACCCCTCTCCATTGTGCCGGGATCTAACCCTCCTGTTTTATTAAAAAAACTGCTACCTTAAAACTTTTTTAAAAAAAGTGCTCCCTAGAGTCTATTAGATTACATGTAAGTAGCTATACTCATTCCCATCCAGGTCTCCCAATTACTGGTTGTTAATGGTTTTTAACAAGAGTGTTTCAGTCAGGTAAGCGGCTGTGACATCGCTAGTGGAATCTGGCAGGTAAACAGATATCAGTGACATCATAATTGTGTATCACTCAGATAAGATGCTGTGACATCACAAGTGGGTTTCACTTCTGTAGCTTGCTTTGACATCAAAAGGGGGTATCAGTCTCAATAAAGTTACTGTAACATCACAAGTGGGTTCTAGTCAGGTAAGATACTGTGACATCACAACTATGTGTCAGTCAGGTAAGCTTTAGTGACATCACAACTATGTTTTTGTTTGACAAGATGCTGTGACGTCACAGGTGGGTGTCACTCAGGTAGGTTGCTGTGACATCAAAAGGAGGTTTCAGTCAGGAAAACTACCGTGACATCATTAGTGGGTTTTAGTAAGGTAAGTTTCTGTGACATCACAACCATTTTTTTGTCTGACAAGCTCTTGTAACATTACAAGTAAGATTCAGTTGAGCTGCTGTTACATCACAACTAGTAAGGGGATACGCTAATTCCCATCCATGTTTCAAAATGACTGGTAAATTGGTACATCGGTGAGGGATTTTCTGGACAGCGATGTATGAGATGGTCTATGGCTAATACCGTGCTGTCAAATTACAAAAAAACAAAAGCGTCAAGGTGACCATTTAGTATACATGGACCCACTTTTGTTTTTTTGCAACTTGACAGCGCGATATTAGCTATAGCATATTACAGCTACAGGTCCGTATTCGTAGCAGTACTCATAGCAGCCCGCGTAGCAGGTGGGGATAGACGAGGGTAGCGGTTTCTTCGTGTATACACCGAACTCATAACTCTGAGTCTGCGGTATTCTTTCAGTACTATTACAGGACAGTAAATACTTTCCACTACAGGTGCACAGAAAATTGGAACATTGTGCGGTACAAGCTGCTGTACTAGCCTACTGTATATAGAAGTGCTCTTGACACTGCATGGCTGGTAACACAGTGAGTGATTCTTCACAAAGCTGGCTATTCCAAGAAACAAACAAATATATGCTTATTCCATTTACATTTATTGCGACAATAGAATATGTGTCCGAGGTTTTCACTTCTCTTATTGAGGACACATATGTTTACAGAATATGAAATACTAGAAAAACAGAACAGTGACAGTAACAAGCCTCTTAGGGAAATGAAATGATGTAGAAATAAAAGGAACATGCAATAGTCGCACAACTGTGTAAATGTGCTCTACTGTATTTTTAGGAAATGGGATATACGTCTTTCTGTAAGGTCGTATGATACTAGTACTGACATGGGCACCACCACAGAAACAGCAGCCACAGCCGCAGCTATGGGGCTCAGAGGACCGGAATGTCAGCCCTTTTTATAGGTTCTTCTATATGCAGCAAATCCGATATACTGTATAACGTTATTTATACCTTTGGTTACTGCTCAAGTTGTAGATGCTTGCATTAATAAAGTTATATTTACTCTCAACAGTGGGGTGGGCGCATCTTCAAAGTGGCGGGGGCCATTCCGATCTGTTACGCCGTAGCATACCGATAAAGAATTATACATTTCTATACATCAACATACCTGAAAATTTGTTTTATTTATTTGAAATGACTTGTATCACACTGACATATACTGCAGCACTGTACACACAACCAGTCACTAAGCCGACTGTAACCACTCTTTATTAGTCAGAGCCCAGTACCCAAAAAAGTGCAGGTCTGGTCTATTAGGCTACTAGCCTCAATAGAAATGGATTGGCACTTACAATACCTTATTTTCCATGTAGTGAAATCAAGCACATACACGGCAATGCCCCCACAAAATCCATTGACATCCCCAGCAGCATATGTTCAGGGGACCAGCAATCTAAAGGGTTTTGACCTAAACGTGTCCTGGATGACATGCTTAGAATGAACATATTCAAGAATGACATCAAGAAACCTTAGAAAGAGTCCCATTTTGCCCGAGGGTACAGAAGAGCGTTCCGAGCACTTTTACTCTATGGTAGAAGTAAAAACAGCTAAGCCCACTCTGGTGGAATAACCCGACCATTTTTAGAGATCTTGTGCAGGTGCTGATTAGACGGCCACATCGTTTTTATTTATTAGACTATCTTAGTGGTCTTTTCATCTTTTTTGTGACAGGTACGGCTTTCTTTATTACTTAAAATACAGTAGACAGTACATGTGTAGTTTTGTCTGCCATTGCCCACTGTTTATTTTGATATTTAATAAGTCCTTGTTAGTATAATTGTGTTGGGGTTAGCGCTATGAATAAAGATGGCGGGGAAGGGGGATGTCTTTCCTTTTTTACAACTTTTCTCCTTTCTAACTTTTTTTTGGTACAAAAACATTTCTGCCTTTTCCACTTGTTTGGCTGACTCTGGGACCTGAATTGCCGCATTATGAAGCAGCCGCAAGTGGCAATGACGGAGCTTCACAAAAAGGCGGCGCACTAGAGCCCCTTAATAACCATTGTAAAAAGGCATATCGGCGCTTATTACAGGGTTAAAGTTATATAAGTTTAAAACGAAAGGCTGCTATTTGTAAAAAAAAAAATGCATACACTGGACACCATGGATAAAGCATGTTCATATACAGTATTGTGCAAAAATATAAACCCCATCAATTCTATATGGATCATTCAAGTTTTATACCTTATATTTGTTGTATAGATATCTTTCTGGTAATCTCAGTACAAGCAGTATCACTATGGAGTTACCCATAGAAACTATCGCGACAGATACATTTAAGCGAGACATCAAAACCCAATTGATGTCTGGTGCACTATACCATTAACCTGTGGGTGTAATCGCTAGTTGTGTGGGGTAATCATTAGGTTTTTGTTATATATGACATTCCCGCGGAGCAGCTTTTTACACTTGGGATGACAGGTCTCAGTCTTCCTGTACATCAGCAGGGAACACCAACAAACATGAATTCCATGAATCCGTCAGGGAGCACAAGAAACACTGACCTGTATGAAAGAGATTGAGCTCCCACTCCATGTAGTCAAATATTTCCACCGTAAGCTGAAAGCTGAAGAACAATAAAAGAGAAGACATTACGAGCAGAAGTCGACACAGGAAATAATGTCACTTATGTCACTCACAAATAATCATTGTACTGAATGTTCCACATATTGATTTCTATAGAATAATTGTATGCTGCCACCTTTCATATACGTACATGAACAATTTCGTATTTGTGTGAATAGGATACAATCATATATCAATCGCTGTGGTTTTCAAAACCCTATTGACACATTGTGAAAAAAATCAGTGTGGATTTTAGGGCTTTAAGATTTGGAATTCTACAACATGTTTTTTTCTGCTGCGGAAAGAAGGCGATTTCACCCTAAGGGTATGTTCACACGCTTAATAAAAAACGTCTGAAAATACGGAGTGGTTTTCAAGGGAAAACAGCTCCTGATTTTCAGCTGTTTTTTTAGCAACTCGCTTTATTCGCTGCGTTTCTTAAGGCCGTTTTTGGAGCTGCTTTTCTGTAGAGTCAATGAAAAAGGGCTGCAAAAACGTCCCAAGAAGTGACATGCACTTCTTTTTCGTGGGCATCTTTTTACGTGCCGTTTTTGGAAAACGAGGCGTAAAAAACGCCCTGTCGGAACAGAATGCCGTATTTCCAATTGAAATCAATGGGCAGATGTTTGGAGGTGTTCTGCTTCCGATTTTTCAACCGTTTTTCGGGACGTTTACGGCCCGAAAAACAGCTGAAAACAGTCTGTGTGAACATACCCTAATAGGTCTTTATAGATAAAGCTTTTTGAAGATGGGACAACCCATGGCGTTTGGGAAATATATGCAACTATGAACCAACAGAACTCTCCTCGGATAGACTTGAACTTTGTGGGCTCCCCGGATGGCGAGGGGGGCTTTTTGTGGTTGTTTGTTCTTTTTTTTACATGTATGAGCTTTATAATACAAAAATAAAATAATAATAATAATAAAAATTTAAAAAAATGTTAAAAGAGAACAAAAAGGCTGATGAGGATCTGTTGCCTTGGGCACTCACTGCTGTTCTATTCCTAGACGGTCCTGACCTTATACTTTCGGAAATAGAAAATAAGCATTTTGCTCATATCAGAAAATCCAACAATGCAGTTGTATGAAAGCCACACGCTGATTGCAAGGAATCTTTATTCAACCAATCAGCAACCATCATACTTGTTCAACCAATCAGCAACCTCCATTTTTGTATACATTCCTATGTGTGGCTCAAAAAACGGTACGTGTTATTCCAGCCGAACTCATAGCTGAGCTGAGTCCAGTTAGTGGGGGAGTCATTGTTTTTAGCGGCTCTCTACACAGCCTAATAGAAGGGGGTCCTAAGCGCGGGATTCCCCTCTATAAGATCTATATACCCTTTAAAGAGGACCTGTCACCTCTCCTGACATGTCTGTTTTAGAAAGTAATTGAAATAACAAGGCTGAAGTATCTTTTCTTAGAATTCTACGTTGTGCCCTATTCTTCAGCCTTAGAAATCATCTCAATATGACTAAACTGCAACAGTGAGTAAGTGCAGTCAGTGATCAATCAGACCTGCAAGTTTATCCAGCTCAAGACACTGTACCGTGCTTGTGTCCAGGAGTGAAATGAGACAGTTTTATCAATGTAACTCCTTTATGCAAAAACACAGAGCATGGAACGTGATATGGATCATGATTTAGTCATCTGAAAAATCAAAATTAAAAACCATTCATCACACATAGGCAGATAACCGTTTTAAAGCGGGGAGTAGGTCATAATGTCACTTAATCTGCGTCTCTAACTGCAACGTCATACAGCGCTGGACAGAAACAGAGAAAATTTGCTCCCAAGCCACTCGCTATAGTAAATTTGTAAATGCTAATCTGAAACTAGGGCGCTGTCCCATTATTTGTATGCATGTATGTATGTATATATATATATATATATGTATATGTATATATATAGATATAGATATATATATCTACAGTGAAGGAAATAAGTATTTGATCCCTTGCTGATTTTGTAAGTTTGCCCACTGTCAAAGACATGAACAGTCTAGAATTTTTAGGCTAGGTTAATTTTACCAGTGAGAGATAGATTATATTTAAAAAAAAAGCAGAAAATCACATTGTCAAAAATATATATATTTATTTGCATTGTGCACAGAGAAATAAGTATTTGATCCCTTTGGCAAACAAGACTTAATACTTGGTGGCAAAACCCTTGTTGGAAAGCACAGCAGTCAGACGTTTTTTGTAGTTGATGACGAGTTGCACACATGTTAGATGGAATTTTGGCCCACTCCTCTTTGCAGATCATCTGTAAATCATTAAGATTTCGAGGCTCTCGCTTGGCAACTCAGATCTTAAGCTGCCTCCATAAGTTTTCGATGGGATTAAGGTCTGGAGACTGGCTAGGCCACTCCATGACCTTAATGTGCTTCTGTTTGAGCCACTCCTTTGTTGCCTTGGCTGTATGTTTCGGGTCATTGTCGTGCTGGAAGACCCAGCCACGAGCCATTTTTAATGTCCTGGTGGAGGGAAGGAGGTTGTCACTCAGGATTTGACGGTACATGGCTCCATCCATTCTCCCATTGATGCAGTGAAGTAGTCCTGTGCCCTTAGCAGAGAAACACCCCCAAAACATAATGTTTCCACCTCCATGCTTGACAGTGGGGACAGTGTTCTTTGGGTCATAGGCAGCATTTCTCTTCCTCCAAACACGGCGAGTTGAGTTAATGCCAAAGAGCTCAATTTTAGTCTCATCTGACCACAGCACCTTCTCCCAATCACTCTCAGAATCATCCAGATGTTCATTTGCAAACTTCAAACGGGCCTGTACATGTGCCTTCTTGAGCAGGGGGACCTTGCAGGGCACTGCAGGATTTTAATCCATTACGGCGTAATGTGTTACCAATGGTTTTCTTGGTGACTGTGGTCCCAGCTGCCTTAAGATCATTAACAAGTTCCCCCCGTGTAGTTTTCGGCTGAGCTCTCACCTTCCTCAGGATCAAGGATACCACACGAGGTGAGATTTTGCATGGAGCCCCAGATCGATGTCGATTGACAGTCATTTTGTATGTCTTCCATTTTCTTACTATTGCACCAACAGTTGTCTCCTTCTCACCCAGTGTCTTACTTATGGTTTTGTAGCCCATTCCAGCCTTGTGCAGGTCTATTATCTTGTCCCTGACATCCTTAGAAAGCTCTTTGTTCTTGCCCATGTTGTAAGAGGTTTAGAGTCAGACTGATTAATTGAGTCTGTGGACAGGAGTCTTTTATACAGGTGACTATTTAAGACAGCTGTCTTTAATGCAGGCACCCAGTTGATTTGGAGCGTGTAACTGGTCTGGAGGAGGCTGAACTCTTAATGGTTGGTAGGGGATCAAATACTTATTTCTCTGTGCACAATGCAAATTAATATATATAATTTTGACTATGTGATTTTCAGTTTTTTTTAAAATATAATCTATCTCTCACTGGTAAAATTAACCTAGCCTAAAAATTCTAGACTGTTCATGACTTTGACAGTGGGCAAACTTACAAAATCAGCAAGGGATCAAATACTTATTTTCTTCACTGTATATATACAGTGAAGGAAATAAGTATTTGATCCCTTGCTGATTTTGTAAGTTTGCCCACTGTCAAAGTCATGAACAGTCTAGAATTTTTAGGCTAGGTTAATTTTACCAGTGAGAGATAGATTATATAAAAAAAAAAAAGAAAATCACATAGTCAAAATTATATATATTTATTTGCATTGTGCACAGAGAAATAAGTATTTGATCCCCTACCAACCATTAAGAGTTCAGCCTCCTCCAGACCAGTTACACGCTCCAAATCAACTTGGTGCCTGCATTAAAGACAGCTGTCTTACATGGTCACCTGTATAAAAGACTCCTGTCCACAGACTCAATTAATCAGTGTGACTCTAAACCTCTACAACATGGGCAAGACTAAAGAGCTTTCTAAGGATGTCAGGGACAAGATCATAGACCTGCACAAGGCTGGAATGGGCTACAAAACCATGAGTAAGACGCTGGGTGAGAAGGAGACAACTGTTGGTGAAATAGTAAGAAAATGGAAGACATACAAAATTACTATCAATCGACATCGATCTGGGGCTCCATGCAAAATCTCACCTCATGTTGTATCCTTGATCCTGAGGAAGGTGAGAGCTCAGCCGAAAACTACACGGGGGGAACTTGTTAATGATCTCAAGGCAGCTGGGACCACAGTCACCAAGAAAACCATTGGTAACACATACCGCCGTAATGGATTAAAATCCTGCAGTGCCCGCAAGGTCCCCCTGCTCAAGAAGGGACATGTACAGGCCCGTTTGAAGTTTGCAAATGAACATCTGGATGATTCTGAGAGTGATTGGGAGAAGGTGCTGTGGTCAGATGAGACTAAAATTGAGCTCTTTGGCATTAACTCAACTCGCCGTGTTTGGAGGAAGAGAAATGCTGCCTATGACCCAAAGGACACCGTCCCCACTGTCAAGCATGGAGGTGGAAACATTATGTTTTGGGGGTGTTTCTCTGCTAAGGGCACAGGACTACTTCACCGCATCAATGGGAGAATGGATGGAGCCATGTACCGTCAAATCCTGAGTGACAACCTCCTTCCCTCCACCAGGACATTAAAAATGGCTCGTGGCTGGGTCTTCCAGCACGACAATGACCCGAAACATACAGCCAAGGCAACAAAGGAGTGGCTCAAAAATAAGCACATTAAGGTCATGGAGTGGCCTAGCCAGTCTCCAGACCTTAATCCCATCGAAAACTTATGGAGGGAGCTGAAGATCCGAGTTGCCAAGCGACAGCCTCGAAATCTTAATGATTTAAAGATGATCTGCAAAGAGGAGTGGGCCAAAATTCCATCTAACATGTGTGCAAACCTCATCATCAACTACAAAAAAGTCTGACTGCTGTGCTTGCCACCAAGTATTAAGTCTTGTTTGCCAAAGGGATCAAATACTTATTTCTCTGTGCAAAATGCAAATAAATATATATAATTTTGACTATGTGATTTTCTTTTTTTTTTTTTTAGATAATCTCTCTCTCACTGGTAAAATTAACCTAGCCTACAAATTCTAGACTGCTCATGTCTTTGACAGTGGGCAAACTTACAAAATCAGCAAGGGATCAAATACTATATATATATATATATACACACAAGATGCCCTTTCCATAGGGGATTACATAAGAAGTAAATTATGGTAGCTCTTAAATACGGCTGTGATCCACTGGGAATCTCATTTGTTACTTCACTAGAGGAAACAAGAATCTTACAAACCTGCAATAAGAACTTACGAATGAAAATATGGATGCGCAATATTGATAGTTTTTCAAATTTGTTCAATTTTTGTTTCTGTATTTTATCTATTTTTGTTCTGTATTTTTTATGAGTTGTCCATTTATCATCTGTATTTGTTCAGTAGTTTGTTAAAGGATTAAAAAAAATGTAGCTGTTTTGTAATGTTGTCGCTAAACTAAAAAAGATGGAACAAATACGCACAGGTGAACCATGCAAAAACGGAAAATGCGTTTTTAAAATCAACCCATTGACGTCTATGGGCTAAAAAAAATACTAATATGGATCTGTTGAAACATGCTGCGTATTGAAAAAAACAGCATGCGCAGAAAAAAAAAAAAGAATTAATACGGACCTAATAAACACAAGTGTGAATGAGGCGCCTAAGGTCATCTGTATTTAAATACAGAAGCGAAACAGAGAATTATACGGACAACAAATATGCCACCTATTGTCGGTATGTACATGAGTTTTAAACGGGTTGTCCAGTCCCTAAAAATGTATGGCCATTAATAGCTGATGGGTTGAGGTTCGACTCCCGGGACCCCCGCCGATCAGCTGTTTTGAAAGTGGTGCAGCGCTTGTACGAGCGCTGCTTCCCCTTCACTTCTTCTTGCTCACTGTGAATCTCCGATATGCATTTAGTGGCGATTCACAGGTCATGCAGCCTTTTCTCCCATTCACTTTAATGGGAGAAGGCTGCAATACCTGTGAATCGCCGCTACATCCATGTCGACGATTCACAGTGAGCAAGAAGGAGTGAAAGGGAGGCAGCGCTCGTACAAGCGCTGCACCACCTTCAAAACAGCTGATCGCCGAGTTCCTGGGAGTCAGACCCCGACCCATCAGCTTTTGATGGCCTATCCTGAAGATAGGCCATCAATTTTTAGGGACTGGACAGCCCCTTCGTCAACGCAATTTGACTTAACTGTAAATAGACCCTAATACGACTGTCTGCCGGATGCCTTGGGCTGAACAGTCGTACACCGAGCCCTTGCAAATCCTTACCACAAAGCTATATGCACTCCATGTGTCATAGTACACCACTGTATTACTGAGGTATTCCCCATAAAAAGTAATGCTTCTAGGAGGGAATATTGCCGTTATACAGCATCTAATAAAGAATGCCACAAATTTTTTTCTGTTTATTTATTTTACAAAAATATTTCCTATAATTTACTCTGTATAAAATTAGAGGCATAAAGCGTTACAGTATGAACCCATAGACTTCTTTCTATGTGTGCTGTATAACGGCTCTAAACAACGCAGAGCTTCTACGGAGCCACATTATAAGGAGGCCTTACATAAAATATCCTATTAAAAAGCACTGGAATTCCACTAACGTTATATATAGTGACAATATATTTCTGTGGCTGTATATAAAAAATAAAACAAGGATGAAAGTTAAACTCCAACTTTGAAGCCACCTTATCATGTGCATTAAGAAATTAGATTTTGAGCAATTCCCTAAAACATACCAATTATCAGAATCCCTCCAGAACAAGTAATTCAGATATTACAGGTGAGCAGCAGCAGGGAACGGTAATTTTACATTGCTAAATATTTTATGAATACAGAGACCAAATGGGTCGGCGTGAGAAACTGAGGTAAATGGTGCCTGTATTCTGCAAACAGTGCCAGGAAGACAAACAGAGGGAATTGTACTTCTCCTGAGAGTAATCTTACTTTAGGGAATTGCTCATAATAAAATTCCAAAATATATTAGTAAGGCGGGATTCACACGACCGGGTCGTTCTCGAGCCCGAGTGTCGGCCGGTAAAATCGGCCATTTTGCCCGGCCGGTTTGCATTAAGTTTTGCATCCGTGCCGGGCCGGGCAGATCCGGACAGTGACATCAGCGGCAACTCCTGAAGGGGAATCCCCATGTGTTCGGGGATTACGCTTCAGGAGTTTCCCCTGATGTCACTGCCCAGATATGGACAGAGACATCAAGCGCTCTGTCCAGGAGCGGAATCCCCGAAAACACGGGGATTCCGCTCCTTCAAGGAGCTAAAGTGCGGCTAGCACATAGCAGAGCGGGGAGATACCTCCCCGCTCTGCTATAGTGGCGTCGCTACAGTAGTAGCAGCCGCAGCAGCAGCAGCTGCTAGCGGCGCCATGGAAGGTGTCGCCGGGCCAGGGTGCTTTTAAAACAAGCAGGGGAAGGGAGCCAGCGCAGCGCTCCCTCCACCTGCTGTACACCCCGGCCCTGCCACACAGTGTACAGCGATGCCATTCGTCAGAATGGCATCAACTCCTCCTCCTCACATGCACTCTGCGCTGTGAGGAGGAGGAGATAGAGCGCAAGCGCCGGAAAACCCGGCCATCACTCGGGACACATCCCGGTGATGGCTGTGTAATACCCGGCCCCATAGACTTCTATGGGAGCCGGGCGGCCGGGTAACCGGGCGAAGATAGAGCATGTCCTATTTTTTGACGGCCGGTTTTCCCGGCCTTCAAAAAATCGGTCGTGTGAATAGCCCCATTAGGGGTCTATTATTCCTAATGCAGCCGGGTGCCGGCAGATTTATGAACGGCCGGCACCCGGCCGGAAAACCCTGCCGTGTGAATGAGGCCTTACAGTGACTCCAAAGGTGTAGCTTCACTTTAAGACATATAGTAAAGTGTAAGTAGGGAAGAGCAGCTCAGTTAAAACACCTTGATATAATGGTTTACGCTTTGTAGAGAGTAATTTTTATTAAACAAGCAGGGTAAGAAACTCACAAATTATTGACATCATTCTCCCCGGCTTCATCCAGTTGCCTGTCCGTCATCTGAAGGTTGCCAGGGAAACGGGGATTCTGGGAGCATAAAATAGAAAAATGGTTAATGATTTCATATGGAACAATACTACTCGTGGAACATATTATTGATATAATGGAAGTGAACAGTGTATGACAGTATACAATTACAAGGCCGCACACTAGTTGCACATTTTTTTGTTATACATAGATAAATGTTAGCTATAAAGTTAAAAAGATAAAGTTGTATTACAGCATGCCTGGTTAGTGAGCTCCACATACAGATACAAGTATTTTGCACCAACAAAGGATCGGTAAATCCGCACCGTGGAAATATAATTTAAACGGTTAAAGTCAAATATGTCAGCCGTCGAAAGTAATATGTCTGACAATTCCACCGTTAGTAAAAACAGCAATGCAAACATTCCTCCAGCTACACAGCGAGTCTGTTCATGAATCTGCCCCGGTATACGAGACAACTCTCTCACTACTTACTATGAAGTGGCCAGGCAAAAAACTGCACCTCAGGATACAAGTTTACAAACAGACAGGCATCATTTCCTCCTGTTCCAGTGCAAACCTTCTCCACCCCCTTCCCCCAAAATCAGCTGTAGTCTAGGGACTTTGTAATATTATACAGCCCCCCCCCCCCCCCAACCAGGCCAATCCTAAGGGCAGAGATATAATTAGGACGTGTTCAAAGATAACCTGTCACCTACCTTTGTGTCTTTATCAATTACTTGCAGCAGCTGAAAATAATTTTACCTTTATCCTTAAATAATACCTACAGTAGTATTTTTAGTGTCTATAGAATATTTTTTTAACTGAGTAATAAACACATTAATACTGGACAGTTACTGCGGAAGGAGCACTTGTCCCAGCTTCTTCTCTAGTGCACTTCAAGGCAGTACATACAGGGAAATAGTGCAATATGGCTAAGATCTCCGGCAGCCCCATAGATAATGAAGGGAAAATGCACAGTACCCCTCCATTCATATGGGTTCACAGGGACAGTCAGGTAAGCGCATTCTCAGGATCGGTTTCCCAGCGGTCGGAACCCCACCGATCAATATTTATCACCTATCCTGTGGATGGGTGATAAATATTGATTATGGGAAAACCCCTTTAAAGGGGTTATTCAACGGTTCAAATTAAAAAGAAAGTAGCCAAAGTACTTTTCTGCACTTTCCCACATGTATACTAGTAACTCTTATTGCAAAAGGCCACTTTTTGTGGTACTCACCAACCCTCAAACCCTCCTGTTGCAGGACTTGTCATTTTTCTGCATGCGCTGGAACACTACATATTTTACGCATGTGACTGCAAGGTGCTGGCACAAGGACTCTGTTCTGTTACTTACTTGCCTGAAGCCAGCCACTTGCCTCACCTTTATGTTGGTGCAATCCCGTGACTCCAAGGGGCTGGCAATCTTACTTTGTTCAAAACCCTTGCATTCACGTGATGACGGGCCGACACGAAAAGGAGGGGGAAGCAGCCCTCAGTCCCGAGGCAGTGTCAATACGTCACAGCACAGGAAGAAACTACACCTTCCCGTACACGTTACTGAGCAGTGAAACAGCGGATCCACGCATGTTTCACAATACAACTAAATTAGTAAGTGCTGTATTTTTATGTAATAAAATTAATTCTGACATTTGTTTTGCAGCTGGATAACCCCTTTAACCTGTGGAACTGTTTAGGTAGGTGAGAAGGGCTGCAGACCAGAGTCTATGTGAAAATACAAAGGTTTATCCTGCCACTGGTTGGTCTGGGCCTCAGCAAAATGGCCATCTTCGATTGCAAGTGTATGACGTTTTGTGGGGAACTGAAGCACTAGCTGAAGCAATAAGAAGCTGCTGCAAGTACAGTATATATAGCCAGAAATGGAGGGGTGGTTGTTCGCTTCCTCACCTTTGTGTGGAAATCCATCTTGGTGTTCAAGAGCTTCAGATAGATGCTGCATAACTGGCCATACCCATCGCTAAGGTGTCCCTGTATGGGAAAGACGGTTAGAATCTGATATGAGGAATCAAATGGAACTATATGTGGTTACATATGAACATTGCGTAAGGTACTATGCTCTTTATAAAGACACTGGTGTAGTCTGACAACTTTTACCACATCTATTCTCCTGTAAGGATGCACTTGATAAATAGATAAAAGAACAAATATAAGGGCTGGTTCCCATGGCGGACTTTGTGTGCTGAGTCCCGCCACTAAACCCGCCGCAGAACTATTCCTGCCGACGGCAGGAAGGTTCCTCCGTCCCATCGACGTAGATGGGAGCTTCGGGCGGAATCTGCCCAAAGATCAAGCAGGACGCTTCTTTTTCCAGCTAGCTTTAATATTCAGCTTGTGGGAAAAAACAAGCGTCCAACTCCCATTAAAATAAATGGGAGCGGAATTTGCAGCAGAATCCGCCTGCAAAATTCCTCCGTATGAACATACCCTAAGTGTCTGAAGGAGAAGTTTTGATTTTATTTAACTTTTTTTGGGAAAGCAGACAGGGCTGCAGCATATAGCATGAAAGATTCCAGATGGAAATTTGAGGCAGAATTTTCTGCCTGCAAAAAATGCAGTGTGAACAGGGCCTTAATCATCCTTATTGCAATTGGTGGATTTAAACATCATATAAAATGTATGGAGTATCTGTCCTCTTACCCACATCCGGCTCATGTCAATGAGTTCATTTTTGTAGCGCAAAGAGTCCTTCAGAACCTACAAAAAGACACAATATGAGTTATACAGTAAAAACGCCAAAGGATGAATACTGCGTACTATACCAAGGATGCAACTACTATGGGACTACTAGGGAGAATACAGGATTTTTAGCATATCTCAAATTTTCAGATGTTTTATGTAGGGTACTCCAAATTTAGGGTAACAGAACATATGAGCAATGACAAATTATGGTTGCAGTGATGAAAAGGTTAGGCATCATATATCTATATATATCTAGACGTATGCACCGTTTAGCCATAGCATTAAAACCACTGACAGGTGAAGTGATTAATATTGATTATCTTGTGAAGCATAAGGCACAGGATTTGTGATAATTGTCTTATCACTGGGGGCCCCACCACTGGGACCCCAACCAATCATGAATACGGGGTTCCCGAACTTACTGTTTCTCCTCACTATACTGTAACTTGTTTGTTTCTGTCATTTCCATAGACTTGGAATGGAGCGGCAGCGTGTTTGATCACCGTGCCATTCAATGTCCTACTTACTGCGGATCTAGGGTTTGGGACCCTCTTTCTCGTGATCGGTGAGGGGCCCCCAGCGATCAGACAATTATCACCTATTCTGTGGATACGTAGGTGATAATTGTCCATTATGGGAATACAACTTTTGACAAGTTGACAAAAGACTCTGAACATATCCCAATTTTAATGATGTAGTTAAATATGTAATTTTTATGACACAACTCAGTTAAGTTTACACTTTAGTTGTACTCACATTTGGGTGTCCATCACGGAGCAACTTGTGAAACACATGGCAAAATTTCCAGCACAGGACTGCATTGCTAGACAGTGGCAGCCGATTCACAGCTGCCCAGAATATCTGAGCTCCCTTCTCATGATGTGTTCCCAAAATACAAGGTAAAAATAAATTAAGGAAAAAATACTTCCAAAATGTAAATTTATCAGAACATACCATACAATTAATGCAATTATTGGGGTAAGTCTTATAACCAAGTTGGTGGTGATAACAGGTACATGTTTCACCACCCATCTGTGTTGGTAAGGCATTATTCCTCGACAACAATTACCCATCATTATCCCTACAATGATAGGAGTAAGTGGTACTCATAGTGCTCTACTCGCCATTATTCTTACGTCAGTTGATGATGATGAATTTACCTATATAGGCAGCTATAGGTGCCATTCATGATGGCTTTTGAACGCTTCACAGAGCTACATTGGGATTGAGTGCACATAGCAGGAGCCTATACATTAGTTTAATGACTGCTGACAGTGTATATCAAAAACATAAGGGAAAATGGCAAATTGCAAGTAAGCAGGAAAAATGACAGCCCTTGCTATCTTCAGGAAATACTCTGATTATAGAGGGAAAAGGGCACGGACAGCATAACAATTTTAAAAAGCAAATAGAGTAGATGGGACCTTTGCCAAGAAAAAAACATAATCCCATCTGCAGAGTCCTGTGCTAGAATAGGTCAGCAATTGTTTATGCTATTAAGGGGAGTCTGTCACCAGAATGTCCGAGTTAAAATAGTAACATGGTATTGTAGAGGAGACTAACCTGTTTCTAGCGTTTATTTTAGATTTCTGCTAAGGGCCAGTTCACACAGAGTATTTTGACACGTTTTTTGACGCGTTTTTTGATTCCAATGGGAGGCGGAGGTGTCTTTTTCCCGCGAGCGGAAAAACCGTCTCGCAGGAAAAAGAAGCGACATGCCCTATCTTCGGGCGTTTACGTCTCTGACCTCCCACTGACATCAGTGGAAGGCAGAGAAAGCGTATTTCACAGCGTTTTTTGCCCATAGCGCTCAATGGCAGTGGCCGAAAAACGCAACGAAAATCGGCATGCAGGCAGAGCAAAATCTGCCTCAAAATTCTAAACTGAATTTTGAGGCAGATTTTCAGACTGCAAAAAACTCAGTGTGAACCCAGCCTTACTGTCTCTGCTTCTTACTCGGCGCATGCGCAGTATGATCTTTCTGCTTGACGTTCTAAGGGGTACAACTGAACATGCGCAGAGTACCTGCTCTTTATTCGGCACATGCGCAGTAGTGCCAATTAGAACGTCGAGCAGAAATTGCACATACGTATTGCACATACGTATTGCGTATTGCACATACGCCGAGTAAAGAGCAGGGACACGCGTGCGTTACAGACAGTATGGGGCCAGGCATAAACGCGCCGTTTACGCTGCCTGGTCCCTGTCATTCAATGTAAGAAGGGAGGGAGGGGGGTTGAACTGGGGAGCAACGTTAGAGCATTTAAGTGCAACGGTGACACCCTCATGCACCTAAATGCTCATTAGCATAAACGTAATAAAACTTATTTCTATACAAAGGAGGCAGTAACCAGAAAATGAAAATAAACGCTACAAACTGGTTAGTCTCCTCTACAATATCCTGTTACTAGTTTAGTACGGACATTCTGGTGACAGACTCCCTTTAAGGGACCAGTCACCTAAAATAATTGTTGCGTCATATCTATAACTTCTCTATGGAAGCCCAAATAATTTTAGCTTCACTAGGGACAAGAAAGAGGAAATGCCGATCCCAATCTACATCTTTTTGTGAAAGTGACAAGTGCAGCCATATTGGTTGTGACTTCTAAATTAGCTTATCAAAAATTGATGATCAACTTTCATTTTATTACAATTTTCAACCAAAGAAGCAATTTCCCAGGAAACCAATTTAAAGGTGACAACCAATATGGCTGCACTTTCCGCTGTCACAACTGAAAAGGAAAGTGTCAAAATCTCTGTAAGTAGAAGAAAACAGAACGGCCAACCTTAGCCACTGCTTTAAAAAGAACCTGTCACCTTTCCTGACATGTATATTCTAATAAATACTTATATTCCTCGTTAAATAAAAATTCTGCAACATATTTTCTTAGAACTCTGCGTTGTGCCGATCCTCTGTTATTCCTCCCAGAACTTTATGAATAAAATGACAACCGGGTGTTACCATTCACCTTGTCAAAGGGGTGTATCCCTACACTCTGTCAACACTGATTGGGCAGTGTCACACTATGTAGTGACACACCCCCAACCGGTAACACCCATTTGACCATTTATTTATACATTTCTAGGAGGAATAACAGAGGAATAGCACAACATAGAGTTCTAAAAAAAGATGCTCCAGAATTGTAATTTCATTGGGAATACAATTATTTACTATTAACATCTGATTTACCAGTATATAGCATTTTTTACATTTTGGGTGGAAATCCCCTTAAATGGCTTAAAAGGAAGGGCTTTTGTCTTTTGGCTATTAGTCAGGGTAAACCTCTTCCCATATTTCACACCCCATATCATAAAATTGCACTGACATGTCTAAGGGCATGACCACACCTGGCGGAATTGCTCTGGAATTCTGCTGCGGAGCATAGGCTGCGGTGCGGAATTTGGTGTCCGCAGCATACAATGGTTGTTGCGGACGTGTGGCGGACTGGTTGCGGACTCATTGCGGAATTTCTCCATTGACTTCAATGGAGAGTCAAAATTCCGCAATGAAGTCCGCAGATGTTATGTAGATGTTATGTGTGCTGCGGAGCGTATTGGTTTTACTGCCATGACATTTCTTAATTCTGGCTGGACCTATGTATTTCTAGGTCTACAGCCAGACTGAGGAAGTTAATGGGGCTCCCATAATTACGGATGACTACGTGTGTGCACCCGTAATTACGGGAGCGTTGCTAGGCGACGTCAGTAAATAGTCACTGTCCAGGGTGCTGAAAGAGTTAAGCGATCGGCAGTAACTGTTTCAGCACCCTGGACAGTGACTTCCGATCACAATATACATCAACCTGTAAAAAAAATAGAAGTTCATACTTACCAAGAACTCCCTGCTCCTTCCTCCAGTCCGGCCTCCCAGGATGATGTTTCAGTCCAAGTGACGGCTGCAGCCAATCACAGGCTGCAGCGGTCACATGGACTGCCGCGTCATCCAGGGAGATCGGGCTGGATGGCGAAAGAGGGACGCGTCACCAAGACAACGGCCGGGTAAGTATGAAATTCTGTTACTTTTACTAGGGAAAGGGCTGTCCCTTCTCTCTATCCTGCACTGATAGAGAGAAGGGAAGCCCTCTTCCCCTGAATACGCAACGGCTAGTCCGCATCAATTTGATGGTCATTTTAGGCAGAGCCGCAACAGAATCTGCAACGCAGATTCTGTGCGGCATTGATGCGGACAGTGTATGCAGAACTCCGCCACGTCTGGGCATGCCCTAAGGCTTCTTTTACACAGGCAGATAAATTGACTATAACAAACACAGATCGCCGATATTGAAAGTCGATCGTCGCTTATTTGCTTTCATTTTCATGAATTAATGGTCGTGAGGGGGTTCGTACATAGAATCCCCTTTCATATAGTTTACATTATTACAATAATTTTTATGCCGGGTTAAAAAGTGCGACCAATGGCAAAGAAGCATTTTATCGTTTGTTGTTTAATCGCTGGGCAATGATCGGGAACAAATGTTCGTACGATAATTCAGCTGATCATCACCCCGTGTATAAGGCCCTGAAGTAACATTGTGAGATATACCCATCACCCTCATCAAAATGAGTTACAAAATAAAATAACTGAAGAAGTGGTTCAGTCTCGGAGCACACAGTCCGGATCAGTCCTCTGCTTAGTTCTCTTAAAGTTGCGTGTTTTACGAATAAGTAAAATATTAATTCTCTTTCTAAGAATAGCAATGACGGGCTGCCAGCTCTGCCCTGTGGGGACAGAAATCCTAATGTACTAAAACATTTAGTATTCCTTTACCACCCCCGTCTTATAACACATATAGCACTGTCACAATGCCACACAGCCTGCTGTAAAATACCATTCAGCGGCAATTGTGTGCCCTTCCTCCCACTCACTCTCACAGAACACCTTCAGCCGTGGACTCCGGCATCCCACTGGTTGTATCTTTTCAAAGGATATTTCTTGCATGTTTTTCTTTCACGGCGGCCTCTTGAGTGTTGATCGCTTTGTTTATACTCACAGTCTGAAAGAGGAAACAGGGGAAGCATGGTGAGAGACGGGGTTAAATACAATAGACAGAAAACAATGCACTAACAGCAACACCGAACATGGCAGCTATGTCTTAACTACTACAATGCTGGAGGGCTAAGTGTTTACAGAGAATGGCGCTCATGTCTCAACATGTCATACAGGAAAAAGGGGTGTTAGTAGGTCCGAACAAAATGTCACTCAAAATATGTGTCATATTTACTAAGGCCTTGCACCATATTAATGGTGACACTTATTTCTGTAAATATACAGAGAGATGGACGTTGAATATATACTCCTCTCATCCAGCCTTCTCCGTAGCATTGTGACCAATTTTCAATCGGATTAGAAAGTTTGATCCCAGAAGGTCATAGGTGGTGTCTACCATATTTGAGATACAAGTGAGGGGCAGAGCTGTAGCCATTAACATCCCCTGTATATTATTGCACTTGGTTGTATAAAGTTTTAAAGCTTCACCTTGGATCTACTTCAAAGATTATATTACTGAAATGCGTTCTCAGCAGTGTCTTAATATAATGTTACTATTGGAATATTACCCATTTCTCTTTAAATTGGGCATCTGTCGTATTAAGTCAGAACTAGTCGGCACACTGTACCCCTGAAATAGTTTACAAACTGCCGATAAGGTAAGTATGTCCTGTCACAACTCCTAAAAATTCTGTTTATAGGGAGTCAGGGCGGTGGGGAAGTTTGTCATGTGACCCCTGATTGAAACATCTCACAGACAAGAGGGTCATATGGAAAAAAATATTTTCCAGCCCTCTGAATAGCACTTTGGCAGACTGTTTGGTGAGTGCACTTGCCCCCATTAGTTCATGTTATTAGGGCAATTTACAGAGCAATTTGTAATAAGTGAAAGGGGGCATTTCCATGATAGACAAGTTATACAACTGATAGAAGTAGAAATTTAGATGAAATATACAAGTTTAAATGTGCATAGAAAGTGTAATATATTTTATATAATATATCTAATGCAGCAGTTTGGTTCCAGATCGACTACATATACATACCTTGTGCAGCTGTTAGGGCTCATGCACACGACCATAGCCACGTGCACGGCCGTGATTTTCGGGTCGGCCGGCAGTGGACTGTCAGCCGCGAGCCGCCCGCAAATCGCGGACCATTATTTTCAATGAGCCCGGACCGCAGAAGACGGCCGTAATAAGACATGTCCGTTCTTTCTGGGGTGCGGGCTCCCGGGCCATGCACGGACTGTAAAAACTACGGTCGTGTGCATGGCCCCATAGAAATGAATGGGGCCGCAATTCTCCCGTGGATTATCGGGGGAATTGCGGCCGCAAAAGCACATTCGTGTGCATGGGGCCTTAGAAACCAAATTCCCGCCATATAACAAACAGAACATTTTATGTGTTCGTTTCATTTGACTTTATTTATAGAAAACCGGAGAACCCCTTTAACATTACAGTAACACAGCAGTAAACCGCCATCATTAGTTTTGACTTCTGGAGGATGTTTACAGATGAGGGTGACCGTCATGCATTGCATCTAATGTAATACATCAATAGAGTGTTTGTATATCGCTCAGTCTATGTCTCGCTGCGTGCTGCTGTAATTATCATGGCTTTCTACGTGTTTTGCCTGACAGCTAAATAATCAGCTCATTGCGTTTTAGGCAGCCAACGCATATACAAGCTTAGGTTAAATGGTATACCTGCCAAGTGTCATACTGACCCACTTTTTTTCCCACTGCATTATTGCAGGTAGCTGACATATGTACAGATCTCCCTCACTCCAATATATTAATTTAACATGGTTATTATCATTTCTTTTAAAAAAAAGATTTTCATGATGCTTCTTTAGTATACTTATTCATCTAGGGAACAAAGTGTATATATATATATATATATATATATATATATATATATATATACACACGCATACTCCTCATTATCAATACACCATCAGACTCCTCGATTTTTCTGTAAAGGATGAACGTGCTATATGTGTTCTGTACAGAAATAAGTCTACTGTTTTAAACACTCTCAGCTTCGTATTTATACATTATTTCGATAAATATCTTTGAAAACTGTCATTTTTTAAGAAACTGGGCTATAAAACCTGTGTAAAAGAGAAACTATTTTTGCTGCCCATAGCAACCAATCACAGCACAGCTTTCATTTTTCAAGAGCATAATATAAATTAAAAGCTGTGCTGTGACTGGTTGCTATAGGCAAGAAAGAAAGCTTCTGTTTTACACAGGTTTCAAAAGTCCCACTGTACACAGTGAAAGTACTCAGGTGTTCGCCCTGTATTGTGATAGGGTCTAAACTTGTAAAAACGTGTAAAGTGGTCTCGTAAATGGCTTCCAGGAAGGAGTTATCAATCAAAAGGCAATCTGCCATAGTCGCTTTGAGAAATGCAGACGCTGCGTATTTTGTGGCGGAAAACACGCAGCAAAACCGCAAGAAATTCGCAGCAAAAAAGAGCACCTGAAGGCGTTGGAACCTCATTGCCTATGCTGGTACTGTATTATGCTGCGGTTTTTCCGCACGCAAATACGCGGAGCAAAACCGCACGTAATACGCATCATGTGCATAGACCCTTAATAGATATATATATATATATGTAAATACTGCAAAGTAAGAATGCTTTCAAAAACATAAGTATTTAAATATTTTTTTTATCAATTAACAAAATGCAAAGTAAATGAACAAAAGCTACATCAAATACATTTTTGGTGTGACCACCCCTTGCCTTCAAAACAGCATCAATTCTTCCAGGTGCACTTGCACAAAGTCATGGATTTTGTAAGATTTTAGTCAGGTGTATGATTAACCAATTATACCAAACAGGTGATAATGATCATCATTTTCATATGTAGATTGAAAAACAGTCATTAACTCTAACAAAAACAGTTGTGTAGGAGGCTTAAAACTCTGTGAGAAACAGCCAATCTATGCTACAAAGGTGAGGTTGTGGAAGACAGTTTCATGTCACAGGTCCACCATGGCAAGACTGAGCACTGCAACAAGACACAAGGTAGTTATACTGCACCAGCAAGGTCTCTCCCAGGCAAAGATTTCAAAGCAATGAGTGGTCAGCCAAGGAAACTTAGTGCAGCAGATCAAAGACACATCAAGCTTACTTCTCTACAAAATCAGAAGATGTCCAGCAGTGCCATCAGCTCAGAACTGGCAGAAACCAGTGGGACCTAGGTACACCCATCTACTGTTCAGAGAAATGTGGTCAGAAGTTGTCTTAATCGAAGAAATGCGGCCAAAAAGCCATACCTTCAATGTGCAAACAAGGCCAAGCGACTCAACTAAAGTGAATCTGTACGAAAACATAGGAACTGGGTGCAAAAAACGGCAGCAGGTGCCCTGGACTAATGAGTCAAAATTTGAAATATTGATAAAAATTTGAAAAACAGAAGGGTTTTAGGAAGCCTACATCCACAGAAGATCTGTGGTTAGTTCCCCATGTTTGGAACAACTTCACTGCCGAATTCCTTCAAAAAGTGTGTGCAAGTATACCTAGAAGAATTGATGCGGTTTTGAATGCAAAGAGTGGTCACACCAAATATTGATTGGATTTAGATTTCGCTTCTGAATTTTGTTAAATGATAAAAAAAATCTATTAGCACTTCGATTTTTGAAGGCATTCTTACTTTTCAGCATCTTTCCACAACTTCCTAATTTATTTTGCACAGTACTATATATATATATATATATATATATATATATATATCTATATGTATATATATATATATATATCTGTAAAGGATCTGCCAGGCACTGCGGGGTTAACTCCCAGAACTAATCAGTCAGCACCTGAGAATACATCCCTGAGACTGACTCCTGCTTCCACCATTCAGGCTGGCAGGCTTAGGAGTGGGAGAGCCTATCGTAACCTGGCCAGACTCAGCTAGCTCCCGCCCTCGGTCTATTTAAGCCTGCACTTCCTGTCCCTCGGTGCTTGTTATTGCTTTGGTTTCCTTCCTTGTGGTTCCTGGCCCAGCTACAGCTCCTGCTATTTTTGATCCTGCTCCATACCGACCCTGGCTTACCGACTACTCTTCTGCTTTTCGTTTTGTACCTCGCACACTCCTGGCTTGACTCGGCTCGTTCACCACTCTGGTTGCTCACGGTGTTGCCGTGGGCAACGGCCCCTTTTCCTTGCTTGTGTTCCTTGTATGTTTGTCGTGTTTGTCGTGCACTTACTGAGCGCAGGGACCGCCGCCCAGTTGTACCCCGTCGCCTAGGGCGGGTTGTTGCAAGTAGGCAGGGACAGAGTGGCGGGTAGATTAGGGCTCACTTGTCCGTCTCCCTACCCCCTGCCGTTACATAATAACAAGCCCATACCTAGTCTACCCCTGGTCCCTGACACCACTATGGATCCCCGTGAGACCCTGGCTCAGCAAATGCAGGGTCTCTCCCTACAGGTCCAGGCCCTGGCTCAGAGGGTCAACCAGCCTGATGCTACCCTGGTAGTTCCCCGCACCGCACCTCTTGAACCCCACCTCAAGTTGCCCGACCGGTTCTCAGGGGACCGGAGGACTTTTCTCTCCTTTCGGGAGAGTTGTAGGCTTTACTTTCGTTTAAAGCCTCATTCCTCAGGTTCTGAGAGCCAGCGGGTGGGTATAATTATGTCCCGGCTCCAGGAAGGGCCCCAAGAGTGGGCCTTCTCCTTGGCTCCTGACGCCCCTGAACTTTCCTCCGTTGATTGATTCTTTTCTGCTCTCGGACTTATTTATGACGAGACTGACAGGACTGCCTTTGCCGAGAGTCAGCTGGTGACCTTAAGTCAGGGTAAGAGACCTGTTGAGGAGTATTGCTCTGACTTTCGGAAGTGGTGCGTAGCTTCTCGGTGGAATGACCCTGCCTTAAGGTGCCAGTTTAGGTTGGGTCTGTCGAATGCCCTGAAAGACCTGCTAGTTAGCTATCCCTCTTGTGACTCCCTAGACCAGGTTATGGCTTTAGCGATACGACTTGACCGACGTCTCAGGGAACGACAACGTGAACGTTTATGTGTTTTCTCCTCCGACTCCCCCATGATGCCTCCCGAAGCTCCGTTGCTTCGTTCCTCCCCGAAAGATTCAGAGATACCTATGCAACTCGGGGCCTCCGTGTCCCCCCAACAACGTAGAGAATTCCGCAGGAAGAATGGTCTCTGCTTCTACTGTGGGGACGACAAGCATCAAGTGAACAACTGTCCTAAGCGTAAGGTTGCAGCCAGAGAACTTCCGCGTCTAAGTGATCATCGGGGAGGTCACTTGGGCGCACAGGTATTTCCCGTAAATATGAAACGTACTAAGATCTTGCTTCCCTTTCAGGTCTCTTTTGGTGGTAGGTCTGCTACCGGCAGTGCTTTCGTGGATTCAGGGTCCTCTACTAATATCATGTCTGTGGAATTTGCTATGTCCCTTGCTATGCCTCTTATTGATTTGCCTAAACCTGTCCCGGTAGTGGGTATCGACGCCACTCCTCTTGCTAATGGTTATTTTACACAGCATACCCCTGTTTTTGAACTCCTTGTTGGCTCCATGCATTTGGAGCAATGCTCTGTACTGTTGATGCAGGGATTATCGTACGATTTGGTGCTAGGTCTTCCCTGGTTGCAGTTGCATAATCCTACGTTTGACTGGAATACTGGGGAGCTAACCAAATGGGGTAATGAATGTTGTACGTCATGTTTTTCTGTTAATTCTATTTCTCCCCCTAAGGAGGCGAATACGCTACCCGAGTTTGTTCAGGACTTCGCTGATGTTTTCTCTAGGGAGGCCTCCGAAGTGTTACCTCCTCATAGAGAATACGATTGCGCTATCGAATTGGTACCAGGAGCTAAGCTTCCTAAGGGTAGGATATTTAATCTTTCTTGTCCCGAACGTGAAGCTATGAGAGTGTATATCCAGGAATCCCTGGCCAAGGGTTACATTCGTCCCTCTTCTTCTCCGGTAGGTGCTGGCTTCTTCTTCGTGGGGAAGAAGGATGGTGGTCTTAGGCCATGCATTGACTACCGTAGCCTGAATAAGGTCACGGTAAGGAACCAGTATCCCCTTCCTTTGATTCCTGATCTCTTTAATCAGGTTCAGGGGGCCCAATGGTTTTCTAAATTGGATCTACGGGGGGCGTATAACCTTATTCGCATCAAAGAGGGGGATGAGTGGAAGACTGCGTTTAACACGCCCGAAGGCCATTTCGAATACCTCGTCATGCCCTTTGGGTTGTGTAATGCCCCTGCGGTCTTCCAGAATTTCATAAATGAGATTTTGAGAAATTACCTGGGGATTTTTCTGGTAGTGTACCTTGATGACATACTGGTGTTTTCCAAGGACTGCTCCTCCCACGTGGAGCATGTCAGGAAGGTGCTCCAGGTCCTTCGGGAAAATAAACTGTTCGCCAAAACCGAAAAATGTGTGTTTGGGGTACAGGAGATTCCATTTTTGGGTCAAATCCTCACTCCTCATGAATTCCGCATGGACCCCGCCAAGGTTCAGGCTGTGGCGGAATGGGTCCAACCTGCCTCCCTGAAGGCGTTACAGTGTTTTTTGGGGTTTGCTAATTATTACAGGAGATTTATTGCTAACTTCTCGGTCATCGCTAAGCCCCTTACGGACCTCACTCGCAAAGGTGCTGATCTCCTCCACTGGCCTCCTGAGGCTGTCCAGGCTTTTGAGGTCCTTAAGAAGTGCTTTGTCTCGGCCCCGGTGCTGGTTCAGCCCAACCAAATGGAGCCATTTATCGTGGAAGTTGACGCATCTGAGGTGGGAGTGGGGGCTGTCTTGTCCCAGGGTACCAGGTCCCTCACCCATCTCCGCCCCTGTGCCTACTTCTCCAGGAAGTTTTCGCCAACTGAAAGTAACTATGATATTGGCAACCGCGAACTCTTAGCCATTAAATGGGCATTTGAAGAGTGGCGCCACTTCCTGGAGGGGGCTAGGCACCAGGTAACGGTCCTTACCGACCACAAGAATCTGGTGTTCCTAGAATCTGCCCGGAGGCTAAACCCGAGACAAGCTCGATGGGCGTTATTTTTTACCAGATTCAATTTTTTGGTTACCTATAGGGCTGGGTCTAAAAATATTAAGGCTGATGCACTGTCGCGTAGCTTCATGGCCAGCCCTCCTTCGGAGGAAGATCCTGCTTGTATTTTGCCTCCAGGTATAATCATTTCCTCGATCGATTCTGATTTAGTCTCTGAAATTGCTGCTGATCAAGGTGCAGCTCCCGGGAACCTTCCTGAGAACAAGCTGTTTGTTCCCCTGCAATTCCGGCTAAGGGTACTTAGGGAAAATCATGACTCCGCACTATCTGGCCATCCAGGCATCCTGGGTACCAAACACCTCATTACCAGAAATTATTGGTGGCCTGGGTTGCCTAAAGACGTTAAGGCCTACGTCGCCGCTTGTGAGGTTTGTGCTAGGTCCAAGACTCCCAGGTCCCGACCAGCGGGCTTACTGCGTTCGTTGCCCATTCCCCAGAGACCTTGGACACATATCTCCATGGATTTTATCACCGATTTGCCTACATCCCAAGGCAAGTCGGTGGTGTGGGTGGTGGTGGACCGCTTCAGTAAGATGTGCCACTTTGTGCCCCTCAAGAAACTACCCAACGCCAAAACGTTGGCTACCTTGTTTGTCAAACACATCCTGCGTCTCCATGGGGTCCCTGTCAATATTGTTTCGGACAGAGGGGTACAATTTGTTTCATTGTTTTGGAGAGCCTTCTGTATGAAGTTGGGGATTGATCTGTCCTTCTCCTCTGCCTTCCATCCTGAAACCAATGGCCAAACGGAGAGGACTAATCAGTCTCTAGAACAATACTTAAGGTGTTTTGTCTCTGACGGTCAATTTGATTGGGTCTCTTTCATTCCCCTCGCCGAATTTTCCCTTAATAACCGGGTCAGTAACTCGTCTGGGGTCTCTCCTTTTTTTTGTAATTTTGGGTTTAATCCACGGTTCTCCTCCGTTTCACCTGGTAGTTCCAACAATCCTGAGGTAGAGGCCGTTCATCGGGAACTGTGCACAGTCTGGGCCCAGGTTCAGAAAAACCTAGAGGTGTCCCAGAGCGTAGAAAAAACTCAGGCTGATAAAAAAACGTTCTGCTAACCCCCTGTTTATGGTCGGGATATGGTGTGGTTGTCGTCTAGGAACTTGCGTCTCAAGGTTCCGTCCAAGAAGTTTGCTCCCCGGTTTATTGGGCCGTATAAGGTCATTGAGGTCCTCAATCCTGTCTCCTTCCGGCTGGAGTTACCCCCGTCTTTTCGGATACACGACGTGTTTCATGCCTCCCTCCTCAAACGCTGCTCCCCGTCCTTGGCTCCCTCGAGGAGACCTCCTGTTCCCATCCTCACCCCGGAGGGGGTGGAATTCGAGGTGGCCAGGATTGTGGACAGCAAGATGGTCCAAGGCTCCCTCCAGTACCTGGTCCATTGGAGAGGATACGGGCCCGAGGAGAGGACTTGGGTACCCGCCCGGGATGTTCACGCTGGGGTATTGGTCAGGAGGTTCCACCTGCGTTTCCCCAGTAAGCCAGGTCCACTTAGAAAGGGTCCGGTGGCCCCTCATAAAAGGGGGGGTACTGTAAAGGATCTGCCAGGCACTGCGGGGTTAACTCCCAGAACTAATCAGTCAGCACCTGAGAATACATCCCTGAGACTGACTCCTGCTTCCACCATTCAGGCTGGCAGGCTTAGGAGTGGGAGAGCCTATCGTAACCTGGCCAGACTCAGCTAGCTCCCGCCCTCGGTCTATTTAAGCCTGCACTTCCTGTCCCTCGGTGCTTGTTATTGCTTTGGTTTCCTTCCTTGTGGTTCCTGGCCCAGCTACAGCTCCTGCTATTTTTGATCCTGCTCCATACCGACCCTGGCTTACCGACTACTCTTCTGCTTTTCGTTTTGTACCTCGCACACTCCTGGCTTGACTCGGCTCGTTCACCACTCTGGTTGCTCACGGTGTTGCCGTGGGCAACGGCCCCTTTTCCTTGCTTGTGTTCCTTGTATGTTTGTCGTGTTTGTCGTGCACTTACTGAGCGCAGGGACCGCCGCCCAGTTGTACCCCGTCGCCTAGGGCGGGTCGTTGCAAGTAGGCAGGGACAGAGTGGCGGGTAGATTAGGGCTCACTTGTCCGTCTCCCTACCCCCTGCCGTTACAATATCTGTATATATATATATATATATATATATATATATATATATATATACACATATATATACACACACAAATATTCTATCTAGTGCTGCACGCCATGGCACAATGATATTCTCATAGCACAGTATGCAATAATAACAGTGAACATTATTTTTCAAGCCCGCTCCATAATGCAGTGATTCCCAACCTTATTACCATTGGGTAATCCCTGAACAAGTTTTCTACCACAGGGGAAGCACTATTCCCTTTCCTACCTCAAAGAATCTTGGTGTAGGGTCTAGTAAAGCATTCTATAATTCTTTCCTAGCTAAGATGTATTGACTTTTTGCTAAGCATCTTTGAGCAGGTTGAAATGGGTTTGTCATCTTTACTGTAAAAGTGTAAGGTGCTGTGTTCTGGGGAACCCCTGAGCAGGTTCAGAGGAACCCCTTTGTTAAAGTAAACCCTGGTTAGGAAACATTGCCATAATACAATCATGGACAAAATTGTTGGTACCCTTCCGTTAAAGAAAGGAAAACCCACAATGGTCACTGAAATAACTTGAAGCTGCCAAAAGTAATGATACATTTTAATTTACTGAAAATCAACTAATGTAAATCAGACATTGCTTTTGAATTGTGGTTCAACAGAAATTTTTTAAAAACAAACTTATGAAACTGGCAACATCCATCGGTATCTTTGCCCGATTGGACTTAATGGAAGACGGCCGAGGAGGAAACCACTGTTGAAAGCAAATCATAAAAAAGCGAGACTGGAATTTGCCAAAATGCATATTGACAAGTCACAAAGCTTCTGGGAGAATGTCCTTTGGACAGATGAGACAAAACTTGAGCTTTTTGCCAAGTCACATCAGCTCTATGTTCTCAGACGCAAAAATGAAGGATACAAAGAAAAGAACATTGTACCTACCGTGAAACATGGAGGAGGTCGGTTATGTTTTGGGGCTGCTTTGATGCATCTGCCGCAGGGTGGCTTGAATCTGTGCAGGGTAAAATGAAATCTCAAGACTATCAAGGCATTCTGGAGCGAAGTGTGCTGCCCAGTGTCAGAAAGCTTTGCCTCAGCCGCAGGTCATGGGTCCTCCAACAGGATAATGACCCAAAATACACAGCTAAAAACATCCAAGAATGGATAAGTGCAAAGCATTGGACTATTCTGAAGTGGCCTCCTATGAGTCCTGATCTAAATCCTATTGAACATCTCTGGAAGGAGCTGAAACCTGCAGTCTGGAGAAGGAACCTTCAAACCTGAGACAGCTGGAGCAGTGTCCTCACGAGGAGTGGCCCAAAATACCCGTGGACAGGTGTAGAAGTCTCATTGGGAGTTACAGGAATCGTTTGCAGTAATTGCCTCAAAAGGTTGTGCAACAAAATATTAAGTTAAGGGGACCATCATTTTTGTCCAGGCCAGTTTCATTAGGTTTTTTTAGTTTTTTTTCTTCTGATTTACATTAGTTGATTTTCAGTAAATTAAAATGTATCATTACTTTTGTCAGTTTCAAGTTATTTCAGTGACCATTGTGGGGTTTTCTTTCTTTAACGGAAGGGTACCAAAAAAATTGTCCACAGCTTTATATTGTTGCATAAAAGTAGTCAGTCCCCCAGTTCTATAAGGGTATGTTCACACGGGATATTTTTGGCCCGAAAAATGGCTGAAAAATCGGAAGCAGAACGCCTCCAAACATCTGCCCATTGATTTCAATGGGAAATACGGCGTTCTGTTCCGACGGGGCGTTTTTTATGCGGCCGTTTTTCAAAAAGGTCGCGGAAAAAAACGCCTGTGAAAAATAAGTGCATGTCACTTCTTTTGCTGTTTTTGGAGCTGTTTTTCATTGACACTATAGAAAAACAGCTCCAAAAACGGCCGTAAAAAAACGCGAGTTGATAAAAAAACAGCTGAAAATCAGGAGCTGTTTACCCTTGAAAACAGCTCTGTATTTTCAGACGTTTTTGGTTAAGCATGTGAACATACCCTTAGGGTATGTTCGCACGATTAACAAAATACGTCTGAAAATACGGAGCTGTTTTCAAGGGAAAACGACTCCTGATTTTCAGAAGTTTTTTGAGCAACTCGCGTTTTTTACGACGTTTTCTATGGCCGTTTTTGGAGCTGTTTTCAGTAGTCTATGAGAAAACAGCTTTAAAAACGTCCCAAGTGTCCTGCACTTCTTTTGACGAGCTGTCATTTTACACGCCTTATTTTGACAGCAACGTGTAAAATGACAGCTCATCTGCACAGAACATCGTAAGACCCACTGCAAGCAATGGGCTGATGTTTTCCGACATATTGGAGCTGTCTTTTCAGGCGTAATGAGAGGAGTAAAACGCCTCCATTGCGCCTGAAATGAGGTCATGTGCACATACCCTTAGAAGTGAACCTGCTTTACGCCTGCTTTAAGCCATGAGCTACAACAGGCTTCAACAGTTTGTAACAATCAATCCACTCCCTGCACCTGCAATTGCCAGGATGAAAGTATGAGGACTTAGGCCTCATGCACACGACCGTAGTTTTTGTCCGTGTGCTATCCGCAATTTTGCGAATACCACACAAACCCATTAATTTCTATGGTCCCATGCACATGACAGTGATGTTCATGGATCCGTGTGGGGGCCACAGATCTTTACTGCAAAAACTCAGGATAAGTCATTTTATGGTCCGGATTTGCAGCTACACAAACTGGTGACATCAATTTATTTTGTTGTGGATCCGTGAATCCAGATGACACACAGATGCACTACAAAAGTTTTTTTTTATGACAAATGGAGTGCAATGGATCCGCGGTTTTGTGGCCTGCAGAACCACTATGGTCGAGAGTATTAGGGTATGTGCACTCGACCTCTTTTCAGACGTAATAGACGCGTATTACGCCTCGAATTACGCCTGAAAAGACGGCTCCAATACGTCGGCAAACATCTGCCCATTGCTTGCAATGGGCCTTACGATGTCCTGTGCAGACGAGCTGTAATTTTACGCGTCGCTGTCAAAAGACGGCGCCTAAAATTACGGCCGCGTCAAAGAAGTGCAGGACACTTCTTGGGACGTAATTGGAGCCGTTTTTCATTGACTCCAATGAAAACCAACTCTAATTACGTCCGTAAAAGACGCCGCGAAAAACGCGTGCACTTGTAAAAACGTCTGAAATTCAGGAGCTGTTTTCTCCTGAAAACAGCCACGTAATTTCAGACGTATTTGGCGTTGTCGTGTGCACATACCCTTAGGCCTAAACTGTAACACAAGCCATATTAGGAAATTAGCCTCAGGTAAAAAGGACCTGTCACCTCTCCTGACATGTCTGTTTCAGCAAATAATTGTTTTCCCTATGAAATAACAATTCTGGAGCATCTTTTCTTAAACGGCTACGTTGTGCTGTCCCTCTGTTATTCCTCCTAAAAATTTACTGGGTGTTACTAGTTGGGGGTGTGTCCCTACACATTCTCACTCTGTCACACTGATTGGACATTGTCAGACTGTTTAGGGACACACGAGTGGAATGTACTTTTTAAAAATATTATATAAAGTCTAGCCCCAACTTTGGTGTTTAGAAAATATTGGCATATTGAGTTGTAAGGATATCACAATTTTCCCTGCAA
This sequence comes from Rhinoderma darwinii, assembly GCF_050947455.1. Taxonomy (NCBI): domain Eukaryota; kingdom Metazoa; phylum Chordata; class Amphibia; order Anura; family Rhinodermatidae; genus Rhinoderma; species Rhinoderma darwinii. The sequence goes on from NC_134688.1 coordinate 419,753,209, forward strand.
TACTTTTGTTTTGATGTCTCGGATAACCGGATTTTTTTTTTTAATAACCTTGCTAATAAATTGGTGTCAATTTACTTTATGCAATGTAGGTCCAACGATCGAGCGGACTATAAAGCGGTTCTCTGAGTGTACATAAATATGTGTTTGTCAGCTGTCACCTCTCCTGACGTATCTATTTTAGTAAATAATTGTATTCCCCATGAAATAACAATTCTGGAAAAAAAAATCCTACAACTCTGCATTGTATCGTTCCTCTGTTATTCCTCATAGAAATGTATGGCTAAATTGACACCTGAGTGTTACCAATCTCTTTATACTCCTTAGCAAAGCCCTGGACATGATCATGTAGATACGTATATGCAATACACGTATCCAAGTATCAGTTCTCCAAGACTAATAAGCAGGCTCTGCTGGAAGGTACAGAGACACGACACAAGTTAAACTATTTTATTTTTCACTCAGTTTCATTGTGGCATTGGGAAGGCAGGAAATTAATGTTTGCACAATTAATATCACAAAGGTCAAAAATTGAAAGCACCGAAATACAGTGACAACTTCTTTCAATCCTATAATCAGATCACTCCTAAGAGGCCAGTAGGACAAAGAACGATTATTCAATGTAATTGTCTGGATGATGTGACCTGGACTGGGATTATATAAGCGTTTGGCTCACAGCACATAAAGGTCAATATAGTATCCATCGTACAGCTGTTTATTATTAAGTGGAATAAAATCCCCTTCAAATTCAATGCGAATACAGTACCATATGGATGGATGAGGATTATGTTTTTTATTTTTTTTAACTACATTCAAATGCAATTGGGCCGTCAGCAGGTCAATAAGGCCTCACTGCACAGCTCTTCATACAGATGGGATAGGAAAGCTCTTTCCTAGAGTAAATTCTCTACAGGACATATCTCATATCTGATATTGATTTCAAGCAATGCAACATCAATTGCTGCTAAGCTTGCAAGTCTATGTAGCGAGCATATCAAGTGGACGGACCACCCAGCTCAACCAATAACTATGAGACTGTGAGGTCTAATGCACTGTTTCAACGACTTCTATATAGATCTGCAGGAAATAACAGTAAAGTTAATATACTATGTACATGACAACACAGAATTATATGCACACTTTAAAGCAGGGATGGGCAAATCCCAAGAGGCTACTTGCCAAAGCTAATTTTCTGCTTGCAGACATCTTTGGTTGCTGCTGGCTTCTGGAGCAGTTAAAGCGGGTGTCCAGTCTTGAGCTCAAAAATAATATGAGAGTCAGTACCTGTAGGTGATGATTACCTCAATTTATTTTCATTACATCTTGCTGCTTGGCCGCTTTCTAGTTCAGCTCCATTAGGGCAGAGCTGTGATCTGTGACTGCGGCTTAGCTATAGTGCTTAAAAGGAGTCTGAGGTAGTCTGAGACACACCTCCTGCCTTATCATTGGGTCAGACTGCTGCTCTGTCCCTCCCATTGTAGCTCTGCTTCTTCAGATTGGTTGGTGTGTATAAACATTTCTATCACAGGCTAACCAGGAAGTCACACTGAACCTGTCCATAAGGCTCCATTAGCTCAATGGAAGCCAAAGGAGTGTCCTTTTGACCTCTGTTCGGCTGTTTTTTTAAGGATGGAATAGTGTAGTAGACTACGCTTTTTCCATCCCAAGGGATCCCGCAAAAAAAAAAAAAAAGATACCATGAGGTGTTTTCTTTTATCATGGGAGTCACACGCATGTGTTTAACGTATACGTCATGATCTTTTCAAAAGCCTTTCATGACATATATGTTAAATGGATATCATTATAGCTTTTTGGGCGACGTATGCCTTAAACGGATGCCTAATAGTGGCATCCGTCACCCATAAACTATAATGGTATCCATTCCACTTATACGTCATGAACAGGGTCATGAGCACTCATAACATATGTTTAATGTATACCGTGACACTCAGTGGTGACGGATGCCATTATACGCTATGGTTTAAGGTATACGTTGGCGTATACGTTAACTGTAGGCAAAAAATATGATGTGCATAGAGCCTTAGATTGTTAAAGAATAACCAGTTGCCGAATACATTAAATGTATATTTGCAGCAACATGATCAATTTTGAATAGGCGTGAACTCTGATGTACAACACAGTGGTCACATGACCAAGGGAAGTGATGTCACTAAGGACATGGGTTGAATCCTGGGAAAACCCCTTAAAACTCAAACAACTGAAACATTTCTGCAAGGCTCTGACCAATAAAGTAACTATTTCATACACATCCATATCCAGTTATGTCCAGGACACCACAGACGTCCTCTGCAAACTCTCAGCCCTAGGTCCACTACCACAGGGAACAATATTGGCAATTATGGATGTGGAGTCTCTGTATTCTAACATCCCCCATGAGGATGGCATAGCCGCATGCCAACACTTTCTTCAAAAGAACAATCTAGCAACAGAGCCAGCCCTACAACTCATCAGGTTCGTACTCCATCACAATTATTTTTTATTTGACAAAGACATATATCTGCAGTGTATGGGAAGCGCTATGGGTAGCAAAATGTCACCACAATATGCGAACCTGTTCATGGCCAAACTAGAGGAGGAGTTTTTATCAACCTGCGCAACTAAACCTCTAGCATATTTCTGGTACATTGATGACCTGCTAATAATCTGGACAGGCTCTGAACATGAACTGCTTTCTTTCCATAAAAACTTCAACAAGTTCCATCCTACTATCAAACTCACTCTCAACTACTCAACATCTCAAATACATTTCCTGGACATGACCATATACATGAGAGACAATGACATACAAACAACAATCTACCATAAACCTACAGGCCGTCCAGCATATCTGAGATGGAACAGCTTCCATCCAAGACACCTAAAGAAATCCATCATCTACAGCCAGGCTCTGCGATACATACGGATCTGTTCAGACAGTGAAGACCGAAAACAACACCTGCTGTCACTGAGGAATACATTCTTACAACAGGGATACCATCCAAGGATTATAGATGATCAGATCTACAGAGCAACAAGAACTCCAAGGAGCAATCTTCTGGAGTACAAAAAGAAGGAAGACAACAGCAGGGTGCCCCTAGTGGTCATATACAACCCACAAATGAACGTCTTGAGGAAAATTGCTGCTGATCTCCAACCTGTATTTAACAAAGACAACAAACTGAAGGAAATATTCCCAGATTTACCTCTCCTTGCCTACAAACAGCCACCAAACCTGAGGAATCTCCTGGTCAGAAGTGCCCTCTCATCACCATCAGAGACTGGCACTTTTCCTTGCAACAGTAGAAAATGCAAGACCTGATACCATCCAGATACCAAACACGCAGCAGGACTATAAAATCACTGGCACGTTCTCCTGTACATTCTCCAATGTAGTGTACATGATCCGGTGTACAAGGTGCATCAAAGGAATCTACATTGGAGAAAACATACAAAAACGACAAACCAGGATGAATCTTCACAGACATACAATAAAACAGGAGGTGGATACACCCGTGGGAAAACACTTCTCTGGACCTGATCACAGTTTGGCAGATTTAAAGGTATTAATTCTGAAGGGTCATTTTAAAAACAACAGAGAGAGAAAAATTTGGGAATTCAAGATGATGATAAAATTCCAGTCATTGATACAAGGCCTCAATCTAACACCAGGATTTATGAGCCACTACATGGACACACGTCACATCCCGCATCAGACTGACTCCAGATGCCTTAACTCCTAAGTCACCCCCCCTATAACCTCCGTGTTATTGCCCCGGCTCAGCTTAATGATGTATCACCTCATGTAATAATTGTCTTTGTGTAACATCTAAATGTTGAGCTTTTTTCGAAGACATTCATTTGTAAACTGCCTGAAGAAGGAGCCTCTGCGCTCTGAAAGCCGCATATACAGTAGAACTTTTATGGTTAGCCAATAAAGGTATCATACCTACTATACTTAATTATTATAAGTATTTAACATTTCATACACATCCATAGAACTCATCACAGGCCCAAAAACATGAATATAAAGAAATAAAGTGCTCACTCTTTGCTACAGTTAATGGACATACAGATTAAGGTGGTGGCCTTTGCAAGTTGCTTGAGTTTACAACATCCGATGGAATGAGTTGGCCAGAATGCTTACTTGTATATTTTTGCAGTTTGAGTGTTCAGTCATTCCTTTCCACAACAGTTCATGTGTTCATTGTCCAAAGAAAAAATACTACATTGTATCATGAAGCCGACGACTGGCAAATAAGCCTGTAAACAAGTGAACAGTTGTACGTCTAGCAATGTTGGGTAAGGGTATGTTCACACGCTGAGTCAAAAACATCTGAAAATACGGAGCTGTTTTCAAGGGAAAACAGCTCCTGATTTTCAGACGTTCTTTAAGCCACTCGCGATTTTTTGCGGCGTTTTTCACTGTGTTTTTTACGGCCGTTTTTGGAGCTGTTTTCTATAGAGTCAATGAAAAACAGCTCCAAAAACGTCCCAAGATGTGACCTGCACTTCTTTTTCACGGCCGGTTTTGTATGCGCCCGTTTTTCAAAACGGCCCATCGGAACAGAACGCCGTTTTTCCCATTGAAATCAATGGGCAGATGTTTGGAGGCGTTCTGCTTCCGATTTTTCAGCCGTTTTTCAGGCGTTTACAGCCCGAGAAACGGCCGAAAATAGGCTGTGTGAACATACCCTTACACATATAATTTATCCTCTCTGCAGTGCACAGAGTAACTACCATAGTAGTAGAAGTGTTATCTCTACCCTGCAATGTAATTTGCACGCGGCCTATAACTCTACAGCACATATGACGTCCTAAATAAGAAGTGGCACCTGCATGGAGTGGAACTTTACACCTTCCTAAGTGAATTTGTGCTGCATTTTAACCAAGAATATTATTTGTAATATCATAAAAACTTATAAAACTTTGTCCTAGCTGTCAGTGAATGGAAAAATTGATTTGAGGCTGAAAACCATCCTGACAGTCCTGCTCACAGGAATATTGTGGGCATCTTTTTGGGGGATGCAATACTTTAAAGAATCGCTGTTTCACGAGATTAAAGAGGCTCTGTCACCAGATTTTGCAACCCCTATCTGCTATTGCAGCAGATAGGCGCTGCAATGTAGATTACAGTAACGTTTTTATTTTTAAAAAATGAGCATTTTTGGCCAAGTTATGACCATTTTTGTAATTATGCAAATGAGGCTTGCAAAAGTCCAAGTGGGTGTGTTTAAAAGTAAAAGTCCAAGTGGGCGTGTATTAGGTGCGTACATCGGGGCGTTTTTAATACTTTTACTAGCTGGGCGCTCTGAAGAGAAGTAACATCCTCTTCTCTTCAGAACGCCCAGCTTCTGACAGTGCAGATCTGTGACGTCACTCACAGGTCCTGCATCGTGACGGCCACATCGGCAGCAGAGGCTACAGTTGATTCTGCAGCAGCATCAGCGTTTGCAGGTAAGATCGACTTACCTGCAAACGCTGTTGCTGCTGCAGAATCAACTGTAGCCTCTGGTGCCGATGTGGCCGTCACGATGCAGGACCTGTGAGTGACGTCACAGATCTGCACTGTCACAAGCTGGGCGTTCTGAAGAGAAGAGGATGTTACTTCTCATCAGAGCGCCCAGCTAGTGAAAGTATTAAAAACGCCCCGATGTACGCACATAATACACACCCACTTGGACTTTTACTTTTAAACACACCCACTTGGACTTTTGCAAGCCTCATTTGCATAACTACAAAAATGGTCATAACTTGGCCAAAAATGCTCGTTTTTTTAAAATAAAAACGTTACTGTAATCTACATTGCAGCGCCTATCTGCTGCAATAGCAGATAGGGGTTGCAAAATCTGGTGACAGAGCCTCTTTAAGGCCTGTAAGATAGCAAATAAGGTTTAATGTGGACAGAGTTTTATCCACTGGAAGTAAAGAATGAAGGATTGATATAGAAAGTATATAGGAAAAATTAATTACTTTTCTTATACAAAGGATAACTTTACTATATCATGAATCTTCTCCAGAATACAATACGATCCGCTCGCAGATCTTTGATTAACCCTTGCATGCACGAGAGTCCTCCTATACAGCATGTTCTCATCACAGGTCAGTCTGACCCTCAAGCTCTGATATGTTCCTAAATATGCATATCTATGAATCCCAACCTTGTGCAAATGGCTACGTCCTGCTGTGAAGACGTATCTGGGTCAAAGCTGGTACTGTTACAAAAGGCATATTAATCTATTTTAGCTTAAGAACCCTAACCAGGTGGCCATATTAATGTTCACTAAATCAAACATATGGAATAAATTACAAAAGAACTGGGGAGAATTGATTAAGACTGATGTTTCGTATGCCAGTCTTAATATAAAGAAATTTGGAGTAAAATGCACCTCAGACTAAATTAGGCACATCTCTGGCCATCCATGCGCTAGAAAGTGAAATCTACACCAGACATGAATTATTATAAATGTGTCGACTCATGGGTAGCCCCTCGCTTTCATAAACTCTGGCCACTTTTAAGAAAAGTGCAGTGAGCTTCGAAAACAGCACATTTTGGCACCACAAATAGCAACTTTTTTGTCTTTTGTGACTTTTCTACGTCAGAAAACTGCTGTAGAAAAGTTAATAAATTCCCCCCACTGTGTCTAAAGTATGCTGAATATGGTTATAACCTTCAAAGTTTGGGCTTTTTGTATGTGTTTCTTCGTCTTCTTCTGGTGCCCATCTCCTATTTCAGCGCCCAGTATGATGTAAAGGGTGGGATGACATATGAGAGGATGGCATAGTACAGACTCCGTGCCTTCCATGCCAAGTCTATGAGACCATTCCAAAAGAGTAAAGCAAGTAAAGTCTATATAAGGATCTTGATTTTTTATAAAAAAAATTTTAAAAAAAAAGGAAATTTCTCAGCTTTTATTTGTCAACCAGATCGATCGTTCAATTGACTAATGTGGATTTTAAACAACTTTTAATGCTGCCTATTCGCATTACGTTAATAAGTTGATTTCTGACAAAACAAATTTGTATGTACGTTTCCTGACCGGCCCCCGACAATAGATTTAGGGGGAAATAAGTATCGAGTATGTTGGATTTCAACATGTTTGATCCTTTTGTGCTGCCAGAAGATAAGCCTGGCAGTGCTGGCAGGTACCTGTCTTTTTCACTTCCCTGAAATAAACATGCACGCTCAGCTGAGCCAATCTTGCATGTTTATTGGGGAGGACAGGGGAGATAGCCAGCTTAAGGTAATAGTAAACCCAATTTAAAGATCACCAGTACAGACCCCATTAACTTAGAGCATCTGTCGCCCATAGAAAAACAAACCAGATGGTGCTCCTGCACTGGCCAAGCAGAACCATGTGGCTGAATCCACAGCACTCCAGTTTGTAAGGTCACCATGAGCATGATTTGCAGAATACTCATACTCACACTTATTGACACATTGAAAAATAATAATGCTCAATTTTTGTATGTTATGTAAAAGTAATAACTTCCATACAATATCACGAGGAACAGGTTGGTTTCACCTTCAGCAAACAACACTTCTCTATTCCTTCTTATTTTAATTTAGTTTTCAATAAAGTTTAAGCTGGCCATAGATATTAGATATTTATCTGCAGATCATTGGCAAATCCAGCTTATTACTACCATCAGCTGTTAGGCCGGGTTCCCACATAGCGTAAACTCTGTGGAATTTGCACAACTGAATTAAGTGCGGAAATTCCGCAGTATTTTCAGAAGTGGATGAGAATTAGAAAATCTCATGCCCACGCTGCGGAAAAAAACACAGCGTAAATGTTAATAAACAGACCTCCGGTGCGGAATTTAATTTTTACGCAGCGTATCTCACCCGTGGGAACCCTGCCTAAATCATATGTGTATGACCACCACAGACATCAGTTAAATTTAGCTGGGTCTGTCAATGGTCTGCAGATAAGTATTTCATGTTTATAGCTGTACTGAGGCTGCCCATACATTTTAGACACCTGTTGGCCGAACGCTCCACCGAGAGTGCATGTGGTCTCTGGCGCGGCCAGCATACCTCTAATGTGTATGGCCAGCTTAAAGAGGTTTTCCGAGTTAACACTTTTATGTGTCAATGCTTTTAACCTCTGAATGTGATTTCATGTGTAATGCACTTATTGTATCTAAATTGGCCCCATTTCCCGATGCTGCCATGGGGCACATGACTGGTGACGTCACTCTCTTGCCCACTCTATTTACGAGCCGTATACCTACCACGTGGTGAAACTGTTAAATGTATTTGCCTGGTATACGGCACGTCACTAGTGACATGCCATGTATGGGCGGGCTGTTCTGTTATACAGCCAGGAACACACATGCGATCCCTGCTGTTCTCTCGCTTGTCCGCATGCACGTTCCTGGCTGTGTAACAGAGCAGCCCATACACGACACTAGTGACGTGCCGTATACCAGGCAAATACTTTTAACGGTTTGACCACATGATAGGTATATGGCTCGTAAAAAGAGAGGGCACAGAGAGTGACGTCACGAAGTCATGTGCCCCATGGCAGAATCGGCAAGCAGGGCCAATTTAGATATAATAAGTGTATTACGCATGTAATCACATTCAGAGGTTAAAAGCACCGACACATACAGAAAAGTGTTAACTCTGAAAACTCTTTTAAGACTAGATAACTTTTGTATCACACCCTGTCCTAGGAGACAGGAAAGCTGGCCATACACATGTGATAAAAGTCGGCCAAAATGGACAATTTTAGCAGAGTATCTTTTAACAAATTAACACAAATGTTCATTCTCGATGGCAGACTTCTGTCTTCCCAAAATGTGATTGGCCAGATTGGAAAATGTATACATGTGTATGGCATGATTGGACAGATTTGGCGAATCATGTGCCACTTTGCACCAGCCCCAGGGAGGTTCTTTTTAAAACTATCTTCCTGATCGGCCAGATTATTCTCTTCTGTTGCTGGTGGGATTGCATTGCGGCCGATCATTGTCTTATGTGTATGGCCAGCTTTAGTTGTGTTCAACAGGAATGTATTGTACAATATATGCTACAACACATCAGGCACTAAAAGTTGCAGCTGGACTCAATGGAAGTCACAATCAACAGTAGAGAAACTTTTCCATTAACTTCTATGGGGAAAGAAAAAAGGTCACTCAACTCAAGCTGTACGAGTGTAAAAATTACCAAATCATGTCTAGAACGAGGCTTCATATGGACCACCATTTTTTTGGCTGTGCTTTTCCAGTAATGTAATGCACTACCGTCTCCCACTCATGAGATGTCCTCAGTTATTCCAGATTCCCAGTTTGGGGCCTGACTGGAGGTATGGGCGTTTGTGTTTTGGGGGTCTATTTTTAGAACGCAATGTGAGACTTTCCCGTGCCAGACAGGAAACACCACTCCTTAGGTTCAGCGCTGCTTAGTTTCTGCACCTTACAGCCAGCCATTTAGTGTCAGCGTAAAACATCACCACATCTCAGCATGATCTGCTTTCCTGATGGAGACCAGAATCTATATTTAATGTCATGAAAAGAAAGGTGTTCTCTAAAAGGTCAACTCTGTCGGAGACACCAACGTCCTAAGTCCCCATAACATGTTTCATTATTAATATTTAACTCTTTCTCCAGGTGTTGACATTAGCGTCATAGCTTACATTTATAATGAAGCCAACACAGCTGTACCGGATCAGTATTCAAACATATCCTGACAGACCCTGATGGACCCCATCGCCTTATACTGAGGTCTTTCAGGTTTCCATCAAGGTACTAGGATTTTTTTACGGAAAGAATAGTGCTGCAGATTGGTGAAACCGCCAATGTCAACAGGGCCTGGATACCACCAGCAAGCACCACAGCATTTGTAGACTGACCCCTTCCCATTCTCAAAATGTTGAGCAGTGTAGGGCATGATGGTTCTTGTAGTTTAACTAAAGTTCAACCCAACTGTGTACTTAGCGGTCAATTTGAACTTTACTAATAGGGGGCAGCTTGATAAATAACACCACTAGCCCAATGCTTTGTAAATAGTTCATAAGAATGGAGCTTCACTTTAATGTGATACAAGATATTCTGCATTTTCCTATTTCTGCAAATCTCAGCAACGCGATGCGGAAAAAAAGGCACAGAAAAGTTGCATGGAAAGTGTTCTCTCGTGCGACTTTCAAATCTGCAGCATGTCAATTTCTAATGTGTATTCTGGGCAAAGAAACTGCTTGTTTGGGGCGTAGACGTGAATGGGGAGCATGGATTCTGTACACTAAAATCATAGTAGTCTCTCCGCTTTTTAGGTAATATTGCTATGCCTTCCTTTTACAATGTGTTTTCCTTTCTGGAATATAGGGATCCTTATTCTACATTTGGCCAAGAAAACCCTGCTTTTTAAACATTGAAGAAACAGCTGAATGCTCCTCAATCACATCACGTTGCGGGGGGTGGGGGGGCACTTTAGATGGCCTCGGTGCCCGAGTATTATTATGTCACATGCCGGACATGCGCATTAGGTCGAGGGGGTCCAACAGAGGTACGAGTCCGGACCTTTTTAAACAAGCCGCAGTCAACCTTTAGCCCTGGATAGGAGTAAGTGCCCACTGGCAATCTCTATGATATTTTCACCTTGCCCATTTGCCTGGAGACACGTAGTACAACCATATAGTTTGTGTCTTGGCTATAGGATCCTGAGGAACCAACAATACGGTGGACAGAACATGGCATGTCGGGACATTGTTCTCTTCGGTTGTTAAGGCATATTAGGATTCCGGTTATTTAGGGCTACTATCCGGTTGATTCTTAGGGATATCTAGACCTATATCAGGGCACACTTGAGACAGGAACCATCCCAACCAGTCTCTCTACTCCAGACCAATGACACAATACTCTGTCCACCGGTACACTCTCACAAATATGTGTTCCAGTGATTGCTTTTACAGGAGTACACGTGTCTCAGATATACTTGCATTTTTTATGTCCAAATAGTAATTTTGACACATATGACTCGGAGATAACAGGTATTTACTTACTATTTGTGTCTGCTTTATTTGGCTCATCATGTACCAACATACAGTACACAATGCCATGGCTACAAAAATCTATTAATAGCCCACATTGTCTACAGTAGGTAAGATGAACAGATTTTGGGGCCAAAAGCGTCACGAGCTGGTTTAAGGCCGGGTTTCCACGGGTCGGACACACTGCGTAAAAACTGTGCAGTGTATCCGACCTGGAACTCGCAGTACATTCCGTCAGTAAAACCGCACCACATTGTGGTACGTTTTCTCGGACGGATTTTCCACTGCTAAAAGCAGCGGTAAAAAAACGCTCATACTTACCTAGGCCGTTGTTATGACGACACGTCCCCCCTGTGCAGTCCGGTCCGGCCTCCCGGAGGCCGGACTGGACAAAGAAACACAGACTTATGGGTATGTTTTTTTTCTGTAGTTGCGATTTTTGCGGCGTAATCGTTGCGAATCCGCCACAAAAGTCGCAACACTTGGCTTTCTGTTGCGGGTTTTGCATCCCCGTTGAATTCAATTGGGAAAACCCGCAACGGAAAATCAATGAAAACGCAGCATAAATTGACATGCTGCAGATTTAAATTCTGCACCGCAGGTCAATTTATTAAAGTTTACGATGCGTTTTTTCCGCAGCGTGGGCATGAGATTTTCTTAATCTCATCCACTTTGCTGCTACTGTAAATGCTGCGGAATTTCCGCACAGAATTCCGTTGCGGAAATTCCGTGTTTACGCTACGTGGGAACCCAGCCTTTATCTTATTGGTTTTTGTGTATTTTTTGGCTTTATTAAAGGTTACATTTTAATTGTCCAGCCATAATTGGATATATTTATTGGATCTTGATTGTTGTGTTCTGAAGACTTGAAACGTTTTGAGGATTTGACATGACAAATGCAGGTAAAGCAACATGTGATGCTGTTAGCAAAGCAGAAAAGTATACACCATTATAAAATATATACATCTACTTAAATAGAGAACCCATGGCAGGAACCAATGAGACACTTTGGCACTGTCATATAGAAGCACTAGTATGAATATCCTGTGTTAGGGCATGACCACACATGGCGGAATTCCTCCGCAACTGTCCGCATCAATGCCGCACCTAATCCGGGTTGCGGATTACGGCTGCGGATCTGCACAAAATGTGCAGAAAATTGATGCGGACTAGCTGCTGCGGACTGCGGGAAAAGTGCTTCCCTTCTCCCTATCAGTGCAGGATAGAGAGAAGGGACAGCACTTTCCCTAGTGAAAGTAAAAGAAATTCATACTTACCGCCCGTTGTCTTTATGACGCGTCCCTCCTTCGGCATCCAGCCCGACCTCCCTGGATGACGCGCCAGTCCATGTGACCGCTGCAGCCTGTGCTTGGCCTGTGATTGGCTGCAGCCGTCACTTACACTGAAACGTCATCCTGGGAGGCCGGACTGGAGACAGAAACAGGGAGTTCTCGGTAAGTACGAACTTCATTTTTTTTTACAGATACATGTATATTGGGATCGGTAGTCACTGTCCCGGGTGCAGAAACAGTTACTGCCGATCGCTTAACTCTTTCAGCACCCTGGACAGTGACTATTTACTGACGTCTCCTAGCAACGCTCCCGTCATTACGGGAGCCCCATTGACTTCCTCAGTCTGGCTGTAGACCTAGAAATACATAGGTCCAGCCAGAATGAAGAAATGTCAAGTAAAAAAAGCAAGACGCATCCGCAGCACACATGACATGTGCATGACAGCTGCGGACTTCATTGCGGAACTTTGAATCTCCATTGAAGTCAATGGAGAAATTCCGCCATGAGTCCGCCACTGCTCCGCAACAGACAGAGCATGCTGCGGACACCAAATTCCGCTCCGCAGCCTATGCTCCGCAGCGGAATTGTACGCATCGTGTAAACGAACACTGCTAAATTAAAGTGAAAGTCAATGTAGAAACGGCTCCGCTGCGGATTAACGCTGCGGAGTGTCCGCAGCGGAATTTAAGTGCAATTCCGCCATGTGTGAACCCGCCCTTAAAGCGGAAGTTTTCCACAGCTGTAAAGGATATCATGACAAACATAGCTCATTCAGCACAAACCATGCCAGCACCAGATACATTGTGATAGTCTCAGGCTGGCACGCTCAGGCAGATTATTGTGGGGGAATCTTTAAAAATGAGATAAGGTGTCTTCAAAACATCAAATTTATATATCAACTTTTTCATTTACCTTAAAAAAGAAAAGTATCAGGTGAAAATTTTCTGTTAAAATTTTTTGATTTCTGGCCCTTCTGCCTCCTCCTGTTCATTTAGCGTACACGCTGATCGTCTGCCAGTCCTCACAGTCCTATCTCAGGCAGGCAAGTAACGCAGGAGGTGCCGAAAAAGCCTCAAAGAGGATCGTGCAATTTCACCAAACATAGTATCATAATAAATAAAACCAGATAGAGACAAGCTCTAATGGTTTCCAATGAAAGGGTATCAGAATCTCCACCCCCCCCCCCCCTTCTTAGTCTTTAAAGTTTTTAATGATAGTTGCTGGATGGACAATAAGTAATTTAAAGGGGTTTTCCCATCTTGCACATTTATGGCATATCCACAGGATATGCCATAAATGATCCGAAAGATGCAGGTTCCACCTCTGGAACCCGCACCTATCTCTAGAATGGGGCCCCCTGACCCTGGTCCTACCTTATTCCGCTTCTGCTGCCCTCGGACACTGGCTGACGAGGTGGTCGGGAGTACAGAAACAGCATAGCTCAGCTATCTCAACTGTTTACATATCCGAGGGAATCAACTACTCCACTTTTCCTTTGCACAAGTTTTGATATCTCCTTCACTGTATAGTCCTGCCCTAAGTACCTCCATATTCAACTCCAGATTCCTGCCTGATGCAAGGAGTTTCAAAGGAGTCCGGCAGTGTGTCTCATAAGCCATCTTGGCACTGTTTACTGGATAAAATGGATCAATGAGAAAAGTCTCTAGACACGCTCATTAACAGATCGAGTACATTCTGGTCACCCAATATGAATGAAATTGGACATAGTGTGTATGTCTAAGATAGGAAAACTAAATTGAGCTCCATTGGGGACAGGGAGTAATGTGAGTGCTGCAATCCTTGTACAGAGCTGTGGAATATGTTGGCACTATACAAGAACAGGTAGTAAATCCACAAAATTTAAGGTTAATAAAGGAATCCGAGCCTGTTCTGGTGACAGGGTCCTACTTCCCAGGACAACAAAACGAAACAGTTCAGCGATATGGTATGAGAGCATCTCCTGCCCAGGTGGACCTATGGATGCCCATTCATTTGCAGATGAAGAGGAAGCTGCAGCAGACGTGTGTGGTTGTTTCAGCAGCTGCACCTATAGTGATCTGATGATCACCAGACGGGTAAGGTTGTCCAGGTGAGAGAACCCCTTTAAATTCTGGTAATGTGCACAGCGATTGTTATATAAAAGCTACAGATGGGTTTCCTGCTGGTGTCCAGAGCCCCTAATCTTCATAAAAACATAATTATACAAGAAAGTCATAACATTTGCTCTCCACTTACCCTTCTCCATAACAGAGTGACGTGTTACAGTACACAATGGAAGGTCTGGCTTCTCTGTATTCACTCCAGTTATGAGGCTCACAATATAGAGACGCAAAGCCATTTTTTTTAACAAATTGTTTTTATTTTGTAAAAGTAGTAAAAGATATTTTTTTTAAAAAAAACTATATATATTTGCTATCGCCGTAATTACACTGAGCTGCAGAATAAAGTTAACATGTAATTTTACCGCTTGGTCAATGCCCAAAAAACAAAATCCAAAAAACAATGAAGGAATTGATGTCCTATTTTTTTTCATTCTACCACACGTAATCATTTTTAGAAGTTTCCAATGTAAGACATTGACAGCTCAATCCGTCAGAGCATTCTGGTTCATTGAAACGGGATCCAACGTGTTGTAAACACCCCCCCCCCCTATGACATCTATAAGCCCTAATAGGTCAGGAGACGTTTCCATGAGACAATGCTTTTAACCCCTTAATGACCAGGCCTGCAAAGGCTTTAATGACCAGCTGCATTTTATTTTTTTCCCTGCACAGTTTTGGGGTAAAAATGAATTACTGTGTAGTTTATGTAATTCATTTTTGCGGTGGTATTACAGAAAAAGGCATTGTTTTTTGGGGTTTTGTACCGTTTACCTTTCACGCTAAATAACCTGTTAAATTAATTCTTCAGGTTATTATGGTCGTGTAGACCCCTAATACGTGTAGGTTTTTAGTTTTTTATGTAATGTATGAGCTATACAACTTATTTTATACTAAATAATTACTTTTTTGTTTATTTTATACTTATAATGTATTAGCATACTCCTGTATGTATGCTAATACATTATTCTGCGACTGTATGACACAGGCTGCTGTTAGGATAACACATAATGTGCCGTAACAGCAGGCTTACACAGGGGCGTAGCTAGGGGGGGAGCAGGCAGGGCATGTGCCCCGGGGCGCAACTTAGAGGCGGCACCAGCGCCACCCCCTCCTGCACTATAATTGTACATGTGTCTATAAGACGAGTCGCTTGTGTCGTTGAAAGGCGTTGATTGACAGGGAAGCGTTCAACCCCAGGAGACCTGCGCAGAAGAGAGCAGGTCTCCATTGCTGGCGTGGGAACGGGATTAACCCCTTAATGACCAGCCTATTTTAAACCTTAATGACCAAGCCATTTTTTACGTTTTTCCATCGTCGCATTCCAAGAGCTATAACCTTTTTATTTTTGCGTCGACATAGATGTATAAGGTCTTGTTTTTTGCGGGACAAGTTGTATTTTTTAATAGCACCATTTTGAGGTACATATTTATTGATTAACTTTTATTAACTTTTTTTTGGGGGGAATAGTAAAAAACCTGAAATTTCGCCACTCTTTTTCGCGTCTTAAATCTACGCCGTTTACCGTGTGATATAAATAACACAATAACTTTATTCAGCGGGTTGTTCCGATTGCAACGATACCAAATTTGTATCGTTTTTGTATGTTTTACTACTTTTACACAGTAAAAACGCTTTTTTTTCAAAATTATTTGGTTTTGTGTCTCCATATTTGAAGAGCCATAAGTTTTTTATTGTTCCGCCGATGCAGTTGTATGAGGGCTTTTTTTTTGCGGGAAGACTTGTAGTTTTTATTGGTACCATTTTGGAGTAGATGCGACTTTTTGATCACTTTTTATCACATTTTTTTTAAGTCAGGATTCACAGAAAACAGCAATTTTTCCAAAGTTTTTTATAAAAAAATTTACGCCGTTCACCGTGCGGGTTAAATAATGTAATAGATTTATAGTCGGGGTCGTTACAGACGCGGTGATACCAAATATGTGTAACTTTTTTACTTAAGTTTTGGTAAAGCATTTTGTAAGGGGAAAAGGTGGGTTTTTCATTTTTTTTTCAAATTTTTTTTAAATTTACTTTATTAAACTTTTTTTTAACTTTTTACTAGTCCCACTAAGGGACTTTAATATGCGATTCTCCGATCGCTATTATAATACAGTGCAATACTTTTGTATTGCAGTGTATTACTTCCTGTCCGTTTAAAACGGACAGGCATCTGCTAGGCCATGCCTCCGGCATGATCTAGCAGGCATTCGCTCCAGGCAGACCTGGGGGCCTTTATTAGGCCCCCAGCTGCCATTGGAGTCACAGACACTCGGCGATCGTATCGCCGGGTGTCGGTGGGAGAGAGAGGGAGCTCCCTCCCTCTCTCCAAAACCACTCAGATGCGGTGCACGCTATTGTGCACCGCATCTGAGGGGTTAAACGGGTGAGATCGATACTTATATCGATCTCACACATTCGAGCCTCTGGCAGCTGAGAGCAGGGAGATTTGACGGCTCCCTGCTCTGTTTACTTTAACCTGATGCAGTGCCGTAAAAAGGCATATGCATCAGAATAAAGCCCGTTAGTGGCCGCCGTGAAAAGGCGTATTGGTGGTCACTAACGGGTTAAGGTGAGTTTGATTAGTTTGTTATTTTATCGTAATAAAAAAAGTGTGTGCCATCATCTACGGGGGTGGCTTTATCTACAGGGGGGCTTTATCTACCAGGGGGGGGGGTTTCTACAGGGGGCTCTATCTACAGGGGGGGGCTATATACTGGGGTGGGCTATATGGAGCACTATATACAGGGGTGGGCTATATCTACAAGGGGGCTATATACAGGGGTGGGCTATCTGTGGAGAACTATAGGGGGAGCTATATGTGGGACACTATATACAGGGGTAGGCTATATGGGGCACTATCTACAGGGGGCTCTATGGGGGGCACTATCTACAGGGGGCTCTATGGCAGGCACTATCTACAGGGGGCACAGTGTGTGTGTGTGTGTGTGTGTGTGTGTGTGTGTGTGTGTGTGTGTGTGTGTGTGTGTGTGCGTGCGTGCGTGCGTGTGGGACATGGTGTATAGTGCTATTATAATTAGAGGTGCAGTGTATGGCGCTATTACATTTAGGGGCGTAGAGTGTGGTATAATTGAAAGGTGTACACCATCATGTGAAAGCGAAGATCCACCTAGATAGGAAAGATTTAAAGGAACAGTGTCATCACAATTTTTTTTTTAATATGTTAAAGATGTTAGTGCTTTATTAAAAACGTTTATATTTATTTGTGTGTTTGTGTTTTACTTTTTCTTATTTTTACACTTTTTCTTCTCTATGGGGGCTGCCATTTTTTGTTCCATTTCTGTATGTGTCGATTAACGACACATACAGACATGGAATACGGCAGCCACAGTCCCATAGAGACTGCGAACGGGTCCCGTCCCATCCACTTCTGTGTACGCCGTCTGTGTGGGAACTGCGCATGCGCCGCTCCCACACAGTCCAACTTGAAATTGGCGCCGTCCGGCGCCATTTTCCTGTGGACCGGAAGTCGCGGCCGGACAGTAATATTACTACTTCCGGTCGCGGCTTCCGGACTTGTGCACTTGGACCAGCGGCAGCAGACGGAGCGGACGGGCCGGAGGGAGCCGCGGCGGCAGGAGCAGATAAGAGATTTCAATGTATGTTCGTGTTTGTGTGTGTTTACTACTGTATGTAAACCTACTACACTGTGTGTTAGCTCAAAAAATGGCGACACACAGTGTAGGAGGTTAGACCGTTCAAACCCCTCGTTTATCCCGGCACTAGCCAGGATAAAGGAGGGGGGGGTGCTGAGAGCTCACTAGAGCGAGGGCTTTTTACCCAATTTTGCAATGCTGCAATTTTGGGAATAGCTCCATCTAGTGACCAGCAATGGGAAATATTATAAATTAGAATTAATTTATAATATTTCCTGACTCGTGAAAAAAAGAAAAAAAATTTGAACAATGTTTAATCACCTACACACTAAATGTTTAATTAAAAAAAAACAAACATGTTTTTCTGGCAACACATTACCTTTAAAGAGGACCTGTCATCTGCCTAAAAACTGCAGTTGACATCTGTTAGATTGCAGGCACCCCACAGATTCTGATGGTTTTTCTTTTTTTCTTCTAGCCCCCACCTTTCCTGGGCCATTAGTTCTGGTGTCCGATATGCAAACGAGTCCTTTAACTGTCACCCCTTATCAAGTGACAGGTGTTACCCGCCAACTTGACAGTCAAAGGCCTTATTTTCATATCGGCCACCAAAACTAATGGCACCGATATTTCAACAACGATGGGAGCTAGAAGAAAAAGATAAAAAGCGACAGAATCTGTGTGGCACCTGCAATCTAATTGAGATGCAGTTTTTTGGGCAGGTGACAGGTTCTCTTTAAAAAAAAATCAAATTAATTAAAGCTTTACCTAACCTTAAAAAAAAGTATAGAATGTATACATGTTTATTATACAATTAATAAAAACTAAATTTTGAAGGGCTTAATCCACATACAATGATGTCGTGACAGTTTTTTCTTATTTACTCTGAGTGTCTTAGGCAATGAGTTGCTTATTTCCTTATAACAGCAGCTTCCACTTTTTTGCTTTAAGACAGTTTAATTTTCCGCTAACATATCCAGTACGAGAAATGGTATTTTGCTATTTTTAGTAACTTCATAGACGCCAATAAAAAGTCTTAGTAAAAAACAAGGGGAAAATGTCCCAGAAACAAAATACACCCGGTCTAAAAATATCATTATGACTCTCAAATAAATATTCCTCCAACTACAACACTCAAAGCAAAAGTGGAGAGTTGCACACAGTGTCAAAGAGACCACTATATACGCCCAAACCACAAAGGAAGTCAGATGTCTACTATTCCTAGGCAGATTTAGGAAGAATTGAGTACTAGCAGGTGTGGGTAATCCAGGCAATCCTGCCTCCAGATAGGCTGGATTCACACGAGCATGTTCGGTCTGTAAAGGACGGAACGTATTTCGGCCGCAAGTCCCGGACCGAACGCACTTCGGGGAGCCGGGCTCCTAGCATCATAGTTATGTACGACGCTAGGAGTCTCTGCCTCGCTGCGGGACAACTGTCCCGTACTGTAATCATGTTTTCAGTACGGTACAGTTTTCCGCAGCGAGGCAGGGACTCCTAGCGTCATAGATAACTATAACGCTAGGAGCCGCTGCTCCCTGGACTGTGTTCGGTCCGGGAAATACTGTCGGCATATGGTTCGTATATCAAGGACCGAACACGCTCCTGTGAATCCGGCCTTAGGTTGAGTTCACATGGGGCGGATACGCTGTGTAAAAGCACGCAGCGTGTCTGCCCTGTGCGCCGCAGGGAATTCCGGGCAAAAAAAACGCACCAAACTGTGGTGCAGTTTTTCGCCCGGAATGTCCGCCGGGGAAAACTGCAGCACTTGGCCGGCCTCCTGGGCTGACGTTTCATCCCAGGAGACCGCTGCTGCCTGTGATTGGATGCAGCGGCAGTCACATGGGATGAAGTATCATCCCAGGAGACCAGCCTGGAGAAAGAAACACAGACTCCTGGGCAAAAAAAACCGCAACAACTGCTATTTGTTGCTGGTTTTACCTTCACATTGAATTCAATGGTGAAAGCCTGCAACAAATAAGCATTTATGCAAATACAATTGACATGCTGCGGAATAAAATTCTGCACCACAGGTCAATTTCTGAGCATTTTTTCCGCTCAGTATTTACGCAGCATGTGGGTGAGATTTGTTTTATCTCATCCACTTTGCTGCTACTGTATTTGCTGTGGATTTTCCGTAACAAATTCCATTGCTGAAAATCCGCAGTATTTACGCAACATGTGGACTGACACTAAAAGGGCCTTTAAACTAGCGCCGAACGATTTATTATATTGTCGATCAGCACTCATTATGGGCAGAAATCCCTTACTCATTTTGATGTCATGGCAGCTTAACTGACTAAAACTCACTTCTGAAATCACAGCAGCTCGTCAGACAAAACATGGTCGTGATGTCATATAGTTGTGATGTCACAGTAGTTTACCTGACTGAAACCCACTCGTGATGTCACAGCAAATACCATGACCCAAACACAGTAGTGAAGTCACAGTAGCTTACCTGACTGAAACCCACTTGTGATGTCACAGTAGCTTACCTGAGTGATACACAAGTGTGATACATCAGCTGACAGCTGTTTATCTGTCGGATTCCAAGTGACGGTGATGTCATAGATACAAGACTGAAACACTCCTATATATATCTCAGTTGTTTACGAAGGATATTAACAACAGTGGGTCCCTGTAGGTTTCCGTGGAGTACTAGCTGTAGAGCACCTCATTCGCAGCTCTCCAGAAAATCCCTAACTGGTGTATAAATGGTGGAGATGGATGAGGATATCCTCTTAGGGTATGTGCACACACACTAATTACGTCCGTAATTGACGGAAGTATTTCGGCTGCAAGTCCCGGACCGAACACAGTGCAAGGAGCCGGGCTCCTAGTATCATACTTATGTACGATGCTAGAAGTCCCTGCCTCGCTGCAGGACAACTGTCCCGTACTGTAAACATGATTATACTACAGGACAATTGTCCTGCAGCAAGGCAGGGACTCCTAGCGTCGTACATAAGTATGATGCTAGGAGCCCGGCTCCTTGCACTGTGTTCGGTCCGGGACTTGCGGCCGAAATACGTCCGTCAATTACGGACGTAATTAGTGTGTGTGCACATACCCTTACATGTGATCTAATACACACTGGAGCACTTTTTTGTTTTCAGGTAGCTGCACAGGTTACACATATTGTATGTCCTGCCCTAAAGGAAACATTTTCATATGAAACTAGTGTTTGAGTTATTTAATTGCAAACCTCTGTCCCCTGTTATCAGACATAAGGTCTGATATGTATAGTATTGAGTACCTCATCCTACGTGACAAACAAGAACGTGAACCAGAACATGAACACAGTCAGTAAGATAAAATACCAATACTGTCATTACTGACCAAGAAATTAGAAGAATATGTCAACTTGTTTTTTTCAAACCAAGTTCAGTGCTTATAATGCTGCATGGCGTTCTTTCTGGATCAACAGCTCCTGGGTATTTAGTTGTTGGTTTTGTTTGATTTGTGAATCGCTCATTCTATATCCTGGTTATTGAATAAATGTAAGTAAAACAGGGTACACATTGCAATATCTCTAGGAGCTTCCACTCACTTAATGCATGGTTGCCAGCGTTCATGTCCAATATGTAAGAAGATTGTAGAATTGGCAGACACAGGCGAACATCATATACAAAATCTTATAAAGGATACAGAATACTACATATATCAGGGACGATTCTCATACATACTCATGCTATAGGTCAGTAAATCTTCCTCTTGTTAGATTGTGCAGTATGATGGCCATGCTGTAGGTTTTTCCCAGTAATTTGAGTCCTCCCGGTAGTGAACGTTAATTAAGTGTCAGCTAAACTCAGATTACTATCTTACATAAAACTCATTGTGATCCCCATCATAGTAGCATGTGAATAATGATTAGATAGAGCTCCCAAATACGTGGCACAGCATATCTTTATTTTGCAAGGATTGTTACAATATTTCTAACTCCCATCCCCAAAAAATATCTCTGCAAGTAAATAAGGAACTCACTAGCATCCATATAGCTGATTATCTGGCTGTCAGCAAATGACCTTTATATTAAAGGGGTTGTCTAGGATTAGAAGAACATGGCTGCTTTCTCCAAAAATACAGCAGCACACCTGTCCATAGATTGTGTTTGGTGTTGTAGCTCGGCTTTATGTAAGTAAATAGGACTGAGTGGCAATACCACACACAACCTGTGGACAGATGTGGCACTGTATTTGGAAGACAGAAGTCATATTTTTCTAATCATCTAATCAATGTCTTTGAATAATTTGTAATTTACAGATCACCAGTAAATAACATTTTGAGTGAAGATATCCTATAGGATACTGTATAACAACATTGTGGTTTTATTGTACAAGGCTATAGACCTGCTTCATAGCCTAACATAAGAAACTACAGGTGAGAAGAAGGAGAGAGATGCAGGGTGTATGCATTTCTATGAAGCTTGAGTGACTCTGTGACCAAATGATAGTTTCAAAGCTACTAACAATAGCTGGTATACCTTGCGAAAGAGCAAAGCAAGTTCTCAACTAAACTAACGTTTCGCTTCTATAAGAACCTGTATCCAGAATTTAGCCGTGTGCATGAGGCCTCAGGCGTATACTGTGGTGAAAATGTAACCGACACTATGTACCATCTAGTTGTGAGCCAATGTTAGCTTTCTCAGAGCTGACATTTTTCTCCTATCACTCCCTGAAGGCCAAGGGCTACAGGTCAAACAGTAAATTGCCCTTTCCAGCTCCATCCCACAGACTGTGCAGCTTTAGGACGTCTTTTCATCCTGTCCCCTAATTAGTATTAATTGAAATCGTAGCCGTCCTGCTACCCACGTTCTTCCCAAATAAACAATTCTCACATGTCTGCCACCTGTTTATTTGCTACCTGATAGTGTTGGAACATATTAAAAGTTATTTAATGGCAAACCTTACAGTAGATATATACATGAAAGGCTACTGTATGTGCACAATATGGTTTCCTCCTAAGTAATGCAAGACTGTTCTTTTTTTTTTTTTTAAAGTGTGCAAAGACATAAGCGGGGAAAGAAGTAAAAAGACGTCAGTGAGCTGCTTCCCCATTCATATTTATTACGTAACCTGCTAGTATTTCCTCCTCCTCAACAATTGCCATCCTTGACCCTTTTCTTAAAAATACACACAAATGGCTGCTGTGGGTAAAGCACCAGTGTGCACGAAGCCTCCCTCTGCCCCATTATACAAACTCTAAAAACATAAAAATCATTAATAGTCGGAAAATATGTGAAGCCCAAGAAATTTTAATATGACGTAATTTTTTCTATTTATTCTATACGTTGTATAAGGCCGGGATCCCATGGGTCGGATATGCTGTGTAAAAACTGCGCAGTGTATCCGACCTGTAACCCGCAGTACATTCCATCTGAAAAATCACACCACATTGTTTTTTGGATGGAATTTCCGCTGCGGAAAGCAGCGCTTGAAAAAAAACAAAAAAAAAACGTTGATACTTACCCTCTCTTCTCTGCGCGTAGTCCGGCCTCCTACGATGACATTGCAGGCCATGTGACGCTGCAGCCTGTGATTGGCTGCAGCATTCACATGGGATGCAACGTCATCCCAGGATGCCGGGACTGGAGGAGGGACGGTGTTCTGGGTAAGTTTGATTTTTTCGTTGTTTTTTTTTCGCTTTCTGCTGCAGGATTTGCATTCCCACAACGGAAAATCAACTAAAAAGCAGCATAAATTGACATGCTGCAGAATTAAATTAAGGTCAATTTATTAACGTTTAAGCCTTTTTTTTAGTTTTCTGTAGCGTGGGCACGAGATTTTCTAAATCTCATACACTTTGCTGCTACTGTAAATGCTGCGGAATTTCCGCACAGAATTCCTTTACGGAAATTAAGCAGTTTTACCGCACCTCGACTGCAATGTCTGGATGGAGCCTTGAGGCTTGTTATAATGACATTCTACAGTTCAGCAGTTACAAGTTTCTACATGTCATACAGTAAAGTGTCTGGGATGCCATGGTGAAGCTTGTAGTTTCAGTCAATAGAGAACAGGCTTACCTATCACTGTTGTATGCGGAATTATTTATAGTTCCTGACCATTACCACCATCACATATGTGGTGATATATAGGAGGAAACTTAGTGAAGAGGTGGCAGCAAAGTACAGAAACATAGTTACATGAATCACATGCCAGCAACTCTAGGTTTTCTTTCTTTAGGTGCCCCTGTTGCATACTCATACCTGTAAACTAGAGCTGGGTACAAAATGCATATCCTTACCATCCAAATTTGATATTATGTGCTATATAATAAATGCCCCCCCCCCCCTCCAACTATGTCATACTTACAATGCTGATTTAAAGTGCTGACTCATAAATAAGGCTTCGTTCACATCTGGGTCAGGGCTCCGTTCCGACGTTCCATCAGAGCTTTCCGTCAGAACGGAGCCCTGACTGACACAAATGGAAACCATAGGTTTGATTTCAACAGTGATGGATCTGGTGCGAATGGTTTCCATTTGTCTCAGTTGTGCACGGGTTCCGTTGGTTTGACTGAATCAATAGCGTAGTCGACTACAGTATTCATTCCGTCAAAACGACGGAACCCGTGCACAACGGAGGCATTGGCACCGGATCCGTCACTATTGAAACTAATAGTGATGGAAACGGAAACCTATTGTTTTCGTTTGTGTCAGTCAGGGCTCTGCTCCGACGGAAAGCTCAGACGGAACGTCGGAACGGAGCCCTGACACAGATGTGAACAAAGCCCAAGACACCTTTTTAACTAGAAACTGGCACAGCGATCAGCTGGTCACCACAGATCAGGCCACTGGCGCATCTGGCTATACATTTCCCCTGAAACAACTGTAATGTAATATTATGTGCCGGCCAGTCAGTCGAATGGACAACCATGGTCCGGGTCCGCCTGAGCGAGATCAATTGTGGCTTCTAAAAAGGGGGGATAGAGCGGAGGAACCCTGTCTTTGACGTCTGTCTGCCCTAGCAGGCCATAACGACAGGGGTTGTGTTTATTCCTTTAACAGAGATGAATGGCATGCGTTCATTACTATTTTACCAAGATTTACCGACCACTAAAAAAAATAAGAATTTTAAAAACCCACAAAAATCTGTTAATGTTTTATGAATTTTTAAAATGTTAGTGACTATAGTCTGACAAGTATTTAAAGTCCTTATAAGGATCAGAAGTGCAGCATTAATTTCTATTGATCTATATGAAAAACATCCCATTCACACCCTGTGATGGCATCCTTTCCTGCTTTTAGATAAAACATGGACTGAAAACATGCAGGGAATAGAAACGCTAGACTATGCTATTCCATCCTGAGAGATACCGCAAAAATACTTACATACGATATACTTTTTTTTAACATGGGAGCATATGTATGGGAGCAACTGTATGGCATTCGTCACATGTATACGTTAGATGTATATCACGGGGAGCTTCACCAGAACATGAGACCACTGAAAGAGCATCGGGTAGCGCTTGGCCCGGGGATTCTGGCCCTGGGGAAGCCCTTGACATGGAGATAGATGTAAGGGGCTTTCAACTACAGTGCCCCCGGCCAGAGAATCAGAAGCGCTATGGTCGGGGACTCCGGGACCGGAGAAGCCCCTGATGTAACTGTCCTTATATGGACAGTGATGTCAGGGACTTTCAACTACAGACCCCCTGACATCACTGTCCATACAAGTACAGTGACGTTAGGGGCTCCTACAGGACCGGAAACTGACAAAGCTGACAGAAGGATGGCCTGGGAAGAGTACATCAAATTTATAGAGGGGAAAACCAATATTTTTAGAGAAGTTCCAATTTTCTGAATGAGGGCAAGGTTTGGGCCCCGTTCCTCACGTGCCTTGTTTATAAATGTATACAGTAGGGGTCTCAAACTCTGCCGGGTAAATGGGCCGCATATTGAAAAAATTTGAAGTTGACGGGCCGCATTACTTTAACTCAAATTTGATACAATACAAAATTATTGTTAATCAATTAGTTATTTGAACTACTATAATAATAGTACATTACAATAATAATACTACATTACTATAATACTACATTACTGTAACAATACCACATTACTATAATTCTTCTACATTACTATAACAATATTACATTACTATAATACTACATTACTATAATACTACATTACTATAACAATAATGCTACAATACTATAATAATACTACATTACTATAACAATAATGCTACAATACTATAATAATACTACATTACTATAACAATTGTAGATGGTGCCACTCACCCCACGGCCAAAGCGCCGGGTAACACTCTGGCCAGGGATTCCGGTCCAGGAGGAGCACCTGACAGGACAGTGATGTCAGGTGCTTATCCAGGAGGGGAATCCCCAGCTAGAACATAGGAAACGCTCTGGCTGGGAATTCCACTCCTAGAGGGAGCCCCAATAGAGTATTCTACACGGAGGGGGGGGGGTGTGTAGCTCTCTCGACAGGGTGGGGTGTGTGAGGTGCTACAGAGGGGGTGGCATTATCTACAGGGGTCTTGTGGGGCGTTATCTACAGGGGGATGGCACTTTCTACAGGGGGTGTGTGCAGCATTTTCTACAGAGGGTGTGTGTGTGGCGCTTCTCCTTCGGCCCGCTCTCTACTGTCCCGAGGATGTCTCAGGAGCTTGGGTGCCCCGCAGGCCGCAGATGACAGCCCCATGGGCCACATGTTTGAGATCCCTGGTCTTCAGCATGGCTACAAATATATCCACCCTATCAATACACTTCTAGTGTGAGATAGTCTCCATATCCCATAATACAAGTGAATATACTGGGAAGCTGTGATATTTTTATGGCATTTTCCTAGTTAATAAGAAATGTTTTTATAAATGAAACTGGGTCAATCCGAGAGGGAGTTGCTGATACTTTGCGGCTCTCCACTCTGGCTAATAGAGCGGGTCCTGAGCAGGAGACCCTGCTCTATGACACCCATATGCCCTAGTAGGACATATGTAAAGGAGCTGTTTTAGTGACCTCTACTTTAAACATATTTTCGTTTTATCCCTTTTAGTAAACTCTTTGACTAGAAAATGTCAGTATTGTATTGTGAGTTTCCATATGTGACTCCCAGCTGTTAATGGGCATACTTTTTTAGAGAACTGTCGAACTGTCGATCTGACTGTGGTGGAAGTAATACACATATATAATAATACACATGCACAACTGTACCAGGTATCTCCTAAGTATTCAAACACAAAGATACAAATGTAAGGATTTCTCCCAAACAGCAAGTTTTGTGGTATAACAAATCACTCTAAAACTGAATAAGTATCGCATCATCCCTATAGGCTCGGTTCACACTTGTTATTTTCTGTCAGTTTTCTGTTGCTTTTTGATGGTCAGGATAGCATAGCATGCTGCACTACTATAGACAGTTAACGCATACTTTACAAAACCATTACAAGTTAATGGGGGTAAAAAACGGATCATGGCAGATCTTTCGAACAGATAACAAATTCATCATAACTGTCCTAGATCCTGCAAAAATGGAAGCCATGACACCCGTGTGAAGTCATATCCGTCATGGTACGTTGTTTTTTATCTTATTGAGGTTATGTTCACAGTTGCAACATGGCTTCCGTTTATAACGGAGGCCATGATGTAGCAATAGATCTTTCGTCTAAAGAATCAAAACCGTCACAGCGGGATCCAATCGACTTTTATAGGGTCTGTCGGGGGTTCCGTCATTTTGACAACAAGAATAGCAGTGCAGTTTTGGAAACCCCTGAGGCTCTGAATGGCAGTGTGAACAGAGCCAGGTTTTTTTTGTTACTGATCTAGTAGTGCAGCATAATACACTATTCTGACCTTCAAAAAGGAAAACAAACTGACAGAAAAGAATTAACACAAATAAATAAATAAATGCCAATGTGTAGAACAGAAGACAAAATTCAGTCATTTACGCGCCAGTGTTTGTGAAATTATTTGCTCTCTTTACTCAAGTAAAGGACAATAACGGATATCACAGAGACTGTTATTAACCAGCATCTACAATAGTAAAACATCATCATATACGGTAATAACTTTACTGCCACCATGACCGTGCCAGTTTGTCTACCCCTAGTTCTGGTGGTCCAGCCAGCATCAGGTAAGGCGCTGAATATCTGAGGTTGAGGGGTTCCCTCATATAAAAGGACACATGTTGTTCTGTAACTTTCTGTGCTAGAATTCCATGAAGGTGCGGGGGTCTCAGAAAGTGCGGCCGGATACCAAAGGAGAGGGGATCATTTGTTTACATATGTTCATCTATAGGGACACCATCTGTCTGGACACTATCCCTCCCCCTCCAGGCCACTGTAGTCCCCAAGATCAGCAATCAGCACAGTCCATATTAGAAAGTTACAGCACTACATGTGCTCTGAGATATAGGGAACCCCTTTAATTCATTGCAAATAAATCTTTACAGTTCTGGGTCACACTCACCATTTTGCTAGCGTCCATCTTCCCAAATGAGATCCCTTGCAGGCCACTTGAAGACCCCCTTGTTGCTGCTGCTGGGTGCAAGCTCCACCTCCAGTGCCAAAAATGCCGTTTTTAGGAGTTATCACAATGCTGGAAGCAGCAACATTATCACCCTGTGCAGAGGAAGGGGGGCACAGACCAACAACCGGACTGCAGGGAGGAGTGAGCACAGTCAGTTAAAGGGGCAAACACAGGACTAAAGTGTTCTGCAAAAAGGGTGACTATATAAAGTAGTCACAAGTGATAAAGATGGGAAGAGACGGAAACTGAGTGATAAAGACAGAGAGAGGGCTCAAGTAAACAGCATCAAAGAGAAACTGTAGCAGGCAATGGGCAGATGGTGCTGAGACAGTAACACACAGGGAGTGCTGCAAAGAGAAGAGGCACAGACAGAGATCAGGAGAGGGTGGAGAGAGAGTGCAGACTGGCAGATCGATGCCTAGAGAGACACGCACAGGCAGCAGGAGGGATGGAGGAGGGAGCCTGGCACGGCGCTCATCCAGCCAGAAGTGCTCTAGTCACACAGCCTGGCAGCAAGCGGTCAACTCTCTTCCTGCGAGTGAGCTGGGGGAGAGGCCGAGACAGCCCCCGGAGAGGAGGGGCGCAGGATGGAGAGGATTGTGGGATAGAGCCCCCCAACCCCGAGCAGACAGGAGGGGACTGAGCGCATATGTGTCCCCAGAATTAGAATAAGAATAGCCGCCTATTGTGGCTGCGGGGGGAGGAGGACGGTGTCTGCTCCAGCGCTGCTCATCACACAACTCACTACTGGGATTACACCGAGCACAACTGCATTCATCCTGGATTATGGGGGATTAGCAGGGAGCTAGCTCTACAACTACACTATGATGGTGACATGATGTTCCACAGACACTTGTAACCCTCAGCAGACTGCACGATGCTGGGCATAGTCGTAAAACTCTGTCACGTCATACGGCCGATAACGGAAAGTGTATATCGCACAGGCTGTCCGAGACCGATTGTTTTTGCTAGACAAAATCGTAACGAGATGCTGCGCTGTTATGTCTGGCAAAATGACGGAAACCCAAGGGCACTGTTGGTTTCTCTCACGCAACATATACCAAACTATCAGTATTCTCGTTGTTCTGCCCCTATGACGGAGCAGAAGAACAGAACCCGGAACGCAGATGTGAACGCGCGCTTATCGATACCGTTCGAATGATTCCAGTCGTCCATTACGATAATCTCCCAGCGGAAATTTGCAAAACAATCATATTGTTTATCGGTGGTAAAAATGTATAAAAACTATTGTCACACAAAAATGATTATTGTCAAAATTGGTTCTACGATAGTTGTGATGATGTAAAAGTCAGGAAAATCATTTGCCATATTTTGTATTAGACCCAGTGCAGCATAATATTTAGCAGGCACTTTTTTCATTTCGATTTTACCCCTGATGAAGCTGGTAAAACGGTGATGCGCGTGGGGTCCTCTCAACCTCATGGTGTCAGAGTATATTACAGCTGAGACCCTGCTGTAATGGCCAGGACCAGAGCTAGTCTTCCGATCCAGCCGATTAACCCCTCAGATTAACCCCGCAGCATCTAAAAGGGTTTTTAGCCAACCGTCACTCCAGTGACGCGATCCCTGGGGTGTCGATGGTTAGTATGGCAACTGGAGGCCTAACAATGGCCTGCCAACTATGGAAGCCTCTGAGGACCCGCCTCCAGCGGGTCCTCATATGCTTGCTGTCAGTGTGCGATATAGAATATCGATCAGTGTTACAGGCTTTCAAGTACCTTAGTGGGACAAAAACAAAAAGCTAATAAAAATGTAAAAAAAAAATAGTTTTCAAGTTAAAAAAAACAACAAATTGCCTTTTTTTCCATAATACGTTTTTTATTATTGGAAAAAATAAAAAAACAAAATTGGTATCGTCCATAACGACCCAAACTATAAAACTATTATGTAATTTATCCCACACGGTGAACACCGTAAAAAAGAGAAATTTGAAAAACAACGCCAGAATCTCTGTTTTTAGGTCACATCTCCCAAAAAAAATGGAATAAAAAGTGATCAAAAAGTCATATTTACCCCAAAATAGTACCAATAAGAACAACAGCCCGTCCCACAAAAAAATATCCCTGACACAGCTTTGTCCACGCAAGTTATGGAAGAAGTTATTTTATTGTGCAAAAGCTGCAATACATGAAAAAAAAACTATATCAATTTGGAATCGCCGTAATCATATCAACCTGCAGAATAAAGTTAATATGTAATTTGTGGCGTACGGGGAATGCCAAAAAAATAAATAAAATGAAATAAAAAGTGATCAAAAAGTCGTATGTGTCCCAAAATGGTACCAATAAAATCCACAGCTTGTCTCGCAAAAAAACAAGCCCTCACACAGCTCCATCAACCGAAAAATAAAAAAGCTATGCCACTAGTAACGCAGTGATGAAAATACATCCCGATGTGCAGTCCGGAGGGGAACATTCCTTCAGTTTCAGGAAGTGCTTATCAATGCCTAAGTATTTAGATACCAGGAAGGGAAGGGACATAGCACGTCTGCTGGAAGCGAGGGTGCTCGTATTATACCAGGGCAACACTTTCCCAGCAAAATCTCCCAAACTACAAAGGAGAAAAAGTCCCAAAAAGGTGCAGAGCGTTACAAAAGGCGGATAAGAAAGGACACAGTTTATCAGTGTGACACCGGCCTGTGCATAACGGATTGCTTCACAGCGTAACACACATCTATGGATAATTGTATTATTTACCGCATTATTATACCCTCTTATTATGCCCTGATGTACTCCGCACAGATTACATATGCCACCACATTATAAACTGATATACTAGTAAACCTCCAAACAAAACTACTACCAAGCAAAATCCACGCTCCAAATGGCAGTCCTTCCCTTCTAAACCCTACAGTGTGCATCGCCATACCCAGGAGAACCCGCTTAAAGGAACAGTGTCATCACAAATAATTTTTTTATATGTTAAAGATGTTAGTGCTTTAATAAAAACGTTTATTTTCATTTGTGTGTTTGTGTTTTACTGTTTCTTATTTTTACACTTTTTCTTCCCTATGGGGGCTGCCATTTTTTGTTCCATTTCTGTGTGTGTCGATTAACGACACACACAGACATGGAATACGGCAGCCACAGTCCCATAGGGACTGCGAACGGCTCCCGTCCCATTGACTGCCGTGTACGGCGTCTGTGTGGGAACTGCGCATGCGCCGCTCCCACACAGTCCTATTCGAAATTGGCGCCATTTTCCTGTGGACCGGAAGTCGCGGCCGGACAGTAATATTACTACTTCCGGTTGCGGCTTCCGGACTTGTGCACATGGAACAGCGGCAGCAAAGGGAGCGGACGGGCCGGAGGGAGCCGCGGCGGCAGGAGCAGGTAAGAGATTTCAATGTATGTTAGTGTTTGTGTGTGTTTACTACTGTATGTAAACCTACTACACTGTGGGTTACCTCAAAAAATGGCGACACACAGTGTAGGAGGTTAAACCTTTCAAACCCCTCGTTTATCCCGGCACTAGTCAGGATAAAGGAGGGGGGGATGCTGAGAGCTCACTAGAGCGAGGGCTTTTAACCCAATGTTGCAATGCTGCAATTTTGGGAACAGCTCCATCTAGTGACCAAAAATGGGTAGTATTATAAATTAGAAATAATTTATAATATTACATGGACTCATGCAAAAAAATAAAAAAAATTTGAACAATGTTTAATCACCCACACACTAAATGTTTAATTTTTTTAAAAAAAACATGTTTTTCTGGCAACACCATCCCTTTAACAATTTATGGGACAAGATTCTCAAGTTGCACAAGCTGGGCACAACATATTATGCAGTGAAATGGCAGATCATTTGCAAATAAGCAATTTTCACTTTGCATTATCCACTGCGTATTAATTTCTGAAACACACCGGTGGGGTCTAAATTCTCACTACACCTCTCGATAAATGCTTTTAGAGGTGTAGTTTGTAAAATGGGGTAATTTTATTTTTTTTTGGTACATCAGGGGTTTTGCAAGTGTGACATGTCATCCGCAAACCATTCCAGCAAAATCTACGCTCCAAAAGTCAAATACTACTCCTTCCCTTCTGAAGCCTCCCACATGTCCAAATAGCAGTGTATAACCACATATGGGGTATTACCATACTCGGTATACATTGCTTTACAAATGTTGGGGTGCTTTTTCTTCTTTATTCCTTATGAAAATTAAAAATGTTGATCGAAAACTAAATCTTATTGGGGAAAAAAAATATTTTTCATTTTCACGGCTTAATTCTAATTAAAACTTTTGGGGTCAGAAATTCTCAAGGGGTGTAGTTTCCCAAATGGAGTCACTTTTGGGGTGTTTTCACTATACTAATACCAATCCAGCAAAATCTACATCCCAAAAGCCAAATGGCGCTCCTTTCCTTCTGAGCCCTGCAGTGTATCCAAACAGCAGTTTATGATGATATATGGAGCATTGCTGTACTCGGGAGAAATTGATTTATAAATGTTGGGGTGCTTTTTCTCCTTCATATTTTGTGAAATTGAAACATTTTGAGCCAAATCTATATGTTATTGAAAAATAATGAATTTTTAATTTTCGCTGCCCAAGGTTAATCAATTCAGAAAAAAACTTGTGGGGTCAAAATGCTCACTATAGCCCTAGATTAATTTCTTAAAGGGTGTAGTTTGCCAAATGGTGTCACTGTTTAGGGGTTTCCACTGTACTGGTACCTCAGGGGCTATGCAAATATGACATGGCGCCCAGAAACCAATCCAGCAAAATCTGCGCTACAAAATCCAAATGGCGCTCTTTCCCTTCTAAACACTGCCGTGTGTCCAAACAGCAGTATATGACCACATATGGGGTATTTCCGTACTCGGCAGAAGTTGATTAACAAATGTTGGGATGTTTTTTTTCTCCTTTTTTCCTTGAGGAAATTTTAAAAAAAATTGCTAAATCGACATCTTACTGGAAAAAAAATATATTTCATTTTCATGGCCCAATTCTACTGCTTACTGCACCTGTTAAGGATCTGCCAGGCACAGCTTCTGTATGCACGCCCATAGGTAATCAGTCTGCACCTGCTTCTATGTCTGTGAGACTGACTCCATCTTCCACCACTCAGGATGGCAGGCTTAGGAGTGGGAGAGCCTATCACAGCCTGGCCAGACGGAGCTAGCTCCCGCCCTCTGTCTATTTATACCTGCCTTTCCTGTTCCTCCTTGATTGTGATTCTTCTCGTTTGGTTTCCTGGCCCTGCTGCAGCTTCTGAACTATTTGACCCCGCTTCGTATTGACCCTGGCTTACTGACTACTCTTCTGCTCTGCGTTTGGTACCTCGTACACTCCTGGTTTGACTCGGCTTGTTCACTACTCTCCTGCTCTACGTTTGGCACCTCGTACTCTCCTGGTTTGACTCGGCTCGTTTACTACTCTTGTTGCTCACTGTGTTGCCGTGGGCAACTGCCCCGTTTCCCTTTGTTCTGTGTTTCCTTGTCTGTTGTCTGTCGTGCACTTATTGAGTGTAGGGACCGTCGCCCAGTTGTACCCCGTCGCCTAGGGCGGGTCGTTGCAAGTAGGCAGGGACTGAGTGGCGGGTAGATTAGGGCTCACTTGTCTGTTTCCCTATCCCTGTCATTACAGCACCTTTTTATGTCTTTTTATGTTTGTTTTTCCTGTGTTTTGGCACCACATGACCTCTTCAAACCTGAAATGGTGACTAAAAAATATTCTAATAAACAGAAAGCCATAAAATCCATGAGGTGCTCCTTCATTTATGAGGACTGTGTTGCAGTCAAGTAGCACACTAGGGCCACATATTGGATATTTAT
This sequence comes from Rhinoderma darwinii, assembly GCF_050947455.1. NCBI lineage: Eukaryota > Metazoa > Chordata > Amphibia > Anura > Rhinodermatidae > Rhinoderma > Rhinoderma darwinii. The sequence continues at coordinate 419,787,483 of NC_134688.1, forward strand.
AAAAACTTCAGAATCAGGGTAATAAATATTGAGTTGTATTTCTCTGTTAAGACATTTTGAAATTTCACCTTTACTTTGCTTTCATTCCTGTAAAATGCCTAAAGGGTTAAGAAACTTTCTAAATGCTGTTATGAATACTTTGAGGGGTGCAGTTTTTTAAATGGGATGATTTATGGGGGTTTCTAATATATAGGCCCTTTGAAGCCACTTCAGAACTGAACTGGTCCATAAAAAAATAGGCTTTTGACATTTTCTTGAAAATGTGAGAAATTACTGCTTAACTTATAAGCCTTGTAACGTCCTAGAAAAATAAAAGGATGTTTAAAAACCGATGCCAACATAAAGTAGACATACGGAAAATGTTAACTAGTAACTATTATGTGTGAAATAACTATTTGTCCTACAAGCAGATACATTAAATTTTCGACAAATTCCAATTTTTCAACATTTTCTCTAAACTTTGGTGTTTTTCACAAATAAACACTGAATGTATCCACCAAATTTTACCACTAACATAAAGTACAATGTGTCACGAGAAAACAGCCTCCGAATTGCTTGGATAATTAAAAGCACTACAAAGTTATTACCACATAAAGTGACACATGAGGCTCTGTCAGGAAGGTCAAAAATGGCTCCAGTGGTAAGGGGTTAATGGAATTGGCCTCCAATATATATATTTTTTTCTGGATACGTGGGCTTACATTTGCTCTTATTGACAGTTCATAAATTATGACTATTGGTATTTCCTGAGTGATTTTTCCTTGTGCCTTATCTGGGGCCAGGACTTGGATCCGGCACATGGTTGTGCTTTTTTAAATGTTTTTAAGTTTTGTCTGATCTTGTACTATGTAATATTGTAATAAAATGATTCCATTTATATTTGAGGTGCACTCTGATATGTGTTTTCTTACTTGATATCACCATGTCTTTTGTACACGTTGACTGACACTCTAGATAGATATTTGTGGTGCCCACTGTATATTTCTCTATAGGAAAATCAGATAGGAATTTTATTCACATTTCTATTTTTTATAGGCACATTTTTTATGCACATGGTGTTTTTTGTAATATACAGCTTGTTCCATCTGATCTGTATGAGTACAGTTTTTTTATTTTTTAGCCTAGAAGTTAATAGGTTGAATTTAAAAACGCAGTTCCATGTTTGCATAGTTCACATGTGTCTATTTGTTCCTTTTTTTTATTATCCATATTTCCTTATTAAACATCGTTATAAATACAGCAAAGAAATAGTTAGGCCTCATGCACACGACCGTAAGCTTTATCCGCAATTACGACCCATGCATTTCTATTGGCCCTTGGACAACTTCCCGTATATATTTACGGGTGTGTGTCTGGGCCGTAGAAATGACCCGCAAAAAAATGACATGTCTTAATTTTCGCATTTACGGACCGTGTTCTTATACTTATTACTGTGAGCACGGTCCGCAAATGCGGGTGACACTCCGCGGCCTGTCCGTGCAGTATTTACTGACCGTAAATACTGCACGGTCGTCTGAATTAGCTCTTAATCCATTAACAAAAAAATGGAACAAATAAAGCTGAAATTCAGACAACTCAGAACACAATAAACAAAGCAAAAATTATTTAAAAATAAAACTATCCATAGTGTGCATATACAATGCATTAGGAAAGTCTTCAGACCCTTTACATTTTTTTCACATTTTGTTATGTTGAGGCCTTGTGCTAAAATGAAAAAAAAAATCTATTTTTTTCCCATCATTCTGCACTCAATACCACATACTGACAAAGTGAAAGCAGGATGTTCGTAATCTTTGCTAATTTATTGAAAAGGAAAAACAGTGATGGTTGACCTTCTGAAAGTTTCTCCCATCTGCACACAGGATCTTTGGAGCTTAGCCAAAGTGACCATTGGGTTCTTGGTCACCGCTCTTATCTCCTGATTACTTAGTTTGGTGGGGCGGCCAGTTCTAGGAAGAGTCCTGGTTGTTCCAAACTTCTTCCATTTAAGAATTATGGAGGCCACTGTGCTCTTGGGAACTTTCAGTGCAGCAGAATTTTTTTTGTACCCTTCTCCAGATCTGTACCTCCACACAATCCTGTCTCTGAGCTCTACAGGCAGCTCTTTCCTAGTCATGGCTTGATTTTTGCTCTGATATTAATTGTCAGCTGTGAGACCTTATATGGACAGGGGTGTGTCTTTCCAAATCATGTCCAATCAAGTACATTTACCACAGCTGTACTCCAATAAAGGTTGTAGAAACATTTCAAAGATGATCTAGAGAAATGGGAGACCCCAGAGCTAAATTTCAAGTGTCATATCAAAGGGTCTGAATATTTATGTCCATGCAAAATCTGAGTTTTTTCATTTTGAAAAAATTTACTAAAATTTCTAAAATTCTGTTTTCACTTTGTCATTATGGGTTATGTGCAATAAATGAGCGCCGTGCCATCTTTATTGTGCTGGATGGCAGGGGTCCTGAAGGTCAGACTCCCACCAATTAAACATCAATGTTATAGTCCCAGAGAACCCCTTTAACGCTAATTTATATGTATTCCAAAAACGATCCCTAAAAAACATCCAAACTCCCAAACATCAGATCTTAATTTGCTAAAAAACGTAAAAAGTTATGCCTTACCGAATGAGGCAAAAATGAAAATATTCGCTGCATCCTTAAGGGGTTTATGTTCTAAGTCTGACTTATTCATATGCTATAGTCCTTTACCTCCAACCGGAGAATGATTGATAATCCCCCCAGACCAGGACATTTTTGAGATCATGGTTCTGGTACTAAGGGCGTATAAAAGAGTTGTTAGAACCTATACAGGGTTCCCTTGGGCACATAGTGTATGACATTACAAAACAAGGGTGAGGAATCAATCCAAGGATCTTAAAAAAAGTAGATTGAGGGCAAACAAGTAACAATTCCTTCTATCCTAGGGGGTTAGGTATGTGGTGGCAAAAATTTTATATCTACTATGGGTTCCCATTTATCTTTTGTACACCCAAGCCTAGTACAATGTCAGTGCTTTTATGGTGGGTAAAAAAAGCCTCAGAATGCTGCTATTAGGGGCCTTTCACACAAGCATGTTACGTCCGTAAAGCACGGAACGTATTTCGGCCGCAAGTCCCGGACCGAACACACTGCAGGGAGCCGGGCTCCTAGCATCATAGTTATGTACGACGCTAGGAGTCTCTGCCTCGCTGCAGGACAACTGTCACGTACTGTAATCATGTTTTCAGTACGGGACAGTAGTTCCATGGAGAGGCAGGGACTCCTAGCGTCGTACATAACTATGATGCTAGGAGCCCGGCTCCCTGAATTGTGTCCGGGACTTGCGGCCGAAACACGTTCCGTGCTTTACGGACGTAACATGCTCGTGTGAAAGGCCCCTTAGTATGTATAGCTCACAAACTGCCAACGTGATACAAATGTATAATGGTGTACTGCCTTAAAAAATACTGTCCTTTAACTTTTGACTAATCGCTAAGAGTATACCTTTTAATAATACTTTGTTTAGAGGTCCCTCTTTAAAGGGACACTAAACCTAAAAATCAATGATAAAATAAAAGACAACATTTGCTTATTTGACAATGTGCAAGGCTTTTTGCAATCTCCTGAAACAAACAGTGTTGAAGAAATGTGATGGCGAAAACGAGTTTAATCTCCTCCTCATTCTCTCCATTTCAGCCAGGGATCGGCACTAGGGCAGGGCTTGGCTACATGGGTGGGGCTTAGATTTCCTATTCTCCTATTGCATACACACTGAATGACACATTGAATGTGACCATCCAGTAGCGCATTGGACCTCCTTTGGTCTTCAGAACTGCATCAATTAGTTGTGTCGTAGATTCCACCACGTGGTCAAATCGTTCTGCAGGAATATTGGCCCATGCGGACAGGCTAGCTTCATACAATTGCCGCTAAAGTGTATTTCTGCCATAGGGTAAACAGCTGCCATGAAGGTATGAACTTGGTCGGCATCCTAAAGAAGCTACATGTTTAGCAAAACGGGCGTTGAGGTGTTTGTTCTCCTTGACGCCACACAGAAAAATATGTAAAGTGAGTTCTTGTACACTTGACGATTATTCCTGTAATCTATTAGGTATAGTGGCATCATGGGTGGACAATATATGGGGCACTGTATCATGCATTATTGGTTGTTGTTACTCTTTAGGATTTATCTTTTGCTTACATACATGTTTACTCATGGTTTCACATACCGTTATTTTATTTCTATGCCATACACTATTGCGATTGAGTGTTCTCGAATAATACATTGACTTACTTTTGATGGAATTGATTTAATATGTATACTATGTATGGTTGATATTATACACTATACATACAATGCTTCTGACCTATAAAATGTGGTTATTGGTTTCTTGGAGGTGCGATCTGTGATTCTCAGTACACGGGGCTTTGTCATTTTATGCTAATTTCTCCCCTGTTTTAACTGATTGTACTATTATTTATTGTCAGACATTCAATGTGTTATTAAATTGGATACACATATTAACACGATATGAGCATCTGTATTCCTTGTGGTCTTTCATAGGTTTAACCGGTTAAGGACCGCCCGCTGTATGTATAGATATATATATATATATATATATATTTGTTAGGAAATGCCTGTTCCCTTAAGATTACCATGACTACGGTTCTGGCTTCTAGGCGTGTCTGTTTTACCTTGAGCCTATCTCTTTTGTCTGTCCTTCTGCATGTCAGGTGTGGATTAGTATTTAATCCCACCTTCTTCCACCTCTCCCTTGCTTGTGATTCTCCTATCTTCTGGTGTTCTGATCAAGCTCTTGACATTTCCTGCACTTCTAACTTCTGGACCTCATGAATACTGACCTCGGCTTGTCTCTCGTTTACCCTCTGCTACCGATTCTGATTATCTACACACGGCTGGTTCTGACCTTTGCTTTGCCTGATTACCCCTTGCTCTAGTTTTGGACTTTCAGTTATCCCTCTGTCTGTCTGGTTTCCAGCTCAGGTTTGCCTGCATTACACCTCTAATCCAACACAGTACTCTGCTAAGACAACCTGGGTTCTAAGTAGCAAAGACCACCCCACCTTGCGGCTGGTCTGGCGAACATCTTAGAGTAGCCTTACACTCTGTCGATCAGAGTGGTTACGGATTTGAGGTTGCGGTGTTAGGTGCACGCTCTCTCCTGGCAGACTCCAGCAGCCTTTGGAAAATCGCTCAAACTTGCATTTTCATAACTATATATATATATATATATATATATATATATATATATATATATATACAGCACGGGTTTAAGCCTGCTGCCCGAGTGATTGGGCAGCTGAATGTTGGGTAGCCGGCAGTCAGAGACTGCCAGGGACCTCGGAGAGAAGACAGAGGCAGTTTTCACCGCTTCTGCCTTCTCTGTACTCATGTACACAGCACTAAATGAGCGCTATGTATAAAATAAAGGCCACTGCCTCTATCGGTCCCGGTGGTCATGTGACTGGTCACATGATCGCTGGGATGCCAGTAGTAGGAGGCTGCTGCATCCCTAGTTACAGTGGAAAAGTATAGTGTAAAGATAAAATGAAATCAAAAAGTCCCACAAATGTATTTTCTGACTTTTGATGGACTGGACATAATAAAAATGTAAAAAAAAAAAGAAAAAAGAAATTAAATATATCTCCTTGCTCTGCTATCTGCTAGCGACACTTTTGCTCCCTGAAGGAGCGGAATCCCTGTGTGGCCGTCACACAGGGGAATTTGGACAACATACTCTTAAAATGTCTCTGTGTCGAAATAACCTAGTTGTAGCAAGCCACTCATAACATGTTTGAATTTTTAAAAAAATTTATGTTAATTATCGTGTGTTACTTGTCAAGTATTTAGAGACAGAAGGACTCAAAGTCCTTTACAAATACCATCGTAGAAATATAAATTGTTATTTATGGTTACACAGAAGTTTAGACAGAGGAATTTAAATAAATCCTGGATGAATATCCTGCAAATTCCTGAGTTTGACCATAAAACAATGTAAGTGTCTATGGAATAGTTGACAGACTTTGGGGCACACAGTTTAGTCGTGAAGTAAACATACACAGACACTTCACCAATATTATTTCTATGCACACAATTCTGAAATTAGGTATTGATTTATCTTTGCCCAAGTTTTCAATAATATGTCAACAAATAAAAAATATGAATCACAATGTAGTCCACTATGGATTTTAATTCTAATATTTATTACATATAAAAATAAAATAACTAAATTTGGGCAGAAATAATTAAGCTCACAAGCCCACGTCAAGGGTCCCCATTATCTTGTGAGTCCCTAAACTAGCTAACAACATTAAACTAACTAAATAACTAACTAAACATATAGCAGAAAAGGTAATGACCCAAACATTACACGACCGAATAACATGAGTTCCTGCTGCTAGGGACAGAATCATCCGGGCTCAAGAAATATTCTGCATACAAGTCCCGAATTGCCAGGCCAGACGATCCTGGTCTTCCATGAGGTGTGTGGTCGAAAGTGACATTAGAAGTGACATTCTCCACGTCTATGTCAGAGGTAGCATCGTGAATGCGGACAAAGTTGTGGAGCATGACACAGGCTTGGATAATCAAGTCCACATTTTCTGGATTGATCTGAATAGGAGAAAGAAACACCCTCCACTTGTTGGCAAGGATCCCAAAAGCGAATTCCACATAACCGGCCCTGGTGGGACGGTAATTGAAGATACGCCTCCGGGTGTCCAATCCTCGTCTGGCAAAAGGACGCATCACATGCCGTGAAAGTCCAAATCCCTCGTCTGCCACAATGACAAAGGGGACAGGTGGTCCAGAAGACACGGGAAGGGGGCGTGCTTCAGGTAGGGACAACTGGTTGTTAAGAAGCCGCTGACTTATTCTGGAAGCCCTGAAGACCCCAGCATCCGCAGTGCTCCCATAGGCTCCAATATCCACAATCACAAACCGGTAATTGCTGTCAGCCAAGGCCAACAACACCATCGAGAAAAACTGCTTATAATTGTAGAAACGGGAGCCAGAGTCCGACGGTTTCTTAACACGGATGTATTTTCCGTCCAGTGCCCCTATACAGTTAGGAAACTGTGCAGCTTCCTGAAAACCATCAGCGATCTGTAGCCAGACTTCTTGGGAGGGTGCAGGCATCACAATGTCCTTGAGAGTAATCCAGACAAGCCGGCAGGTGGAACGTATGATCCCTGCGATGGTGGAAATCCCCAAAAGGAATTCAAAGTGCAGGGAAGCAAAAGTGTTGCCGGTTGCAAAGAATCTGTTGGGAAAACAAAAAAAAAGTACCGGTATATAAGCCATTACTAAATACTGTCTGCTCTATGGAGGTATTTGGGGGACATTATACTGTGTGTGAGGCACTAAAGGGGACAATGTACTGTGTGGGGGGCACATTATACTGTGAAGGGTGTCACGAAGGGTCTGTGGACCCACTGGGCCGTACCGCCTTGGCGGTAAGGCAGCTGGCCAACAGGGTGCAGGACAATGTCTATAGTTCGTATAGGGTACCTGTGGCAGCTCGGACAGTAGCAAGGCAGGCTCGGCTTGGACTAGGCAGCAGGTAGACGTCAGGCGAGGTGAAGCAGGTCAGACATGGAACCACACGACTTTGGCACAACACAGTGCTCGACCAGGAAGGTATGGAATGCTAGGAAAAGGAACTGGAACAGGTACAGGAACTGGAACACACTAGGAGGCCATCACATAGACAAACTATAGGGAACAACAAAAAGCTCAGGCATAGAAGCAGGGGGCTGGATCCCTCTTATAGTCCAGGCTACTCACGGGTCAAGGGTCACCAGCATGTCCGATGCGCGCTGCCCCTTTAAGAGCGGGATCCGGCTGAGGTGAGTGGACGCGAGCACTGGCGTCTCCTGAGGAGGAGGCTGGGGCCAGCGCTTGCCGACTCGTGGCTGCAGCTGTCAGGGGAACGTTGGAGCTGACGGCCGCGGACATTACAAAGGGGGAGTAAAGGTGGCATTATAGTGTGTGGTGGGCACTAAAGGGGCATTATGCAGTCGGGGACATTATAGTGTGTGGTGGCATTATGTGGGGCTTACTAAAGGAGACATTATACTGTGGAGGCGGGAAATAAGGGGCATTATTTACAGCAAGAATAGGGTTATTTGCTTACCGCAAAGTCACGATGAGCCGTTCTTCTGCAGAAATAGAATGCCTCATGTTGGTCTCCTGGAGGGTGAGACCAGCCCGCAGCAACTCCAGTAGCCTGTCAAACGTAGGGATGGACATCCAGCAGAATTCAAGAAATTTCTCCGGTTGCTGTCGCAGGTCCTGGTAAAGAGTGTGGAAGTGTCCCTTCCAGGAACGCTGAGACACAGTGGGGTGAACCCAGTACCACCGACGCTTCCACCTCGGTTCTTCCGTCAACATTTGCTGTCCAAATTGCCGAGAAATCAGCCAAAGCTGCAGCACACGGTTCAAAGGTTGTGAGGACATGTTAGCAACTCCAAAATAGTAGAGAAAAAGTCAGAAACCAATGCAATGAAGCTGAGGGATCAGACAAAGCTTTCTATACTCTGAAAGCAAGTGCAAATGGTGACTGGCAATCTTGTGACCTTCCTAGGTGTGTTTTTAGTGGGTTGGCTAAAAAAAAATGTGACAAATGAAATTCATCCGATTTTACAACGGACAGGGAAAAAACGAATGCAAAAGAGGTCAAAACGGCAACACGGCCCGGAATGGAACGGATGCAAATCGGCCTGAAAAAACGGCCCAAAATGGCCGTTTTTATCGGCCGACACTCGAACCCTGTCGTGTGAATAAAGCCTAACTAGTATTTTTTTTTTATTTTTTTTTTTGTATTTGTTGTCCCATTGTGTAAAAATCTTATGTGATTGTGTGATTTATGCAATAGGCATACACCCATATCCCTGCTGGTGTAACACATTCAACCCACATACAACCTGATTCCACACATTGTGTTACAAATAGAGTTCCTGCTTACTGTCTGAATCATCACATTGATGGCCAAGCAGTTACAATATGAATGACATGAATAATTCAACGTTCACACCAGATGCTCCATGCAGCCTGAAAATTAACTTGTATCCGCAGCCTAAGGAAAACCCCTATGTCTTTGTTTACTAACAAGAGTGGATTATACTTTTTTTTTTCTGTTGAAAAAAATCATTCTATTATTTCTATGGTAAGGGTATGTTCACACGCACTGTTTTCAGACGTAATTTGGGCGTTTTACGCCTGAAATTATGCCTGAAAAACGGCTCCATTACACCTACAAACATCTGCCCATTGCTTGCAATGGGTTTTACGATGTTCTGTTCCCACGAGGTGTTATTTTACGCGTCGCTGTCAAAATACGGCGCGTAAAAAGACGCCCGCGTAAAAGAAGAACATGTCACTTCTTGGGACGTTTTTGGAGCCGTTTTTCATTGACTCCATTGAAAAACAGCTCCAATAACGTCCGTAAAATATGCAGCCGAAAAACGCGAGTTGCTACAAAAACGTCTGAAAATCAGGAGCTGTTTTCGCCTGAAAACATCTCTGTATTTTCAGACGTATTTTGCTAAGCCATGTGAACATACCCTTATACACATGAGTTTGCTACAAGAAGTAGGAGCAGGACCACAATATATCACTATTTGATGTTCAGCTATGTTCACACCTGCGTCGGTGTGTTCCATTGTTCTTCTCTTTTAGAATAACAGAACAAGGGAATATCAGAAGCAACGGTTCCGTTGCACAACGGATACCACCGGCAACTGACGGAAGCCATTGACTTTCATGGGTCCTGTTGGCTTTTCATTGGGGTATCCGTGGTTTTACCGGAGACAATAGCGCAGCATGCTGCGCTATTGCCTCTGGTAATCTCGGCAGGTTCTGCGACGGAGGCCCGTAAAAGAGCCTCCAATGCAGATGTGAACAAGGCCTTATCTGTTGTATAAGTTAAAACTCCAAATATAAATATTTTGCTACCTGTTGCTGTCCATTTTCCTCACCTGTGCAGTATTAACCCCTTCCCTCTTTAGCCACTTTTGACCTTCCTGACAGAGCCTCATTTTTCAAATCTGACATGTTTCACTTTATGTGATAATAACGTCGAAATGCTTTCACCTATCCGGGCAATTCTGAGTTTGTTTTCTCGTGACACATTGGACTTTAAGATAGTGGTAAAATTTGGTCGATACATTCAGTATTTAATTGTGAAAAACACGAAAATATAGTGAAAAATTGCAAAAATTAGCATTTTTCTCAATTTAAATGTATCTGCTTGTAAGACAGGCAGTTATAACACACAAAATTGTTGCTAATTAACATCCCCCATATGTCTACTTTAGATTGGCATCGTTTTTTAAACATCCTTTTATTTTTCTATGACCTCACAAGGCTTAGAACTTAAAGAGGCTCTGTCACCAGATTGTGCAACCCCTATCTGCTATTGCAGCAGATAGGCGCTGCAATGTAGATTACAGTAACGTTTTTATTTTTAAAAAACAAGCATTTTTGGCCAAGTTATGACCATTTTCGTATGTACACGCCCCGATGTACACACATAATACACGCCCAGTTGTACTTTTACTTTTCAACACGCCCAGTTGTACTTTTGCAAGCCTCATTTGCATAAATACGAAAATGGTCATAACTTGGCCAAAAATGCTCGTTTTTTAAAAATAAAAACGTTACTGTAATCTACATTGCAGCGCCTATCTGCTGCAATAGCAGATAGGGGTTGCACAATCTGGTGACAGAGCCTCTTTAAGCAGCAATTTCTCACATTTTCAAGAAAATTTCAAAAGGCTATTTTTACAGGGGCCAGTTCAGTTGTGAAGTGGTTTTGAGGGCCTTATATATTAGAAACCCCCAAAAAGTCACCCCATTTTAAAAACTTCACCCCTCAAAGTATTCAAAACAGCATTTAGAAAATGTCTTAACCCTTTACACATTTCACAGGAATTAAAGCAAAGTAGAGGTGAAATTTACAAATTTCATATTTTTTTGCAGAAATAAATTTTTAATACAATTTTTTTTATAACACAGAAGGTTTTACCAGAGAAATGCAACTCAATATCTGTTGCCCAGTTTCTGCAGTTTTAGGAAATATCCCACATGTGGCCGTAGCGTGCTACTGGAATGAAGCACCGGCCTCAGAAGCAAAGGAACACCTAGTGGATTTTGGGGCCTTATTTTTGTTAGAATATATTTTAGGCACCATGTCAGGTTTGAAGGGCTCTTGCGGTGCCAAAACAGTGAAAATCCCCCAAAAGTGACCCCATGTGGGAAACTAGACACCTCAAGGAAATTATCTAGGGGTGTAGTGAGCATTTTGACCGCACAGGTTTTTTACAGAAATTATTGGAAGTAGGCCGTGAAAATTAAAATCAACATTTCTTCAAAGAAAATGTAGGTTTAGCGATTTTTTTTCTCATTTCCACAAGGACTAAAGGAGAAAAAGCACCGTAAAATTTGTAAAGCAATTTTTCCCGAGAAAAACAATACCCCACATGTGGTAATAAACGGCTGTTTGGACACACGGCAAGGCTTAGAAGGGAAAGAGCGCCATTTGGCTTTTGGAGTCCACATTTAGCAGGAATGGTTTGCGGAGGCCATGTCACATTTACGAAGCCCCTGAGGGGACAAAACAGTGGAAACCCCCCACAAGTGACCCCATTTTGGAGACTACACCCATTGAGGAAATTATCTAGGGGTATAGTGAGCGATTTGACCCCACAGTTTTTTTGCAGAAAATATTGGAAGTGGGCCCTGAAAATAATAATCTACATTTTTTCAAAAAAAATCTAGGTTTAGCTAATTTTTTCTCATTTCCAGAAGGACTGAAGGAGAAAAAGCACCACAAAATTTGTAAAGCAATTTCTCCCGAGTAAAACAATACCCCACATGTGGTAATAAACGGCTGTTTGGACACACGGCAGGGCTTAGAAGGGAAAAGGCACTATTTGGCTTTTTGAGATCACATTTAGCAGGAATGGTTTGCGGAGGCCAGGTCACATTTGCAAAGCCCCTGAGGGGAGAAAACAATGAAAACGCCCAAAAAGGGACTCCATTTAGGAAACTACACCTCTTGAGGAATTCATCTAGGGGTGTAGTAAGCATTTTGACCCCACAGATGTTTCATAGAATTTATTAGAATTAGGCAGTGAAAATAAAAACAGTCCTTTTTCTTCAATAAGACGTAGCTTTAGCGCAAATTTTTTCATTTTCTCAACAAATAAAGGAAAAAAAGAACCCAAAATTTGTAAAGTAATTTCTCCTGAGTACGGCAATACCCCATATGTGGTCATAAACTGCTGTTTGGGCAAACGGCAGGGCTCAGAAGGAAAGGACCGCCATTTGGAGTGCAGATGTTGCTGGATTGGTTTCTGGGCGCCTGTGGGCCCAAAACAGTGGAAACCCCCCAGAAGTGACCCCATTTTGGAAACGACACCCCTCAATGCATTTACCAAGGGGTGTAGTAAGCATTTTAACCCTGCATGTGTTTTGTAGAAATTAGTGTTCAGTCGATGTTGCAGAGTGAAAATGGGATTTTCTTCCATAGATATGCCAATATGTGGTGCCCGGCTTGTGCCACCATAACGAGACAGCTCTCTAATTATTATGCAGTGTTTCCCGGTTTTAGAAACACCCTACATGTGGCCCTAATCTTTTGCCTGGACATATGACAGGGCTCAGGAGTGAAGAGTACCATGAGGAGTGGAGGCCTAATTTGGCGATTTACAAAGTATTGGTTCACAACTGCAGAGGCTCAGATGTGAAATAATAAAAAGAAACCCCTGAGAAGTGACCCCATTATGGAAACTGCACCCCTCAAGGCATTTATTAAGAGGTGTAGTGAGCATTTTCACCCCACAGGTCTTTTCCATAAATGAATGCACTGCGGATGGTGCAAATTAAAAATTTATATTTTTCCCTAGATATGCCATTCAGTGGCAAATATGTCATGCCAAGCTTATGACACTAGAGACACACACCCCAAAAATTGTTAAAAGGGTTCTCCCGGGTATGACGATGCCATATATGTTGAAGGAAACTGCTGTTTGGGCACGCTGTAGGGTTCAGAGCCGAGGGAGCACCATTTGGCTTTTGGAGAGCGGATTTTGCTTGGTACTAAATTTGTTTGAGTATTGCTGGTGTTTTATAATGTGGGGGTACATGTAAGCGGGGCGGAGTATATAAGGGGCATAGTCAGGTGGTATGAAAAAAAATAATAATCCATAGATGTGTGTTACGCTGTGAAGCAATCCTTTCCGCACAGGCCAGTGTCGCACTGATAAATGGTGTCATTTCTTGTCCCCCTTTTGGTCCACACTCTGCACCTTTGTAGTTTGAGGAATTTTGCTGGGAAGTGTTGTCCTGGTATAATACGGGCACCGTCGCTTCCAGCGGATATGTTTGGGACCTCCCTTTCCTGGTTCCCTAATTTTAGGTCCTTGATAAATCGCCTCTTCAAACTGAAGAAATGTTCCCCTCGGGCACAACTGCATATTTTTTTATTTCCTGACTTATTGGAGCCATAACTAATTTTATTTTTCATAGACGTAGCGGTATGAGGGCTGGTTTGTTGCGGGACGAGCTGTAGTTATTATTGGTACCATTTTGGGGTACATGTGACTTTTTGATCACCTTTTATCCTATTTTTTTGGATGCCAGGTAAACAAAAAAATGCAATTCTGGCACAGCTTTTTTCGTTTTTTTTATACAGCGTTCACCATGCGTTATAAATTACATGTTAACTTTATTCTGTGGGTCAGTACGATTCCGGCGATACCTAATTTATAGCACTTTTTTCACAATAAAATTACTTTTGTAAAAATAATGTATTTTTTTTCTGTCGCCAAGTTGTGAGAACCATAACGTTTTAATTTTTTTGTCGACGGAGGTGTATGAGGGCTTGTTTTTTGCGGGACGAGCTATAGTTTTTATAGGTACCATTTTTGGATACGTACGACTTTTTGATCACTTTTTATTCTAATATTTGTAGGGCAAAGTGACTAAAAAACAGAAACTCTTGTAACGTTTTTTACGTTTTTTTTTACGCTGTTCACCGCGTGCAATAAATAATACAATATTTTGATACCTCAGGTCGTTACGGTCGTGGCGATACCAAATACATATGGTTTATTATTATTTTTCAATAATAAAGGACTTGATAAGAGTAAAAGGGGGATTGTGTTTTATTTGATTACTTGAAACTTTTATTGTTTTCAAACTTTTATTTTTTGCACTTTTTTTTACACTTTTTTACACTTTTTTTATACTTTTTTTACACTTTTCTTCAAGTCCCACTAGGGGACTTGAAGGTCCAACGGTCAGATATTTTTTTTTTCTAATACATTGCACTACCTATGTAGTGCAATGTATTAGATCTGTCAGTCATTCACTGACAGCAAGCCGATTAGGCTTCGCCTCCCGGCGGGGCCTAAATCGGCTTCCGTAATGGCAGAGCAGGAGACCATTGTGTCTTCTGTTGCCATAAGAGCAGTCGCCAGTCCCGATTGCCTGTCAGGGCTGGCGATCTGCTAGTAACCACTACGATGCAGCAATCGCTTTCGATTGCTGCATCGAAGGGGTTAATGGCAGGGATCGGAGCTAGCTCCGGTTCCTGCCGTTACAGGTGGATGTCAGCTGTACAGTACAGCTGACTTCTACCGCTGATGACGCCGGATCAGCTCCTGACCCGGCGCCATCTTGCCGGCAGCTACGGAAGCCGATCAGGCTCCGCCGCCGGGCGGATCTTGACCGGCTTCGGTGCTAGGCAGACCGGGAGGCCAGTATTAGGCCTCCGGTTGCCATTGCAGCCACCGGAACTGCGGCAATTTCATTGCTGGGGCTCCGATGAGCTGCAAACATCTTAAGTGCAGCGATCGCGTTTGAGCGCTGCACTTAAGGGGTTAATGGCGGGGATCGACGCTAATTTCGGTCCCCGCCGTTACAGTCGGATGTCAGCTGTAAGATACAGCTGAGATCCGGTGATGATGGCACCGACTCAGCTTCTGAGCCGGTGCCAAACATTTGACGTTCATGTACGCCAAATGTCGGGAAGGGGTTAAGCTAGAGTAATATGTAAAGCTGGTTATACACTAGAGATTTCAGGTAGTGGTTATCTGTACGAGTTGTCGTTCACATTTTGGCAGGTGCAACGAGCACCGATCAATGAGACAGCTTGTCGATCAGCGCTCGTTTGCTCCTTTCACAAGGAGCTAGTGTGGGGACGAGTGCTCGTTACTGCGATCGCTCGTCCCCATACATTTGTATCATGTCGGCAGCTTACACAGGGAGATGTGCTGCCGACAACAATAATATTTTTCACATTTTGTAGTCTGTATACTGAGCAGGTCCACGGGACTGACGGGTTCAGTGTCAGCGGGTCCGTGTGTCTCTGACCGAAAGGATACACCTGTTATACATCACATCTAAGTTCATATTTTAGATGTGATAGATTACAGGTGGATCCTGCGTGTCAGAGACACACGGGACCCGCTGACACTGAATTCATCAGTCCCACGGACCTGAAAGATTCAGGTCTAAGCGCATGATACAGCTGCTTCGTATACAGAATACAGAGCAGCTGTATCTCAAAGAGTAAAAATATTTTTTAAAAAACAAATTATACATTTTCTCAAAACACACTGATTGACTTGTTTATTAAAAAAAAATGTTTTCGAAGCTTTACATAGCCTATAAGCACATATGGCGACAAAATTTCACTATATGTTAGTAAATATTCATGAATAGGACAATCCAGGTACAGTGTTTTACCTCTCTGCAGTGGCCTAATGGCCTAATTGCCCGCTTCACCTCCCGTAACCTGATAATCTATTCAGTCAGGAGATCTGTTTTTCACTTAGGGCATGACCACACATGGCGGAATTCCTCCGCAACTGTCCGCATCGATGCCGCACAGAATCTGCGTTGCAGATTCTGCAGCGGATCTGCACAAAATGTGCAGTACATTGATGCGGACTAGCTGCTGCAGACTGCGGGAAAAGTGCTTCCCTTCTCCCTATCAGTGCAGGATAGAGAGAAGGGACAGCACTTTCCCTAGTGAAAGTAAACGATTTTCATACTTACCGGCCGTTGTCTTGGTGACGCGTCCCTCTTTCGGCATCCAGCCCGACCTCCCTGGATGACGCGCCAGTCCATGTGACCGCTGCAGCCTGTGCTTGGCCTGTGATTGGCTGCAGCCGTCACTTACACTGAAACGTCATCCTGGGAGGCCGGACTGGAGACAGACGCAGGGAGTTCTCGGTAAGTATGAACTTATATGTTTTTTTACAGATACATGTATATTGGGATCGGTAGTCACTGTCCCGGGTGCAGAAACAGTTACTGCCGATCGCTTAACTCTTTCAGCACCCTGGACAGTGACTATTTACAGACGTCTCCTAGCAACGCTCCCGTCATTACGGGAGCCCCATTGACTTCCTCAGTCTGGCTGTAGACCTAGAAATACCTAGGTCCAGCCAGAATGAAGAAATGTCAAGTTAAAAAAGCAAGACGCATCCGCAGCACACATGACATGTGCATGACAGCTGCGGACTTCATTGCGGAACTTAGAATCTCCATTGAAGTCAATGGAGAAATTCCGCCATGAGTCCGCCACTGCTCCGCAACAGACAGAGCATGCTGCGGACACCAAATTCCGCTCCGCAGCCTATGCTCCGCAGCGGAATTGTACGCATCGTGTAAACGAACACTGCTAAATTAAAGTGAAAGTCAATGGAGAAACGGCTCCGCTGCGGATTAACGCTGCGGAGTGTCCGCAGCGGAATTTAAGTGGAATTCCGCCATGTGTGAACCCGCCCTTAGACAAGGGAGCTGAGTAGATGACAGAAATTAGTTTATGTATGTCTGCGTTATTCGCGATAGAAGTGGTATTCTTCAGATTGTATAAATTACTACAGAAATTACCAATTAGGTTGACGACTAACTCCTCTGGTGAATAAACGCTATGGTTTATTATATGTTTTATGTTACTCTTCACTCTCCTCCATATCAGATGATTACTTGGGATCTTGCCAGCTCTATTTCTGTCTCGTAAAACTTAGGCCGGATTCACACGAGCGTTGCGTTTTTGCGCGCGCAAACAACGCAGCATTTTGCGCGCGCAAACACTATTTGACAGCTGTGTGTGTCATCCGTGTCTGATGCGCGGCTGCGTGATTTTCGCGCAGCCGGCATCATAGAGATGAGGCTTGTCGACGCCCGTCACTGTCCAAGGTGCTGAAAGAGCTAAATCTTTCAGCACCCTCGACAGTGAATGCCGAACACAACAGCGAAAAACCTGTTAAAAAAAAGATAAAGTTCCTACTTACCGAGAACTTCCCGGCCGTTGCCTTGGTGACGCGTCCTTGGTGACGCGTCCTTGGTGACGCGCCTCTCTTGACATCGAGCCCCACCTCCCTGGATGACGCAGCAGTCCAAGTGACCGCTGCAGCCTGTGATTGGCTGCAGCCTGTGCTTGGCCTGTGATTGGCTGGAGCTGTCACTTGAACTGAAGTGTCATCCCGGGAGGTCGGACTGCAGGAAGGAGACAGGAGTAATCGGTAAGTTAGAACTTCGGTTTTTTTTACAGGTTCATGTATTTTGGGATCGCAAGTCACTGTCCATGGTGCTGAAACAGTTTAACTCTTTCAGCACCATGCACAGTGAATGTCTCCCGACGTCGCGGACCGGAATTTTTTTTGCCGGGTTCGGCCAAAACGAGTTTGGCCGAACCCGGTGAAGTTAGCTTCGGTTGTCGGGGTTCGCTAATCGCAAAGACACTCCGTTTGGATGTTCGGAAACAGAAAAGCACGTGGTGCTTTTCTGTTTACATTCATCCTTTTGACAGCTGTTGCGCAAACACGCAGTTCGCACGGAAGTGCTTCCGTGCGACATGCGTGGTTTTCACGCACCCATTGACTTCAATGGGTGCGTGATGCGTTGAAAACGCTGAATCAACGGACATGTCGTGAGTTTTTTGCAACGGAGCAACGCTGCGCAAAAAACGCTGCCATGTCTGCACGGCCCCATTGTCTAATATAGCTACGGGCAACGCACGTGAAAATGACGCGCGTTGCACGCGCGTATTTTACGTTCGTCTGAATAAGCCCTAAGATTTCGATTTCCACAGGTTGTCAGAATTTTAACCAAGGAGTAAGGTCTTTATCTCTGACCTCACAAAGTTTAACTCCAAAAGAGTGTTTGGTAGCGAGTCTAATTTGTTCTTTTGTTTTACGCAACGCAGGCGGGTTGTTAGTTCATTGAATATTATAAATGTTTTTCAATAAATTATATGTACCCCAAAATGGTACTAATATAAACGACAACAGCAAATGTACTACAACATAAATAAATATATATACATTTGATTTTGCCGTGTTCGTACCAACCTGTAGAATAAAGTTAATATGTTATTAATACTGCAGGGTAATCAGCAGTGTAAAAAGCAATGATGGAACTCTAGCATCTCTGCGTTCCCAGCCTCAAGTAAACCACTATGTGTGCACTCGGCACTGGCACTTTACACATGTTACATGTTGCGGAATTTGGTATAGAAAATCTGCATCAAAACTACAGGTATTTTTGCAGGTAAAATCCGCACCTTTGATGTGTTTTTAGGTGCGGTTTTTACATTTTGATGTGGAAATAGGTACGTTTTTATGCTGCAGATTTTGGTGCGTTTTTTTTCTAAACTAGTCAGATACAATTCGCAAACAGAAACACAAGATAAGTCGACGTTAAAATACGCACCGCAGTTCGAAAAATTCTGCAACGTGTAGATGAGACTTCTTAGTGTCTCATTTACTTTGCTGGTACTGTATTACACTTCGGATTTGCCACACGGAAATCCGCCCGGCAAGTCCGCAACTTTCTAATTTATTGAAAATTATTTTTAGTTTACGCAGGACCTGCTGTCATCGAAGCAGTCAGTCCCGCTGACCTGACGGATTTAGGTTTTACACGCACGATACAGCTTCTATGTATCCAAGATACATAGAAGCTGTGCCTAAAAAAGTAAAAATACTTTTTAATAAAAATAAATTACAAAGTTGCACAAAACAAAGTTGTTTTAGCAAAAAAAACTTCTTTAAAGGTGTTCATATCCTTTCAGGCTCTGATCACATTGCCCTCATGGCTTCCGTTTATAATGGAAGCCATGGAGCTGTGATGGATCCAAACGGTTCCCAGATGGTCACAATGACTTTAATGGGTTCTGTCTTAGTTCCAGTATTCTTGACCACAAGAAGAGTAAATCTAATATACAAGTCTTCGGTGTCCCTACATTTGAAACACCACCTTGGTCTCTAATTAAGACCTTAACCCCTTAAGGACGCATCCTAGTTTGGACCTTAAAGGGAAGGTGTCATGATTTTTTATTTTTTTTTATCATATTGCTTTTAGTATGATAAAAAAATAAAATGTATTTATTTGTGTTCGTGTGTTCTACTTTTTACTTTTTTTTTTTTTTTACTTCTCTATGGGGGCTGACATTTTTTTTTTCATCTCTGTATGTGTCGATTAACGACACATACAGAGATGGAATACGGCACATATATCCCCATAGGGAATGCGAACGGGAGCCGTTCCATTCACTGCCACGTACGCCGTCTATGAGGGAACGGTGCATGCGCCGCTCCCACACAGACCAAAATGAAGCTTGTTAGCAGAGCGAAATCCGGCGCCATTTTCATGTGGACCGGAAGCTTCTGCCGGACAGTCAGACGACGACTTCCGGCTGCAGCTTCCGGCCATATGTTCAAGGAAGCGAAGACGCAAGGAATAGGAGCGGAGGCGGCAGCGGCGCCAGCAGCAGGTAAGTTATGTTTGTGTATGTGATGTGTGTATTATGTTCGTGTATGTTAGTGTTA
The DNA here is from genome assembly GCF_050947455.1 of Rhinoderma darwinii. Taxonomy (NCBI): domain Eukaryota; kingdom Metazoa; phylum Chordata; class Amphibia; order Anura; family Rhinodermatidae; genus Rhinoderma; species Rhinoderma darwinii. The sequence continues at coordinate 419,807,327 of NC_134688.1, forward strand.
TACTGTCTGCTTAGCACTGTATCTAATCCTCGCTCAGAAAATGGCGGCACACAGTGTAGGAGGTTTGAAGATTCAACCCCCTCTTTCTCCTGGCACTAGCCAGAATAAGGGAGGGGGGATTGTGTGAGTACACTAGAGCGAGTGTGTCTACCCCAAATTTGCAGCATAAAGCAATGAGGTTGCTTTACCACATTGGCCATGCTGCAATTTTGGGAACTGCTCCCTCTAGTGACCAGCACATGGAAATGTTATAAATTAGAATCTAATTTATAATATTTCCTGACATGTGAAAAAATGTAAAAAAATTAAATCAATGTGTAATCACTTAAATAATAATTGTTTAACTAAAAAAAATTATTATAATTTCTAGCGACACATTTCCTTTAGGGCTCAGAGCCCATTTTCAAATCTGACATATTTCACTTTATGTGGAAATAACTTCGGAATGCTTAAACCTATCCAAGCGATTCTGATTCTGTTTTCTTGTGACACATTGGGCTTTATGTTAGTGGTAAAATTTGGTCGACATATTCAGTGTTTATTTGTGAAAAATTGCAAAATGTAGAGAAAATTTAGAAAAAATAGAATTTTTCTGAATTTAAATGCATCTGCTTGTAATACAGATGGTTATACCACCCAAAATAGTTACTAGTTCACATTTCCCATATGTCTACTTTAGATTTGCATTGTTTTTTTAACATTCTTTGACAATTTTTCTTGGACGTTACAAGGCTTAGAACATAAAAAGCAATTTCTCCTATTTTTAAGAAAATTTCCAAAGCATTTTTTTTTAAGGTACCTGTTCAGATCTGAAGTGGCTTTGAGGGGCCTATGAATTAGAAAACCACATAAAACACACCATTTTAAAAACTAGACCCCTCAAAGTATTCCAAACAGCATTTAGAAAGTTTTTTTTAACCTTTTTGGCCTGATCTACACGAGCGTGTGCGCTTTGCGCGCGCAAAAAACGCTGCATTTTGCGCGCGTTGGTATTGCGTATGCACTGCGTATACGCAGCGTTGTTGCATTTTAAACGCGCGCACGACTAGCGTTTGCATCGCGCGTAAAAAACGCAGAGGGGATTACTGGGACGCCAGCCTACAAATAGGCCAGCTGGCCCAACCCCTGCTTGCTGGGAGAAGCCTGTTTAGAACCTTATTTCCGCCTCTGCAGAAACCACAGTGTGTGTTTCTCCCTTCACGTTGGAATCGCCTTGACACGCCACAATTATGCCTTCGCCATTGCTGGCGCGTGTGCTTCTTGTCTGGATGATCTCACGTCGGTTTGGGGAGCGCCGACACATGCTGCAGCACCAGACGCCTGTAAGAAGTCGCATTTGGGTTCATCCACTTGTGGCCCAACGTACAATAAAAGGCCATTTCCATACCCTGTATGAGGACTTACGCCGGCATCCTGAAAAATTTCGAGCCTTCTGCCGCATGTCTGTGGCCACATTTGACCTTCTGCTTGAGCAAACGCGCTCTGGTCTCACCTACCAGAATACCAACATGAGACGCTGCATTTCGGCCGAGGAACGGCTGCTTGTGACCTTGAGGTATGTGTGCAGCTGCTATTACTTAGTCCATGACGCTGTCTGCTTCACCAGCCCCCCCTAACATGTGTTCTGCCTTTCTTTTTCTTTCTCGTTGTTTTCTAGATTTCTGGCCACAGGCAATAGTTATTATTCGTTACATTTTGAATTTCTTTTGGGAGTGACCACCATTTCGTTCATTGTCACATCCACCTGTGTCGTGTTGTGGCAGAGCTTAAAGAGCACGGTCATGCCTCAGCCCACGACAGAACAGTGGCTAAGTATTTCAGAGGGATTTCTTAGAGCTACTGAATTTCCAAATTGCATTGGTGCCCTAGACGGCAAACACATTCGTGTGAGAAAGCCCCCACGCAGTGGCTCGCAATACTATAACTACAAGCAGTATTTTTCTATGGTATTGTTAGCCTTGGCGGACACTAATTATTGTTTCACTATTGTTGACATTGGCTCGTATGGAAGCTCGGCAGATGCACGCATATTCCGTTCATCAAGAATGGGGAAGCGACTCGTGAATAATTGACTGGTGGTGCCGGAACCTTCCATCCTCCCGGGCTCCAGCGGCCCTCCAATCCCGTATGTCATCGTGGCGGATGAGGGGTTTGCACTCACAAGGCAAGTCATGCGTCCCTTTGCAAGAAGGGGCTTGGATGACCGTCGGCGCATGTTCAATCTCCGCCTTGGCCGAGCTCGGCGATGTGTGGAATGTGCCTTTGGCATTATGTCGAACAGGTGGCGTGTCTTTCTGTCAACAATGCAATTGTCCATGCAGAATGTCACACGTGTTATAGAAGCGTGTGTAGTTCTGCATAACTGAAGTGTCATCCCGGGAGGTCGGACTGCAGGAAGGAGACAGGAGTAATCGGTAAGTTAGAACTTCGGTTTTTTTTACAGGTTCATGTATTTTGGGATCGCAAGTCACTGTCCATGGTGCTGAAACAGTTTAACTCTTTCAGCACCATGCACAGTGAATGTCTCCCGACGTCGCGGACCGGAATTCTTTTTGCCGGGTTCGGCCAAAACGAGTTTGGCCGAACCCGGTGAAGTTAGCTTCGGTTGTCGGGGTTCGCTAATCGCAAAGACACTCCGTTTGGATGTTCGGAAACAGAAAAGCACGTGGTGCTTTTCTGTTTACATTCATCCTTTTGACAGCTGTTGCGCAAACACGCAGTTCGCACGGAAGTGCTTCCGTGCGACATGCGTGGTTTTCACGCACCCATTGACTTCAATGGGTGCGTGATGCGTTGAAAACGCTGAATCAACGGACATGTCGTGAGTTTTTTGCAACGGAGCAACGCTGCGCAAAAAACGCTGCCATGTCTGCACGGCCCCATTGTCTAATATAGCTACGGGCAACGCACGTGAAAATGACGCGCGTTGCACGCGCGTATTTTACGTTCGTCTGAATAAGCCCTAAGATTTCGATTTCCACAGGTTGTCAGAATTTTAACCAAGGAGTAAGGTCTTTATCTCTGACCTCACAAAGTTTAACTCCAAAAGAGTGTTTGGTAGCGAGTCTAATTTGTTCTTTTGTTTTACGCAACGCAGGCGGGTTGTTAGTTCATTGAATATTATAAATGTTTTTCAATAAATTATATGTACCCCAAAATGGTACTAATATAAACGACAACAGCAAATGTACTACAACATAAATAAATATATATACATTTGATTTTGCCGTGTTCGTACCAACCTGTAGAATAAAGTTAATATGTTATTAATACTGCAGGGTAATCAGCAGTGTAAAAAGCAATGATGGAACTCTAGCATCTCTGCGTTCCCAGCCTCAAGTAAACCACTATGTGTGCACTCGGCACTGGCACTTTACACATGTTACATGTTGCGGAATTTGGTATAGAAAATCTGCATCAAAACTACAGGTATTTTTGCAGGTAAAATCCGCACCTTTGATGTGTTTTTAGGTGCGGTTTTTACATTTTGATGTGGAAATAGGTCCGTTTTTATGCTGCAGATTTTGGTGCGTTTTTTTTCTAAACTAGTCAGATACAATTCGCAAACAGAAACACAAGATAAGTCGACGTTAAAATACGCACCGCAGTTCGAAAAATTCTGCAACGTGTAGATGAGACTTCTTAGTGTCTCATTTACTTTGCTGGTACTGTATTACACTTCGGATTTGCCACACGGAAATCCGCCCGGCAAGTCCGCAACTTTCTAATTTATTGAAAATTATTTTTAGTTTACGCAGGACCTGCTGTCATCGAAGCAGTCAGTCCCGCTGACCTGACGGATTTAGGTTTTACACGCACGATACAGCTTCTATGTATCCAAGATACATAGAAGCTGTGCCTAAAAAAGTAAAAATACTTTTTAATAAAAATAAATTACAAAGTTGCACAAAACAAAGTTGTTTTAGCAAAAAAAACTTCTTTAAAGGTGTTCATATCCTTTCAGGCTCTGATCACATTGCCCTCATGGCTTCCGTTTATAATGGAAGCCATGGAGCTGTGATGGATCCAAACGGTTCCCAGATGGTCACAATGACTTTAATGGGTTCTGTCTTAGTTCCAGTATTCTTGACCACAAGAAGAGTAAATCTAATATACAAGTCTTCGGTGTCCCTACATTTGAAACACCACCTTGGTCTCTAATTAAGACCTTAACCCCTTAAGGACGCATCCTAGTTTGGACCTTAAAGGGAAGGTGTCATGATTTTTTATTTTTTTTTATCATATTGCTTTTAGTATGATAAAAAAATAAAATGTATTTATTTGTGTTCGTGTGTTCTACTTTTTACTTTTTTTTTTTTTTTACTTCTCTATGGGGGCTGACATTTTTTTTTTCATCTCTGTATGTGTCGATTAACGACACATACAGAGATGGAATACGGCACATATATCCCCATAGGGAATGCGAACGGGAGCCGTTCCATTCACTGCCACGTACGCCGTCTATGAGGGAACGGTGCATGCGCCGCTCCCACACAGACCAAAATGAAGCTTGTTAGCAGAGCGAAATCCGGCGCCATTTTCATGTGGACCGGAAGCTTCTGCCGGACAGTCAGACGACGACTTCCGGCTGCAGCTTCCGGCCATATGTTCAAGGAAGCGAAGACGCAAGGAATAGGAGCGGAGGCGGCAGCGGCGCCAGCAGCAGGTAAGTTATGTTTGTGTATGTGATGTGTGTATTATGTTCGTGTATGTTAGTGTTATACTGTCTGCTTAGCACTGTATCTAATCCTCGCTCAGAAAATGGCGGCACACAGTGTAGGAGGTTTGAAGATTCAACCCCCTCTTTCTCCTGGCACTAGCCAGAATAAGGGAGGGGGGATTGTGTGAGTACACTAGAGCGAGTGTGTCTACCCCAAATTTGCAGCATAAAGCAATGAGGTTGCTTTACCACATTGGCCATGCTGCAATTTTGGGAACTGCTCCCTCTAGTGACCAGCACATGGAAATGTTATAAATTAGAATCTAATTTATAATATTTCCTGACATGTGAAAAAATGTAAAAAAATTAAATCAATGTGTAATCACTTAAATAATAATTGTTTAACTAAAAAAAATTATTATAATTTCTAGCGACACATTTCCTTTAGGGCTCAGAGCCCATTTTCAAATCTGACATATTTCACTTTATGTGGAAATAACTTCGGAATGCTTAAACCTATCCAAGCGATTCTGATTCTGTTTTCTTGTGACACATTGGGCTTTATGTTAGTGGTAAAATTTGGTCGACATATTCAGTGTTTATTTGTGAAAAATTGCAAAATGTAGAGAAAATTTAGAAAAAATAGAATTTTTCTGAATTTAAATGCATCTGCTTGTAATACAGATGGTTATACCACCCAAAATAGTTACTAGTTCACATTTCCCATATGTCTACTTTAGATTTGCATTGTTTTTTTAACATTCTTTGACAATTTTTCTTGGACGTTACAAGGCTTAGAACATAAAAAGCAATTTCTCCTATTTTTAAGAAAATTTCCAAAGCATTTTTTTTTAAGGTACCTGTTCAGATCTGAAGTGGCTTTGAGGGGCCTATGAATTAGAAAACCACATAAAACACACCATTTTAAAAACTAGACCCCTCAAAGTATTCCAAACAGCATTTAGAAAGTTTTTTTTAACCTTTTTGGCCTGATCTACACGAGCGTGTGCGCTTTGCGCGCGCAAAAAACGCTGCGTTTTGCGCGCGTTGGTATTGCGTATGCACTGCGTATACGCAGCGTTGTTGCATTTTAAACGCGCGCACGACTAGCGTTTGCATCGCGCGTAAAAAACGCAGAGGGGATTACTGGGACGCCAGCCTACAAATAGGCCAGCTGGCCCAACCCCTGCTTGCTGGGAGAAGCCTGTTTAGAACCTTATTTCCGCCTCTGCAGAAACCACAGTGTGTGTTTCTCCCTTCACGTTGGAATCGCCTTGACACGCCACAATTATGCCTTCGCCATTGCTGGCGCGTGTGCTTCTTGTCTGGATGATCTCACGTCGGTTTGGGGAGCGCCGACACATGCTGCAGCACCAGACGCCTGTAAGAAGTCGCATTTGGGTTCATCCACTTGTGGCCCAACGTACAATAAAAGGCCATTTCCATACCCTGTATGAGGACTTACGCCGGCATCCTGAAAAATTTCGAGCCTTCTGCCGCATGTCTGTGGCCACATTTGACCTTCTGCTTGAGCAAACGCGCTCTGGTCTCACCTACCAGAATACCAACATGAGACGCTGCATTTCGGCCGAGGAACGGCTGCTTGTGACCTTGAGGTATGTGTGCAGCTGCTATTACTTAGTCCATGACGCTGTCTGCTTCACCAGCCCCCCCTAACATGTGTTCTGCCTTTCTTTTTCTTTCTCGTTGTTTTCTAGATTTCTGGCCACAGGCAATAGTTATTATTCGTTACATTTTGAATTTCTTTTGGGAGTGACCACCATTTCGTTCATTGTCACATCCACCTGTGTCGTGTTGTGGCAGAGCTTAAAGAGCACGGTCATGCCTCAGCCCACGACAGAACAGTGGCTAAGTATTTCAGAGGGATTTCTTAGAGCTACTGAATTTCCAAATTGCATTGGTGCCCTAGACGGCAAACACATTCGTGTGAGAAAGCCCCCACGCAGTGGCTCGCAATACTATAACTACAAGCAGTATTTTTCTATGGTATTGTTAGCCTTGGCGGACACTAATTATTGTTTCACTATTGTTGACATTGGCTCGTATGGAAGCTCGGCAGATGCACGCATATTCCGTTCATCAAGAATGGGGAAGCGACTCGTGAATAATTGACTGGTGGTGCCGGAACCTTCCATCCTCCCGGGCTCCAGCGGCCCCCCAATCCCGTATGTCATCGTGGCGGATGAGGGGTTTGCACTCACAAGGCAAGTCATGCGTCCCTTTGCAAGAAGGGGCTTGGATGACCGTCGGCGCATGTTCAATCTCCGCCTTGGCCGAGCTCGGCGATGTGTGGAATGTGCCTTTGGCATTATGTCGAACAGGTGGCGTGTCTTTCTGTCAACAATGCAATTGTCCATGCAGAATGTCACACGTGTTATAGAAGCGTGTGTAGTTCTGCATAACTTCTTCCGCATTAATGATGCTACCTTTGATGCAGAATATATCCTAACACATGCAGGCACCAGTGACATTGGCCCTGTGATTCCTCTCGGCCGATCTGTCTCTTCCGGCCTTTGAGTGCGGGATACTTTGGCGGCATATTTTGAGTGCCCATCTGGAACCGCACCGTGGGGGGTTGATGACCTTTGAAGGAGTGTCTGTTGTTTGGCGGCTTCACTACACACGTCACATGTGACCAGTTATTTCGTGTTTTTTTGGGGTTGGTATTGGGTTAGGGACTCGCAAAACATGAGGACCCTTGACGCGGGTTGCGAGCTTACATCTGTCGGGGTTTGAGCAGGACTTTAGACAGTTGGCGACTTACTTTCCCGAGATATCATGTTGTGCGGCCTAAAGTTCGGAAAGTCCAATTGCAAGTGTACTTAGGTTGCTTCGGGGCCCATGGCAGCACCTAAACGATGCCACCGCTTGCAATCCATGTCAAACCCCGATTAACTAAAACCTCATATCACGTGTGTATGCATTGGACCAAAAGGCCAGAAGTGTGTGAGAGTGTAGGCAAAGGAAATGTGTGTCAAACCTTGTGTTGTGTGGTATCAATGAATAACAACACGAAATCCAACCATTAACCATGAAATTTTTTAATGCTGTGTTTGGGCACAACACAAACTTTTTGCATCAAAAGAAAAACACCAACATGGTGTATATTAATACACATCCAACAAATGATACCGAAATAAACGTTGGCAGGCCTGCACCACACACAACTGTGGCGTCCTAAACTCTTGGCACCAACACACTCATAGGTGTTGGTATTGTTGTCCCGGGGAGGCATACGCCTGCATTTCAGCACGACTATGCTGGACCTGGAGCTGGCTAGGTTGTTCCTCGCCAGCATAGTGGTGCTGATATTGGGGGTGGAATGTTGGGCCAGGGAAGTGGGGAGCCATAGGGCTTATGTACGGATGCGGGCGTGCCATCTGGGGGACAGGGTGGAATGGGGCAGGCACCTGGGGCGTGGTGGCCGGCATGTATGAACTGCGCCATTGCTCTATGGCCGTGAAGCAGATGTTAGGATTGTGGGGCGGTCTGGAAGCGTCGATCAATGTGACTATCGACGCCTGCAGACAGCCCATACGGTCCATGGGCACCAGCCGTAGGAGGGGAACTATGCTTCGCCCAAACGCGTCATTCCCGTCCTCTTCAGCGGCTCGCCTTAGATACTCGAGGACACGAGTATCTACCTGGGCAGCTGTGGAGGGCTGTGGAGCACGGACACGGCGATTGCGGGCACGCACGGGGCGCTCCTCTGTTGGAGAGGCGACGGCCCCTGCAGACTGGCCAGGTGCCGGCTCCTGGGGTGTCGGCTCTGGGCTGGGCGGCAGGACATTGGGAGCAGGAGGTTCTTGCTGAGACTCGCCGACGTCAGTCTCCTCGGCGGTGTCCTCCAAATTGTCGGTGGTTCTACAAGGAGAAAAAAACGTAAGAATAGAATATTGAACAATGCCCATACCAACACGTTGGCAAACAGGACATGGGCAAACACACATTAGACACATGCAAAGGCATAAACTCTTACGTGCGCATCTCCATGATGTCCTTCAAGAACATCAGCTGCTTTGTGTAGATATAGGGGCGTTTGCGAGAAGCGCCATCTCCGCTGCGTCCCCTGTCACCCATCTCTCTGCAAAATTGATCACGGCAGCTCCGTGTTTTGATATCTTGGACTGTTGGATTTAACAAACACATAACACGCCATCAGAACTATCACCTCTCACTTCTAACTGAAGGGCCCTGCAGTGCCAATGACGTGGGACACGGTGATGCGCCTGCTCCACCAAAGTTCCTCGTGCTAATGCACGGAATACACATACAGGGCCCCAGGTCTTCTATAGGGATGACAGGCATTGACAGAAAATGTGTGGTACTCACCCAACCGAGTGCGGTCCCGGGTTCGGCCACTCTCCCACTCCTGCTCAAAAAGGTTCTGGGCGACGACCTCCCAGGCGTCCTCCTTGACCGTCCTGTTGTGGTACTCCTCTGAGCGCGTGTCCCAGATTGCAGGATGGTCCTGGACAAAGAGGATGAGGCGCTCTACGTCCATCCCGCGCGGCATGGCAGTAGATTAGTTCACAAACAGCAAGCAACCTTGACAGAGTCTCCAGGCACTGACTAGGCTTGCCCCCTCGCACTGGAAACGCAGGCACTTCCTGGTTTGGGTTTGCTTTGTCTAGCTTTATAGACTCTTTTGCATGGACATAACAGCTCTTGCGTGATTTTCGCGCATGCAACGCAGGAGCGTCCATGTGTCATGCGTTGTTTTCACGCACCCATTGACTTCAATGGGTGCGTGTTGCGCGAAAAACGCACGATTATAGAACATGTCGTGAGTTTTACGCAACGCACTCACGCTGCGCAAAATTCACGCATCGTCTGCACTGCCCCATAGAGTAATATAGGTGCGTACGACATGCGTGAAAAGCACGCGCGTCGCACGCGCGTATATTACGCTCGTGTAAATGAGGCCTTAGGCATTTCACAGGAATTAAAGCAAAGTGGAGGTGAACTTTGCGAATTTCATTTTTCTTGCTGAATTTCAATATTATAATTTTTTTACAGAAGGGTTTACCAGAGAAATACTACTAAACATGTATTGTCCAGATTCTGCAGTTTTAAGAAATGTCCAACATGTGGCTCTAGTGTGCTTGTGGACTAAAACACAGGCCTCAGAAGCAAAGAAGCACCTAGTGCATTTTAGGGCCTCCTTTTTTATTAGAATATATTTTATCAGCATGCCAGGTTTGGAGAGATGTTGGTGCCAAAACAGTAGGAATCCCCAAAAAGTGACCCCATTTTGGAAACGACACCCCTCAAGGAATTCATTTATGGTTGTTGTTACCATTTTGACCCCCACAGTTTTTTCATAGCACGTATTTGAATTGGGCTGTGAAATGAAAAAAATTCATTTTTTTCCAATAAGATGTCGTTTTTGATCAAAATTTCTTCTTTTCAAAGAAACAAAATACCCAATTTTGTTGCCCAACTTCTCCTGAGTGTGGCAATACCCCATTTGTGGTGTTAAACTGCCGTTTGGGCCCATGGGAGGCCTCAAAACGGAAGGAGCGTTTTGTGTTCTTTGGAGTGCGGATTTTGCTGGATTGGTTTTCGGGTGCCATGTCGCATTTGCAGAGCCCCAGAGGTATCAAAGCAATGGAAACCCACAAGAAGTGACCCCATTTTAGAAACTACACCCCTCAAGGAATTCATTTATGGGTGTTGTGACTATTTAGACACCACAAGTTTTTGACAGAACTTATTTGAATTGGGCTGTGAATTTAAAAAAAATGATTTTTTCCAATAATATGTAGTTTTTGCTCAAAATTTCTTATTTTCACAAAAAATAAAATGCCCCAATTTGTTGCCCAATTCGTCCTAAGTACGGTAATACCCCATTTGTGGTGCTAAACTGCCGTTTATGCCCATGGGAGGCCTCAGAAGGAAAGGACCGCTATGTGTTCTGTAACGTCTATGGCCGCGGTCTGTCATTCTAACTTACCCCTCGATGACCGCAGCCATGGACATCCTGCTGCTGTGCTGCGTCGTCCCCCTGTGAGGCGCCGGCACTCACTTACGGGTATCGAGACTGTCTCCCGGAGGGTGCGCTCGCGCTCGTGAACACTCTTAAAGGGCCAGCGCGCGCACATGAATATCATCATCAATAACTCACATGATTTCCAGGACTATAAGAAGGCCACCGCCCTTCTGATCCTCGTCTGAGCGTTGTTGTTGTTTCCCAAAGTGTGTCTTACAAATGGTCTCCTAAGTGTCTTCCAGTTCCCAGTGTTCCCCGTACCTGTATCCCGTGCTATACAGTACTATCCTGGTCTACTGTCGTTCTGAGCTGTTGTCGTGTTGTGCTGCATTCCGCGCCTGTTCTGCTATTCCATGCCTGACGTCTACCTGCCGCCTGGTCCCAGCCGAGCCTGCCTTGCTTCTGTCTACATTGCTTCAGGTACCCTTTCTGGACTATAGACTCTACCATACCTGTTTGGCCAGCTGCCATCCCGCTACGCGGTACGGCCCAGAGGGTCCACACCCCGCATCGTGACAGTACACTCAGGCCATGGACCCCGCTGGTCAATTTAAGGGCATGTCACCCTCCCAAGCCATGCAGGCGGAACTGCAGGATCTCCGAGCAAGACAGGATCAACTTCTAGTGGCAGTGGCGCTAGCTGCTTCCCTTCCTGCCTCTATGCAAGCTCCTCCGACCGACCCTCCTGCTACACCTCCTGCCGGATCCGGTTCAGATCCTCGGTTCTCGCTGCCATAACCTTCTCGGTTCCATGGAGACTCAAGTACGTGCAGGGGATTTCTGAACCAATGCTATATCCATTTTACCCTGCACGCCCGAGCGTTTCCGTCGGACGGAACCAAGATCGCCTTCATCGTGTCTCTGCTTGCTGGCAAGGCCCTGGCATGGGTGAACCCAATCTGGGAACATCAGGGACCCGTGACTCAAGACTTCCAGGGGTTCATGCGGTTGTTCCGTACTGTTTTTGAGGAGCCAGGACGAGTCTCGTCGGCAGCCACTGCTATCTTCAACTTTCGCCAAGAGCACACCTCCGTGGGCGAATACACCACCGCAGTCTTCTCCGCATCAGTCATTGGCAGGGTTGCGTTCTTGTTTCTCTATGTTCTCTGATGTCTTCAATAAGAGGGAAGCAGAGACCTTGCCGCCACATCGAGCATATGATTGTCCGATCGACTTGTTTCCTGATTCATCTCCTCCTCGCGGTAGAGTATACCCTCTCTCTCTGCCAGAGACTCAGTCTATGTCGACCTACATTAAGGAGAATCTGGAGAGGGGCTTCATTCGGAAATCCTCATCCCCGGCCGGAGCTGGGTTTTTCTTTGTCAAGAAGAAGGATGGATCTCTCCGACCCTGCATTGACTACCAAGGCCTCAATCGGATCACGGTGAAGAACAGGTACCCATTGCCTTTGATTTCGGAACTGTTTGATCGCATACGGTGGGCATTTTTTTTTTCTAAACTGGACTTGCGGGGGGCCTACAACCTGATTTGGATTAGTTAGGGCGACGAGTGGAAGACCGCATTTAATACATGTTATTGGCACTATGAATACCTAGTTATGCCCTTCGGCCTATGTAACGCCCCCGCAGTGTTTCAAAAATTTTTCAATTACATTTTTCGTGATCTCCTCTTTATCTGTGTTGTGGTGTATTTCTATGACATTTTGATTTTTTTCCCCAGATCCAATCATGTCCGCCAGGTGTTGCTTCGTTTAAGGGAGAATCATCTTCATGCCAAGCTGGAGAAGTGCATGTTTGAAAAAAGATCTCTTCCCTTCCTGGGCTATATCATCTCCGATCAGGGCCTCAAGATGGACCCTGAGAAGGTAAAGGCTGTCCTGGAGTGGCCACGCCCCGAAGGCTTAAAGAGGCTCTGTCACCAGATTCTCAAATCCCTATCGCCTATTGCATGTGATCGGCGCTGCAATTTAGATAACAGTAACGTTTGTTTTGTTTTTAAAATGTTCATTTTTGGCCAAGTTATGAGCTATTTTATATATATGCAAATGAGGTTTTAAATGGACAACTGGGCGTGTTTTTTTTCGTATGTCCAACTGGGCGTGTATTGTGTTTTTAACTGGGCGTGTTTACTTGTTTTACTAACTGGGCGTTGTGAATAGAAGTGTATGATGCTGACCAATCAGTGACCAGTCATCATCATGCACTCCTCTCCATTCATTTACACAGCGGCATCACGTTCTTACTAGAACGATGTGCAGCCACATACACAGACATTAACGTTAATCAAGTGTCCTGATAATGAATACACATGACCTCCAGCCTGGACGTCATGTGTATTCAGAATCCTGACACTTCTGAATCTTTTCTGTGAGATTTCCAGCAAGGGAAATGAAATCTCGTTTAGATCGTAATCTCGCGAGATTACGCGTGGTTTGCTGGAATCTCACTGAAAAGATTCAGAAGTGTCAGGATTCTGAATACACATGACGTCCAGGCTGGAGGTCATGTGTATTCATTATCAGGACACTTGATTAACGTTAATGTCTGTGTATGTGGCTGCACATTGTTCTAGTAAGAACGTGATGCTGCTGTGTAAATGAATGGAGAGGAGTGCATGATGCTGACTGGTCACTGATTGGTCAGCATCATACACTTCTATTCACAATGCCCAGTTAGTAAAACAAGTAAACACGCCCAGTTAAAAACACAATACACGCCCAGTTGGACATACGAAAAAAAACACGCCCAGTTGTACATTTCAAAGCTCATTTGCATATATATATATATAAAACAGCTCATAACTTGGTCAAAAATGAAAGTTTTTTTTAAAAAAACAACGTTACTGTTATGTACATTGCAGCGCCGATCACATGCAATAGGAGATAGGGATTTGAGAATCTGGTGACAGAGCCTCTTTAAGGGCTATACAACGCTTCCTGGGATTCGCCAACTTCTACCGGCTGTTCATCCCCAACTTCTCGTCATTGACAGCACCCATCTCTTCACTCACAAAAAAGGGTATGAATGCCAAGGTGCGGAGTCAAGAGGCTGAAGCCGCATTTGAGACCTTAAAAAAAGCCTTCACGTCAGCCTCTATTCTTCACCACCCTGATGTATCCCTACAGTTTTCATTAGAGGTGGACGCTTCCTCTGTTGGTGCTGGTGCACCTGTGGTATGTGGCTACTATTCCAAACTGTTTTCTTCCGCAGAGCGCAACTACTCGATTGGGGATCGGGAGTTACAGGCCATCAAGCTGACCCTGCAGGAGTGGAGACACCTACTGGAAGGCGCAGTCCATCCTATCCTGGTCTTCACGGATCACAAGAATCTGACCTATCTACAGACGGCTCAACGGTTAAATCCTCGTCAAGCCAGGTGGTCATTGTTCTTTGCTCGGTTCCGGTTCGAACTCCACTACCGACCTGCCGACAAGAATGTGAGGGCCGATGCCTTGTCTAGGTAATTTGAGACAGAGGACACTGTGGAGTCTCCACAGAATATTATTGATCCTTCCTGCATCTTCTCTGTGAACCCTCTGCAGGTTAGAGACATTCCTCCAGGAAGAACTTTTGTACGTCTGGCAGACAAAGGAAGAATCCTTCGCTGGAGTCACAGTTCCAAGCTGGCAGGTCACGCGGGTACTCGTAAGACCCAAGACCTAATCGCCCATCAGTTCTGGTGGCCCACGCTGCCCAAAGACGTCATGGACTTTGTCTCCTCATGTACGGTATGCGCAGCAATCAAAGCTTCCCACTCTAGACCAGCTGGTCTGCTCCAACCACTGCCTGTGCCCGTTGCTCCCTGGCAGCATGTTTTAATGGACTTTGTCATGGATCTCCCTCTCTCTGCGTGTTGCAGTGTGATTTGGGTGGTGGTGGATCGATTCTCTAAAATGGCTCATTTTGTTCCTCTGACTGGCCTGCCTTCTGCTGCTCGACTGGCCGACTTCATATTGTCTCGGATCGAGGGGCCCAGTTCACCTCGAAGTTTTGGAGAGCACTCCGTGGCCTCCTCGGTGTAAAGTTAGACTTCTCTTCGGCCTATCATCCCCAGTCCAATGGGCAAGTCGAGAGGATTAACCAAACTATGGATAACTATCTACGTCACTTTATTTCCAGACGACATGATGACTGGTTGAAACTGCTCCTGTGGGCAGAATTCTCCTATAATAACCATACTAGTGAGTCCACCACCTCCAGCCCGTTCTTCATAGTCCACGGCCAACATCCTCGAATACCTCTTCCTGTCTCTACTATATCCCAGGTGCCTGCAGCTGAATCGACCTTCAGGGAATTTTTCTCAAATATGGCAACAGACCCGATCTTCTATTCTGCTGGCAGTTGACCGCATGAAGAGAGAAGCAGATACTAGGAGACGGGATCCTCCCAGACCTTCATACCTGGAAGAAACTGAGTTGTCCTCAAAGAATATTCAGCTGAGGGTGCCGTCCTGCAAATTTGCTCCCAGGTTCCTCGGACCCTTCGACATCCCGCTACAAATTAACCCGGTGTCTTACAAGCTGCGGCTGCCTCCTACCCTCAAGATCCCTAACTCTTTACATGTCTCCTTGCTGAAGCCCGTGGTCCTGAACCACTACTCTAGGACTCCTAGTACCGCAGTGGTTCCTGGCGGCTCGTCAGGGACTTTCGAGGTAAGGGAGATTCTAGCCACCAAGAAGGTGGGAGGAAGGATGTTTTATTTGGTGGATTCGAGGGGACTCGGTCCAGAAGAGAGGTCTTGGGAGCCAGAGGAGAACATCGATGCCCATGTCCTCATGAGGAAGTTTCTCTCCCGCTCTGGCCCCAAGAAGAGGGGGCGTAAGATGGGGGATACTGTAACGTCTATGGCCGCGGCCCGTCATTGTAATTTACCCCTCGACGACCGCGGCCATGGACATCCTGCTGCTGTGCTGCGTTGTCCCCCTGTGAGGCACCGGCACTCACTTCTGGGTATCGAGACTGTCTCCTGGAGGGTGTGCCTGCTCGTGCCCGCTCTTAAAGGGCCAGCGCACACACATGAAAATCATCATCATTAACTCACATGATTTCCTGGACTATAAGAAGGCCACCGCCCTTCTGATCCTCTTCTGAGCGTTGTTGTTGTTTCCCAAAGTGTGTCTTGCAAACGGTCTCCTAAGTGTCTTCCAGTTCCCAGTGTTCCCTGTACCTGTATCCTGTATCCCTTGCTATCCAGTACTATCCTGGTCTACTGCCGTGCTGAGCTGTTGTGTTGTGCTGCATTCCACGCCTGTTCTGCTACTCCACACCTGACGTCTACCTGCCGCCTGGTCCCAGCCGAGCCTGCATTGCTACTGTCTACATTGCTTCAGGTACCCTCTCTGGACTATAGACTCTGTACCATACCTGTTTGGCCAGCTACCATCCGGCTATGCGGTACGGCCCAGTGGGTCCACACCCCGCATCGTGACATGTTGTTTGGAGTCCAGATTTTGCTGGATTGGTTTTCGGGTGCCATGTTGCATTTGCGGAGCCCCAGAGGTATCAAAGCAATGTAAACCCCCAAGAAGCGACCCATTTTAAAATCTACACCCCTTAAGGCATTCATCTAGAGGTGTGGTGAGCATTTTGACCCCACAGGTATTGTGTAAAAGGTAATGCGCAGCAGATGGTGCAGTGTGAGATTTGCAATTTTCTATATATATATGCCATTTCAGTGTCCAATATATTGTGCCCAGCATGCACCACCGGAGATATACACCCTATAAATTGTATATGCGTAGTGCAGTGTATTAGAGCTGTCAGCTACTCACTTTGTCAGGACCCACTAGGCTTCCGTAGATGGCATAGCCGGACGCCATTGTTAGGCGTCCGGTTGCCACAGCAACCTTCGCTGCCAGCTATCATGTAGCGGGCTGGCGATGGTGGTTTAACCCCTAAAAATCTGCGATCGCTATTGAACGCGGCTTTTAAGGGGTTAATTAGCAGGGACACAGCGATCGGTCCCCGCTATAGGAGCTGCGGCAACTGGTGTACAGACAGCAGCTGTCACAGCTCCAGTATGTGTCGGGAAGGCGGCCGAAATGGCCGTTCCTCCCATGATGTACTATTAGGTCATGGAGCGTGAACAATGCAGTTACCATGACCGAATAGTACGTCCAGGAGCGGGAAGGGGTTAAAGGGATTGTCCAGGCACTGGGGCGGTTTTCCATACTGATGATCTATCCACAGGATAGGTCATCAGAGTATGATCTGTGGGGGTCCGACACCTGAACCTCGCACCGATCATCTGTTCTGGCTGCCTCCTGGCACTGGATGTCCATGCCAGGAGGCAGATGGCTCTGGTCACAGTACAGCGGCCGTGCTGCAGTATTGCATTTCTGCTCCTATTCAATTGAATAGGAGCAGAGTTGCAGTACTGCAGCACAGCTGCTGTGGACAGGTCATCAGTATGAAAAACTGCCTCATATGCCGGACAGCCCCTTTAAAATTTAAGTATAATTTATTACCTGGAGCACAAGTTCACCCATCAAAAGATACCAAGAAGCGGGCTATAAAATGTAATCTCATTGGATTACACTCCATGCATAGCAGTATTTCTCCCATGATTTGAAAATGTAATGAAACAGAAGGCTCTTTCTCACACCATTTGGACACATCTTGTTATGATATCCTTCTGGGAAACTGTATTAAATCAGTGCCCGTATTACTGACATGTATGATGTTGTAAACTTCATCCCATTTCTTTTCAATTACACTGATATTACACCTAAAAAATTTAATCAATGGCTTGAAGTCACATCGTAAAGGATGTGCATGAATTGCTGCACTCAGGAGCCCACCATCGATAGACCTTTGATTCGCCAAAGTGAATATTATTATGTGTATGATGGATCTTATGTCCTTTATGAAAGGCACTCATTTAGCATTTTGCACCACATGGATCTACTGGATGATCTTTTACCAATATGTGTAGTACAGGTCATACCTGCTATAAACCATACCTAAACAATCTGGATAACGCCATAGTGGACCAACATACCCTTATTTTTTTTTAACCCCTGTCTCCCTTTTGTCCCCGATTCTTGTTTTCCCTTTCTTACTCCTTTCCAACTTTACTTCTATCTCTCTACAATATTTTTTTAATCCTTATTGCCTCTCCAATTTTTAATCCTTGGTGCCACAGGTATACTAACTATTCTGGAAAAATAAGACACATGGCATTTCATGGTATAATATCTTGCTCTTTTTCTTTGGCAGTGCAGTGTTAATGTGTCAGTGCGAAGAAATCTGCCGTTGTTGGCAAAACGAGATTTAAACCCACAGTTCCGGCCTTTACAGTCAACTGAATAATAATTTGCCAGCTGCATGTTGGATACTGAGGAGCTGTGTGTGGAGGGGCTGAGGGGGGGGGGGGCTACCCCACTTTTAACATCCCATTCACTTGCAGCTGCTTGTATCTCCAAAACTGCCTTCTAAGTGCCAGGGAGAGTTCCCCACACAAGAGGTCAGTTCTTAGAGCATAGAAAGGCTGAGAGGGAAAAAGGAAAACCATCACAACAATGGAGGAACTGGTTGAGCTGGAGATTGTAGAATTAATAGAGACACTGATAGACATTGTTTTTGCAGGATGCTGCCTAAGCTCTTTTGATGAATTATTAAAGGACATTCGATGAGCCGGATTTAGTCTGTCCGGTGGGACCATTAAGAAGCTCTTAGTCTGCCTGTCTTCTTTATTTTCAGGGGGGAGCATACTTTCCCCTTCAGTTATAAAGAGGGCCTCAATGTACTATGTGATAGATACATAACTCATTAGATTCATTGCCTAAAAGAATGAAGTTGTATCATGTGCATCACCGATCAAGGACTAATATTTTTGTTCATTTTATAAATGTTATATTTTTGTGTCTAATAACCATTTTATTATAACATTATTTCTATTACTAATTACAAAATTCACTGGTTTACATCACCTTAGCTCAAGAGTCACAAGCACGCAGCCCGCGGGCCGCATGCAGCATCTGGGGCTGTCATCTGCGGCCCGTGGGACACAGAGCCGCTAGTATAGGCTCTGCTCCGAGACTCTGGAATTCCCTGACATCGCTGTCCACATATGAAGGGCTTATTCAGACGAACGTAAAATACGCGCGTGCAACGCGCGTGATTTTCACGTGCGTTGCCCGTAGCTATATTAGACAATGGGGCCGTGCAGACATGGCAGCGTTTTTTGCGCAGCGTTGCTCCGTTGCAAAAAACTCACGACATGTCCGTTGATTCAGCGTTTTCAACGCATCACGCACCCATTGAAGTCAATGGGTGCGTGAAAACCACGCATGTCGCACGGAAGCACTTCCGTGCGAACTGCGTGTTTGCGCAACAGCTGTAAAAAGGATGAATGTAAACAGAAAAGCACCACGTGCATTTCTGTTTCCGAACATCCAAACGGAGTGCCTTTGCGATTAGCGAACCCCGACAACCGAAGCTAACTTCACCGGGTTCGGCCAAACTCGTTTTGGCCGAACCCGGCAAAAAAATTTCCGGTCCGCGACGTCGGGAGACATTCACTGTGCATGGTGCTGAAAGAGTTAAACTGTTTCAGCACCATGGACAGTGACTTGTGATCCCAAAATACATGAACCTGTAAAAAAAAACGAAGTTCTAACTTACCGATTACTCCTGTCTCCTTCCTGCAGTCCGACCTCCCGGGATGACACTTCAGTTCAAGTGACAGCTCCAGCCAATCACAGGCCAAGCACAGGCTGCAGCCAATCACAGGCTGCAGCGGTCACTTGGACTGCCGCGTCATCCAGGGAGGTGGGGCTCGATGTCAAGAGAGGCGCGTCACCAAGGACGCGTCACCAAGGACGCGTCACCAAGGCAACGGCCGGGAAGTTCTCGGTAAGTAGGAACTTTATCTTTTTTTTAACAGGTTTTTCGCTGTTGTGTTCGGCATTCACTGTCGAGGGTGCTGAAAGATTTAGCTCTTTCAGCACCTTGGACAGTGACGGGCGTCGACAAGCCTCATCTCTATGATGCCGCCTGCGCGAAAATCACGCAGCCGCGCATCAGACACGGATGACACACGCAGCTGTCAAATAGTGTTTGCGCGCGCAAAACGCTGCGTTGTTTGCGCGCGCAAAAACGCAACGCTCGTGTGAATCCGGCCGAACAGCGATGTCTGGGGCTTCCCCAGAGCCGGAGTCCCGTGCAGAGCGCTAGTACAGGCTCTGCTCCGGGACTCTGTGGAATTCCCTGACATCGCTGTCCATATATGGACAGTGTGTCAGGGTCTTCCCCAGAGCGGAGTCCTGGGCAGAGCGTTAGTATCGGCTCTGCTCCTGGACTCTGTGGAATTCCCTGACATCGCTGTCCATGTTTGGACACACGATGTCTGGGGCTTCCCCAGAGCGGAGTCCCGTGCAGAGCGCTAGTATAGGCTCTGCTCCTGGACTCTGTGGAATTCCCTGACATCACTGTCCATATATATGGACAGTGTGTCAGGGCCTTCCCCAGAGCGGAGACCCGGGCAGAGCGCTAGTATCGGCTCTGCTCCGGGACTCTGTGGAATTCCCTGACATCGGTGTCCATGTTTAGACACACGATGTCTGGGACTTCCCCAGAGCCGGAGTCCCGGGCAGAGCACTAGTATAGGCTCTGCTCTGGGACGACTCTGGGGAAGCCTCTGACATCGCTGTCCGTACATCGACGATGATGTCAGGGGCTTCCCCAGAGCAGGAGTCCCAGTGATGTCAGGAGCACAGTTGGAGTCCCAGGAAGAGCCTACTAGCGCACTGCCCGAGACTCAAGCTCCCTCCAGTACCTGGTCCATTGGAGAGGATACGGGCCTGAGGAGAGGACTTGGGCACCCGCCCGGGATGTTCACGCTGGGGTATTGCTCAGGTTCCATCTTTGGTTCCCCAATAAGCCAGGTCCACCTAGAAAGGGTCCAGTGGCCCCTCATAAAAGGGGGGTACTGTAATGGATCTGCCAGACACAGCTTCTGTGTCGACGCTAGTGGTTAGTCAGTCTGCACCTGCTCCTAAGTCTGATAGAGTGACTCCTTCCTCTACCACTCAGGGGTGGGAGGCTGAGGAGTGGGAGAGCCTATCACCGCCTGGCCAGACGGAGCTAGCTCCCACCCTCTGTCTATTTATACCTTCATTTCCTGCTTCTCCTTTGCCTGTGATTCTGCTTGTTTCCTGGCTCTGCTGCTTGTACTATTTGTCCTCTGCTTCATATTGACCCTGGCTTTACTGACTACTCTCCTGCTCTGCGTTTGGTACCTCGTACACTCCTGGTTTGACTTGGCTCGTTCACTACTCTTGTAGCTCACGGTGTTGCCGTGGGCATCTGCCCCTTTTTCCTTAGCTTCTATGTACCCTTGTCTGTTTGTCTGTCGTGCACATAGTGAGCGTAGGGACCGTCGCCCAGTTGTACCCCGTCGCCTAGGATGGGCCGTTGCAAGTAGGCAGGGACTGAGTGGCGTGTAGATTAGGGCTCACCTGTCTGTCTCCCTACCCCGCCTTTACAAATGTAGTATTATTATTATAGTAATATAGTGTTATAGGAGATCAAATAACTAACTGATTAAAAATAATTTTGTATTGTATCAAATTTGAAAGTAATGCGGCCCATCAACTTCCCATTTTTTCTATATGTGGCCCACTTACCCGGCCGAGTTTGGGACCCCTGCCTTAGCTGGTATATCATAACAAGCGTTTTTAGGGATCTACAGGCTACCTACAGTATATGTGTGACAGTTACTTGATAATCCACTTATTCTAAATGGTGGTTTTATGGTGGTTTAATGGCGGTTACAGAAGCAGCATAGCATGTGAGCTACGCTACGCTGTTTCCATAGCTGCCATTCACTTCTATGGGCGTTCCGGAAACAGCGTAGCTCACTGAGCTACACTGTTTAGTGATTTTATGGTTGGAAATTACAAAGTGGCAGCGGAAAGGTAGAACGGGGTTTATGGGGGGCCCGTTCTAGAGATAGGTGTGGGTACCAGAGGAGGGACCCGCATTTACCTAACATTTATGGTATATCCTGTGGATATGCCATAAATGTCCCTGATTGGGAAAACCGCTTTTAAGAGGTACATTCCATTAGACTCCCTAAGCCCCTTGTTGCCACCAACGGATAGTATTTGCCTTTTCAGTTCTCTTTTAGACATCTACCGTCTATTGTAAATTGATGCTTAAAATGTTCAATGAACATCTGGTTTGGAGCCACATTGAATAATATATTCGAAAATTGCCTAAATTGAAATGCCCTAATTTGTTATAATCAATATGGCGTATTACTGCTATACAAAGCACTACACATACATATTGCTCATTAATGGTTAACTATAACTTGTCATTGCCATAAGGAAAGTCCATTTTTTTAAGCGTTTAATATGAGATTATGTAGTCAGAAAGATTAGACTGTACCTTTAGCAAGAAGTATTTGTATTGGCTAACACAGTGGCTATGCTTGTGAAATCTTATGCAACAACGTACATCCTCTGACCTTGATACGGAATTCATGTAAATAACTAACAAGTTTGAAGACCCTGATAGTTGGTGGACAATATGGAACAAATATAATATCAAATTACCAGTAAGCAAAAAAAAGCCCTTTTTCCCAACGACCTGATTGTGTAGAAGTGTTTCATTTAAAATATATTCTTTATTATAATTTTTATTAGATAACCAAAAAAATAAACTACACAGATATTAAAAGTACAATTTAGGCTGGCAAAGGAAGTGAAAACCCAACACATCAGTGCCTGGGTTGTACTATGTTGTCAAAGGATTACAGCAATATAGTTACTAGCAATCAAAGTCAGCGGCTGCAGTCCACCACTTATTAATTAATGTATTTGCTATAACTGCCAGAGACTGGCATTTATTTAAAATTCGGATAGCCCCCCGACATCTTTAGCTACAGGGGTTTTGGGGCCAAAAAATGTATGTAGGCGCACCTACACAATGTTCTGTTAGTTTGTGTCATGAAGAATGCAAAGGATTTATGTGGTTGGTGGTCTTATTCCTCACAGATCACAGCTTCATAGTTTATGAAACCACCAAGTCATTAGTGATGGGAAAACCACTATGAGTCAGTGTTTACTGGGTTATTCTTAAAGCGGACCTGTCATCATACAATGCTGTCCTGTTTAAGATCTTCTAGTAGCCCAAACAGCACAAATCATATTGTGATGTTTGGCTAATATCAGAAAGAATCAAATAATTCATCAGCACTCTCCCCACCTTCCCTCTCAGCAGTGATTGATGGCTGCCATGTATCTGGCTGTATACATGGGACGGGGGAACGAGCCCCTCATAAACATAGCAAACTCATAACTATGAGGCTTTTGTATAGTTTGACAACTGCTATTAGTAAACAGAACAATATTTTTGTGCCAGTTGAGCTAATAGTAGAGTGGACCTAACCACATACTATGCTGGCCTTAAACATGGTAGCAAAGTATGATGCCAGATTCGCTTTTAGGAGGCCGGCAAGGCGCTATATAAAAACGCAAACAATATTGCTTCTTGGCTCCTATTATTTACATTGTTTGCCTTTTTCCTGCTATTCTTACATAATAAAATTGGTACCATGGAGAACCCAAAACACTTGGTAGGTAAGGAAGCAGTATCTGCCAAGCATTAGTCACCAGGAATTGACCACAGAATATCCTGTAATTACTTTTTTTTTTTTTTTGTAGCCTAAATCCTCCTATTTAGTCATTCAGATTTTTGGCTGGTTTGTAAAAATACTGGTATTTCATGTCTTATATGGGAACTTATTTTTGCTTGTGCTGCATTATTGATCAAGCAAAAAGCATCATCTTAGAATGACCATGCATAGGCAGTATATGGCCAGTGCACCATTTCCAGTAGTCCCAGTTTTCAAACCTCTTGAGCTAGGATAAAGTTAGATGGATTAAGGGTGTAAGTTAGAAGGTCAAGCCAAGTTTTTGCTAGTTAGTTACCTTGGAGGTAGGAAATGACACATCACTAGCATTTCAAAAATATTGTCCAAACAATTAAAAAAAGAGAAAATGGGGGTGATGTCCTTTTGGGACACTTTTAAGCTGTACTTTTTGAAGGCCAAGGGGTTTCTGAAAGAGAAAAACCTATTTAGCCTATCTCCATATTTTTAGACTATGCTTAACCGGTTAAGGACTAGGCTGTTTTACAGCTAAATGACCAGAGCAAATTTCACAATTTTGCTATGCGCTTCTTTAGATGACTATAACTCTGCAGGTGAATAAAGTTTATCCTTGAATTTTACACTCTTTTTAAAGGACAGATAGGGCTTTGTTTTAGTGGCATTTGTCAGTATATATCAATTTTATTTTTTTCTCTAAAGTGGGCAAAATTGGAAAAAAATTCAAGAATTTAGCAATTGCGCCAGTTTAGTCTAGCATTTTTCACACACGGTATGGACCACGGACAAAATTAATCTCCTTTCACATTCTTACACTTCTCCCGTGCATGGGGATACCAAATATGTGTGCCTTATTCACTGTGCGGGCATGTGCCAGGGCTTGGCATAAAAGGAGGCTTTTTGGCCTTTTCGGTCCAGGAATTCTGCATTTGATTTTATAGCAGCGTACTGTTTTCTTGGGGGTGTAATGCTGCTGAAACATTAGAATCACCCCATAAATGACTTCATTCACACAAGTAGACCCCACAAGGTTTCCTTCAAGGGGTTTATCATATTTTTAGCAAGTCCAGTTTTCTTCTGAAAGTTTCTTGAATAAGATGGAACAAAATAAAATCAGCACTTTTTTAGCAAATGCGTCAGTTTAGGCTAGTATTTTTCACAGACGGTATAGACCACGGACAAAATTATTCTCCTTTCACATTCTTCCACTTCTCCCGTGCATGGGGATATCAAATATGTGTGCCTTCTTCACTGTGCGGGCATGTGCCAGGGCTTGGCATAAAAGGAGGCTTTTTGGTCCAGGAATTTTGCATTTGATTTTAGAGCCGCATACTGTTTTCTTGGGGGCGTAAGGCTGCTGAAACATTAGAATCACCCCATAAATGACTTCATTCACACAAGTAGACCCGACAAGGTTTTCTTCAAGGGGTTTATCGTATTTTTAGACAGTCCAGTTTTCTTTTGAAAGTTTCTTGAATAAGATGGATCAAAATAAAATTAGCAATTTTTTAGCAAATGCGTCAGTTTATACCAGCATTTTTCACACACGGCATAGACCACGGCCAAAATTAATCTCCTTTCACATTCTTCCACTTCTTCCGTGCATGGGGATACCAAATATGTGGGCCTTATTTATCACATAGAGAAGTAGGAGGGCGGACGATAGAAGAAGCTTATGTCACAAATCGCTTTTTTTCAAAGCTGGTTTTACAAAACTCAACATAGTTTCTATAACACTTCCAAAATATCTGCTCTTGAAGCAGAAATCCCAAAATATTCATCTAGGGGTATAATGGGAATTTACTTTTTGGGGTTTTCTAAAATAAGAAATTGCAGGTTTATGCAAATGGAGCTCTCCAGCAGATGAACTTTAGAGAATATGCAAACATGACATCCACCCCCCACCCATTCCCTCCCTCACCCTTGGAGTAAAATCAGGGGAAAAATAAAAACGTAATGTAGGGCAAATATATTTTCAACGAATTAACTAAAATCTAATAATTCAGAACAGTGTGGTATTTTTTAAAACATGGCTCAATGCACAGGCCTAGTTGCGAGGGACATGAGGGACAGAAATATCGGGAATCTTTGTGGTGCTCGTCTTTTCTGCAGACGCTGCACTTTTTCTGAGGGTTGCTTCTTGTTGCTGTTGGGGGAATCCGACTGATGAAGTGTCTTTCAGTCAGTCGCGTGACATCCTCAGACTGGGGGCATTCTCGGGTGTCCTGAACATCAAAAATGAGGCCTTCAATAATTTTTCCCTGGAAATCCAGGTATGTGTCTCTGCCTCTGTTTTTTTTGTAGAGCACAAATGAGTTGTGGATGGCCACCTGTAACAAATAAATGGCCACTTTTTTGTACCAGGTTTTAGTTTTGCGTTTTACTAAATAGGGCTGTAAAACCTGGTCGCTTAAATCCACCCCCCCCCCATGTACTTGTTATATTCGGACACGCTCACTGGTTTGTGCTTGTCCGATGTTGCCCCCCTTTCCCTCACTGCCACTGTTCCTGCGGTATGAATCGTGCTTAGCACATACACATATTTGCGATCCCTGAACTTGACCGCCAGCAATTCTTCAGATGCATAAGCACAGGAGTCCCCCTTTACCATGCGCTTCCCCACTAATTGCTGTGGAAAACCAATTC
Source organism: Rhinoderma darwinii (assembly GCF_050947455.1). Taxonomy (NCBI): domain Eukaryota; kingdom Metazoa; phylum Chordata; class Amphibia; order Anura; family Rhinodermatidae; genus Rhinoderma; species Rhinoderma darwinii. The sequence goes on from NC_134688.1 coordinate 419,833,222, forward strand.
TGTTTTTGCGCATGGTACCACATGCCCCAGTCCTTGCAGCATGCAAATGCCTAAACAGGGGCACACTCGAATAAAAATTATCACAGTACAGGTGGTACCCCTTGTGAAGCAGAGGCTGCATTATCTCCCACACGATCTTACTGCTGGTGGAAAGATCAGGGGGGCATCCAGGAACATTTATTATGCGGTCCCGTACTTCATAAATCCTGAAGGCGGTGGTATATCCTGACCCACTTTCACACAATTTGTAGAGCTTAACACCATATCTTGCCCTTTTGGAAGGTAGATATTGGCGAAAGCTAAGTCTGCCATGAAAGTTGAGGAGGGATTCGTCCACACTTACATTCTGCTCAGGGGTGTAGAGTTGCAGAAATAAATTATTCAGGGAATTTATTAGCGCTCTTATTTTGAACAACCGATCCCGGTTTGCATCGGTACTTGGGGGGGCCTGTGCGTTGTCATTGAAGTGGAGGAACCTCATTATTGTCTCATAACGAGACCTGGGCATTACTGCAGAATATACTGGGGTGGCTTGGGCGGGTCTTGTTGACCAGTAAGACCTAATGGAGGGCTTTTTGACAATACCCATATTTAGGGTGAGCCCCAAAAAATTTTTTCATTCCTGCAAATTGGTGGGCGTCCAATCTCTGGCATGGGTGGATGAATGTTTCTGCCTTATATATTGTGTGGCATATAAATTTGTTTAGTGGACAATCTGATTTAGGATGTCGTCCGTTATAAATAAATGGAAGTAATCCATTTGGACAAAATTTGTATTGTCCACGGTTATGCCAGGAGTGGCAGTAAATCCGTGGATTCTAGGCCCAAAAGATGGGGCAGGTGCCCATACAAGAGCCTGGACTGAAGGGACCAGGCTGTCCTGTGCTACAGCGCTACTTGGCCCTGCGCTTTCATGTTCTGCAGTTTCAACTGCATCAGGGACAACGTCCCCTGAAGATGAACCTGAAGTGACGCTGTCATCGTCACTACCTAAAACAGGTTCCATCTCGGACGCCATCTCTGATGCGGTCTCCGACTCAGACCACAGCATGGCGTATGCCTCCTCGGCGCTAAACAACTTCCTCGCCATAACGTAACTAACACTAACTAAACAAATTTTTTTTTTTTTATAAAACACACAAACTAACTGCTATATATATCTACACTACCGCTAACAAAAAAATAAACCGCTATTGCTATATATATTATATATATGTGGATATATATATAATTATATACTCCCTACCTGCCTATTCTAATAGAATAAAAGAAAGAAAGGTGGATAGATAGAAAAAAAGATAGATGGATAGATAGATAGAAATCTATCTATACAGAGAATGTTTTAGAGTGTAACTGTATTTTTTTGTAACTGTAACTGTATTCTTCTGGCAGCAATTCTCCCGAGTCTCTTCTTCTCCTCAAACTGAAACAATGTTTGAGGAGAAGAAAAGAGGCAGGAGATTTACTGCCAGAAAAGTCAAAATAAAACAAATGTGGTCGCTGTGATAGGTTTTCACAGCGACCACATGTTCAGGGACCATCAGATTGGTCCCTGATACTCTGCCCAGTGCCCAGAGCTGTTGGTAACAGCGTGGGCACAGGGCTGTGTGCACGCGATCGCGTGCACACTGTTTTCTATGCAGAAATGCATGTGATCGCTGTGATTGGTTGTCACAGCGATCACATGTTCAGGGGCCAAAAGATTGGCCCCTGACATTCTGCCCTGTGCCCATGGCTGTTAGCAACAGCCAAGGCATAGAGCTGTGTGCACGCGATCGCGCGTGCACAGTCTCTGAAGTGCCGCCATAAATAGTCTATACGGCGGACTTCAGAGACCCTGACCGCTGGCCGTATAAATACGGCCAGCGGTCGGGAACCTGTTAAAAACCAACATACACAGAGAAAACTCACATAAATGTAGGGAGAAACTAACTTTATATGGATCTTGAAAATCATACCTTGGCAGTTCTTCAGTGGTTCACACCAGGGGCGTAACTAGGAAAGACTGCGCCCCATAGCAAACTTTTGACTGGGGCCCCCCCTCCCCGGGCCCCCCCTGGGTGTCACACAACCCCCCCTTGTAGATAGTGCCTTTTTTACAGCCCCCCCTGTAGATAACGCCATACAGCCCCCCTGTAGATAACGCCATACAGATCCTCTCTGTAGATAACGCCATACAGCCCACCCTGTAGATAACGCCATACAGACCCCATTGTAAATGGCGCCATACAGCCCCCCCTGTAGATAATGCCATACAGCCCCACTGTAGATAACGCCATACAGCCCCCTCTGTAGATAACGCCATTCAACCCCCCTGTAGATAATACCATACAGCCCCCTCTGTAGATAACGCCATACAGCCCCCTCTGTAAATAACGCCATACAGCCCACCCTGTAGATAACGCCATACAGCCCCCCTGTAGATAGCGCCATACAGCCCCCCTGTAGGTAACGCCATACAGTCCCCCTGTAGATAACACCATACAGCCCCCCTGTAGGTAACGCTATACAGCCCCCCCTGTAGGTAATGCTATACAGCCCCCCCTGTAGGTAACGAACGCCATACAGCCCCCCCCTGTAGGTAACGCCATACAGCCCCCCTGTAGGTAACCCTATACAGCCGCCCCTATAGGTAGCGCCATACAGCCCCCCTGTAGGTAACACCATACAGCCCACCCTGTAGGTAACGCCATACAGCCCCCCTGTAGGTAATGCCATACAGCCCCCCCTGTAGGTAACGCCATACAGCCCCCCTGTAGGTAACGCTATACAGCCCCCCCTTTAGGTAACGCCATACAGCCCCCCCTGTAGGTAACGCTATACAGCCCACCCTGTAGATAATGGCATACAGCCCACCTGTAGATAACGCCATACAGCCCCCTCTGTAGATAGCGCCATACAGCCCCCCCTGTAGGTAACGCCATACAGCCACCCCTGTAGGTAACGCCATACAGCCACCCCTGTAGATAACACCATACAGCCCCCCCTGTAGGTAACGCCATACAGCCCCCCTGTAGGTAAAGCCATACAGCCCCCCCTGTAGGTAACGCCATGCAGCCCCAACCCCCCCCAAAAAATCTGACCTATAGTGTGTCCTACAAAAGACATGTATCCCCTATCCACAGGATAGGGGATACATGTGTGATCGCTGGCACTGATAAGGAGAACGGGGGACCGAAAGTCCCCTGAATTTCTCCATAACTAACCTCTGACTTCCGGAGTCTGCGCAGCTCAATAAAAATGAAAGGAGCGCTGGTCACACATGCGCACAAGCACGACCGGTGCTCCATTCATTTCTACAGAGCTGCCGACACAGACCCCGGAAGTCCGAGGTTTCTCATGGAGAACTTCAAAGGACTTTCGGTCCCCCGTTCTCCCTATCGCTGCCAGCGATCACACATGTATCCCCTATCTTGTGGATAGGGGATACATGTCTTATGTAGGAACAACCCCTTTAATGGCAGAGCGGGGAGATACCTCCCTGCTCTGCCGTAGTGTTCAGTGGCGTCGCGCTGTAGCAGCCATAGCGGCAGCTAGCGGAGCCTCCGGTCATGGTGGGCGCCCGTGCCGGCGGGCGACACAGGCCCCCTCATGCCGCGGGCCCCGTAGCAGCCTCTACGGCTGCTATAGCGGTAGTTACGCCACTGGTTCACGCCAAGTGTTCAGCACCTCCATAGAGGGTTCCATACAGTCATGTCATTAGTGCTATAAAGAATAATAAACACGAATAGTCATTGGCATATAATGTGGCAGTAACTTGCTACTGAGGGGTATTTATCATATCCAGTCCCTATGGAGATCCTAGAAAAGAAATTTTGGAAAGCGCAATCTCAAGCCAAACGAGAGATTAACTGGACTTTGTCTCTAGCTATCAAGATATTTATCAACCTTTCTTTGCCAGTTTTCTGGCGTAGAAAGGTTGCAAAAGGGTGGCCATTTTAAACCGCTCTTAACACTTTTGTGGGAAGGGGGCGTGACTTCCTAAAGGGGCGGAGCCACATCAGCCCGTCAAATTTCTACCAGAAAACTGGAGTAGATTGGAGTGGAAAGCTGGCACAGATTTTACTCTGTGGGGGATAGCAAGGTAGAGGCCTGTCCTGGGCCCCATACCTTGCCCCCCCCATCACACTACTTCCCCTTCTGACAGTTAAAGAAATAAAAAATGTAAAAAAATGATACTAACCTCACTGCCCCTCTTCTCCACTTCGGGTCACCTCAGTCTCCCTCAGCATTAGGCAGCTCATACAAGGTCCTTACGCCAGGCGGCGTCAGGGTGTTATATATGACGCAGCACTGAAGACAATGAGTGATGCGTCACGTGTAAGGCCCTGACAGTGCTCGGCTTTAGGACCTTGTATGAGCCCTGGGCATGCTGAGGAAGCCGGAGTGGACACAGAGGATGAAGAGGAGTGGTGAGGTGCGTATACTTATTTTTTATTTTATGTCCAATGGGGTGGGAATAGATGGCACATGGCCCTAGTTGTTGCACCAAAATTGTGCCGTACATCTGCAGTTGTTGCGCCCCACAGCCACAGCCAGTGGAAAGATGCAACAGACTTACTAAGAGGCGTGCACCTCTTAATAAATCTGTCGTATTTTACTCCAGCGGGGCAGATGAAACGCCAGTCTTAGTAAATCTAAGCCTTCAAGTTCCTAGTTGTCGTCCCCTTTGGACAACACCTTTTTGTCAGAAGGCTCCCCTCACGATAAACTGATCACAGGGCATCTTGCTGCTGGGTTCCCCAGCGATCACCTGTAATCCATTGGTTTACCAACGATTTCCCCTCAGCACCACCACAGGGGAAATTAAATATTACACAGCTCTTATTATCAATGTAGCGTCTGTGTGCTGCACTTCCTCCAGAGTAAGTGAAGCTTCTGATTAGCGGGTGTCCGACCTCTGGGACCCCACAACTCTAAGAATGAAGCGGCTGGAGCGCTGCTTCCTTTTAAGATTTTTCCTGCACAGCCTAAGTTGGGAGCGCTGCTGTGTGCAGAAAACCAGTTAAGGGGCCGCAATGCTAAACCAGCGCTGCGGCCCTTTCATTCCCAGAATCAGAAAGCCATCACTTTACGAGATAAGAAAAACCCTTTAACCGAGAATTCCCTTTTATCATATTTGAAAATGAGTTTTTAAGCAGACAACCCAATACTATTTTTATTTGGACTGGAGATTTCTTGCAGTTCTGTATCAGAGTTGGCCATGTAACTACTGGAATGTGTAGATACAAGTATGATTTTGCTTTATTAATAATTTCCTTCTATCATTCTTTTGTTTTATCCATAGGCCCAGAAAAGGACACCGTCAAGAAACTGTTATTTCAGTGTCATGAGAATGATGACGCGCTGTACTCGATGACACACTGTCTGTTGCCTTTTATTATTGTCCCAGTGGCCTGAATTACCTAATGTTGACTCAGAAAATGACCACAGAGGTCATACCAGCCTCAGGAGAAACAGCACGCGCTGGTGTTTTCATGCTTTAATAAGGAGAATAGCACATTGGGGTTAGTCAGACATTTAATTATTTGTGTGGTTTGAAAATGTATATACAGATCTTAACCGATGTAGAGGAGTGCACCAGACATTGATAATGATTGTGGGAAATACACTACCGGTCAAAACTTTTAAAACACCTCCATTTTTCCAGTTACTTTTGACATTAGCACAGTTCTAGTACAGCAAATAACATTAAATGTTTCAAAGGTCCAAAAGTAAATTAAAATATAAAAATAATATGAATTTTCAACCTCAAACGCAACAATAGTCTGAATTTCTGAATTTAACCAAAGGACTTTTTTCAGGAAAGACATCAAAGACAGCTGATCTGCCGTCTGTGCAGGCCAGTCAAGTTCTTCCAGACCAAACTCACCCAACCATTCCTTTATGGGCCTTGTTTTGTGCACTGGGGCACAGTCATGCTGGAACAATAAAAGGCCTTCCTTAAAGGAACAGTGTCACGAAAAAATATTTTTTTACATCAGTTTGGTTTTAGTGTTTTATTAAAAACTTTTATATTTATTTGTGTGTTTGTGTTTTACTTTTTTTTATTTTTACACTTTTTCTTCCCTATGGGGGCTGCCATTTTTTTTTCCATTTCTGTATGTGTCGATTAACGACACATACAGACATGGAATACGGCAGCTACAGTCCCATAGTGAATGCGAACGGTGCCCGTTCCATTCACTATGCATGCGCCGCTCCCACACAGTCCAAGTTGAACTGCGCACCGTCCGGCGCCATTTTCCTGTAGACCGGAAGTCGCGGCCGGACAGTAAGATTACTACTTCCGGTCGCGGCTTCCGGACTTGTGCACTTGGAGCGGCGGTAGCAGGCGGAGCGGACGGACCGGAGGGAGCGGCGGCGACTGGAGCAGGTAAGTTATTTCTATGTTCGTGTTTTACTGTGTGTTTACTAGTGTATGTTAACCTACTACACTGTATGTTAGCTCAAAAAATGGCGACACACAGTGTAGGAGGTTTGACCGTTCAATCCCCTCGTTTCTCCCGGCACTAGCCAGGATAAAGGAGGGGGGGGATTCTGAGAGCTCACTAGAGCATAAAGCAATGTGGTTGCTTTACCACATGCAATGCTGCAATTTTGGGAATTGCTCCATCTAGTGACCAGCACTGGGAAATATTATAAATTAGAATCTAATTTATAATATTTCCTGACTAGTGAAAAAAAGTAAAAAATTAGAACACTGTTTAATCATTTTTACACTAACTGTTCAATTTAAAAAAAAAACAAAAAAAAAAACTCGCAACACATTCCCTTTAACCCCTTCAGGACTGAGCCTGTTTTGGCCTTGAGGACGAAGCTGATTTTTTCAAATATGACATGTGTCACTTTATGTGGTAATAACTTGGGAATGCTTTTACCTATCCAAGTGATTCTAAGATTTTTTTTTCTCTGGACATATTGTACTTTATGTTAGTGAAAAATTTGGTCGATAAATTCAATATTTACCTGTGAAAAACACCAAAATTCAGCAACGAAAATTTGCAACAATTGCATTTTTCTAAATTTCAATATATCTGCTTGTAAGACAGATAGTAATACCACACAAAATAGTTCCTATTTCACATATCCCATTTGTCTTCTTTGTGTTTGCATAGTTTTTTGAACATCCTTTTATTTTTCTACGACGTTACAAGGCTTAGAACTTTAACAGCAATTTCTAACATTTTCTAGAAAATTTCAAAAGGCTATTTTTTCAGGGACCAGTTCAGTTCTGACGTGGCTTTGAGGGACTTATATATTAGAAAGTCCCCATAAATCACTTTTCATTTTGAAAACTGCACCCCTCAAAGTATTCAAAACAGCATTCAGAAAGTGCTTTAACCCTTTAGGCGTTTCACAGGAATTAAACCAATGTAGAGTAGAAATTTACAAGTTTCATTTGTTTTTGACAAAATGTACTGTATATGTAATACATTTTTTTCTGTAACACAGAAGGTTTTACCAGAGAAACACAACTCAGTATTTATTGCCCAGCTTCTGCAGCTTTTAGGAATATCCCACATGTGGCCCTAGTGTGCTAATGGACTGAAACATAGGCCTCAGAAGCAAAGGAGTACCTTGTGGATTTTGGGGCCTCCTTTTTTTAGACTATATTTAAGGCACCATATCAGGTTTGAATAGGTCTTGTGGTGCCAAAACAGTAAAACACCCCAAAAGTGACACCATTTTGGTAACTATGCCCCTTAAGGAATTTATCTAGGGGTATAGTTAGCATTTTGACCCCACAGTTTGTTTGCTAAATTTATTTGAATTAGTCTGAAGATTAAAATCTACTTTTTTCTGAAAAACTTTAAATACATTTTTTTTATTTTTACAAGGATTAAAGGAGAAAAAACACCCAAACATTTGTAAAGCATTTTCTCCCAATTACAGAAATACCCAATATGTGGTAATAAACTGCTGTTTGGACCCACGGCAGGGCTCAGAAGTGAAGGAGCGTCATTTGGATTTTGGAGCGCTGATTTTGCTGGAATAGTTTTCAGTGCCATGTCGAGTTTGCAATGCACTGGAGGGATAAAAACAGTGGATACACCCCAAAAGTGACCCGATTTTGGAAACTAGACCCCTCAAGGAATTTTTCTAGGGGTATAGTTGGCATTTTGACTCCACAGTTTTTTTTTGCAGAATTCATTGGAATTAGTCTGTGAAGATGAAAATCTACTTTTTTTTCTGAGAAAACGTGTGTTAATTTTTACAAGGAATAAATGAGAAAAAACATCCCAACATTTGTAAAGCAATTTCTCCTGATTACGGCAATAGCCCATATGTGGTAATAAACGCCTGTTTGGACCCACAGCAGGGCTTAGAAGGGAAGGAGCGAGATTTGGCTTTTGGAGCTCAAATTTAGCTAAAATGGTTTTCGGGTGTCATGTTGCATTTGCAAAGCCCCTGAGAGACCAAAACAGTGGAAACACCCCAAAAGTGACCCCATTTGGGAAACTACACCACTTAAGGATTCTATCCAGGGGTATAGTAAGCATTTAAACCCCACAAGTCTTTTGCAGAATTTATTAGACCTAGGACGTGAAAATGAATATCAACATTATTTCCACTAAAATGTTGCATTTTTTCATTTTCATAGAGGAAAAATCACCCCAACATTCGTAAAACAATTTCTCCCGCGTACGGGAATATCCCACATGTGGTCATAAATGTTTTTTTATTAGAAACTAATTAACCCTTCTTTTTTGTTTTTCCCTCTCCTCTTTCCAAGAGCCATAACGTTTTTATTTTTCCGTCAATAGAGTGGTTTGAGGGCTTGTTTCTTGCGGGAGGATTTGTAGTTTCCACTGACACCATTTAAAGTACAATTTAATGTACTGGGAAGCTGAAAATAAAATTCTTTGCAGGCTGAAATTGGAAAAAAACTGAGATTCCCCCATTGTTTTTAGGGTTTTGATTTTACTGCTTTCACCGTGCAGTAAAAACGACAACTTACATTTTTCTCTAGCGACTCAATATGATTACGGTGATACCAAATTTATATATATTTTTTTTATATTTTACTACTTTTACAAAGAAAAACTACTTGTTAATAAAAAAAAGTTTTGTTTCACCACATTCCGAGAGGCATAACTTTTTTTTAGTTTTTGGTCAATTAAGAGGTGTAAGGGCTTATTTTTTGTGTGGGACGAGCTGTAGATTTTATTGGTACCATTATTTGTTACATACAACTTTTTGAGCACTTTTTATTACAATTTTTTTAGCGCTAAGGTGACCAAAAAACAGCAATTTTGGCGGTTTAAATTCTTTATTTTTTACGGTGTTCACCTTACGAGTTAAATAATGGCATATTCTAATAGTTCAGACTTTTATGGGCGCAGCAATATCAATTTTGTGTATTTTTTTTTTTTTACATTACTTTAGAGAAAAAATAGGAAAAGGGTGTTTTTTTGGGCTTTAAATATTTCATTACTATTTACTTTTTTTTTTTACACATTTTATCAGTACCCCTAGGGGACTCGAAGCAGCGATCATTAAATCGCTCGTACAATACACTGCAATACTAATGTATTGCAGTATATTGTCATTTTTACAGGCTCCTGTAATAGCGCGATCTCTGTTCCTGTCCGTCAGTCCCTGGTGTCAGCTCTAATACACAGCTGACACCCGCAGTGTATGGCGCGGGCTCAGCGCGTGAGTCCGCTCCATATATCACCCCCTGCACCACGACATGCCACTAAGTCGTGGTGCGCGAAAGGGTTAATGCGCAGCGGATGGTGCAGAGTGAAAATTTAAATTTTCCACTGATATGCCATTTTAGTGCACAGTATGTTGTGCCCAGTTTGTGCCACTGAAGACAAATACCTCATAAAATATGAATCGGATCCTCCCGGGTATGGCGATGCCGATATCTGTGGACGTAAACTGCTGTTTTGGCACGCTGTAGGGCTTGGAAGGGAGAGAGCGCTATTTAGCTTTTGGAGCGCAGATTTTGCTTGGCAGGTGTTGTGTTTAGGGTTTTGCTGGTATTTCAGTTTATACGGTGGGGGTATATGTAAGCTGTGTGGAGTACATCAGGGCATAATAAGAGGGTATTATAATGCAGTAAATAAATAATAATTCTAAGATATGTGGTCAGTGTCACGCTGATAAAGGGCACCCATTCTTATCTGCTTTTGGAACACTCTGCACATTTTGTGTCGCCGTATTCTGAGAGCCAGAACTTTTTTATTTTTTCTCCACCGGAGCTGTGTGAGGGCTTATTTTTTGCGGTACAATCTGTAGTTTTCATTGGTACCATTTCGGGGTACATGCGATTTTTTTTAATCACTTTTTATTCCATTCTTTGGCAAGCAAGGTGACCAAAAACCATCTATTCTGACAATGTTTTTTATTCTTTTTTGTTTTACGGTGTTTACCCTGGGCTATAAATGACAATTTTACTTTATTCTTCGGGTCGATACGATTACGGCGATACAATATGTTTATAGTTTTTTACGTTTTGCAGCGTTTGCGCAATAAAATCACTTTTTCATAAAATTATTTATTTTTTGTGTACCATATTCTGAGAGCCATAACTTTTTTATTTTTCAGTCATAAAAGCTGTGGGAGGGCTTGTTTTTACTTATTGTTTTCGCGGTGTTCAGCCTTGTTCTGGTTCTTATAGGCTTCCATACATGGCCGCCTGGACTGACAACCATCGGCAGCCCCCGCGATTGCATGTGGAAGCTACCGGTCTGCTCTAAACCCCTTAAAGGCGGCAATCGCAATTGTCCGCCGCATCTAAGGGGCGAATTGCCGAAATCAGCAGCGATGGGCCGCTGATCGGCAACAGGGAGAGCAGGGCAGACACCCTGCACAGTTAACCGCCGATGTAGTGTAGCGCCACTCGGCGGTTAACTGTTAAACTCCAGACGTAACTGCACATCAAGGTGCGCAAACTTATTGCACACCTTGACGTGCATTAACGGTAAGATGCGCGAAGGAGTAAAACAAAGTTGGAAGCATACAATTGTCCAAAATGTCTTTGTATGCTGAAACATTAAGATTTCCCTTCATTGAAACTAAGGGGCCTAGCCCAACCCCTGTAAAACAACCCCATAGCATTATCCCTCCTCCACCAAACTTTACAGTTGGCACAATGCAGTCAGGCAGGTAACGTTCTCCTGGCATTCACCAAACCAAGACTCGTCCATCAGACTGCCAGATAGAGAAACGTGATTCATCACTCCACAGAACACGTTTCCACTGCTCCAGAGTGCAGTGGTGCCATGCTTTACGACACTCCATCTGACGCTTGGCATTGTGCTTGGTGATGTAAGGCTTGCATGTATCTGCTCAGCCATGGAAACCCATGCCAAGAAGCTCCCGGGGCACAGTTTCTGTGCGGATGTTAATGTCAGATGAGATTTGGTGACTGCAGTTATTGAGTCAGCAGAGCGTTGGCGACTTTTATGCACTATGCGCTTCAGCACTCGGTGACCCCTCTCTGTAACTTTACATGGTCTGCCACTTCATGGCTGAGTTTCTGTGTTTCCTGAACGCTTTCGCTTAGCAATAATACCACTCACAGTTGATTGTGGAATATCTAGAAGGGAAGATATTTAATCAACTGACTTGTTTTAATGGTGGCGTCCTATTACAGGACTGCGCTGGTATACCTTGGCCTGTGATAAAGCTGGTGCATTTTACAAGTCAACAAATCCTGGCCATAATGTAAATATGCGATACAACGTGGCGAGGATGTCGCAAGTCAAGGTTCTTTCTGTTGCACACATAAATAAATTTGGCCTACAAGAATGTATCAAGAAAATAAGCGCATGAAACACCAGAACTGAGGCGCACCGATAATAATAAACCTGCCCAGTGTTTTGCGGCACGGCATTTTTTGTGTCAGTCGCGTTTTATTTTATCAAAAGGAGAATGCTCTATGTATGCCATTTTTATGGGCATTTCTTCTCCTTAGGCTTCTCAATAAAACGTCAAAAACTCCAGGAAAAACGCTTACACAAAATGACACAAAAAAACCCCTACAAAAAACGATTCAAACTGCTGGTGTTTCTTTACATATCTTTTAAAACTACAACACGGTATTAAAAGAATGTAACAATTAGGTACAGATTATGTAGTTGTTGTTAAAATTTTACTTATTAACACTACATGAAAGAAGCATAATCTGCATATTTTATGTCATGTTATTATGTAATAAATTAGAATTAAAAAAATTAAAAAGTAATTCAATATAAATAATACTTGGACTCTGAAGGTGATCTAATGGTGATTTCAATTATATTGAATTATATACTGACCAGGGCAGCCACACTGGAACGCCGGGAGATCTGTTTGGTCAATTTTTTTTGCATTTTTGCAAGTCAGAAAGAGACAAAACATTTGCTAATATTTCCTTAGGGAGTGTTTCTCTTCCCCCTTGAGCCATGCTCCAATCCTCCTGTTAATCTGAACCATGTTCAGACGTGGTGGAATTGCTGTTAAATTCCACTGCGGACAGTCCGCATGGGAAAACCGCAACAGCCGTTTTTTTCATTGGTTTCTATAAATTTTTAGGTAACTTAGTTCAGACGTTGCGGAAAATAACAGTGCGGAATTTAGGCCGCGGTGCAGAATTTTCACACCGCAGCATGCATAGTCTGTTGCGGGGAAGCAGCATATTTTCACTGCAGATTTCAGCCTTTGCAATGCAAAGGCTGAATCTGCGGCAAGTCCCCTGTGATATCCGTCACGTCTGAACATGCCCTAAAAAGACGTATGGGAGAGCAGATCTCTTGTACATGATTTAAAAGTGTCAGAAAACCCTTCTAAGCCATGATCCGATCTAGATTCACTACACGCCTATGACTTTCCGCATCCTTCCCCCTTCTCCTTGCTCAGATAGTACAAGGAGTCTCAAGAGAAAGAAGTATTGGATCCAGCGTAGCTGTAACTAAAAAGGAACTCGTTCCAAGTTTAATGAAAAAAATATTCAATTAAAAGAGGTCAGTCTGAATGATGTCCTCTGGTGCTGGGAGGGAAGTAGGAAAATAACGAAAGCCTACGCGTTTCAAACGCTGACTGCGTTCTTAATCATGGCAAGGAGTCGTCAGCAGTTCTTACCTGATGTCTGTGACAGCTCCCAACAATATAACATTTAGGGCTTGTTCACACGTAACGGAATTGTTGATGGAAAATATGCAGCAGAATACAGTAGCAGCAATGTGGGTGAGATTTTACAAATCTCATCCACACACTGCGTAATATTTCCAAGCAGAAATTCACTTGCGGTTCGAATTTTTCATACCACAGCATGGCAATTCCTGCTGCGGAAAGTGGACTTGTGTAATTTGCTAGTCATATATTAAATGGTTCCAACCAAATATTTATGTAAGTATAAGTACTTATCATATGAGTATAGAGTATACAAGGAAAACTGGAACAAGAAGCAGTCCAGCCAGGAAATTGTTAATGACCTTACTTGTTGCCCCCACCACACTATCACATACAATCCAGTAGAGCAGATGGATATAGATGGACATTGATGTTCAGCAGATAACATATATGTTATTTTCTTACATTACAGGTTCCAGCATCTCTGTATATAAAGGAACGGCAGACGCCGCGTTACATCAAGGTAAAGGTAATATTAAGTAACAGTATACTAGTGACACATTTCTAGATTCCACTTATTCTCTTTGTTTACTATTGCAGGCAGCAGTGACCGACGCACAGGGTGAGTTCTGCCATCCTATAATAACTTATCTCTGTAGCTTCCATGTTTTATATCTTCTACTGATCTCATCATATATTCACTTCATGACACTCCCCCTCCCCATTGTGTTATAATACTGTAGTTACATAGTAAGGATGAAAACTCATCCTATTACACATTGTACAGTAGTCATGTTGATCAAATATTGCAATTTGTCTCTTTGATTAGGAGAAAAGCAGTCAGTAAAGTGAAAACTAATAGAATCGTAAGATGACTGCATATTAGTGCCTATTTTATAGCTGTGAGACCCAGACCCGCGGGTTCACTGGCGATCTAAATTGATAGGATTCTATAGTAATCTGAGAATTGGGTCCTGATCTTGCATCCATAGACTGAATGCTAAAGTGCAGCCACATTATGGCCATCTAAGGGCCATTTTAAATGGCAGATTTTGCGAGGAGGGTCCCGCCGCAAAATCCGCTGCAGAATTATTTCTGCCATTGGCATTGACTTCAACGAGAGGTTTGGGCAAAATCCGCCCTAATATCGAGCAGGACGCTTCTTTTTCAAGCTAGCTGAAAAAATCAGCTAGAGGAAAAAAGAAACGTCCGACTCCCATTGAAATTAATCCGCGGTGGGTTCCGCCGCAAAAAATCCATTGTGGGCACAGGGCCTTAAACAGGTTTAAATGAGTCAAGTGATTCCTGTACAATGAAATTGGGTTAAGGTCCTTGTACACAGGACAGTGATTGGGTGAACAAACGCTCATACATATGCTCATTCCCAATCATTGTCAAGCAGCTTGTCGGTTGATCTTTTATGCGACCCAAAAAATGTCCGCTTGTTGGCAGCACATCTCCTAGTGTAAACAGGGATGTGCTGCCGACAAGATGCGAGATGCATGAGGACAAACGATCGTATTACCGACCGTCCCCATACATTACAATCATTGCTCCGTTTAAAAGAAAATGTTGAGAAAATCAGCCCTTGTAAAACCACCATAATGCTAGATTATGTCATCCAACATGACGAGTGACGTTTATTCTTATTTTATTTAATTATTTATGCAAATCATACTGTAAAATAATGGTTTTCTTTATTTAGATTCAGAATCAAGAATGAGGTGAATAAATCTTCATTGTAAACACAAAGCAACTTGTTTATTGGTTGGAGATCGGAATAATTTCTATATTTCATGCTGCACTTCCCTTTTTACTATGAGACAAAAGCTGCATGGTGACCTTGGTCGTGCGACACAAAGATCGCAAGGTCGCATTGCAACATCGCACGCAACGCTTGTAGTTGTGGTTGCATTACTACAGGCAACGTGATGCGATTGCGACAAAACATTCGTAAAAAAAATGACATCTGCCGGATTTTTGGTCACAGATCACAAATCGCAATAGATTTTTTCTAGCATAAAATTCAATGTAAGTCGCATGTGACTGTAACTGATTTGCGACATGTCAATGATTTTTTTTTGCGACTTGCAACCAAATCACACCCTAAAATAGTTGTGCGACTTGCAGAGAAATCAAGCACATCTTTTGTTGCGCAACTTGTATGTAACTTAATGTAGCGTGACAGTAGTCGCCATGTAGATCTAGCCTTATGCTCTATGGATGACAAAGGAATAACCGGCCAGGTCTGCTATGCTGCCCTATCTGGTGTAACACAGAGCAGTATCGCAGCATGCAATACCAGTGTAGCTAGCACTGCACTCCCCAACACAGCACGTGTCTGTTATAACGCACACTACTGAACAACCTAATATTGTTCATCTTCACTGGCACTGTTCTGAATAGAAAAGTCCCTGTGAGGCTAAAGTCACACCAGTGTTTGTGGTCTGGTGTAAACGCCAGGAAAATCTACTGACATATAAGCCAACATGCCAATTTAGCCAAATGGGGGGGAAGAATTCATTGAAATGGGTGATTTATCATAACTTACGCCAGAAACTGGCAAAAGTTATGGCGCAAATCGACAACATAGATTTGCATTTCTGTCGAATAGACAGCCAAAGATGTGCCAAGTATTTCTGTCACATTTTACGCAGATGTACATTAGTTTGAGACTGGCATTTGATGCAAAGTTATAAAAATATGGAAATACCTTTTTTTCTTTTTTTATATTTTTTATATTCTTCCTATCACCCTTCAGCTCTTTATGTCCGTTTTCCAATGGATACGACCACCACTGCGGCCTTGCAGCGGTAGCCGCACTTTCCCAGTGGCATCTGTGCATATTCCCTTCTATGCTGGCCGGTTCTGGAGATCACGCATTATTTACTCATGCGCAGTAACTCCTGGCCAGGCCACCTTTGTGCATTTCCATTGACTTAAATAGGATGGTTCTGGTGTGTGCGCAGATGCGTTTGAGCTGTCCTGTCTTGCAGTATAGAGAGACTATGTTCACACCTGCGTCGGTGTGTTCCGTTGTTCTGCTCCATCAGAGGAGCAGAACAAAGGAATAACGGAAGCAACGGTTCCATTGCACAACGGAAACCGCATATGGCAGACGGAACCGATGGTCTTTAATGGGTTCCGTTGGCTTTCCGTCAGGGTTTCCATGGTTTTACCTGAGACAATAGCGCAGCATCCTGCGCTATTGTTTCTGGTAATCTCTGGTAATCTTTGCGGGATCTGCGACGGAGGCTCCTGACGGAGCATCCAACGCAGATGTGAATGAGGCCTAATTTATATGTTACATTCATCTTGATTTAATTACGGCAGAAAACTGATGTAATTTCATAAATAATTCTCACAGTTCTCACTGTCTTCTCTATTCTGTGACTAACAGAACTCATGATGAAAAGGACCTGATGTAAGTATATCATTGTAAGATATTGTATAATGAATGAAGACAATGAAGGAGATTTATCAGAACCGGCGCAAGGGAAAAGTGGAGCAATTGGCCATAGTAACCAATCAATTTTCAGCGTTCATATTTCAGAGGCCTTTTTGACAGCAAAGTCAATATTCATACATTGAGGTTGAATTGCAGTTTTTGCTGCAATTTTGTGCAAAATTGTGGCAAAATTATGATTTAACTACACAACGTGTGAGTAATAGTTTTGGTAAATCTCTCCCAATGTGTAGCAGCTGGAAAAGTGACTGTTACCTCCTCAAAATATGAAATATTTCTTATTTTATTGTTTTTTTTTCCTAATAGATGGATGATGAACAAGGCAATGAAGGCACCCCGAGCATTCAGGTATTTATCTTACAATGAAGATGCCTTCTTGACAGAGGGACATAGGAATAGCCTGGGATTTGTGTCTATATTAATATATAAAGACAATTCTGCTCTTTAATAATCTATGGGGAACTGAAGAGGAATAAATCATGTATTCATGTATTTTATTCAGACATCATTAGATAAGATTTTCTGCAAATTTGAAATAGGACAAAGTGGCAATAATCCTAACCCAAGATGTGTTTTCTGTTATAGACCTTTTAAATACGGCAGATATGAATGGCGCCCTAAACTGAACACCGTCATGTAAGTATGAAGACGCAGAAGAGATGAGTTCATACTGTAGGAGATTATGGGTTGACATATGAACACATTCATATTCCTTTTATAAATCCCCACCCACTAAGTCTTTGTATAATAATCTATCCCCACTGGCTGCCACACTATATATATATTGTGGCATTATTCAATCCAAGAACAACAGCAACGTTTCAATCCTACAATAGGATCTTTATCAAGCCTAGTGACACATCTACTGCAAGAAACTAATATAGGGTTGAGACTACTCAACATAATTAGTCTCATTATAATACAATCAAGTATACAGTGTTGTAAAACTCATATAATGCATGTTATAAGGTATCATTACGAAACACAAACATGATACAGAAAGTGCGAATGTGTATATATGACAGTGTACGTGACAATATACAGTGACACAAACGTTAAAAACAGCTGATTACAACATAATCATTTATGCCTCAGTGGTGTTAAAAACAATCGTCATAGCCCCACTCACCAACCAGATCTTCAGATACATCAGATGAATCATTTAGTATGTAAATTCGTAAGCATACAATGTAACAAAGCGCTGCACACCTAAAGTCATTAGACTTGAATACATGCGTAAAAAGCCAAGAGACGGAAGTGAATCATCGATCAGTAGCGAGACTCATCGGACGCATCAAAGTGATGTAATGCGTGTCAATGCGTTCCACTGAACTGGTCATGTGTGAAGCGGCTTCATAGGTTGCTAAGCAACTGATGTAACTATGTAACGGATAACACGTAACACGGCTGTGTCAGACAAAAAGTCTGTATTGTAACCAAAACAAGTAAATTAATCAGTGCTCCTCATGGTAAGGAATGGAGATATTAAAATAGTATTTCAATATTATGTTATATATCAACTTTTTATGCATGATCCACACGTTGGCACAGAGAGCTCTGTCCACAATTAAGTATTCAGAGCATCCCTATACCTAGGGTTTTAGGAACCACATAGCATCGTCTTCACGTGCATAGGATGTCCCATCACCCTCATCCGTGTAACGGACCAAGATTGTCGTATCAGCGACACCATTTCTCATAAAGTATATGTATATATATTTATTTATTTATTTATTTTTTCACTTTTTTTTCAAAAATTAATCTTTTATATATAAATATCTCTACATCACTTGACACCACAATAGGAGACTAGAAAAAAATCAATAAATAATAAATGTCTTTATTGATATCATAAGACAAGATGAATATAACACAGCCGTGTCAGGTAATCCCAATATCGTAATTTTACTATTAAAAATAAAAGTAGAGATTCCGAAATTCTGTTTGGAGTGGTATTTCGATCTAGAAAAATACAAAAATATAAAAATTAGCATTAATCACATATTGACAAGAAATTCATCATGAGAAAAGTAAATATTAGTGTGTCATCATTCTTTATACTAGGGAGGACATCAAAGAACTCAAGGAGAGAGATGTGAAGGAGTCATACAGCTAACCTGTCCACAGCAAATTCAACATTAAGTCCAAATGGTTTCAATGTATTTAATTGGAATATCCACCTCAACTCTTTTTTATGTAATATCACATGACGGTCGCCGCCTAATTGTAGTGTAGGAACATGATCCAGGATCATAAATCTCAGATCCCTTTCATTGTGACCATATTCCGAAAAGTGCTTAGACACTGGTAAGTCAAGTTTCTTTTTGCGTATCGAGAAACGATGATTATTTAACCGGGTTTTAAAAGCACAAGTAGTCTCCCCTACATATAGGAGACCACAAGGACACCATAACACATATATGACCCAATCCGAATCACAAGTGAAATTGTGTCTAATTTTAAATTGTTGTCCAGTAACTGGATGTTTGAAAGAATCACCCTTGCACATCAAAGTGCAATTAATGCATCTGTAACACGGAATATTACCCGGTTTCAGAGGTATGTGTCATTTTTAAGCATTCCTTCTATTACTGATATCAAGAGAAATCTGGAATTTGAGTCAAGACGTTTGATTAATGTTGAACTTCATTTACTTACATTGGGACAATATTATAAGAACAACATGAGTCCAAGGGGAATGAGAATTCAACTTAAACCTACCATGCATATGCAACACGAAGAATTTAGGAGTAAGAATGAACAGCTCGCAAGAAAATATGCTTTGGAAACCATTTTGCTGAACATGGACTTCCTACATAGAGATTTAAGAGGTTTAAAAGT
The DNA here is from genome assembly GCF_050947455.1 of Rhinoderma darwinii. Taxonomy (NCBI): domain Eukaryota; kingdom Metazoa; phylum Chordata; class Amphibia; order Anura; family Rhinodermatidae; genus Rhinoderma; species Rhinoderma darwinii. The sequence continues at coordinate 419,852,597 of NC_134688.1, forward strand.
GAAGGTTCATGATCTGGAGAACACTCTGAAATCGCTTATACAAATAGAAGATTATACCGTTCATATGGAGAAATTACGCATGACACTCAATAAAGTAAGGAGTGACATAGAAGAAACTAAAAAGAAAAAATGGTTCCGTGATCAAACCGATTACTCAACGGGACGTGTCTATACTTGGGATAATTTCCTCAATTATTCCGATGGTACCTACAGACGGGAGAATAAAAGAGGTAAAGATTCGGCTCACAACAAGGGGGACTTTCGCATTCAAGAGCACAATAAGAAAAATCCTCCAAGAAACGACCAAGATTTTTTAGATTCCAGCCCATTGGAGAAATCAAAAAGAAGAAAACCAGACGAGCAGGTCGTAGGAGAAATCGAGGAAGGAAGAACCCGCTTTCAAAAATCTATTCACCAGAAGGGTCAGAAACCGCTGCAAGACAGCAACAAGGGGACTCTGCCCAAACAATAGTGGTAAATATTTCTAAGCATCAGTTGTCTAATATGCAATTGCAATTATTATCTAAGGGATTGTCATTTTGCCCCAATCAACAGGTTGATTGGATTCAACTTGAGTTGGATTTGTATAGTTTTGTCAGAGCTATTAAGTTGAAGGTTTGGTTTGATTCACAACCTTCTAATGTAATAGTTCAGGATACCCTACCAGAATTATCACTTAAAAAATTGGGATTACATAATAAAAGTTCGTTTCAACCTCCTGTAATGTCACACGCGATAGAAACCTTTAAAGAACTGGTACAGAAAGATATTACTACACTTAGGACCCAAACATGTGAATCGGGTTTTAAACAGCCTAATATGACTACTCTTGATATGGAGGCATTGGATGAGCTGATCCATAACCACGATCTCACTATAAAACCTGCTGACAAAGGTGGAGCAATCGTGGTTATGGATTCGGACATGTATATGAGGGAATGTTATAGACAACTATCCGATACAAATGTATATAAATTATTGAAAAATGATCCTAAACATGACATTACAAATAAGATTGCCTTACTTATCAAGACGGCGTTAGATGAAGACATAATAGATCAGAAGTTATATAAATTTCTCATGGTTGAATCTCCTATGACTCCTTGCCTGTATCTATTACCAAAAATCCACAAGGATTTAATGAACCCCCCAGGCCGCCCCATTGTATCTGGCCGGGGTTCATTAATGAGTAATATCTCTATCTTTGTGGATAAAGTGTTGAGAAATTTTGCTATCAACTCTAAATCTTATATCAGGGATACCACTGATTTTTTGCAAAAACTAAGATCAGTGGACCTACCAGAGGGATCCATTTTGGTTTCTTTCGATGTCACCTCTCTTTATACTTCGATTAGCCATGCTAAAGGGCTTGATGCTGTAAGACGGAAATTGATCACCTCTAACTATGATAATAATTCATGTGAGTTCATTATGTCATTGGTAGAACTTATTTTGACTTCTAACTATTTTCTTTTTAATGATTATTATATTCAATTGAAAGGGACGGCCATGGGATCCAATATGGCTCCCACGTATGCCAATATTTTTATGGATAATATTGAGGAGATGTCAGTCTATGTATCCCACCACTTCTCACATGTTTTGAGGTGGTGGCGTTACATAGACGACATCTTCCTCATTTGGACTGATTCTGTCACTACACTAACTGATTTTCATCAATTTCTCAATTCCTTGGATGAGGATATTCAGTTTACTATGACACACTCTGTGGACAAGATTCAATTTTTGGATGTTACAGTATTGATTGATAACAATACATTAAGAACCAAAATGTATACCAAAGAGACTGACCGCAATACTTTACTACGATTTGACAGCTGTCACCCGAGGAATATGGTCAGGTCCTTGCCCTATAGCCAGATGATTAGGGCCAAACGTAACACTGACAGACAGGAAGATCTCGATACATCTCTAGATATTATGATGAGCAATTTTCTACACAGAGGCTACCCTAAGGCACTACTGTATACACATAAAAATAAGATTAACAATACAGCGAGGGATAGCTTGCTACAACCTAAAACAGCTGTAGTGGGTGGAAAACGGAAACGTATTCCATTCATTTCAACTTATAATGATATAAGTGGGGATATCTCTAAGATTATGAATAGACATTGGCCAATTATCAGCAAGAGCTTTGGACACATTGATGAATTGAATAATAATCCCCTTATGTCATATAGACGTTCACAAAATCTTCGAGATAGACTGGTGAGAACCAGAGTATCAGGACAAAAGAAAATATCACAATCAATCTTTATACCTCTGAAACCGGGTAATATTCCGTGTTACAGATGCATTAATTGCACTTTGATGTGCAAGGGTGATTCTTTCAAACATCCAGTTACTGGACAACAATTTAAAATTAGACACAATTTCACTTGTGATTCGGATTGGGTCATATATGTGTTATGGTGTCCTTGTGGTCTCCTATATGTAGGGGAGACTACTTGTGCTTTTAAAACCCGGTTAAATAATCATCGTTTCTCGATACGCAAAAAGAAACTTGACTTACCAGTGTCTAAGCACTTTTCGGAATATGGTCACAATGAAAGGGATCTGAGATTTATGATCCTGGATCATGTTCCTACACTACAATTAGGCGGCGACCGTCATGTGATATTACATAAAAAAGAGTTGAGGTGGATATTCCAATTAAATACATTGAAACCATTTGGACTTAATGTTGAATTTGCTGTGGACAGGTTAGCTGTATGACTCCTTCACATCTCTCTCCTTGAGTTCTTTGATGTCCTCCCTAGTATAAAGAATGATGACACACTAATATTTACTTTTCTCATGATGAATTTCTTGTCAATATGTGATTAATGCTAATTTTTATATTTTTGTATTTTTCTAGATCGAAATACCACTCCAAACAGAATTTCGGAATCTCTACTTTTATTTTTAATAGTAAAATTACGATATTGGGATTACCTGACACGGCTGTGTTATATTCATCTTGTCTTATGATATCAATAAAGACATTTATTATTTATTGATTTTTTTCTAGTCTCCTATTGTGGTGTCAAGTGATGTAGAGATATTTATATATAAAAGATTAATTTTTGAAAAAAAAGTGAAAAAAAAAAAAAAAAAAAAAAAAATATATATATACATATACTTTATGAGAAATGGTGTCGCTGATACGACAATCTTGGTCCGTTACACGGATGAGGGTGATGGGACATCCTATGCACGTGAAGACGATGCTATGTGGTTCCTAAAACCCTAGGTATAGGGATGCTCTGAATACTTAATTGTGGACAGAGCTCTATGTGCCAACGTGTGGATCATGCATAAAAAGTTGATATATAACATAATATTGAAATACTATTTTAATATCTCCATTCCTTACCATGAGGAGCACTGATTAATTTACTTGTTTTGGTTACAATACAGACTTTTTGTCTGACACAGCCGTGTTACGTGTTATCCGTTACATAGTTACATCAGTTGCTTAGCAACCTATGAAGCCGCTTCACACATGACCAGTTCAGTGGAACGCATTGACACGCATTACATCACTTTGATGCGTCCGATGAGTCTCGCTACTGATCGATGATTCACTTCCGTCTCTTGGCTTTTTACGCATGTATTCAAGTCTAATGACTTTAGGTGTGCAGCGCTTTGTTACATTGTATGCTTACGAATTTACATACTAAATGATTCATCTGATGTATCTGAAGATCTGGTTGGTGAGTGGGGCTATGACGATTGTTTTTAACACCACTGAGGCATAAATGATTATGTTGTAATCAGCTGTTTTTAACGTTTGTGTCACTGTATATTGTCACGTACACTGTCATATATACACATTCGCACTTTCTGTATCATGTTTGTGTTTCGTAATGATACCTTATAACATGCATTATATGAGTTTTACAACACTGTATACTTGATTGTATTATAATGAGACTAATTATGTTGAGTAGTCTCAACCCTATATTAGTTTCTTTCAGTAGATGTGTCACTAGGCTTGATAAAGATCCTATTGTAGGATTGAAACGTTGCTGTTGTTCTTGGATTGAATAAACCACCACTTTTTTCACATTGGAGTGCTGCAAATCTTCTTTCTTTATATACCAATACACGTCCGAGGATCGGGACGTTTTGCTGGGCACCTAATCGATTGATTCTGTGTGAGTGCTGCTGCTTTCTTGTTTGCTATATTGTGGCATTATATATATATACGAACTGTTATATGTTTCATATTAAGGAAAGCCGAAATAGAAGAAACGGAGGAGGCTGTGGTGATCCCCAGGTAAGAGAGAGAGAGAGACCAGGATAGGAAGCGAATTGTTCTCACTTCATTTGAATATCATTATGTTTGTTCTGGTTAGGAATTATGTCCATTAATTTTTTTTAAACAAAAATTAATAGGGGTTCTCCTAAAGGGAACCTGTCACCAGCATTTCACCTATTAAACCAGTAATACCCAGTGGCAGTGGGTGAAAAATAATTTCTATATAATATTGCCAGCGGTTCGCGGAAAATGGAAGAGTTGAGTATGGCCTAAATCGATTGTTCAGATATATTAGACTCTGTTCACACCTATGGTATAATAGGGCTAAGGCCTTATTCAGACAGCCGTGTTTGGTCCGTGATATACAGACCGTGTGTCGGGCGTATTTCCCGGACCGACCACAGTTCAGGATGCCGGGCTCCTAGCATCATAGTTATCTATGATGCTAGGAGTCCCTGTCTCCACGCAGAAATACTGTCCCATACTATAAACATGTTTTCAGTACAGGACAGTATTCCTGCAGGGAGGCAGGGCTTCTTAGCATCATAGATAACTATGATACTAGGAGCCCGGCTCCCTGAACTCTGGTCGGTCCGGGACATGGACGTCTGAATAAAGCCTTATAATGCATTTTCTACATTAGTTTATGTACTTTTACAAAGTAGTGAGGAGCATTGACTGCCTAATGTAACTTTTTGTTACCAAGTATAGTGCAGAGGTTTATATAACTTTATTATATATATTTTTAGACTTTTTATAATATGTTTATAAAAATGTGTAAAGATGTGCCCTCCCTTAACTTATCTTTAAACCTGATCTATCTGAAGATGTATGGTGCAAAATGTTAAACAAACATGTAGAAAAAATTATACTCCCGATGGGAACACATTACAAAATCTGTTCTATTTTAATGATTTTGTTAAAATAATTCTTTATTTCTGACCATTTCTTGTTAATTTCTCTTCAGGAAAAGTAGCCGGAATACCAGTTTCCTATCCAGGTACACTACGGTTCAAAAGTTTAGGGTCACTTAGAAATGTACTTATTTTTGCAAGAAAAGCACAGTTTTTTTTCAATGAAGATAACATTAAATTAATCAGAAATACACTCTATACATTGTTAATGTGCTAAATGACTATTCTAGCTGCAAACGTCTGGTTTTTAATGCAATATCTACATAGGTGTATAGAGGCCCATTTCCAGCAACCATCACTCCAGTGTTCTAATGGTACATTGTGTTTGCTAACTGTGTTAGAAGGCTAATGGATGATTAGAAAACCCTTGAAAACCCTTGTGCAATTATGTTAGCACCGCTGTAAACAGTTTTGCTGTTTAGAGGAGCTATAAAACTGACCTTCCTTTGAGCTAGTTGAGAATCTGGAGCATTACATTTGTGGGTTCGATTAAACTCTCAAAATGTCTAGAAAAAGAGAGCTTTCATGTGAAACTCGACAGTCTATTCTTGTTCTTAGAAATGAAGGCTATTCCATGCGAGAAATTGCCAAGAAACTGAAGATTTCCTACAATGGTGTGTACTACTCCCTTCAGAGGACAGCACAAACAGGCTCTAACCAGAGTAGAAAGAGAAGTGGGAGGCCCCGCTGCACAACTGAGCAACAAGACAAGTACATTACAGTCTCTAGTTTGAGAAACTCAACTGGCAGCTTCATTAAATAGTACCCGCAAAACGCCAGTGTCAACGTCTACAGTGAAGAGGCGACTCCAGGATGCTGGCTTTCAGGGCAGAGTGGCAAAGAAATGCCATATCTGAGACTGGCTATTAAAAGGAAAAGATAAATATGGGCAAAAGCACACAGACATTGGACAGAGGGAGATTGGAAAAAAGTCATATGGACAGACGAATCGAAGTTTGAGGTGTTTGGATCACACAGAAGAACATTTGTGAGACGCAGAACAACTGAAAAGATGCTGGAAGAGTGCCTGACGCCATCTGTCAAGCACGGTGGAGGTAATGTGATGGTCTGGGGTTGCTTTGGTGCTGGTAAAGTGGGAGATTTGTACAAGGTAAAAGGGATTTTGAATAAGGAAGGCTATCACTCCATTTTGCAACGCCATGCCATACCCTGTGGACAGCGCTTGATTGGAGCCAATGTCATCCTATAACAGGACAATGACCCAAAGCACACCTCCAAATTATGCAAGAACTATTTAGGGCAGAAGCAGGCCGCTGGTATTCTATCTGTAATGGAGTGGCCAGCGCAGTCACCAGATCTCAACCCCATAGAGCTGTTGTGGGAGCAGCTTGACCGTATGGTACGCAAGAAGTGCCCATCAAGCCAATCCAACTTGTGGGAGGGGCTTCTGGAAGCATGGGGTGAAATTTCTCCCGATTACCTCAGCAAATTAACAGCTAGAATGCCAAAGGTCTGCAATGCTGTAATTGCTGCAAATGGAGCATTCTTTGACGAAAACAAAGTTTGAAGGAGAAAATTATTATTTGAAATAAAAATCATTATTTCTAACCTTGTCAATGTCTTGACTATATTTTCTAGTCATTTTGCAACTCATTTGATAAATATAAGTGTGAGTTTTCATGGAAAACACAAAATTGTCTGGGTGACCCCAAACTTTTGAACGGTAGTGTATATACAACTGTGGTGAATGCATTTACATTATATATGTTTTCACCCTTCTTATTCAACACTTGTTGCTTAAAAGGGCCACCAACAGAAATTTCTGGGCGCCATACAGCCAAGAATTGTCAAACCCCTGACCAGACCTTTCATTATTTCAGACCTCTAAATTAGTGCAGTCCCCCAGACCAGACATTAAAGTTAATTCAGACTCCAGACCAAACCGCCAAAATTATTCAGACCCTTTATTATTCCTAATTTTTTTTAGACTTAGATCTCTGTTCTGCTGCTGGGGCACTGAAGACAACTAAAAAGTGAGTAACCAAAATCTGAAACAACACACAACCAGTTGTCCTGCTCCTCAGGATGAATATAAAGTGTTCGTGTCTGGGTAAGTATACTTATCAAAATGAGAAACCATGTGTATATTCCATAAAAAGGTGCACATGGACAAGAGGCCATTCCTGTATATTTTGGGGGATGCTGTGGTTCACTGTTTTCTGGTTTTTATTTTGATATGAAGCTTATAAATGTGAAATATGACACACTAATAATTTTATACAAATCTTGTATTAATCTTTTGTTAACATGTTTGCTTGGTTTATCTCATCTCTATGTTTACAGTACCATCACATTGAGGAGGAGGCTCGCTTAAAATCTGGAGGAGTCCAGAGGAGGAGGAGGAGGAGGTGCCTGTACCATCTAGAGATAAATGAGGCGCCCTTACCATCAGGAGGAGAAGTAATTTATCTCATATTGGGGAGGAGGAGGCCCTCCCTTTATCATCAAGAAATGCAAAAGGCTCCATTAAAATCTGAAAGAGTCTAGGGGAGGTTGCGCCCATACCATCTAGAGGCAAAGTAGGCGCCCTTACTATCGGGTTAAAAAATAATTCAGGGGAGGAGGAGAATCCCCTTTACCATCAAGAATTTAAGAAGGCTTTCTTAACATCTGGAGAAACCTGGCGGAGGAGGCACCAGTACCATCTAGAGATAAATGAGGTGACCTTACCATCAGGAGGAGGAATCATTTGTCTCATATGGGGGAAAAGGAGGCCCCCCTTTACCATCAGAAATTGGAGAAGGCTCTCAACATCTTGAGGAATGTGGATGAGGAGGAGGTGCCAGTAACATCTAGAGACAAATGAGGCGCCCTACCATCAGAAGGGGGAATCATTTGCCTCATATGTGGGAGGAGGAGGAGGCCCCCCTTTACCATCAAGAATTGGAAAAGGCTCCCTTAAAATCCGAAAGAGTCTGAAGGAGGTGTTGCCCATACCATTTGGAGGCAAATTAGGCGCTCTTACAATCAGGAGGAAAAGTAATTTTTCTCATATGTGAGGGGGACCCCTTTTACCATTAAGGATTGGAGAAGGCTCTCTTAACATCTGGAGGAAAAGGAGAAAGGGCCAGGAACATCTAGAGACAAATGAGTCACTCTCACTATCAGGAGGGGGAATCATTTGTCTCATATGGGGGAGACCATCGAAAATTTGGGAGGCTCTATTAACATCTAGAGAAATCTGGAGAAGGAGGTGGCGTTCATACCATCTAAAGATAAATGAGGCCCCCTACCTTCAGGAGGAGAATTCATTTATCTCATGGGGAGAAGGAGACCCCCCCTTTATCATCAAGTATTGGAAAAGTTCCCTTAAATTCTGAAAGAGACTGGGGGAGGTGGCGTCCATACCATCTAGGAGCAAATTAGGCGCTCTTACCATCAGGAGGAAAAGTAATTTGTCTTATATAAGGGAGGAGGACCCCTTTTACCTTTAAAGATTGGAGAAGGCTCTCAACATCTTGAGGAAAAGGAGAAAGGACCAGGACCATATAGAGATAAATGAGTCACCCTCACTATCAGGAGGGGGAATCATTTGTCTCAAACGGGGGAGAAAAAGGCCCTCCTTTACCATTGAAAATTTGGGAGGCTATCTTAACATCTAGAGGAATCTCAAGGAGGGGGAGGCATCCATACCATCTAGAGAGAAATGAGGCACCCCTACCATCAGGAAGAAAAATAATTTGTCTCATATAGGGGAAAAGCAGGACCCCCTTTACCATCAAGATTTGGAGAAGGCTGCCTCAACATCTGAAGAGTCTGGAGGAAAAGGAGGCAGCTGTACATCTAGAGGCAAATGAGGTGCCCTTACCATCAGGAGGAGGAATCATTTGTTTCATCTGGGGAGGGGGAGGCCCCCCATTACCATCAAGAACTGGAGAAGGCTGCCTTAAAATCTGAAAGAGTCTGAAGGAGGAAGCGCCTCTTTACCATCAAGATTGGAGAAGGTTTCCTTAACATCTGGAGGAGTTGAGAGGAGCAGGTACGGCTATACTATCTAGAGACAAATGGGACGCTCGTACCATCAGGAGGAAGAGCAATATATAGGGGAAAAGCAGAACCCCCCTTTACCATCAAGAATTGGAGAAGGCTCTCTCAACATCTGAAGGTGTCTGGAGGAGGAGGCGCCTGTACATCTAGAGGCAAATGAGGCGCCCTTATCATCAGAAGGAGCAATCATTTGTTTCATATGGGGGAGAAAGAGACCCCCCCTTTACCATCAAGAATTAGAGAACGCTCTGGAGGAGTCTGGAGGACGAGGAGGCACCAATTACCATCTAGAGGCAAATGAGGTGCCCTTACTATCAGGAGGAGGAATCTTTTGTCTCATTTTGGGAAGGAGGTGGCCCCCGCTTTACCATCAAGAATTGGAGAAGGCTCCCTTAAAATGTGAAAGAGTCTTGAGTATGTGGCACCCAAACCATCTAGAGGCAAAACAGGCTCCTTTACCATCAGTAGGAAAAGTAATTTATCTAGTATGGGGGAGGAGGAGGACCCCTTTTGCCATCAAGAATTGAAAATGGCTCTCGTAACATCCGGAGAAGTTTGTAGGAAAAGGAGGAGGCGCCAGGACCATCTAGAGGCAAATGAGTTGCCCTCACTATCAGGAGCAATTAGTGACTAACTTACCGTCCATTTAGGACCAGACCCTGCCAGTAACCAGCAACAAGGCCTTCCCTCGGGGGCAGGAGCAGATTACCCCCTTACTATACAGTGCCTTCCATCACCCCTAGGCGTCAAGCAAACCAGAGTGAGGGGTTTTCCAGTAACTGGCCTTGAATAAAAAATTATCCCCTATTTGCAGGATAGGTGATAATTGTCTGGTCGTTGGGCGCCCCACCACTGGGACCCGAACCGATCGCGAGAACAGGGTTTCTCGAATCCCACGTTCCTCTTCACACCACCCCATGTGTCTCCTGCTCCACTCAATGTCTATGAGAATGATGGAAACAGCTGAGCACTGTACTTGGCTGTTTCTGTTATTTCCATAGACTTCGAATGGAGCGGCAGCACGCATGTTGGACCACTGCTCCATTCCATATCCTCCTTACTGCGGTCGAATGGCGGGAACTCTATGCTAACTACATCATCAGCCTTGCAGGAGCAGTTCCATGGCAGCTGGAGTCTATCACCGGCGGTTTTTAATATGGTTTGGACTCTCAACTGTTTAGCTTACATGTTTTTTTTCAGTTAGTTTCAACGTTCCTGTTCAGTTAGTGTAGGGACTCGCAAGAGAATGAGGACCCTTGACGTGGGCTTTGCGAGCTGATGTATTACTGACAAAATTAAATTCTTTATTAATATTTGTAATGAGACCATTTTTACACAATGTAACTACTTATGGAATTTTGTCAGAAATACTTTCTAATACCTCATTAAAAAAATAAATAGTTTGGGCCCAAAAAAAAAAAATGGCATTGGAATAAAATAATAATAAAATAAAACAAATCGGGATAAAAATGGATTCGGAGTGTTCATTTGCTTATTATCGTCAAACCGCTATTGGAAAGGAAAGGAAGATAGCATTTGTTAATTATTTTTCTATGTATTGAAAATAGCACATCTACACAACAGACTCTGCTGGAAACAGAAACAAAAAAATCCACTGTGTTGTAGCTTTGACGGGTTTCATTAAACTCAAAAAAACGTAAGACTAGTTGCAACAACCCATTACGTCCACAACACAATGAATGCATCTTTTTGTTTCTGGCTCAATCCACTGTCTTTAGTTCGTTAGTTTATAGGCAACCCAGAGAGTTAGGGCTATAGATTGTATTGATCTAGGCCTACGTGGAAGAGATTTAGCTAAAATAATTGCACAATGTGAAAGCAGGTGAATTTAGAAGTTAAAGCATTGCAACCTAAGGGCCTCAATGAGACTCTGAGCTTTGCACCGTTCCTCTGATTGCTAAAATTGCTCCTATGGTTTTCTTATTATTTTTAATCTCTTGTTTTTAGACTGGCCATATATGTATTTGCAATAAATATAATTCCATTCTATTTAGCTTCAGTGGTCATAGATGTGGGATTTGCTCAGTCCCCCCCCCCCCCTTATCCAATGGTGAAAATGCAAGATATGGAGATAAAGTATGTGCTATGCCTATCCATATATATATATATATATATATATATATATATATATATATATATATTTATATATATATTTATATATATATAATAGACAAGAAAGTTTGATCAGCACATTCCAGCAAAATTAAACAAAACATGTATACAGGTGCAAGTACGCCTGTGACTGCAAAACAATATAGTACACAAAAGAATAGTGACAGCACTTTGCGAACACCAATGGCACCTTTATATTATAAATAAAAAATATGCATTGCTGCTGAATCTACTTACAATAGTGAGGTTCTTAGCTCACATTTTGATCAAATTGTGTGAACCCACCTGTGACGACAAGGCGACCTCTATAAGGAGGGTCCCTATGCTACTCATACACCCAAAACTGGCACTTAAACTACATATACTTGGGGATGGTGGGAACCAGCATTAAACTAATTAAAATCACCCAGGGCAGAATGGGAGGAGTGCAAGATCAAACAAATGGAGGCAGTCACTAACCCCACATATATGCAATACATAAGAGACAAAAAAGTTGGGTGATTTTAATTAGTTTAATTAGTCCACCTATTGGGCTTGGCATAAATAGATGAAGCGTTCTGGGCGATAAACTCTTAGGCATATAGGTTAGTTTGGGTGACCATTAAGTCAATACATTCGTCATTCGTCTCAAATTTAATCCCTGGGGTGCCTGTAAACCCAGGGACCTTGGGCTTGTATTTGTTAGGGATTGGGGTCCACATGGGGTCACTGCTCTTGGGGGCTGGTATAGCAGACTTCCTGGGCAACGTCTTGGCGGTTGCTCATCCTCACTTGATGAGGAAGAGGAGAGGTAGAAGAGGGTTTCTATCTCACTTCCAGACTCACTGTCCGAAGCAATAATGACGTATGCCTCCTCAGCTGTAAATACTCTACGGGCCATTATATTCTTTATCAGATAAGTGTGTTGTGTGAATAAGTTGTGCTTCAACACGTGGAGTATGTAGAATGTGTAACCAATTTATTACAAAAAACTGCTAGTAGTACTAGTAAAGTTTTGTACTAGAAAATGTATGTAAGAAAAAAAAATTTGATCAACGATGGTTCTGTCACTAATCAGCCACAGGGACACAAATTTGGAGTATGCCTCACTCTAGATTATAGATCAGTGATGACAATGTCACTGATGAGCTGGGGAATGCAAAAGTGGAGTATGCGTCACTAGCAAAACCTACCAAACGAAACTACTATATATTTGTTTCAGTTTTATAGATTTTTTATTATTTTGTAGGTTTTTTTTATAGTTTTTTTTCGAACAAAAAAAAAAGTGCTCCGAAAAAACCCTAGAGCAAGGCTTGTATTAGGCGATCAGTTATGGTGATGTCACTGATCCGCCAGGGAGGTGCAGAAGTGGAGTTTGCGTCACTAGGCAAAACCTACCAAACTAAACTACTATATATTTTTTTTTAGCTTTATATTTTTTTATTTTTTGTGCAGTTTTTTTTATAGTCTTATTATAACAAAAGAAAAAAACAAGTGCTCAGAAAAACCTAGAGGAAGGCTTGTAGTAGGTGATCAGTTATGGTGATGTCACTGATCTGCCAGGCTGATGCAGAAGTGGAGTTTGCGTCACTAACAAAACCTACCAAACTAAACTACTATATATATTTTCAGTTTTATATTTTTAAAAAGTGATCACTAGGGGGGGTATTAGTGTATACTGTATGTATAGCTTTATAGCACACAGCTCTGTAGCACACAACAGCTCTGGATGAAGAACATCACGCATGATATTGGGGTTTATGATCAAAAGTAATTACAATTATTATAGACATATGTACATACTTGCTTTGAATTGGTTCAGTGCAGATATAAATGGGTGGCTGGTACCAGTATGACTTCACCCCCAGAAAAAAGCTTGTGCCGAAACGTACATCGGGGTTGGCATAATATGGGTGAACACCATTAGTTGTTTGTTAACAATATACTTTATTTGACTGAGATTACTATGTTTTATTGTCATATGAATTAGTTTGTCATCTCTTTGCTACTAGAATGATGTAACAGTTATATATTTAATCATGAGGCACACTGAAAGCCAATTTCCAAGCTGCTAACTGATGTTGTTAAAAAATAACGGGGCTAGTGAGCGCGCGTACATATTGTCACTTCCTTTAAAGACTTCCATTTACAAAACACAGGATTCACCTGTGTCGGAACCAATGGAATCTCTATTTAGAGAATGAGCCTCCACATCCCCAGATTGGCGTAAGAATTAGCCAATGTGGGGGCCGTGTGTGTGTGGCCAATTGGAGTGCGCCGAGTGCGCATGGGCACAAAATTCACAGTTGGACTTAGTCATTTTACCGGATTTTTCAAAGGTTTTGTTTCTGTCAGCGGCGCATGCGCACATTACACCTGGCTAGTCTTAGCCGATTTTTACGTTTATAGTAATAGCAACAAGTGCGCATGTCTGGGCCACCCGAGGATATACAGGAGATGAGCCTCCATATTAAATGATTGGCATGTGAATTAACCAATGTAAGAAGAGATGTGCGACCAATTAAGGTGCACCAGATGCGCATGGGCATCAGCATCACGGCTGGACATAGTCAATTTTGTTAATCATTTAGTTCTCTTGGCGGCGCATGCGTATATCGCGGTCAGCTAGACTTAGTCAATTTTGACATTTGTAAGAATATTTATGCGCATGTCTTGGTTCTTAGAAACTTCAATAAGAATAAATGAGGCGCACTTGCGCATTACGGTCATAGAAAGACTTAGTCAAAATTTGTGGTGAAGGACTGGATACATAGTAGTGTAAATACTTAATTCTCACAGTTTGACTTAACTAAGTCCTACGGATGTCTGAATAAGTGCGCATGTCTGGGCACTTAGAAGATACAGCAACAAGAATTCAATTAGGAATAAGGTACGTATTCCCATGTATGTGTATATTATCCACACTGTGAGTTAGTATATAGATTACTAGATTAGTTTATGTCCAACACTTATGTGAGTCCAATATATTGGTTCACTTTAGGGGAGAGGAGAGAAAAGGGAAAGACAAATAGTCCGTAGGGACATATTCAATAGATAGGTTAAAAGTGAAGAGATATCTTGTCGTTTTTTGAATAGAGATGTAAATGGTCATAATGGCTACATAGCAATTGGTAGTATAAAATGAGTAGTATATCTGACGTTGTGAGTCGATATAGGGCGAAGGGACTATAAAAAGGCTACAAAAGTGAAGCCCTCATTTAGTCCATTAGGGCTTAGGGATCTAAGCCTATGAATCCATTTGGCTTCTTCTTGCAAAAGTTTTTTGTGAAGGTTACCCGCCCTGGGGCCCAACTTGACTTTGGTAATGCCCCAAAATTTCAGGGCATTAATGTCACCTTGATGATGGAATCTGATGTGTTTAGAAACTTTTAATTGTTCGTGTTCATTGTTCATGTCCATATGGACATTCTTAGTGGCAAAAATAATAAAAGTTACTTTTTAACAACATCAGTTAGCAGCTGGGAAATTGGCTTTCAGTGTGCCCCAGGCAGATTTGTTTCTTCTTTTTGTACTCACTATATGCCTGCCAACTGCTAGGGTCTTTTCAGTACCTATATATTTAATCATGTCCCATGATGCTGACAACAAAATTCCCAGGCTTGAGAAAGACCCTCCACTTGTCACGGGTCGAAACGTTGCCATTTTTTTACTGGATGTTTGACCAATAAAGGAACTTATTGATTGAAACTTGGGAGACGTGTGCTGCTGTTCACCACGCTTTTTCTGAAGATTACATTACGTCAGACTGGGTTTGTCTGATTTTACAGCGTGACACCGCTCCTGATAACGGGATTTGTGCTGCTTCAAATACTGCATTTTTTGGATTATATCCACAGGATATGTCAAAAATGTCAGGTAGATGCGGGTCCCACCTCTGGGACCCGCACCTATCTCTAGAACGGGGCCCCCTAAACCCCGTTCTAGCTTTCTGTGCTCTCCCGGCCACTTGATTACATGTGGAGTTACTGAAACAGCGTAACTCACATAGCTGCCCTGTTTCTGTAACTCCCAAAGAAATTAACAGTAGTTACGGAAACAGCGTAGCTCGCATGCTACGATGCTTCAGTAACTGCCATTCACTACTATGGGAGTTAGGGTAGTTACGCTGTTTCAGTAACTTCACATGTAACCGCTGGTTCAAGTCCCCTAGGGGAACTAATAAAATGTGTAAAAGAAAATGTTAGATACATTTTTAGGAGTGTAAAAAAAAAAAACCTTTCCCTTTTTTCCCCAAGCCCAATGTAAAAAATAAAATAATTTCGTCCAGCAACAAAATAAGCCCTCGCACCGCTCAATCGAAATAAAAAATATAAAAAAAGTTTGGGTTCTCAGAATCTCAGAATGTGACATTATTTTGACAAATAATTTTTTTCCTATTTTCTGTTGTCTAAAACCTGGGTGCGTCTTATGGTCAGGTGCGTCTTATAGTCCGAAAAATACGGTACTCCTTGTGGCTTTAGTGCACTTTTTTATATATAGGTTGACCTATATTTTATGGGGTAGATTTATTAAGACTGGCAATTCACATGTCAGTCTTAATATAGAGTTCGTTGGAGTAAGGAGCAACACATTATTAAGCGGCCTCTTCATACGTAACAATCGCATTGACACCTGCCGGGCCTTAACACTTTCTCCTCCCAATCGTACATAACATTTAAAAAAACGCTCCAATACCCCCCTGGTTCTCATCAGGCTCCCACATCAGGCAGGGGCGCTGACAAGGTCCTGACGCCAAGTAACGTCAGGATGTCATATGTTACGCAGCACACAATGTCCAGTGTCACATCATTGTGTGCCCTGTTTCAGCAAGTTATTTGTGTCACCGCCTGATATGGGAGCCTGAGGAAATCCGGGAAAGGGGAAGAGCGGTGCAGGGAGTAATTTTTTTATTATTATTATTATTTTTTATATTTAAACACAATTAAAAAAAATAAGGTAAATATATTAACGTAAAATAACTGAATACCAATAGATCATGAAATAATCTATAACATGTTCATATACATTTAGGAACCTGCCACGTTCTGGAGTAATAGAGTAAATTAAATGAATGCCAAAAGAAGGACATTTCAGAAGAAACAGGGACAGATGGATGTGGGAATGCTACTTCATAAGAGGGACACTTGGTTAGGGCTGTAGGGCCAATAATTTCTTCTAACCCCTGTATCACTGACCTAGAAAGAATAGTTTGGTGTGTATACTCCTCCTGGACAGCCGTAACTTTTTTATTTTTCCGTACAGTAGCAATATGAAGGTTTTTGCAGGACAAGTTATAGTTTTCAATGGTTCTGATTTGGAGTATCTATAACTTTTTGTTTAACTTTTATAATTTTTTTTGGTGGGGGTGGACAGCAAACTTTAAAATTACATTGGTAGGTCTTGCTTTCAAATGGAGGAGGAAAGTAGTAATATAGAGGTGTTCAACAACGCAGCTGGATCAATTAGCTTTAGCGCTATCTGTGACAGGGATTGATCAGCTGAAGAAAGGCCCGTTGGTTGGGTGGACAAATGTTTTTCAAAAAACCTCACCCTTCTGAAACTATTTCCAATCACAATAGTAGTAGACCTATCAATTGGTGCATATTTTATGGGTCTGACAATATGGAAGTGATTTCTGCCATTATTTCATTGCCCTCTAGTTCTATTCCTGTTCTAGGTTTGTTGTGACATTGTGTTTGTATGTTATTTACAGCTCTATACCTGGTAGTAGCTGATGCTCTTTCTCGTTGTCAGTGGAGTCACTTTTCAGAACTGTATCTGCTAGCTGCACCGTGGGGATGGGAATGTAGGGTGGAACTCTAGGAGCTGATCAAGGGATGTTGATGGATTCAATTTTCAGTGTTGCATGACACATGGTCAAGTCATTGTAAGTTGTGGAATGACAGTTTGAGCTTTGTGTTGGTGGCCAATTGACAACAGGGGAAAGAATTAGGGAAGTTTTATTTGTCTTTCTAGAGAAGTAGAGGCGTACAGAAAAAAAATTAACAGTTTTTATGTTAAATAGTTATTAAGATGTTACCAAACAATCTTGTGTCAGGCAAATTCTGAAAAGGGAGCGCTTAGGCCCCATGCACACGACAGCAAAAAACCTCCGTTTTTGCGGACCGCAATCGCGGTCCGCAGAAACGGAGCCATTCACTTTCATTGAACACTGACACCTTTCCGTAGCACTATGGAAGGGTGTCAGTGCCGTGGAAATGTTCCGGAAATTATGGAACATGTCCGTTCTTCGCATTTTGCGGGCCGTGCTCCCATACTTTGTATGGGAGCACGGCCCAAAAATGCGGCTGTCAGTCAGCGGCCGGCCGTGCCCGCAAGCGCGGGCTGTGATTGCGGGCACGGTCGTGTGCATGGGGCCTTACACTGTCCGTAGCAGAGACACGCCCCCTTGCCAGTTCGGCAGACTATACAAGACTGATCACTCGCAAGAGCTGAACAGCTGTGTCCGTAGCAGTGACACGCCCCCTTGCCTGTTCGGATGAAGAGACGGCAATCGCACACTTTCTCATGCTGTGGCACTGTCCATATCTAATTGGACAGTGTCACAGCCATAGTAACACGCCCCCTTGACAGTACACGCCCCGTTGACTGTTCAGGGGGTTATTTAAATATCGGGCGCCAAATATAACAGCACCGATATCTAAATAACGTCGGGAGGTAGAAAAAAATGTAAATTGCCCCAGGGTTTGTGCAGCCCTCGTATTACATGCTGCACTCAGCTGCTCATGTATGGGGAGGTAAAAGGTTCTCTTTAATAGACATCACGTCCTGGCTGGAAATTATGTCTATTTACTCTCAAGACACTTCAGTAACGTTAGTGTGGTTGTAAGTGGCAGCAGACGCTGTGCTGAATACATGAATGGAGAGAAGTGTATGACGCTGATTGGTCACTGATTGGTCAGCGTCATACACTTCTCTCCACAACACCCACTTGGTCAAAAGTAAAAACACGCCCAGTTGGGCATTAAGAAAGTCATTAGCGTAAAGCTAAAATAGGTCATAACTTGCTGAAAATTGATAGTTTTTCTAAATAAAAAACACTGCTGTTACCTACATTACAGCGCCGATCATAGTATGTAGGAGATAGGGCACGTATAATGTGGTGACAGAGTCTCTTTAAGAAACGGAGGATCATTGAGCAGCCCTAAGCAATAAAAGTCCTGTTCATTGTCACCTCTAGTCCAGCAATATGTCCACTGATGAATGCTCCCAGAGAGCTGAATTGTCCTTCCGAACCATCTCTTTTGTATCACCCATAGTTACAAAGGTTAAAAAAAGACACATGTCCAGCAAGCTCAATCTTCAATTATACATCATTCATTGCTACATTATTTATAACCCTCAATGCCATTTGTCATTAGATAAGCTTCATGTTCTGTTTTGAATGCTGACATAGTATCTTCCATTATTACCTCTTGGGGTAGGGCATTCCATAGTTTGACTAATCTAACTGTAAAGAACCCTTTCCTATATTAATATATGAACACACCTAAAAGAATGTCCCCTGGTTCTTTGTACAGTTCTTGGAATTAATAAATCAGGTGGCAGTTCTTTGTATTGACCACATTTACGACTCATGCACATGACCGTAGTTTTTTGTCCATGTGCTATTCGCAATTTTGCAGAGAGCACACTTCTATGGAGCCATGCACACTACCGTTCACGGATCCGTGTGGGTGACATCAATTTTTGTTGTTGTGGATCTGTGAATACTGATGACACATGGATGCACTACGGAAGTTTTTTTGCGTACAAATGGACCACAACAGATCCATGGTTTTGCGGCCCACAAAACCACTACTGTTGTTTGCATTAAGCCATCTTTTTTCCAAGCTGAACAAGCCTGATTTTTCCAGCCTCTCAGTAGGCTATATTCATGCGACAGTGAAAAAAATTGCCATTAAAAACTGATCAACTGTCAGTTTTTCATGGCCATTTTGAATCGGTGTGTCTCCAAATTTTCATCCATTTCTAGTCCGTCTGTCCATTTTTAATTGCCGTTTGTCATCCATTTGCCATCCGTTTTTCATGGCCGTTAAAAAAAAGGATGGATTTCATTTGTCAGGTTTTGTTTTATCCCAACCCCCTGAAAACACCACAGTGCCCATGTAGATAGTGTTGCAATGTCCCTGTAGATAGTGCCATAGTGCCCACTGTAGATAATGTCCACATAGAGCCTGTGCCTACAAAGTGCCACAGTGCCCAGTATAGATAGTGCCACAGTGCCCACATGGTACCAGTA
Organism: Rhinoderma darwinii; assembly: GCF_050947455.1. Lineage (NCBI taxonomy): Eukaryota > Metazoa > Chordata > Amphibia > Anura > Rhinodermatidae > Rhinoderma > Rhinoderma darwinii. The sequence goes on from NC_134688.1 coordinate 419,872,161, forward strand.
CTCACATTTCAAGTGATATAGTGCCCACATATAAAGTGCCAGTGCCCACATACTGCCACAGTGCCCATTGTAGATAGTGATATAGTGCCCACATAGTGCCACAGTGCCATGTAGATAGCGTCAGTGTCCCCTGTAGAGAGTGCCACAGTGCCCATGTAGATAGTGCCACACACCCCATATAGCACCACCCCCTGTAGATAGCACCGCCTTGTAGATACCACCCCCTCCCCTGTAGATAGTGCCACTGTAGCTCACTATAGGAGTGGAATCCCTCTGACTGGGGATTCCGCTCATAGACGGAGCTCCTGACGTCTCTGTCCATATATGGACAGTGACGTCAGGAGAGCGGAATCCCCTGCCAGAGCGAGCCGGGGATTCTGCTCCAGAACTAACCCCTTGACGTCCCTGTCCATATATGGATAGTGAGCCCGGGGGCTTCCCAAGGAGCGGAATCCCGTGCCAGAGCGGGGTCTGGCCGCCGGGGATTTCGCTCCTACTGGGAGCTATAGTGGCGCTATCGATGGTTGATGGGGGGATTGCACTCTTCAGTTAAGGGGGAGCTACATGGATGGGTGCTATCTACAAGACCGGAGTCCCCAGCCAGAGATCTTGCGAAGCTCTGGCCGGGCATTCCATTGTTGAAAGCCCTGACTTCACTGTCCTTAGATGGACAGTAATGTCAGGGGATTCCCCGAGCTCAGCGCCCAAAGTAGCGTTGTGTGCGGGGAGTCGTCGGCCAGGATCAGTTTTTACCGGCCGTTACTAAGGATTGTTTCCTGAAAAAACGGCCAGTAAAAACTGATCCGATGACTTCTATGGGAGCCGTCTGGCCGTGAAAACGGCCAAAAATAGGACATATCCGCCCATAAAAACGTCCATGTGAATACACCCATAGAACTTCATTGTTCTGAAAATGGCCGTATGACAATAAGAGATCCCCCATTCCATTTAAGAATCCAGTCGCCTTTTTAACAATCTCCAGTTCTTCTATATTTTTTTTACAGTGACACTTTAGCCAACAGTTAAAGCTAGACTACATTATTGACGTATGTTAAGACAGATTCATGACTGCATTATGACTGCATCTACGCCAGGGTCTTCGTGGATTACAGATGCAACTTTTCTTCTAACTTGCAAATTGTTTTTGTGGCTTTTTAAAAAAGTTGCATTCCATATGTGTGTCTAAATCCTGGCCAACTTGTAAGCTATGCCCACTTTTCACATGCATGGCGCTAATAGCTTTAAATTTTGGTGCAAATAATTAATAAATATGTCACACAGCAGATTAGACACTATTTTTGGAGTAAAGTGTGGCAAAAAAAGCACAAATACATTGATATATTTTTTTTACTTTAAATACTCAGAAAAAATAAACTTACCTGCATTATCATTGAGTCAGTAAAACATCACTGCTGTTTTTATTATTCTTTTAATTATATTTACAATTCGGTTCTGACTCATAGCAATCATATGAAAAGTGATTTTCTAAAATGTTCTACTCTCTTGGGTCTTCAGACTTCTCATAGAAAAACTATATATATATATATATATATATATATATATATATATATATACACACTGCAGTATAGATATATATATATATATATATTAGTGTTTTTTCCTACAATCAAAGATACTTGCTGTATATCAGCATCATTTACTATATGCCGTAGATGTACTTTACCATATTGTATGCATTTGTTTCCCTCTGCTGGTATAGTAGGTCATTGCATATGACATGAAACAAACCGAGCGTTGAGGGAATTAAATGTTGGTTCATGTAAGGCCTTGTTTGCGTCACGTTTTTTGGCCTACATTTGATGTATCTACTGGGAAAAGCAATGGTATCCGTCACCCATGGGCTATAACGGTATACGTTTTTTAAGGGATATGTCATGAAAAGGGGTCATGAGAGTTCATGACCGCGTGTTATATATATGTTTTTTTGCGGGATCCCATTGGATGAAATAGCATAGTCTACTACGATATTCCATACATTAAAAAAAAGGTATACTGACGTATACCAGCCCAATGGAGGCCAAAAGAACACTCCGTTGGCTTCGGTTGGGCTAATAGAGCTGGATACATTTAGCGTGTACGTCGGGAGCTTTCCTAGACATCTCCATTTTTTTTTTTAAATGCTCTTGTTTATACCTCCTGCAGCAGCCCCACAGTGACGGACCTGTGCAGATCTGAAACATAATGTTCAGCAGTGCGTTTATCTTTGTGATTGCTGTAACCTTCTTTTTCTAGAATCCAGACAACCCCATTTGACTTTGATGTTTATGTATACTAGGGCTAGGGCTACACATCAACTTTAACCCTACAATTAAACTACAACTTTAGAGGTATTCCCGTCTTAAACATTCATGGTATATACACATCCCGGACCTGCAGTCATCTGGAAAACGGGGGTCCCACGATCTCTGCTTAGGTGGCCCCCGGCAACTGCATCCAGACAGAGAATGAATAGGGAGGTGGCCGCGGCTCTCTCCATTCACTTCTATAGCAGTTGAGGAAACAACAGAGCAAGCATGTCCGAGATGGGAATACCCTAGGGCCACACTACAACTTTAGCTGCACAACTTTTGCACAACTTCAAATTCATGCAACAATTGCGCAACTAAAGTTGAGACATCCATACGAATAAATGAAATTCTAGAAGCATTTAGATCAATAAATAGTGCAGTAGAGAGATGCACAGGAGTTGCGTCTTTGGTGCAACATGTAAAAGTCGCACAACTGTTGCACTTAATAGAATGAATTCTATGAATGGAAAACAACTGCTGTGCAAAATTTTCCTATTAATTTCTATTGGAGCAGGAATAAGTTATGCGACTGTTGCACAACTGTTGCATCATCTAGTTTCATTTGCGCCATTGAAGATCTGGTGTAGCCCTAGCCTACCCACTGGCCTCAACAAAAATTTATTTTGTGTATCCTCATATCATATGACACTGGGATGTTCTGATAATCTTTCGCCTGGGAAATGACTGATTTCAAGGCTAAACATGAATATGTTATTTGCAGAAAGGATGGTTGTCTTTCCACATGAATAACACTATGGGGAGATGTATTAGGACTGTGCCTGTCTTATTAAAAAACAAACTAGAATAAGGCGGGATTCACACGACCGGGTCCCGCCCGAGCCCGAGTGCCGGCCGGTAAAATCGGTCTGGACAGTGACATCAGCGGCAACTCCTGAAGGGGAATCCCCATGTGTTCGGGGATTCCGCTTCAGGAGTTTCCCCTGATGTCACTGCCCAGATATGGACAGAGACATCAAGCGCTCTGTCCAGGAGCGGAATCCCCGAAAACACGGGGATTCCGCTCCTTCAAGGAGCTAAAGTGGGGCTAGTACATAGCAGAGCGGGGAGATACCTCCCTGCTCTGCTATAGTGGCATCGCTAGCAGCAGCAGCTGCTAGCGGCGTCATCGAAGGTGTCGCCGGGCCAGGGCGCTTTTAAAACAAGCAGGGGAAGGGAGCCAGCGCAGCGCTCCCTCCACCTGCTGTACACCCCGGCCCTGCCACACAGTGTACAGCGATGCCATTCGTCAGAATGGCATCAACTCCTCCTCCTCACATGCACTCTGCGCTGTGAGGAGAAGGAGATAGAGCGCAAGCGCCGGAAAACCCGGCCATCACTCGGGACATATTCCGGTGATGGCCGGGTATTACCCGGCCCCATAGACTTCTATGGGAGCCGGGTGGCCGGGTACCCGGGCGAAAATAGAGCATGTCCTATTTTTTGACGGCCGGTTATCCCGGCCGTCAAAAAATCGGTCGTGTGAATAGCCCCATTAGGGGTCTATAATTCCTAATGCAGCTGGGTGCCGGCCGATTTATGAACGGCCGGCACCCGGCTGGGAAAACCTGTCGTGTGAATGAGGCCTTAGATGTGACAAATTTATTAAAAGGAAGAAGACCTCTTAATAAATTTGTTGCATCTTCAGCTGTCCATACGACACTGGCGTAGATTTCCTCTAGAATTTACGCCAGTTTCTGAAGTGAATTATAGTAAATGTGTCGCAGCGCAGGTGAATAGGCCCCCTTCTGCCAAGTTCTGCCCACTTTTATGAGTTTGTTCGGTCAACACTTATTTAATGTGTACTGTATGGCCACATTTCATCTAAATTGATATGTAAAACACATAGAGTACTACATTATGTCTTCCATTGGAGCTGGGTTATAAGCATCACAAGGAGAATCAATATCACAAAATGTGAACAGGATAACTAGGCAACCCCTGAGAATAGAAAATGGAGCCTCAGTTTCCAACACAGGAAATTCTGGTTTTCAGTACAAGCAATAAAATAGGAAGAAAACTTCCTGCCTGCGATAACCACGGTCAATGCTGTCAACATGTTTTAAGAACTGATTGATACGGTCGCGTATACCGTGTTTGTTTATTACCTGCATAATTGTTTAATTACCTGCATAAAATATGCATTTTACAGCATGAGACCGAAGAGATCCCACTATACTAACGTTTCTGTTTACCTTCATGGTCATACATGTTGTGGGAAGGATCTAATGTGCTTCTTCAGATTCATACTTAAATCAGTTTTCAGTTCATTTTAGACTGTATTAGGATCTGCGTGGTACAGACCCATTTATTGGCACCCATACTGCATCTTTATGTGCCTCAGACGCACACTAAATACAGAATGAAAAAAAACTGCCATATACATTATGGAGGTATTCTACCCTAGAAAAAAAGTGGGACATATAATAAGATTAAAAACACAAAAAATGGCCATACTCACAAATTGGGCAGGTATAATCCCAACAGGACGCAGCCAGGTGAAAAATGCTGCTGAATGAAAGTGCACTGGTGCGTTTAAATAATAATAGCCACTCCCACTAGCCTTGAGGGGAGTGGCGTGTGGTGCATGGGATATGTAGTAAAAAGTAAATGAATAGTGTATAATGTGCAAGTAGTAATAATATGTGTGAAATATAGGGGGCAGTACTGAGTATAGTGAGTGGTGAATAAAGTGTAAAATATAGGGGGCAGTACTAAAAGGGTCAGGAACGTGAGTGATGCATGAAGTGTGGGTGCAGTGTGTAAAACATGGAGGGCTAATGCGTAAATCATGAGGCACAGCCTACATAGCCTGGTAGCAGCCTATTTGTAACGCCATGATAGTACATAGAGTGGGCTGCCCTGCTTGCTATGCCAGACCGAAACACACCATGCTCTACCAGCATTGAAGACCTGGCTGCGTCCAAAAAGTAGTAAATATAATACAAGTAAACATGGAAAATACATGGGGTATTGGTTGTAATTTTGGCCAAAAGAACGCAAGCTCGCAATCCTCATCACGGATCCCCACACTTGCGAGTCCCTAACTGGAACTTTTCGTTCCAAACTTGAAGCTAACCACAGAAAAAAAGAAATAAAGATTATACCTGCCCAATTTGTGAGTATGGCCATTTTTTGTGGTATTCTACCCTATAAGAATGCTACTCGGGATGAAAAACGTGCCTCATGAAGACACCACAGGGTGAGCTAAAGAGAGACCCAGGAGTGAGGAGGGTAAATATATAGGCCCGAAATAAGTTAGTGGTCTGATCTAAGGCTGAATTTAATATAGGCTTGCATCCCAAACCGTGCCAGATCTAGCGGGACAGTCCCTGATTCCGGGCACGGTTCCACTGTCCTGGGCATCATGGCCCAGTTTCAACTGAATCTGTGCCTTCAGGACGCAGATACAGTTGAATACAATAGTGGATCAGGAAGCCATCAGCTCCCTGCTCCACCATTCACTATGTAATGCCAACCGTGAGAAGCTTGACGCAAACAGGTATAATGCAGTGACATCATCGTGACTTCGCCGGGCCACACAGAGCACTGACTATAGGAGGCCTGAAGAGGGATTTCCTCCACTCATTGTGGGAATGGAACCAGGTGAGTATTTATTTTATTATTTTTATTAGGCACTATGGGGGCATTATACTGTGGGCAGGGCACTATCGTGGTATTATACTGTGTGAGGGGCACTATGGGGGCATTATACTGTGTGGGGACACAATTGGACATTATACTGTGGAGAGGCATTATAAGGGCATTATACTGTGGGTGGGGACACTATAGGATCATACAACTGTGTGCTGGGCCACTTTGGGGGCATAATACAGTGTGGGGGCACAATGGGTGCATTTTATTATGTGGGGGCCACTATGTGGGCATTATACTGTGTGTGTGGGCACTATGGGGTCATGATATTGTGCGGGGGGCCACCATGGAGGCATGATATTGTGTGGGGAGGCACTGGGGACATTATAATGTGTGGGGAGGCACAATGGAGCATTATACTATCACGAGACACTATGGTGGTAGTTTATGGTGTGGGCTGAACTGAGTGTGTTCTGGGCAGGGTTAATGGAGTGGCTTAACATAAAACAAATTGGCTCGACGAAAACAGCACCACTGTTGTTGTTCCTCTTTTTTTTTTTTTAAATGATCAATTTGGGAAGTATAGGGGATCTTGGGTCTGAATATATTAAGGGGGTCTAGTCTGGCATCTGAACATATTTAGCTGGTTTGGTCTGGGGTCTGGATATGTTGAGGTGGTCTGGTTCTGGTGTCTGAATATATTTAGGGGATCTGGTCTGGGGTTTAAATAGATTAAGATGCTCTCTTTTTCACACCCTTTAAAAAAGCCACTCACATTATTGCCGCGACCCGCTGCTTGAGGATCACCCTGTGAATTATCACCCTTTAAAGATGCACAAGTTGCAAAATCTTTGTGCAAATACTTAGTTTTTGCGCAAATTGCGACTTTCTTATACCATAAATCTATTTCCCCCTTTGTTCCTGTCCCTTTTGTTTATATCTGGGCTATGTTCATCTATCTCTTTCGCCTCACTAAAAATTATTTTAAAAAGGGGTGTGGCTTAATGGGGAGGGTTGTGGCTTAACATGTACCAAAGTGTGCCAAACAAAAACTAATATAACTCTTATCCCAGCTTTTTAACCTCTCAAATGCCCCATTAAAAAGCGATATCTGAGTGGAAAGAAAGAGAGAGGGGCTCCCTCTGTCCCCCGATTGACACGCCCACAATGAAATCACAGGGGGCCAATCGGTTGACATAACAGCCAGAGGCTTAGTGGAGGCCGCCGGGTCGACCTTCTGTAACTTAAAATGGAGGCAAGACTTACAGCGACCCTCCGGTCTCAGGACATAATTATAAATGTGATGGGGTATATGGAGTAATATTACCTGTTCCCCTCCAATTATTCCCCTCTGCCATGAATCTGCCATTTTAGGGTCCTCTCTGTGCTGTCTCAAAATGGTCACAGCGCTTCACAGACTGACTCTAAGACACTCCCTCTGTTCATGGACTGGACAGAACTGCTCACATGAGCAGCTCTGGACAATCCGAGAACAGTAGGAGTATCTCAGTCTCATAGTCTAAGAAGCGCTGCAGCTATTTTGAGACAGCACAAAGGGGACCTTAAAATGGCGGATCCACGGCAGAGGGCCATAACTGGAGGGCACCAGGTGATATTACTCCATATACCCCATAATATTTTAAATGTTGTCCCAGGACAGGAGGGTCGTTTAATCATTGAGCACAGAAAAAGGCAAAATGCTTTTTTGCCAGGAAGTTGTTTAACCCCTTCCCGACATTTGCCGTACATGTACGTCATGGAAAGTATTGACTTCCCGCATCTTGCCGTACATGTACGCCGAATGTTTGGGACCGGCTCAGAAGCTGAGCCGGTGCCATCATCACCGGATCTCAGCTGTATCTTACAGCTGACATCCGGCTGTAACGGCGGGGACCGAAATTAGCTTCGATCCCCGCCATTAACCCCTTAAGTGCAGCGCTCAAACGCGATTGCTGCACTTAAGGTGTTTGCAGCTCATCGGAACCCCAGTAATGAAATTGATGGGGTTCCGGTGGCTGCAATGGCAACCGGAGGCCTAATACTGGCCTCCCGGTCTGCCTAGCACCGAAGCCGGTCAAGATCCGCCCGGCGGCGGAGCCTGATCGGCTTCTGTAGCTGCCGGCAAGATGGCGCCCGGTCAGGAGCTGATCCGGCGTCATCAGCGGTGGAAGTCAGCTGTACTGTACAGCTGACATCCACCTGTAACGGCAGGAACCGGTGGCTAGCTCCGATCCCTGCCATTAACCCCTTCGATGCAGCAATCGAAAGCGATTGCTGCATCGTAGCGGTTACTAGCAGATCACCAGCCCTGACAGGCAATCGGGTCTGGCGACTGCTGTTATGGCAACAGAAGACACAATGGTCTCCTGCTCTGCCATTACGGAAGCAAATTAGGCCCCGCCTGGAGGCGAAGCCTAATCGGCTTGCTGTCAGTGAATGACTGACAGATCTAATACATTGCACTACATAGGTAGTGCAATGTATTAGAAAAAAAAAAATCTGACCGTTGGACCTTCAAGTCCCCTAGTGGGACTTGAGAAAAAGTGTTAAAAAAAGTATAAAAAAGTGTAAAAAAAAGTGCAAAAAATAAAAGTTTGAAAACAGTAAAAGTTTCAAGTAATCAAATAAAACACAATCCCCCTTTTACTCTTATCAAGTCCTTTATTATTGAAAAATAATAATAAATCATATGTATTTGGTATCGCCACGACCGTAACGACCGGAGGTATCAAAATATTATATTATTATAGAATAAAAAGTGATCAAAAAGTCGCACGTATCCAAAAATGGTACCTATAAAAACTATAGCTCGTCCCGCAACAAACCAGCCCTCATACCGCTACGTCTATGAAAAATAAAATTAGTTATGGCTCCAATAAGTCAGGAAATAAAAAAATATGCAGTTGTGCCCGAGGGGAACATTTCTTCTGTTTCAAGAGGCGATTTATCAAGGACCTAAAATTAGGGAACCAGGAAAGGGAGGGCCCAAACATATCAGCTGGAAGCGACGGTGCCCGTATTATACCAAGACAACACTTCCTAGCAAAATTCCCCAAACTACAAAGGCGCGGAGTGTGGACCAAAAGGGGGATAATAAAGGACGCCATATATCAGTGCGACACCGGCCTGTGCAGAAAGGATTGCTTCACAGCGTAACACACATCTATGGATTATTTTATTGTTTTTTTTTTACCCCGTTATTATACCACCTGACTATGCCCCTTATATACTCCGCCCGGCTTACATATGCCCTACATTATAAACGGAAACACCAGTAAGACTCCAAACAAAACTACTACCAAGCAAAATCCACGCTCCAAAAGCCAAATGGCATTTCCTCCCATCTGAACCCTACAGCGTGCCCAAACAGCAGTTTCCTTCCACATATATGGCACCGTCATACCCGGGAGAACCCTTTTAGCAATTTTTGGGGTGTGTGTCTCCAGTGGCATAAGCTGGGTACGACATATTTGCCACTAAATGGCATATCTAGGGAAAAATATACATTTTTAATTTGCACCATCCACAGCGCATTCATTTATGGAAAAGACCTGTTGGGTGAAAATGCTCAATACACCCCTTAATAAATGCCTTGAGGGGTGCAGTTTCCATAGTGGGGTCACTTCCCAGGGGTTTATTTTTATTATTTCACATCTGAGCCTCCGCAGTTGTGAACCAATACTTTGTAAATCGCCAAATTAGGCCTCAATTTTACATGGTACGCTTTCACTCCTGAGCCTGGTCGACTGTCCAGGCAAGAGATTAGGGCCACATGTAGGGTGTTTCTAAAACCAGGAAACCCAGCATAATAATTAGAGAGCTGTCTTGTTATGGTGGCACAAGCCGGGCACCACATATTGTCCACATATCTGTGGAAAAAAATCCAATTTTCACTCTGCAACATCGAGTTCACACTAATTTCTACAAAACACCTGCAGGGTTAACATGCTCACTACACCCGTAGGTAAATGCATTGAGGGGTGTAGTTTCCAAAATTGGGTCACTTCTGGGGGGTTTCCACTGTTTTGGGCCCACAGGCGCCCAGAAACCAATCCAGCAACATCTGCACTCCAAATGGCGGTCCTTCCCTTCTGAGCCCTGCCGTGTGCCCAAACAGCAGTTTATGACCATATATGGGGTATTGCCGTACTCGGTAGAAATTGCTTTACAAATGTTGGGTTCTTTTTTTCCTTTATTTGTTGCGAAAATGAAAAAATCTGCGCTAAAGCTACGTCTTATTGAAGAAAAAGGATTGTTTTTATTTTCACTGCCCAATTCTAATAAATTGTATGAAACATCTGTGGGGTCAAAATGCTCACTACGCCCCTAGATGAATTCCTCAAGAGGTGTAGTTTCCTAAATGGTGTCACTTTTTGGGCGTTTTCATTGTTTTTTCCCCTCAGGGGCTTTGCAAATGTGACATGGCCGCCGCAAACCATTCCTGCTCAATGTGATCTCCAAAAGCCAAATAGCGCTCTTTCCCTTCTAAGCCACGCCGTGTATCCAAACAGCCGTTTATTACCATATGTGGGGCATTGTTTTACTCGGGAGAGATTGGTTTACAAATTTTACGGTGCTTTTTCTCCTTCAGTCCTTGTGGAAATGAGAAAAAATTAGCTAAACCTACATTTTCTTTGAAAAAATTTAGATTGTCATTTTCAGGGCCTATTTCCAATAATTTATGCAAAAAACCTGTTGGGTCAAAGCGCTCACTATACCCCTAGATAATTTCCTCAATGGGCGTAGTTTCCAAAATGGGGTCACTTGTGGGGGGTTTTTACTGTTTTGTCCCCTCAGGGGCTTTGTAAATGTGACATGGCCTCCGCAAACCATTCCTGCTAAACTTGAGCTCCAAAAGCCAAATAGCGCTCTTTCCCTTCTCATCCCTGCCGTGTCTCCAAACAACCGTTTATTACCACATGTGGGGTATTGTTTTACTCGGGAGAAATTGCTTTACAAATTTTGCGGTGCTTTTTCTCCTTTAGTCCTTGTGGAAATGAGAAAAAAAATCGCTAAACCTACATTTTCTTTGAAGAAATGTTGATTTTAATTTTCACGGCCTACTTCTAATAATTTCTGTAAAAAACCTGTGCGGTCAAAATGCTCACTGTACCCCTAGATAATTTCCTTGAGGTGTGTAGTTTCCCAGATGGGGTCACTTTTGGGGGATTTTGACTGTTTTGGCACCGCAAGAGCCCTTCAAACCTGACATGGTGCCTAAAATTTATTCTAACAAAAATAAGGCCCCAAAATCCACTAGGTGTTCCTTTGCTTCTGAGGCCGATGCTTCAGTCCAGTAGCACGCTACGGCCACATGTGGGATATTTCCTAAAACTGCAGAAACTCTCTACTTTGCTTTAATTCCTGTGACATGTGTAAAGGGTTAAGACATTTTCTAAATGCTGTTTTGAATACTTTGAGGGGTGAAGTTTTTAAAATGGGGTGACTTTTTGGGGGTTTCTAATATATAAGGCCCTCAAAGCCACTTCACAACTGAACTGGCCCCTGTAAAAATGGCCTTTTGAAATTTTCTTGAAAATGTGAGAAATTGCTGCTAAAGTTCTAAGCCTTGTAACGTCATAGAAAAATAAAAGGATGTTCAAAAAATGATGCCAATCTAAAGTAGACATATGGGTGATGTTAATTAGCAACAATTTTGTGTGGTATAACTGCCTGTCTTACAAGCAGATACATTTAAATTGAGAAAAATGCAAATTTTTGCAATTTTTCGCTAAATTTTGGTGTTTTTCACAATTAAATACTGAACATATCGAGCAAATTTTGCCAGTAACTTAAAGTCCAATGTGTCACGAGAAAACAGTCTCAGAATCGCTTGGATAGGTGAAAGCATTCTGGAGTTATTACCACATAAAGTGACACATGTCAGATTTGAAAAATGAGGCTCGGTCAGAAAGGTCAAAAGTGGCTAAAGAGGGAAGGGGTTAAATCTACTTTTACCTTAAAGGGAATGTGTTGCCAGAAAAACATGTTTTTTTTTTTAAAATTAAACATTTAGTGTGTGGGTGATTAAACATTGTTCAAATTATTTTTATTTTTTTTGCACGAGCCAGGAAATATTAAAATTATTTCTAATTTATAATAATACCCATTTTTGGTCACTAGATGGAGCTGTTCCCAAAATTGCAGCATTGCAACATTGGGTTAAAAGCCCTCGCTCTAGTGAGCTCTCAGCAACCCCCCCTCCTTTATCCTGGCTAGTGCCGGGATAAACGAGGGGTTTGAACGGTGTAACCTCCTACACTGTGTGTCGCCATTTTTGGAGCTAACCCACAGTGTAGTAGGTTTACATACAGTAGTAAACACACACTAACACTAACATACATTGAAATCTCTTACCTGCTCCTGCCGCCGCGGCTTCCTCCGGCCCGTCCGCTCCGTTTGCTGCCGCTGGTGCAAGTGCACAAATCCGGAAGCCGCGACCGGAAGTAGTAATATTACTGTCCGGCCGCGACTTCCGGTCCACAGGAAAATGGCGCCGGACGGCGCCAATTTCGAATAGGACTGTGTGGGAGCGGCGCATGCGCAGTTCCCACACAGACGCCGTACACTGCAGTCAATGGGACGGGAGCCGTTCGCAGTCCCTATGGGACTGTGGCTGCCGTATTCCATGTCTGTATGTGTCGTTAATCGACACACACAGAAATGGAACAAAAAATGGCAGCCCCCATAGGGAAGAAAAAGTGTAAAAATAAGAAAAAGTAAAACACAAACACACAAATGAATATAAACGTTTTTAATAAAGCACTAACATCTTTAACATATAAAAAAATTATTTGTGATGACACTGTTCCTTTAAGAGAAGGTAAATATAGACAGTAAAAACTAAACCCCAAAAAAATTAAGGAATCCCAGATTTTTCCAATTCACCCATTATATGGTACTTTAAATGGTGGCAATAAAAAATACAACTCCTCCCGCAAAAAATAATCCTTCACACACCAGTCCATTGACGTAAAAATAAAAAAAGTTATGGCTCTAGAGAGGCGGCCAGTGAAAAATGAAAAATGGCTTGGACTTGGAGTTAAACAACAGAGACAGGTTCTTGAAGGTTATATTCCCGCACAGCAGATTATATCCCCGGAAACCATAAGCAATTTAAAGCTTCTGATTCTTTAGGGACTCAAAGTATTCTGCTTTCTCTCTTCTCTATGGCTCATTCTGCCTTTACAGCAAATTCAAAACCGTGCCGGATCTGTGGCCGCCTAAATAGAAATCTGCAAAAATATACGGTTTAGTGTCGCCAGAATCTTGTATTCAGAGTTTGGGGCGGGGGGGGGAGGGGGCCCAGACTTGAAAAAAGTGCCCGGGGCCCATGGTACCCTTAATACGCCCCTTATAACAGCCAACAGTTTGGGAAACACATTTTTCTGTTCCATTCACCAATTTGATAACAAAAAAATGCATATATGTACAATATACAATATGATGGGGAAAATTCCCCTATTATTGTGCATATTATATAAAACTAAATAGACAGGCACAGATTCAGTATTTATGTAAGACCTACAGTATACTGTACATAAAATGAGTGCCAAACAGCCACAATTATATCTACAAAAATATATCATCTTTAATGCTGCAGTCAAAACAATTAGAGATGAGCGAACCGGGACAACCGAACCCGGTTTCGGTCCGAACATCGGGAAAAGTTCGGTTCGCAGCGAATCCGAACTTCACCGGGTTCGGCCGAACCCGTTTTGACCGAACCCAGCTACATTTTGGCGCCTGCCACATGTTATATGTAAAATGGAGGATTTCACAATATCACCTGACATCAGGCTACCCCATAATGCCTTGCAAACGGCTCTCCCAGCCAATCGGGAGGCAGCATAGGGGTGGGCTCAAGCCGGCAATAAAAGTCTATGCACGGAGCTCAGCGGCGATTTTATAGACAGGAGCTGTAGGGATAGCATCTCTGTGCAGTTAGGGAAAGCTTTAGGAATCTAAAAGCCAGGAGTCCAGCAATCGAAGGGGCTCATACACTACAGCGGGAGTCTACTCTCAACATCCAAATTGCAATACAAATTCTCTATTTGCCAAGCCAGTGTGTGAATAAGCTTTTAGAAGGGGCTCATCTCCGTTGCATCGGTTAACCTAACAATCCAACTTGCAATACAGGCAGCCTTTGTTGTACTACAACGCCCAGCATTCCCTGAGTGCACAGTGGCTGATATAAATTCTTATTCATTGCCATTTGCCAAGCCAGTGTGTGAATAAGCTTTTAGAAGGGGCTCATCCCCGTTAACATAACAATCCAACTTGCAATACAGGCAGCCTTTGTAGTACTACAACGCCCAGCATTCCCTGAGTGCACCGCGGCGTGGCTGATAGAAATTCTCATTCATTGCCATTTGCCAAGCCAGTGTGTGAATAAGCTTTTAGAAGGGGCTCATCCCCGTTAACAGAACAATCCAACTTGCAATACAGGCAGCCTTTGTAGTACTACAACGCCCAGCATTCCCTGAGTGCACCGCGGCGTGGCTGATAGAAATTCTCATTCATTGCCATTTGCCAAGCCAGTGTGTGAATAAGCTTTTAGAAGGGGCTCATCCCCGTTAACATAATAATCCAACTTGCAATACAGGCAGCCTTTGTAGTACTACAACGCCCAGCATTCCCTGAGTGCACCGTGGCGTGGCTGATAGAAATTATCATTCATTGCCATTTGCCAAGCCAGTGTGTGAATAAGCTTTTAGAAGGGGCTCATCCCCGTTAACATAACAATCCAACTTGCAATACAGGCAGCCTTTGTAGTACTACAACGCCCAGCATTCCCTGAGTGCATCAAGGCGTGGCTGATAGAAATTCTCATTCATTGCCATTTGCCAAGCCAGTGTGTGAATAAGCTTTTAGAAGGGGCTCATCCCCATTAACATAACAATCCAACTTGCAATACAGGCAGCCTTTGTAGTACTACAACGCCCAGCATTCCCTGAGTGAGTGCACCGCGGCGTGGCTGATAGAAATTCTTATTCATTACCATTTGCCAAGCCAGTGTGTGAATAAGCTTTTAGAAGGGGCTCATCCCCGTTGCATCCAACTTGCAATACAGGCAGCTGAGGCAGCCTTTGTAGTACTACAACGCCCAGGGCCAGCATTCCCTGAGTCAGTGCACAGTGGCTGATAGAAATTCTCATTCATTGCCATTTGCCAAGCCAGTGTGTGAATACGCTTTTAGAAGGTGCTCATCCCCGTTGCATCCAACTTGCAATACAGGCAGCTGAGGCAGCCTTTGTAGTACTACAACGCCCAGGGCCAGCATTCCCTGAGTCAGTGCACAGTGGCTGATAGAAATTCTCATTCATTGCCATTTGCCAAGCCAGTGTGTGAATACGCTTTTAGAAGGGACTCATCCCTGTTGTTGCATCCAACTTGCAATACAGGCAGCTGAGGCAGCCTTTGTAGTGCTACAACGCCCAAGGCCAGCATTCCCTGAGTCAGTGCACAGTGGCTGATAGAAATTCTCATTGCCATTTGCCAAGCCAGTGTATGAATACGCTTTTAGAAGGGGCTCATCCCCAGGGTTTTGATTCAACTTGCTTCATTCCAGCAGTGAAATTTCTGGTAAAAAAAAGGTTGTGAAAGGACGTGGTAGAGGAAAAAACACCCATGCCATGTCCTCTTCCAGTCCAAATGTTGGATCTGTTGGTGCCAGACCCAGTACCAGCATTTGTGGCACAAGACATGTGCCCAGTTCCACTAGTAGCAGCAGCCATGTGCCTGCTGGTAGTAGTAGCAGTATCAGCAAGCCAGACTTGTCCATCTCCTCCGGTGGGCAGGTTACTTTAGACAATACGGCCATTGTGGACTGGTTGGCTGGCTCGCGGTCATCTCAGCAGGAAGACTCTGACGATCTGGCTTCAAGCCAGGTTTCGTTGGATTCCAGATCCTCTACAGTTCCTTGGCACAGTGACAGTAGTAATATGGGTATTTCTAGCGTTTCCATTCCATCATCTATGTTTCACTCCCCCTTCCTAGCGGGAAGCCATCTTTCCTGAGAGTCCTAAGAGACATCTCCTCGGGTGCGAAGGAAGATACTGAACAACATAGTGATGATGATTTGTTTTCCGCGAGTCAGCCAACGGAGTGTGTTGCGGCGGTGGTGGAGGTGGAAGCGGTGTCCGAGACGCATAGCTGTGGTAGTGGGGGTGTTGGTGGTAGCCGTGGTGGCAGACGCAGTAATGAGGAGGGGCATGGAGCCCGCCATGATGTCACATCACATTCACAACACAGTGACAGAAGTGGCGGGGATGATGAGGAGGGCTATGATGATGTTGTTTTAGACAGGACGTGGGAACCAGCTGACGAGGTGATGACGGCGTCAGAGGAGGAGGGTAGTAGTGGCGGCACTGGCAGTGATAAACAGCCAAGCCGAGGTAGGGGCAGAAGTCAATCTGCAAAACGTTGCAGCGGTAGGGTCAGCTCAGGAGCCGGTGATGGCGACACTGATGCTACAGGTGTAGGCTCCCGAAAAAAGCCTGCCAGACAAGGGGCAAGCTCGGGTGGTGGTGGTGGTGAACGTGGTACTACCTCTTTACGGTACTCTGCCGTGTGGCAATTTTTCTGTACCTTCCCGGAGGACGAAAACATGGCACAGTGCCGTATCTGCAAGCAGAAAGTAAGGCGTCGGCAGGGCAGCAATGTAGGAACTACCGCTCTACGTAAACACATGGAGCGGCATCACAAGGCCATGTGGGACAATCGACATGCCCCACCATCATGTACATCTAATGAAGACCCCTCTGCTGCTGCTGCTGCTCCGAGTCCCTGTCATCTAAGTAGTAGCCAGGCCTTATCCACCATGTCGTTGTCATCATCATCATCACTGTCATCTAGTGCTCCTCCTACGTCCCGTCAGTTATCCATTACGGAATCGTTGTCCAATAAGCAACAATATATACCCAGTCATCCACTTGTCGTGTGGCTTAATTCACACCTGGCTAAGTTGTTGGTGGTGCAGTCGCTGCCGTACCACCTGGTCGACTCCGCCGGCTTCAAGCAATTGATGGTGTGCGCTCAGCCTAGGTGGCGAATACCTAGCCGCCATTACTTCTCCAAGACAGCTGTCCCTGCCTTGCACAAGCACGTGGAGGAAAAGGTGTGCCAGTCCTTGCAATTATCCGTGTGCAGCAGGGTACATGCCACCGTCGACACGTGGAGCAGCAACTATGGGCAGGGACAGTACATGTCTTTCACGGCCCACTGGGTCAATATTTTGCAGTCCGATGCACCACCGCAGCAATGCCAGGCATTACCACCTCCACGCTTGTATCTTTCTGGTTCAACTCCGGACACCAGGCGCCTACCATCCTCCTCCTCCTACTCCTCCTCCTCCTCCTCGCCCTCCTCAATGGAGGTCTTCCCGTCCCCGACAGGACACAGCGTATCTTCCACTCGTCCTCCCTCCTATTTTCATAGGTGCAAGGTGAAGCGCCACAACGCTGTCTTACACCTGCTGAGCCTGGGCGAGAAAAGCCACACAGGGCAGGAGCTGCTGCTGTGCATCAAAGAGGAAATCGCACGCTGGCTGTCTCCTCTGAAACTCACACTGGGCAGTGTTGTCTCTGATAACGGGAAGAACGTTGTGGCTGCACTGCATGGCACATGTGATCAATCTGGTCATAACACGCTTCTTAAAGTCATATGTTGGTTTGAAGGGTGTGCTGGCCATGTCCAGGAGGGTTTGCGTTCGCTTTAGACGTTTGTATGCATTTAAGCATGCCCTCCTGGACTTGCAGCGTCAAAACAATCTCCCAGAACACAGCCTGATTTGCGACGGTCCAACACGCTGGAATTCCACCTGCACATGTTGAACCGTCTGTACGAACAGAGGAAAGCCGTGAATGATTTCCTGATGCAGCAGACGGGCAGCGTTTGGAGCCAGTGTAATTTCGAGCTCAGGCACTGGCAGCTGGTTTTGAGGCCCTTTGAAGAGGCCACACGATTTGTGAGCCGTGACGCTAGTGGAATGAACGATGTTATGCCGCTGATTTTCATTATGGAGCAAATGCTCACAGCGATGATTCAGCAAAGGATGGAGGAAGGATTACATCTGGCTATGGATGTTGAGGAGGAGGAGGAGGGTGAGGAAACAGGACCTGAAGAGGAGCAGGATTTGGAGATGGAATCACAGGAAGGGATAGGGGACGAGGCAGCCGCACAACATGACAGTGATGGTGATGACGAGTCTGGCGACGACCTTGATGATGGACAACCATGGCAGCAGGGGCGTAGCTAAAGGCTCATGGGCCCCGATGAAAAAAATTCTTACTGGGCCCCCCCCCCCGCAAACTTCTCATGGCCGACGGTCCGCTTTCAGCTGCATCGCTGGGTCTCCTAAGTGACCCAACAATGCAGCACTAACAGCCGGGGCGTCACTAAGGCTGGGTTCACACACACTATTTACGGACGTAATTCGGGCGTTTTAGCATTGAATTACGTCCGAAAATGTGGCTCAAAAGCGTCGGCAAACATCTGCCCATTCATTTGAATGGGTCTTACGATATTCTGTGCCGACGGTCATTTTTTTTTACGCGTCGCTGTCAAAAGGCGGCGCGTAAAAAAGACGCCCGCGTCAAAGAAGTGCCTGTCACTTCTTCAGACGTAAATGGAGCCGTTTTCCATGGACTCCATGGAAAACCAGCTTCAGTTACTTCCGTAATGGACGCAGCAAAAGACGCCTGCACATGCCATTATGGCTGAAATTACGGTGCTGTTTTCTCCTGAAAACAGCACAGTAATTTCAGCCGTAACGGACGCTGCCGTGTGAACATACCCTCAGGGCTTAAAATGTCCGGGAAATAGCCCCAATACATATGTGTCCGCCTGAAAAAAAGTGTGTATAGGAGACAGCATAGCATATCTATAGCACTACGACCCTATAAACTATGGATAGGATTAGATACAGTGGCTGAGCAGATAGTATCACACATGATAGGATTAGATACAGTGGCTCAGCAGACAGTATCACACATGATAGGATTAGATACACAGCTCAGCAGACAGTATCACACATGATAGGATTAGATACAGTGGCCCAGCAGACAGTATCACACATGATAGGATTAGATACAGTGGCTCAGCAGACAGTACCACACATGGTAGGATTAGATACAGTGGCTCAGCAGACAGTACCACACATGATAGGATTAGATACAGTGGCTCAGCAGACAGTACCACACATGATAGGATTAGATACAGTGGCTCAGCAGACAGTATCACACATGATAGGATTAGATACAGTGGCTCAGCAGACAGTACCACACATGATAGGATTAGATACAGTGGCTCAGCAGACAGTATCACACATGATAGGATTAGATACAGTGGCTCAGCAGACAGTATCACACATGATAGGATTAGATATAGGGCCCAGCAGACAGTATCACACATGATCGGATTAGATATAGGGCCCAGCAGACAGTATCATACATGATTGGATTAGATACAAAGCTCAGCAGACTGTATCACACATGATAGGATTAGATACAGGGCCCAGCTCGCTGACATTGCGTCTCCAGCGCTGGACCCAGGATAGGTAAGAATAATAATTTTGCTTCTTTATAGTGTTACTGATTATTTTTGTGTTTGTGTTTTTTTACAGGTTCGGTTGTTGGACTTCGGATTCGAGGACTTCAATGACGGCGTTTTTATTATTCTCAATAAAATGGTTAATGTGGGTTGTGTTTTTTTATTTCAATAAAATATTTTTTCTATGTGCTTGTATCTTTTTAAATTTTATTATCACCGCCTTAGTAATGGCCGCCGGCTGATTGACAACCTCCATTACTAAGGCGAGGCTTAATGTTAGCCGGTGCAGAGGCTACACTAACCCCCATTATTACCCCGGTACCCACCGCCACCAGGGGTACTGGGAAGAGCCGGGTACAAACTAGTACCCGACCATCTGTAGTGACGGGCAGGCACCGGGGTGGCCGCAGGCTGGTAGTATTAGGCTGGGGAAGGCCAAAAACAGTGGCCCTTCCCACCCTGGTAATGCTGCCTGCTGCCTGCTGCTGCTGTGTTGTATCTGGCTGGTTATAAAAATTGGGGGGGACCCGACATCGTTCTTTCCAATTATTATTATTTTTTTTTTTAAATGACGTGTGGTCCCCCCCATTTTCATAACCAGCCAGATACAATAAAGCAGCAGCAGGCAGCATGACCTGCCTAGGTAGAGTCGTGTGTTAACCTTAAACCATACTATCCCCCACCCCCATTTAGTAACGACACATGACACCGAGGTTGGATGTGAAATGGCCACAGCAGCCGTTTATTAATTTCACAGTTTTATAAAAACAATTTAAATCCGAAACATTCGGATAACTAGTTAGGAATCCACCAGAGAATTCCTCCTAATAATTCACATGACCCAACATGGGTCAGAATCATAAATAACAATTAAACGTTAACATTAACCCGAGCAGAGGAAGTCCTTGAAGCCCCTTCAGATGTTCCTTTCAAGAACACACCGAATTAGCCATCTGCAAACCACTAATTACCTCCAGCCGTAAACCAGCTCGGAAGCACCGTTCACCTCTGCAGATGGCTCCAACCACTAGAAGTCCACTTCAAGGGGATAACACCCGTTGAAGCCCTCAAGTGATATACCGACCACTAGAAGTCCACTTCAAAGGGATAACACCCGATGAAGCCTTCAAGTGACATACCTTCTACCAGAAGACCACTTCAAAGGGATAACACCCGATGAAGTCTTCAACCATGTACCTTTTTTGGGGGACGCATACCCCCGATGCGACCCCCCCACCATTTTGTACTGACTGGCCTCAAGGACTCCCCCCGCCAGCTGCCATGACAACAGAACCTACTCCGGAAAAAAGAAAAACATGTTAAATAAACACACAAAATAAAACACAACGCTCATATACGGACGTACAGAAGACCTAAGGAGTAACAAAACAAGGGTGGGAGGGTGGGAGCTTTGCTTCTTGTGTATTACTCCTCCCGCTGCTTCCGGCTCAATGCCGAGAAACAGCGGGAAGCGCAGTAACGGCCCCCCCGTCCCCCCTAGCTCCTCCCCGTCCCTCCTTCAGCTCCTTCACCTTTCCCTCACCTCTTAACATTAACCCTTTCCCTACCAGGACGGTCATGTCGGCTTCCCTCAAGCCTGCAGCTGCGTCCAGCCTCTTCTTGACCTGCCTAGGTAGAGTCGTGTGTTAACCTTAAACCATACTATCCCCCACCCCCATTTAGTAACGACACATGACACCGAGGTTGGATGTGAAATGGCCACAGCAGCCGTTTATTAATTTCACAGTTTTATAAAAACAATTTAAATCCGAAACATTCGGATAACTAGTTAGGAATCCACCAGAGAATTCCTCCTAATAATTCACATGACCCAACATGGGTCAGAATCATAAATAACAATTAAACGTTAACATTAACCCGAGCAGAGGAAGTCCTTGAAGCCCCTTCAGATGTTCCTTTCAAGAACACACCGAATTAGCCATCTGCAAACCACTAATTACCTCCAGCCGTAAACCAGCTCGGAAGCACCGTTCACCTCTGCAGATGGCTCCAACCACTAGAAGTCCACTTCAAGGGGATAACACCCGTTGAAGCCCTCAAGTGATATACCGACCACTAGAAGTCCACTTCAAAGGGATAACACCCGATGAAGCCTTCAAGTGACATACCTTCTACCAGAAGACCACTTCAAAGGGATAACACCCGATGAAGTCTTCAACCATGTACCTTTTTTGGGGGACGCATACCCCCGATGCGACCCCCCCACCATTTTGTACTGACTGGCCTCAAGGACTCCCCCCGCCACCGCGAAACAGGCCTTGACCACCTTAAGCCTGTGAGTTCCTCCACACCACCACCGCCCTTTCTATGCCTTCTGCTATAGCCAAGCTCCAAATATCAATGCCAACCTCGGTCAGATGAACCCCGTCACTCCTCCAGAAATTCCCCAATCCTGACTCCAAATCCCTATGCCTCACGCAAATGCCCCCGTTCTTTGCCACAAAACGGGACACCGCCCGGTTAACTTTTATCCGAGCTTCATTGACTCTCTCCACCGATCTAGCTAACCGCCAATGCTTCCTTGGGACTATGTCCGACCACACTACCACCAACTTGGGATAAGATACCCACAAACACAACAAATCATGTTTGATATCCCGCACCAACTCACGAAAAGGGCGGACTCCTAAGTCATTCCAACCCACGTGCAACACTAAAACCTCCGGAACCCTATCAAGCCGCACATATGTCTGGAATTCCGCCAACACCCTGTTCCACGACATACCTCTAAACCCCAGCCAATGCACAACCGCATCCTGTCGCGGAATGCGCAACTGGCGACCATCCGGGCGGACGTCCGCCCTCAAAGCCCCCCAGTGCACGTACGAATGACCCATCAACCACACCAGACAAGGAGGCGAATCTGAAACGGAAAACACAGTTAGGCACCACCATATAACATTTGCAAGCATAAACAACAAAATTACAACATATGGGGGCGGACATAGGACTTAAACCTTTTTGACTCCCAACGACCAATACGCCTCACCCCCTCATCATCCAACCCCCAGCGCCCTGCTTCCGTTGCTGCGCCAATCCGGAAGGAATGAGATGAATATGAGCCTGCCGCAACCCCAACCGCCGTCAAACATTTTTTAAAAACAGCTCCAAACTGAAACCTGGACAAGAACGACCCGTCCACATGACGTAACAAAGGCAAATCTGGAGACCCCCTGTTTTTTGTAAAACCCCGCATGCACTCTACTGGGCACATGACCGACCCCGGGAGAGCGAACAAAACTATCAGTTTTCCCTTCCCTAATTGGTCAGTTTTTGATCTACGCAACCATACCTCCAACCGATCTGCAAAAAGGCTCACCTCCCCAGATCTCAGCCCCCCTGCCTGTTTAGTACTTGGCGACACCAACTCACCTATTCTAAATGCTCCGAAGAACGCCAACGAGAAAGCCAACCGAAACAAATCCATTTCATCTGAAGAACGACATACCGATGCCAATGAACCGCCCAACAAGCCCAGCAAAGCAAACGACACCGGCCTTCTACTATCCGCCTCCACCCTACCTCTGCGCAACCCCTTCAAAGCCTGCGATACCAGAAATTCCTTCGATACATCCCGCAAGCCCCGCAACTTAAGCCCAAACGCCACCGCGGATATAAACCGGTTCACCTTCGCTACTGAAAACCCCCCCTCCCAGGCATCCCCTAACCAATACAAAAGTGCCACCAACCTGTCTCTATCCGTATTAACATCACCCAACTCTCTTACCCACTCCTCCCACTGCCTCCAACAAGCAGCATAAGCCCTCCACGTCGTGCGCGCCAAAGACCTTTGTAACAGCTGCTCTACGGGACCGATACCAGATCCCATAGATGATCCGGACACGCCAAACCGAGACGTTCCGCTCCCGGGGCCAATTGCCGAAACCGGTCCCACTGCGAGCGAGAAAGAGCATCAGCAACACAATTCCGTACACCCGGGACATGCACCGCCACCACCCACGCGTTCAGCGACAAACACACCAACACTAAATGTCGCAACAATTGAACTACCGGAGGAGAGGACGCCGTGATGTTATTAATGGCAAGCACCACCCCCATGTTGTCGCAGTAAAAACGGACCTTCTTATCCCTGAGCCTGTCCCCCCAAATGGTAGCCGCCACCACGATGGGAAACAGCTCGAGCAGGGCCAGATTCCGCGTCAATCCACTGGACACCCAGCTAGCCGGCCATTGACCTGCGCACCACGGACCTCCCCCGTAAGCTCCAAAGCCACCCGCCCCAGCCGCATCCGTGAAAATATTCAGATCACTCGTATCCTGCGCTGGGGCCATCCATAGCGAGCGACCATTGTACTGGCCCAAGAAGTCATCCCAAACCTGAAGATCAGCTCGGTGCTCCTCCTTGAGCCTCACAAAATGATGCGGCGCCCGCACTCCCGCCGTTGCCGCCGCCAACCTTCTACCAAACACCCTCCCCATCGGCATAATCCGGCAGGCGAAATTCAACTTCCCCAGCAGCGACTGAAGCTCCCTCAGCGACATTTTCTTCCTTCTACAAGCCCGTCGCACCTCCAGCCTCAAAGCACCCAACTTATCCGCCGGGAGCCGACACTCCATTGCCACCGAGTCAATTTCGATTCCCAAGAAACAAATCGTCGCTACCGGGCCCTCCGTTTTTTCCGGCGCCAAAGGGATCCCAAAATCCCTCGCCACCTTCTGCAGGGCATGAAGCAAGTTACCGCAAACCGGCGAACCCCCCGGGCCAACGCACAAAAAATCATCTAAGTAATGGATCAACGAATCGACCCCGGATACTCCCCTCGTTACCCACTCCACGAAGCTACTAAACGCCTCGAAGTATGCACAAGAAAGAGAACACCCCATCGGAAGGCACCGATCCACGTAAAAGGCCCCATTCCAAAAACAACCCAACAGCCGTTGGCTTTCTGGATGCACCGGCAACAACCTGAACGCCGCCTCGATGTCGGTTTTTGCTAGCAGCGCCCCCGGACCCGCAGCCCGCACTAACCCCACCGCCTTATCGAATGAGGTATAAACTACGGAACACAACTCGTGATCAATCCCGTCATTTACCGACGAACCTTTGGGATACGATAAATGTTGAATCAAACGAAACTTTCCGGGCTCGCGTTTAGGGACAATACCCAAAGGGGACACAACTAAATCTTTCACCGGCGACTCCACAAATGGCCCCGACATGCGCCCCAACGAAACTTCTTTTAACAACTTTTCCGACACGACTTCCGCATGCAAGTAAGCCGATTTTAAATTTCTCCGCGTAACCGGAACCTCATAAGGAGGCGGAGGAATAACAAAACCAACACTAAACCCTTCATAAAGCAACTTAGCTGCCGCCCTATCCGGATACTCATTTAGATAAGGGGCCATCCTTTCCACCCTCACCGGCGACACCCCCTTGACCAGCCCCGTGCTGGTTCCCGGACCTCTTTTTCCGCAGACATTTTGCCGCCCCGTGTGATGCCCCATTACACTCGGAGCACACGTGCTTGAACTTGCACGTGGCCCCGAACTTGCACTGGCCTTCATTGAATTGCCAGCAAAACCCCGCCTTTCCCCCGCCGCTTGGTCCACTCTGACTAGTCTGGCCTCCCTGGCCACCGCTCCCGGGAAAGGGCTGCCTAACCGGAGCCGTAACCCGTAACCAGAGAGCAATATCCTTCTGGTCCCACCGAATCGCCGGCCGAACCGCCTTCCGCTGACGGAATTGCTCATCATATCGCA
This sequence comes from Rhinoderma darwinii, assembly GCF_050947455.1. Lineage (NCBI taxonomy): Eukaryota > Metazoa > Chordata > Amphibia > Anura > Rhinodermatidae > Rhinoderma > Rhinoderma darwinii. Next base: position 419,897,357 of record NC_134688.1, read on the forward strand.
GCCACGCCTGACCCCCATACGCCCTATGAGCCTCCCCAATAGCATCAAAATAACAAAATAACGCCGAACAATTTTCCGGCGCCTTTTCCCCTATCACACTAGCCAATATGGCGAACGCCTGCGACCAATTAACGAACGTCTGCGGGATAAGCCTATACCGCCGCCGTTCCTCCTCGTCCTTTTTACTCTCATCCCGCTTGCTCTTATCCAAATTGAATTTAGCCAGCGGCAAGAGAGAAAAAATTTCAACATATTCATCTTTCCAGATCCGATCACGCACCTCCTGCTTTAAATGCGCCCCCAACGGACCCTCAAAACAAACATACACCTCCCCCCGAGCACGATCGTCCATGCGCACTCGATCGCCGTCCTTCTGTGCCTCAGTCTGCACCGACACCGCGACCGCCTCTCTAACCGCCACCACAGGACGCGCCTGCAACGATCCCACTTCCCTGGGGCCTTCCCAAACTACCGCAGGGGACACTTCCGTTACTACCGGCGCCGCGGCCCTATCCAGGCGCCCCACCAGCTCCCGTAAGCAACCCACTAAATCTGCCAAACCCGCTCCGTCGCGTCCGCCCGCGCCACTACCGGCCCCCGATGCTATGCTAGCAGCCCCCCCGCCGACACCCGACATAAAAATCGCTGGATAAGACAATAATGGAGTTATACACTCACCGGGCTGCACAGGCGCTGTGTTCCCGTCAGCCGGACCATCCTGACCTCGACGATAGACGTCCAGTTCACCTTCCTCCAGTTCTTCTCTCGCCGACGACTGTCCCTCCCAACGACCTCTTCGGAAAGGGGATGAGGACGCGCTGACCGATGGGCCGGCAACCTGCCGCCCGACCGCCGGGACCCAGACTTCCGACCGGACCTGTTGCCTCGACGTCGCTGCAGATCTAGTCGTCCGTCTAGACGATCCTGACGAAGCCTGCCCCCTGGCCGGAACATCACCATGCGGGGCGGCCGTACCTTGCTCTCGACATCTTCCATCTGATGGGGGAGGGGTGACAGGGAGCCCGGCCTGCGACTCCCTGCTTACCGCCGGACCCCGTCGCGGCCTGGGATTCCTGCCAGGACGCAGGGCCTGGGAAGGGGCGGTCCTCCCAGCTGCCTGGCCTGCAGCGTCCGGGATCGGGCTCCCTCTGCGACGCCGTGTCCGCGGGACTACCTCCGGACTCAGGCGCTCTGGAGGTCGGGACCGCCGAGAGGGACGGGTCGACACAGCCTGCATCGCCGTCACCCCTGCTACCGCTCTCTGCCTGCCCAGCGCAGGAGCGGTTGTTGCCGACTCCCCCCCCGCCGCCATAGCCATGCTCGTAGGGGGGCCGGGGGAGGGGAGCCTGTCCCTTACAACAGACCCCGAACGCCGTGCCCGACGTGGCGAAACGGCGTCCGGGATCCGCGTTAATGCAGCCACGGTCTCCTCCAGCCATCCGGGACCGTGGTGCACAGCAGCGGCACGCAGCCGCTCTAAAATCAGGGCCTCTGCCATACTAAAAAGCCGGGCAACGGGGAGCTTTGCTTCTTGTGTATTACTCCTCCCGCTGCTTCCGGCTCAATGCCGAGAAACAGCGGGAAGCGCAGTAACGGCCCCCCCGTCCCCCCTAGCTCCTCCCCGTCCCTCCTTCAGCTCCTTCACCTTTCCCTCACCTCTTAACATTAACCCTTTCCCTACCAGGACGGTCATGTCGGCTTCCCTCAAGCCTGCAGCTGCGTCCAGCCTCTTCTTTACCAGGGTGGGAAGGGCCACTGTTTTTGGCCTTTCCCCTCCTGATAATACCAGCCTGCGGCCACCCCAGTGGCCGACCATCACTACAGATGGTCAGGTACTGGATCGTACCCGGCTCTTCCCAGCACCCCTGGTGGCGGTGGGTACCGGGGTAATAAAGGGGGTTAGTGTTAGCCTCTGCATCCGCTAACACTAAGCCCCGCCTTAGCAATGGATGCTGTCAGTCAGCCGGCGGCCATTACTAAGGCGGTAGTAATATAGTTTAAAAAAAACCCACAAAGACATAGAAAAAATATTTTATTGAAATAAAAAAAAAACCCACACAACCCTCATTAACCATTTTATTAATAAAAAAAAAGCCGTCATCGAAGTAGTCCTGGAATCCGCCGTATGCCAACGACCGAACCTGTAAGAAAACACACAAAAAATGATTAGTAACACGTGTGTTAGGGTATGTGCACACACACTAATTACGTCCGTAATTGACGGACGTATTTCGGCCGCAAGTACCGGACCGAACACAGTGCAGGGAGCCGGGCTCCTAGCGTCGTACTTATGTACGATGCTAGGAGTCCCTGCCTCGCTGCCGGACAACTGTCCCGTACTGAAAACATGTTTACAGTACGGGACAGTTGTCCTGCAGCGAGGCAGGGACTCCTAGCATCGTACATAAGTACGACGCTAGGAGCCCGGCTCCCTGCACTGTGTTCGGTCCGGTACTTGCGGCCGAAATACGTCCGTCAATTACGGACCACAGGACGCGCCTGCAACGATCCCACTTCCCTGGGGCCTTCCCAAACTACCGCAGGGGACACTTCCGTTACTACCGGCGCCGCGGCCCTATCCAGGCGCCCCACCAGCTCCCGTAAGCAACCCACTAAATCTGCCAAACCCGCTCCGTCGCGTCCGCCCGCGCCACTACCGGCCCCCGATGCTATGCTAGCAGCCCCCCCGCCGACACCCGACATAAAAATCGCTGGATAAGACAATAATGGAGTTATACACTCACCGGGCTGCACAGGCGCTGTGTTCCCGTCAGCCGGACCATCCTGACCTCGACGATAGACGTCCAGTTCACCTTCCTCCAGTTCTTCTCTCGCCGACGACTGTCCCTCCCAACGACCTCTTCGGAAAGGGGATGAGGACGCGCTGACCGATGGGCCGGCAACCTGCCGCCCGACCGCCGGGACCCAGACTTCCGACCGGACCTGTTGCCTCGACGTCGCTGCAGATCTAGTCGTCCGTCTAGACGATCCTGACGAAGCCTGCCCCCTGGCCGGAACATCACCATGCGGGGCGGCCGTACCTTGCTCTCGACATCTTCCATCTGATGGGGGAGGGGTGACAGGGAGCCCGGCCTGCGACTCCCTGCTTACCGCCGGACCCCGTCGCGGCCTGGGATTCCTGCCAGGACGCAGGGCCTGGGAAGGGGCGGTCCTCCCAGCTGCCTGGCCTGCAGCGTCCGGGATCGGGCTCCCTCTGCGACGCCGTGTCCGCGGGACTACCTCCGGACTCAGGCGCTCTGGAGGTCGGGACCGCCGAGAGGGACGGGTCGACACAGCCTGCATCGCCGTCACCCCTGCTACCGCTCTCTGCCTGCCCAGCGCAGGAGCGGTTGTTGCCGACTCCCCCCCCGCCGCCATAGCCATGCTCGTAGGGGGGCCGGGGGAGGGGAGCCTGTCCCTTACAACAGACCCCGAACGCCGTGCCCGACGTGGCGAAACGGCGTCCGGGATCCGCGTTAATGCAGCCACGGTCTCCTCCAGCCATCCGGGACCGTGGTGCACAGCAGCGGCACGCAGCCGCTCTAAAATCAGGGCCTCTGCCATACTAAAAAGCCGGGCAACGGGGAGCTTTGCTTCTTGTGTATTACTCCTCCCGCTGCTTCCGGCTCAATGCCGAGAAACAGCGGGAAGCGCAGTAACGGCCCCCCCGTCCCCCCTAGCTCCTCCCCGTCCCTCCTTCAGCTCCTTCACCTTTCCCTCACCTCTTAACATTAACCCTTTCCCTACCAGGACGGTCATGTCGGCTTCCCTCAAGCCTGCAGCTGCGTCCAGCCTCTTCTTTACCAGGGTGGGAAGGGCCACTGTTTTTGGCCTTTCCCCTCCTGATAATACCAGCCTGCGGCCACCCCAGTGGCCGACCATCACTACAGATGGTCAGGTACTGGATCGTACCCGGCTCTTCCCAGCACCCCTGGTGGCGGTGGGTACCGGGGTAATAAAGGGGGTTAGTGTTAGCCTCTGCATCCGCTAACACTAAGCCCCGCCTTAGCAATGGATGCTGTCAGTCAGCCGGCGGCCATTACTAAGGCGGTAGTAATATAGTTTAAAAAAAACCCACAAAGACATAGAAAAAATATTTTATTGAAATAAAAAAAAAACCCACACAACCCTCATTAACCATTTTATTAATAAAAAAAAAGCCGTCATCGAAGTAGTCCTGGAATCCGCCGTATGCCAACGACCGAACCTGTAAGAAAACACACAAAAAATGATTAGTAACACGTGTGTTAGGGTATGTGCACACACACTAATTACGTCCGTAATTGACGGACGTATTTCGGCCGCAAGTACCGGACCGAACACAGTGCAGGGAGCCGGGCTCCTAGCGTCGTACTTATGTACGATGCTAGGAGTCCCTGCCTCGCTGCCGGACAACTGTCCCGTACTGAAAACATGTTTACAGTACGGGACAGTTGTCCTGCAGCGAGGCAGGGACTCCTAGCATCGTACATAAGTACGACGCTAGGAGCCCGGCTCCCTGCACTGTGTTCGGTCCGGTACTTGCGGCCGAAATACGTCCGTCAATTACGGACGTAATTAGTGTCTGTGCACATACCCTAAGGCTTAGATACAGGGCCCATGTGTGATACTGTCTGTGGGACCCTGTATCTAAGCCTACCACAAGGTAGGCTTAGATACAGGGTCCAGCAGACAGTAATCTTATACAGTATAAGATTACTGTGTGCTGGGGCCCTGTATCTAAACCTACAGTGTGGTAGGCTTAGATACAGGGCCCAGCAGACAGGATCACGCATGGGCCATGTATCTAAGCCTACCATGTGATTGGCTTAGATACAGGGCCCAGCAGACAGGATCACACAATCTGTGATCATGTCTCATGGGCCCCCTAAGCCTGATACATCGTAGGCTTAGGGGTTGTGCAGTCCCTAAACATTGATGGCCTATCCACAGGATAGGCCATCAATAGCTGATGTGTCGCCCGGGACCCGCAAATCAGCTGTTTTGAAGGGGCCGCAGCACTCGTACGAGAGCTGCTTCCCCTTCATGTCACTACTGGCTCACACTGTGAATCGCCGACACGGATTTACAGTGTGACCGGAATGAAGTGACAGGAATGAAGGGGAGCAGCTCTCGTACGACTGCTGCGGCCCCTTCAAAACAGCTGATTGGCGGGTCCCGGGAGTCAGACCCCGCCAGTCAGGGCTAACCTTACCTTCCTCTTCGGCCGCGGCGGGAGTTCTGTAGTCTCGATGCTGTGCGCGGCGGCATAGCGCTGTGACGTCATGCGCTGCGCACAGCGCTTGACGTCAGGACCTCCGCTGCGATCCGGAACCAGGAAGGTAAGTAAAGTATGTTACTATAGTAACAGGGGCCCGCGGCCCGAGTTACTATAGTAACTTTTTATTGATGTGGTGCGGGGGGCCGTGGGCCCCCCTGGCTTCGGGGCCCGGTCGCAATTGCGACCGCTGCGACCCCTATAGCTACGCCAGTGCATGGCAGTATGGGGGGAAGATGGAACCAACCAGGCCCTCTGAAACGCTGGCCAGGATGGCGAGCTGTATGTTTCGTTACTTGCGCGCTGACTGTCGTATTTTTAACATGAAGCAAAGAGATGAGTACTGGATAGCAACACTTTTAGACCCTCGGTATAAAGCCAGAATGGGGGAGTTTTTTGCGCCTTCCAACAGGGAGGCAAAATTGGCTTATTATCGAGAGAAGCTATGCAGCCAGCTTGCCACGGCTTTCAAACGGCAAACACCTGCTGCAAGCATGTCTGACCGGGGTGTGAGTGCAATTCTAGCATACACTACGCCTTGAGTTCCATCCAGCTCCAAATTAGCTTTTAAAAATCATCCTATGAATACGAGCAGCTCGGAGTAGCAAAAACACACAGACACGTTACTGTATGAAAATGCTTCTACTTTATTCTTATCAGCACGGATATTTATAACAAAATTTCAACAACAAATGAGTCAGAAAGTTTAGATAAAGTTCCACAACTTAATTGGCTCTTAGGGGGGCCGTTCCCTCATCTTCCCAATTATTGCTGCGTAGCTTTGCACACAGCACTGATTCTCCATTTTAATTCTTATTATTGCTGCGTAGTGTTTTGCACACAGCACTGATTCTCCATTTTAATTCTTATTATTGCTGCGTAGTGTTTTGCACACAGCACTATGATTCTCCATTTTAATTCTTATTATTGCTGCGTAGTGTTTTGCACACAGCACTATGATTCTCCATTTTAATTCTTATTATTGCTGCGTAGTGTTTTGCACACAGCACTATGATTCTCCATTTTAATTCTTATTATTGCTGCGTAGTGTTTTGCACCCGGCCCTATGATTCTCCATTTTAATTCTTATTATTACTGCGTAGTACTTTGCACACGGCCTACTCCTTAAAGTCCCAGAGCATCTACCTTCTAATATAACTAACTTGTACAAGCATATAAGGATATAAGTATATAAGATATACATTAAGTCTAAAACACTTCGGAAAATATTTTTGCTTTCACATTTCCCCCCTTTTGTGACTTTATAGGTCTGGTAATCTTTACCTGCCTCTAATTTCACAACAACCTGTCACTTCTTTCTAGAGGCCTCGCTGTGAGAGCTCTCCGTATCTTATAAAACACATAACAATTAAAACAAGTCATAATAACAAAAACAATCATAATACATATTAATAGTTGGAATAAATAGCTTAACACTGAACTGGCAGAAAACCCTGTGTACAGTACATATATATCATACCAGCGATGAGCCGTGTCCTCCTTAATCTGGGATCCTAAATATCGCAGCGTTTTCCCACTTATAACAGCATTCATTTTGACTGTTTGTAGTGTAACATTATGTCTCCTAACCATCTCTTTTAACTCTTCTGCGTCTTTTAGAACTTTGTTCAACTCATCTAAGGGGAAACTAATATTAAGTGTTGGCAATGGATCCGGTACCCATACTGTGCTTACAATCTCATCCAAATCCGGGAGAAATACAATAGTCTGGTTCTTCCATTCTATATAACTAACATTAAATATACATCCAGAAAAGGGTACCTGTAATAAAAAGGTTTTAGTGTGTTGGGTTCTCCGTAACCATACATACACTCTGTGGTTTTATCTCTATATACAAACATTTTCTGTAAGATGGGGGAGGCTCTCCCACAAGCATATTTGCCACTCTCCCTTCTCACTCCCTGTTCTTTCTCTACAAGCTTCATATGGGAGCCCAAAATCAAAGATAAAACATATGAAATCAACATAACTTGTGTTAAAGGAAATGACTTTCTTATTCACTACAAAAGAACAAAGATGGGAACTCCAGACAAAATGGCTGCTGCACAAAACTAAATCATTTAAACATTATCATAATCACTTTCACATCATACATATCTTTGTAATTCGGCATCCTGCTTGATAATTCACAATGTAATTTCATACAGAGAATATAAGCAAATAAACCGTCCTTTACAAACCCTCCCTTTTCTCATATTTTAATTACAGAAATTATATATTATGATTATAATACTCAAACAATATATCAATAGGGCCACAACTTATATGATGCCATCACCAATGTCCAGTTTGGGTATGGGGTCCCACTAGTGTATTGACAAGTCTTGTACATCATCATTATCATCATCATCCTCTTCTATCTTCTGTTCTTCACTGACTGTCGGCCTCAGGGTAACCCATACAATTGTGGAGTCAGACTGCACAGTGGTGTCCAATGGGGGATTTATAATTACCCCCTCCTAGTCACTTACTTATTAAAACGCTTGATACTGCTGACAGATTCACTCAGGTCTTTGGTCTTTACTTTGATCTTTGCTGATGTCATCAGGACTTGGTTTGGTCCTTCTCTCTTAGTATACGTCACCGGGCTATACACAACACCTCATGCTGTGAGCCTGGTGTGAGATCCCACGTAGGCGGATTAGTGGGGTGTTATTGTGACCCCACAAACCCTCCGCTCAGCTGTCTTCTTACTTGTCTGGGCGGCTGCTTGGAATTGTGACACTTCCGTCAGTTCATGACAAACGCGTTGTACTGGCTCCGGCTGCGTTTGCCACATCTCAGTAATGGAGTTCATCGTATTAAAAATCTTTTAGTTCATGTTTACTGGCACTTGCTGGGGAACCCCAACCCTTGTCAATTGTTACTAATCTGGTGATAACATCTACGTACTATAAAAGTTGTTCTAAGTACATACAATAACAATGTCAGGCCCTTAAACTAAATCAAACAAACAAACACCTTTTATATATGAAAAACTTCTCTGCTCCAATGGACAGGGCACCTAGAAGATATGTAATTATTGGGTACATTTCATTTGCACTTGGTGTCACTCTTTTCAGCAGGATTTGTACCTTGATCTGAGCTGATTGCCTGGAACATTTCCAGCTCACCAAAATATACACAGATTCCACATGTTTATCTGACAAATGTCGCAAACCAATTTTTCCTACTCTAATTTGTATTGCATGGGAAGGCCTCTCAAGGTCTGTTCTCTTTGTGGGATGCGGGTATGATAAGGTTGACACCGGTCTACCAGGACTGTTCTGTAGGCAAATCAAACAGCTCTAACAGAATTTAGCAGCACCAGCTGTAAAGCCTGGGACATACCAATTAGACCAAATCGATCCTTGCAGTCTTGGAGCATATGTGAGGTCATACACCATCAATACAAGTGCTATCAAGAGTGCCTTGGGTGTTACCGGTTCACGTTCCCTTATCCGTCCACATTCTGTCAGAATCTGGTTCTCACGCCTTCCGCTCCCAGTTGGACTCTTCCTGTGGAGAACAAACTTTTTCATCGCATAAACATTAATTGATCTTAATTAGATAATTCAATTAGGGGAAAAAAAACATTAACAAATAACATCTTTACATTAAACGTTCACATTGAGCAATAACTAAAAGTGATACATGCAAACTCATTTTTCTTCTTTTATATATATATATATATATATATATATATATATACACAGCACATAATTTTCTTTTCACAATTTTCCTTTCCAACAACAACAGAAAAAAAAAGGAATAAATAAAAATGTTTTCAAATGGGAATATTCAATTTCTGTACCTTTATCTGACGCCTCCTATAGTCCAATACTGAGGCACGCTGGTCTAGAACTCTACATAAAACGTAACCACAGTTTTTACTTCTTGAATACAGTTATTAAACAAACTAAATTTGGGACAACATTTGGAGAACTACTGACATCTTATTGTACAAACATCAGTTCAATATTTTGGAGAACACTATTCCCCTGTCACTACACACAAGTTCTGCAGTGGGGAAGATACAGGCCGGGCTTCAGGCCTCCCTGAGAACAGGTCTACACACACGAGCACATTGTCATACACTTCTACCGTGGGTAGTTGTATGGTCTGCAGTCGCTGGGACGGGTAATCTGGACGGGCTGCACTTTTCACAGGTACCTTTGCTGTTTTACCTATGTCATGCCGTGCGCACATCATGCCGGCTGCTACAAACCTAGTGGTGGCATTATTGTATCCAGGGACAAGCCAATTTACTGATACCTGGCTGCACATTCTCTTGCTGTCAGGTCTGTCTTCTCTTGCTCTGTCAATTGGCTTACCCGATGATCCAATAAAGTTCCTACTACCAATGGGCCCATAATTGTGGGCGATGCCAAAAGCGTACCTAGAGTCAGTGTAAATGTCGGCCGTCTTACCTTCTGCCAGGTTACAGCCTCAGCGAGCACCTTCAGCTCTGCTCCTTGAGATGAACAAGAAGGTGAGAGTGGTTTCTGGGTAATTTACCTTGTGCCTCGTATCCTGTTCGACACATGCTGTATGATAAAATATCTCTTCATTACAAATTTACATCGGAAACCCATGTCACATATAGATAGAACATTTCAAAAGGATGGAGTTTTATTGTTCCACATTCATCTGATAATCCAGAACACTTGTAAATCCCACCCACCAGGTCCTGTAAATACCTGATTAATACAAAAACAAACCAAAATATGTTACTGGAATCTGGCATAAAATAAACAATGTTCCGACAAAAATTTTATTTTTATTTTTTTATTTTTCCTTCTTCCCATCTAAATCTGTAAAAACTCATCTGTGAGTGACTTCACCTCTGCCTCCTGTGTAAATTTGCTGGAGGGGGATGGTCCTTGAAGCTCATACACATTTTGTAGATCTAGAACCAAATTCATTAATTCAAAACAAAATAAAACACAAAACAAAACTACTTGATCAGTCCCTTCAACATTCCCTCCTATTTGGACTCTGCGAAAGTAATGTAGCAGGGTTCAAAACTACATATTAACATAATGAGATTAGACACTCTATCGGGGGGGGGGGGGGGGGGCACTAATTTAGCCCCCTGTAATACACAACAGCCTGGAACAAAAACAAAAACAAAACAAATGTAATTAGTTATTCAATAAAACAGAAAATGATATATCTGGTAATATTAATTACTGCAAATCAATAACCTATACATAAGAATAGGGAACAGAGGGGGCACATACATTTTCAAGACCCCGTGTCTCACAATATCTGTAGTTTAATTAATTTGAATCAACATCAAAACATTCCAACATTAAATCTTATCACATTATAACACATAAATCTGCAGTGTAAATTTTATCTTTTTATAGACAGATCCAGCCGGCTGTTATATTTTTCTCGCTTGGTGTAGTTACAGACGACTGCGCGTGCGCGAAGATAAGAAACATTCCATTCGGATTTTTAACCCCATACTCAAAACACTAGGAATTTTAGACATTACTGCTGTTCAAGATAAGAACATACAATATAGTTCTGCTTTATAGTGTGGCCATTAGTTTCAAACTTCAGACATGTTACATTACACACATCACACAGATGTCTCATCACATCACACATGTTACATTACATACATCACACAGATGTCTCATCACATCACACATGTATCACACATCACACAGATGTCTCATCACATCACACATATATCACACATCACATATTACACTGATGTCTCATCACATCACACATGTAACATTACACACATCACACAGATGTCTCATCACATCACACATGTTACATTACATACATCACACAGATGTCTCATTACATCACACATGTTACACTCCCCCCCCTTCTGACCCACGTTAGTCACTGCAATGTACCCGGCTGCTCCGTTTTCTTCACTCTTCCTATGAAAATTTACACCTTTTTCCAAATTGTTCTTTCTCACATCAACTTACTTGTCACCACCTGTAATCACCTGCTTTGTCCTTTTAACTTATGCCTTGTCCTGGCCACTCCACTCCATTTCTCGACTTTCCACAAACCATTTTATTTATCACATGCAAACTTCCTTCTTACGGCTGCCAGCCTCTTCAACAATCTTTTTCCTTACAGTGTGTTCTTTTGCCTTCAAATACTTTACAAACCTCCATTGATTCAAGCAGGAGTTGGTAACACTTCACTTATGCAGAACACTTGCTGCCGGGGGGTGTCTTTCGGTTCATACAGCCCGTGATGTAACATATATCCCAAACCCTTTCCTCTAGCACTTTGCAATGGTTTCACATGCAAATTATATTTGGTAACATATATATTATCCTCCCCGCTCAGCCGTTCACTCTGTGGGTTGTAGTTTAGGGGGCTGTTATCTATGTTGGTGATAATTTCTTTACGGGCTAAATGTCAGGGTCATTCATTGAATACAGGATGTTATATTACAACGGTATTCAATCCAGCGGTCTGATGTTATACTACTACAGACTTAATTACTTGGATGTTATTTTACATCCAAGCGTATATGCCGGATTATCATGTGCTAGAAATCAGTCTGTACTGATTCCCACCTTATGCCAGTCTGGCAATGCATACAACTGGTTTATGGACCCTTACACACAATATCACCGGCTGGCAACGAGCCAGGAAAATATAAATGATTTTCTAATACAGTATTCAAAGTTTTCCCTGTTGCACTGGGTAATGGAGTGCAAATTAAATATAGACACAATTGCTTCTCCTTGCACTGGATTCTACATTATCAGGACTTAACCATTGAAGCCCCTGTGGTACTACATGATATTACTCACAACCATCCACTATGGGTCTGAGCCAATACCAGTCAGTACCTCCCAACTATAATCCCAGACGAACGGGTAACAGGTCAACTATTAATCCTCAACAATTTTACACAACTCAATAACAAATGACACTACAATCTTTGCATTTCAAATACTTCACATGTGAGTTACGACTTCTCTCCGCCATGCGCTACGTCACTGCATTCCAAAGGCGGAGGTCTTACACTTCTCACAATTTTTAACTAATTTAACATTTTAATTGCTGGCAAAAATTCTCTCATGTCTTTCATATCAACAGTTTAAAATCACGTACACACCTCTGCAACCTTTCATTACACAAAAATTTTCAACATACCTTTTTGGATTCATCTTTCATACCACTGCTGGATGAAGTGCCAGCTAAATTTTGAGGCTTACGCAATACATGTGTGAATAGTGTAAGAATAAGCTCCTTACCTACCGCGGTTTTTTTGTAATTCACAGATGCAAAGCCAGACCTCTCCATCAGACCAGCAAACTCCCGGGTTTCTTTATCTTTTATTTTATTATACTGAAATTTAGACAAGTCCAACAGACACGCACGCTCATGCAAACAACTTCTAATACAACTAAACTGGGTCTCTTTTCAACCCCAAAAATCTAATACTACTATTCTGGGTCTCTTTCACCCCAAAATCTTCTGGGTCTCTTTCACCCCAAAAGTCTAATACTACTATTCTGGGTCTCTTTCACCCCAAAATCTTCTGGGTCTCTTTTTTTTTTTTTAAAACATATTTTTATTGATTTTCTGAAAATTTTTCACATAACATGATATGCAATAAACTGTTACAGGAATATAGTCACCTATTGTTGATGGTATGAAAAACACATTCCTACAATGACACTAAGCTCATAGTTGTTTACATCATTATGTGACAGTTATTGAAGGTCATTACAGAAATTTCCATAACATTTGGTGAACAGCGTTAACAATGAATATCCCTGAGAAACAATGCATACAAAACTTATTTAATATACGTATAAACATGAATAACCTAAACTGGAGCCACATGAAGCTACATTCCTAACCGAGTTGGCCTAGATATCATTTCAAAGTTATAGATATTATGTTCTACGTGTTCTCAACACTCCTAAGGTGCCCTTAAGATCCTCTATCAGGTACCAAGGTGATCCCGTGAATGGATCGATCATTTTGCATATCTCCTCCCCCGAGAAATGCTCTGTTATGAATAGTTTCCATTTCCCAAAAAATCTCCCCCCTTGTGCATCTTTGTGTTTTAGAACATCCATTCTATCTAAATAGAATAGGCTTTTCATCCCCTGTACAACCTCACTTGATTGCGGGATATCTGGTACCAACCATTTCTGGAGTATGCATCGTTTTGCCACCATCAATGCCGCATGTGTAATGGGGGGCAAGTGGGTTACTTCTGTGTCATCTGACCCTCCATCATGCTGGACATGTAAAAGAACTTCCATTGGCCCCAGGAGCCCCTTAAATTTGCTTATTTGTTGCACTAAAGATGTCATTTCTTTCCAAAATGGCTGTATTTTGGTGCATGCCCAAAACCCATGGTACATGTCTGTGCGAGGTGATCCACACCTCGGGCATGAAGTCTTTCTATCTGGTTTAGTTATGGAAGGGGGCAAGGTGAACGCATATATGGCATGATGGAGGATTTTTAAGTGGGTTTCTCTCCATTTCTCGCTTGTTATATGTTTTCTGAGATCCACCAACCCCATTTCCACATGTTTGGCAATATTAGGCAAGCCAAATAGCTTTTCCCATTTCATAAATGCCTGAGCTGGTGTCACCTTTAATAGCACTGGCTTTAGGGTGTTATACAGTTGCGATATGGACCTGTGGTGTGTGCTTAGGAACCATGAGTCAAACAGGTTGGGGTGGGTCTCGTCGGATATGTCCGCCAGTTTTGCTTTGCATGAAGATAATATTTGATAATATTGTAGATGTTGGGGATGGTCAAAATTGTACTTTGTCTGTATTTCCTGCAGGGTCAGCCATCTCCCTTCCTGTTCCTGGAACATGTCACCCAGAGTCGCTATCCCTCTCTCTCTCCATCTCTGGAGTAGCTGACTATGCCTTCCCGCCCACAAATCTGGATGTCTCCATATAGGCATGTGTTTTGAGATGCGATATGGAAGACCATAATGCTTACGCAATACTTTCCATGTGATAATGGTATCCCGTAGTAGGGCCGATCTCTTAATGTTAGTGGGCAGGGACGCAAATGCTGTATGCGCTAAAGCCATAAGATCCCATGGTTTTGCTAGCTGCCTTTCTAGGTTCATGTTGGAATGGCATCCGGTGCCATGTTGCCAATCCAGCAAGTGTCTGCTCAAGCATGCCAGGTTGTATCCCCGTATGTTAGGGAAGTTAATGCCCCCCTCTTCTTTTCTTAACATAAGTTTTGCCAGTGCTATTCTCGGTTTTCTTCCCCCCCATATGAATTTAGTGAAGGACGAATTTAGTGTATTGATATCCCCGTGTTTGATTAGTAATGGAATGGTTTGTAAGGGGTATAGTAGTTTTGCAAATCCCGACATTTTGACCAAGGCACACCTTCCCAGGAGTGAAAGGGGCAGTCCGTGCCACCTCAGAAGATCCGCCTGTATGTCCCGTATCAAAGGGGGATAATTTAGATCATATAGGGAGCTAGGTGCTCGCCCCACCTTGATGCCCAAATACGTGATCTGTGACCGCACTATCTCCACATCTAGAGCATCCAATAGTCGACCATGACTACCCTCCTTCGGTCCCAAATCTAGCAGTTGGCACTTTGAATAATTAATTTTATATCCTGAATATTCCCCAAAGTCACTTAGCGTCTGAAATACCCGTGGAACGTCCCGTGAGGGGTTTGCTAGGAATAAAAGTATGTCATCTGCGAACAGTGTTTCCTTAACCTCCATTTCCCCCACCGAGATGCCTCTGAATACCTCTGAAGATTTCAAATGTCTTGCCAGTGGCTCCAATGCCAGATTAAACAGCAATGGAGACAGCGGGCAGCCTTGTCTTGTGCCTTTATATAAGCGAAACGGCTGAGATAGAAACCCTGTGGTGCAGATCCTAGCATTAGGGGACTTATAAATGTGTCGCAGTAGGTTTCGAAAAGCCCCGGTAATCCCTACTCTGTCCAAAACCGCATCCAGCCACTTCCATCTAACGTTGTCGAATGCTTTTTCAGCATCCAGCAAAAGCAGTGCTGGGTGTTCCCCCTGTCCTGGACTGTGCTGCACCCTGTCTAGCACCGCCAATACCGTTCTAATATTGGTGACCGCCGATCTCCCCTTAATGAACCCCACCTGCTCAGGAGCTATGAGGTGCGGCATTATATCCGCTAATCTATTTGCTATGATTTTAGAGAGAAGTTTCGCATCGACGTTTATCAGGGATATGGGTCGGTAAGACCCTGGTAGCAGGGGATCTTTTCCTGGTTTCAACAGAAGTTTGATATAGGACGTGTTTGCCGATGGTGGCAGACCTTCACTACCCAGGGCATTGTTAAAGAGCGAAACCAGGGTTTCGGTCACCTGTTCTCTCATCGCTTTGTAAAATTCTCCTGAGAAGCCATCTGGGCCTGGGGCTTTGGAGTTTTTCAGGTTTCTGATAGCCCTATCTACCTCCTCCCTAGTAACCTGCGCATTCAGTATTTGCAGTTGATCCTCTGAGATGACAGGAAGAGTGGTGCTGTCCAGGAGTGTAGCCTCTAACGGTGAGACTGATTCATCGGAATACAGCTCCTCGTAGAATCTGGCCAGAATGGAATTTATATGTGAAGGATCTCCCGTGATTTGTCCCGTGTGATCCCTAAGTTTGGCTATGTGTTGTGCCGGGCGTTGTCCCCTAGCTACATTTGCTAGCAATCTTCCCGCCTTATTTCCAAATCTGTGTATTGTTGCCTCAAACTCGTAATTGCGGGTTATTTCTTTCTGAGAAGTCCACTCATCAAAGTTGTGTTTGGCCTGTACCCAGGTTTGTCTATTGCCCTCCGTTGGTTGGGAGAGATATGTTGTGTATGCTGACCTCAACGCACTGCTTGCTGCTTTAAATTGTCTTGCTATTTCCCTTTTTTTGCTTACAGAGTAAGCGAGAATCCTACCCCTCAATACTGCCTTCGCTGTGTCCCAAAAGAGGGAGGTATTATCCCTGTGCCCGTCATTCTCGGATGCATATTCCAACCACCATCCCTGCAACTGTCTTTTGAATGTATCATCTAGCGCTAGATGAGCCGGAAAGCGCCAAATAAAATCTGTCCCTCTCGGGTACACCTCTTGAAGGGATATCATTATAGGTGCGTGATCCGATATCACCAAGTCCCCCACAGTAGAAACTCCTATTCGTTGCCTCAAGGGTGCCGATATGAAAATGTAATCTATCCTTGACCATGACTGCTGAGAATGCGAATAGTGTGTGAATTCCCTTGCGTCCGGGTTGCCCTCCCGCCATGCGTCTATTAGATGAGTGCTCTCTAATAAAGGTCCCAATACCCTATCGTGTTTTCTGGGGGTCCCTGCAAAGATGGGTCCCGACTCTTGAATTTTGTGTGACCTCC
Organism: Rhinoderma darwinii; assembly: GCF_050947455.1. Lineage (NCBI taxonomy): Eukaryota > Metazoa > Chordata > Amphibia > Anura > Rhinodermatidae > Rhinoderma > Rhinoderma darwinii. The sequence continues at coordinate 419,913,985 of NC_134688.1, forward strand.
TATCCTCTCTGTGGTCTAAGACAGAATTGAAATCACCCCCTACCAATTTATGTGGGATATCATCTGTTAGCAACGCCCTTTCCAATTCATTATAAAATTTAACGTTATCATCATTGGGTCCGTAGATGTTGTATATGCTTAGGACCCCACACGGAGTGTCAAGAACGACATGGAGCAAGCGACCTGCCGAGTCGGAATTTGTGCGTAGTACCTTGTGTATCATGTTTCTATTGATCAAAATGAGTACACCTGCTTTACGACCACAAGCTGAAGAGCCGTAAACTGCACCCACCCACATTTTTTTCATGCGGTGGAAGTCGCTCTCCTCCAAATGGGTCTCCTGTAGGAGAGCGATGTCAGTGTGTAATTTTTTTAGGTGACGAAGAACCATCATCCGTTTATTGGGGGAACGGAGCCCCTTAACATTCCATGAGGTCACTTGCATATTCTAAATTTCTCTATAAGGATCAAATTTGAGTTATTTTGTATATCTATTTCCGGGCATGTGCGCCCCGTTCCTATGGTGGCTGCTCGGGGGTTCCTGCTCCACGTTGCTCCTAAACCCATAACATTTTCATGTGCAAACAGTAAAAAAACAGTATTATAACCAGTATCAACATAATACCCGACCAGCAAAGTCCACACTCTCTCTTGTGTGTCTCGCGTCATATTGGTATGCCTGACTTCACTTTTTTCTGGGTGAAGGCCCTTCCCCCTCCCCCCCTCCTTATTTTTGTGATTTTAATGACCCTCGGGTGTTTCTGGACCATTCCTTTTGCCAAAGTGTCATTAATGTACAATATCCTACCCTTTAGATACAATTATAATGCCTTATATGTCTAGCCTTCGTACCCCACAGTAAAACCACATTTGTGCGTGACATGAGACATGTATACACCCTCCATATTGCAAGTTATACTCATCAGTCCGGTAGCGCCTCCATCATCCTATCAATGCGGGATCCTTGCAAGGATTTGGAGGACTCTGTGCGTTGTTGCTTGGGTGATGGAACCCGGGCAATGGAGGACCAGGAACTGTCCCGTGCTAATGCTGAGTCCATCGAGGTCTTTTTCTTTGTCGTTGAGCTCTGCCGGGTGTTCGCTATTGTTGCGTCGGAGTTCTCATGTCTCACCATCTTGTCCACGAAGAGCGTCGCCTCCTCCGGCGTATGAAAAACCTTGACTGAACCGTCTGGTCTTGTAACCCTCAATGTTGCCGGGTATTGCAGCTGGAATTTAACTTTGCTCTTGTATAAAGTAGTGCATACTCCTCCAAATGATCTCCGTCTCCGCGTGACATCTGCAGAGTAGTCGGCAAATAAAATTATTTTAGCTCCTCGAAGCTGTAATGGTGTATTTCGATTCCTAAAGGTTCGCAAGAGTTCCTCTTTGTCATTGTAGTCTAGGTATCGCATAATCACTTGACGTGGCCTGTTGTGCGGTTCTCCTGTGTTGGCCTTTACTGCACCCGGTGGGCCGACCCGATGCGCTCTCTCCACTCTGCAAGACCTGTTCAGGCCTAGGGCTTCTGGAAGCTCCATTTCGCATATCCCCTGTAAGTGCTGGGGTTTAATGTGCTCAGGCAAGCCGACAATTCTGAGGTTGTTCCTCCTGGAGCGGTTTTCCAAGTCCTCCAGGCGGTCTCTGAGCCTGGAGTTGTCTTGCAATAGGTCTTGGATGTGTGTATGTGCCCCCGCTGATTCATCCTCCATAAGGCTGACTCGTTGCTCCAGTTCATCCAGCCGTGCACCATGTGACGTAACCTCATTTTGCAGTTTCTGCAATGTCGTTGTTACCGTAGCCACCAGCGAATCTTTGATGTCGGGAGCTAGATGTGTGGCAACTTCTATCGCCAATCTCCTATAATCCAGTTTTGCCACCTCCGGCTGTGATATTTGCTCTACAAGGGGCTCTGGACTCTGTGGCCTGCTGCCCGGCGGAGAGACATGCTGCAACGTCGCCATCTTGGATATCTCCTCTCCCTGCCTCGTGTGTCCGGACGGACGGGTGTTCTCGCGGCTGCCGCTCCTGAGGAGGTACCGCTCCATGCACTATCTGTGCCCTCTCACCGTGCCTCCAGCTAACTGCCGAGGTAGGCTTATTTTGCGGGTGTGTGTGGCGGCGGAGGTTCAGGGGATCGGGTCTCGGGAGCTCACCTCACGCCGTCCTCACATCCCAGCGCCGGAACCGGAAGTCTTCTGGGTCTCTTTCACCCCAAAAGTCTAATTGTTCTGGGTCTCTTTCACCCCAAAAATCAAAGTGTTCTGGGTCTCTTTCACCCCAAAAATCAAACTAAACTACTATTCTGGGTCTCTTTCACCCCAGAAATCAAACTAAACTACTATTCTGGGTCTCTTTCACCCCAGAAATCAAACTAAACTACTATTCTGGGTCTCTTTCACCCCAGAAATCAAACTAAGCTACTATTCTGGGTCTCTTTCACCCCAGAAATCAAACTAAACTACTATTCTGGGTCTCTTTCACCCCAGAAATCAAACTAAACTACTATTCTGGGTCTCTTTCACCCCAGAAATCAAACTAAACTACTATTCTGGGTCTCTTTCACCCCAGAAATCAAACTAAACTACTATTCTGGGTCTCTTTCACCCCAGAAATCAAACTAAACTACTATTCTGGGTCTCTTTCACCCCAGAAATCAAACTAAACTACTATTCTGGGTCTCTTTCACCCCAGAAATCAAACTAAACTACTATTCTGGATCTCTTTCACCCCAGAAATCAAACTAAACTACTATTCTGGGTCTCTTTCACCCCAGAAATCAAACTAAACTACTATTCTGGGTCTCTTTCACCCCAGAAATCAAACTAAACTACTATTCTGGGTCTCTTTCACCCCAGAAATCAAACTAAACTAAACTGGGTATCCTTTCAACCCTAAAAATAACTTAAACTGACTTCTAACAGGAGTTTCCTCTTTGAGCAGCCCTTTCCAACACGCACACACACAAAATAGATTAGAAGTATAACAAACTAAACTGACTTCTAACAGGAGTTTCCTCTTTCACACAAACTGAGATGGAAGTCAGGCACTTACTTTCTAAGGGAGTACAGGGTTCTGGAACTGCGGCTTCATACCTTACTCCCTAAGGTGGAGCCTTAGTCATCCGAAAATAGGGGGGGCCAGACGGGGAGATGCAGAGCAAAATGTGAGAATCAAATCTTCTTACACTATGCTGCAGCTCTTGGTCTACACGTTCCCGTCCGGTCTCCTCTGCCTGGTTCGGGTGGTCTCTGGCTCCTAGTGCCGCAGTCCCTGTTCGGGCGCCAAAAACTGTGAGTGCAATTCTAGCATACACTACGCCTTGAGTTCCATCCAGCTCCAAATTAGCTTTTAAAAATCATCCTATGAATACGAGCAGCTCGGAGTAGCAAAAACACACAGACACGTTACTGTATGAAAATGCTTCTACTTTATTCTTATCAGCACGGATATTTATAACAAAATTTCAACAACAAATGAGTCAGAAAGTTTAGATAAAGTTCCACAACTTAATTGGCTCTTAGGGGGGCCGTTCCCTCATCTTCCCAATTATTGCTGCGTAGCTTTGCACACAGCACTGATTCTCCATTTTAATTCTTATTATTGCTGCATAGTGTTTTGCACACAGCACTGATTCTCCATTTTAATTCTTATTATTGCTGCGTAGTGTTTTGCACACAGCACTATGATTCTCCATTTTAATTCTTATTATTGCTGCGTAGTGTTTTGCACCCGGCCCTATGATTCTCCATTTTAATTCTTATTATTACTGCGTAGTACTTTGCACACGGCCTACTCCTTAAAGTCCCAGAGCATCTACCTTCTAATATAACTAACTTGTACAAGCATATAAGGATATAAGTATATAAGATATACATTAAGTCTAAAACACTTTGGAAAATATTTTTGCTTTCACAGGGGCGCCACTCTCCGCTCCCCACTGTCTCATCGTTCCACCGCCTCTGGCAGAGCTACCTCTGCAATAGGCGACAGCAGCGGCGGCAGCAGCAGCCAATTCGGTTTGGAAAATATGATGACAACATATTTACATCCAATACCCCGACCTGACACACATCGTAGTCACCAAAGGGATGTTCACCATCACCAGGTCCAGCACCTAATCAACCAGGTTCACTCGTACCTGGACTGTGCCCTTTCTCCATCAGAAATCCTGATCCCAGACCCCATGGACTTCTGGGTCAGCAGATTGGATCATTGGCAAGAACTGGCCCAGTTTGCCAAGGGTGTACTGTCTTGTCCACCCTCCAGAGTAGCGTCAGATAGGGTATTCAGCGCGGCAGGGGGCTTCGTCACCCCTAAGCGAACAAGATTGTCCGCCAACAGCTTGGAAAATCTAACGTTTCTGAAAATGAATCAAGCAATGATCGGTGAGGGTTTTAAAAGCCCTGTGCCTGATGCCACTGATTAGATCTGAGATTGTTGCTGCCGCTGCCGCCTGGTGCTGCCGTCTGCTACTACGGGATTCTGTCCTGTCCACTCTTTTTTTAATGTGCCGCTGTTGGTGCTGCTACTACTTCTACCACCAATCCACCCCCAGTGCCGTCTGCTACAAGCAGGTCTGCCCCACCACAGGGCTTTGTCCTGTGACTGTCCAGTGTCTTTTAATGTGCTGCTGCTACTACTACCACCACCCTTGCTGTCCGTTGGCTACCTCTACTACCACCAATACACCTCCACTGCCGTCTGCTACAAGCAGGCCTGAGGCCAGCCCCACCACAGGGCTTTGTCCTGTGACTGTCCAGTCTCTTTTAATGTGCTGCTGCTACTACTACTACCACCTTTGCTGTCCGTTGGCTACCTCTACTACCACCAATACACCTCCACTGCCGTCTGCTACAAGCAGGCCTGCCCCACCACAGGGCTTTGTCCTGTGACTTTCCAGTGTCTTTTAATGTGCTGCTACTACTACTACCACCACCCTTGCTGTCCGTTGGCTACCTCTACTACCACCAATACACCCCCAGTGCCGTCTGCTACAAGCAGGCCTTCCCCACCACAGGGCTTTGTCCTGTGACTGTCCAGTGTCTTTTAATGTGCTGCTACTATTACTACCACCACCCTTGCTGTCCGTTGGCTACCTCTACTACCACCAATACACCTCCACTGCCGTCTGCTACAAGCAGGCCTGCCCCACCACAGGGCTTTTTCCTGTGACTGTCCACTCTCTTTTAATGTGCTGCTACTACTACTACCACCACCCTTGCTGTCCGTTGGCTACCTCTCCTACCACCAATACACCTCCACAGCCGTCTGCTACAAGCAGGCCTGAGGCCAGCCCCACCACAGGGCTTTGTCCTGTGACTGTCCAGTCTCTTTTAATGTGCTGCTACTACTACTACTACTACCACCCTTGCTGTCCGTTGGCTACCTCTACTACCACCAATACACCTCCACTGCCATCTGCTACAAGTAGGCCTGCCCACCACAGTCTTTTTTTAATGTCCTCTTTTTATCTTGGGGATTGTAAAATTCTGCGACAGTTTATTTTCCACATCTTTTTTTCCAAAGGAAACCTTGGCTTGATATTCCATGTTGTCTATGTCTGCCTAGTAACCGACGCCGGTCCTCATACACAGCAGTGACATCACCATCCGCAGTACCTCTGACAAGTCTCAGAAAAACAACCACAGGGCTTTGTCCTGTCCACTCTTTTTTAATGTGCCGCTGTGCTGTTGATGCAGCTACTACTACCACCACCACCCGTGCTGTCAGTAGTCCACCACCACCACTACTACCAGTCAACCAACACCAATCCACCCCCAGTGCCGTCTGCTACAAGCAGGCCTGCCCCACCACAGGGCTTTGTCCTGTGACTGTCCAGTGTCTTTTAATGTGCTGCTGCTACTACTACTACCACCACCCTTGCTGTCTGTTGGCTACCTCTACTACCACCAATACACCTCCACTGCCGTCTGCTACAAGCAGGCCTGAGGCCTGCCCCACCACAGGGCTTTGTCCTGTGACTGTCCAGTCTCTTTTAATGTGCTGCTACTACTACTACTACTACTACTACCACCACCCTTGCTGTCCGTTGGCTACCTCTACTACCACCAATACACCTCCACTGCCGTCTGCTACAAGCAGGCCTGAGGCCTGCCCCACCACAGGGCTTTGTCCTGTGACTGTCCAGTCTCTTTTAATGTGCTGCTGCTACTACTACTACCACCACCCTTGCTGTCCGTTGGCTACCTCTACTACCACCAATACACCTCCACTGCCGTCTGCTACAAGCAGGCCTGAGGCCTGCCCCACCACAGGGCTTTGTCCTGTGACTGTCCAGTCTCTTTTAATGTGCTGCTACTACTACTACTACTACTACTACTACTACTGCTACTACCACCCGTGCTGTCCGTTGGCTACCTTTACTACCACCAATACACCTCCACTGCCGTCTGCTACAAGCAGGCCTGGAGGGCTTGTGAAAAGCCATTGCTTGTTGCTTTTACATCCATGTATGGATGAACCCCGGCAGGCATCTGCCAATAAAAAGGGTAAATTTTTGGAGGGCTTGCACTCAAAAGCCATTGCTTGTTGCTTTTACATTACATCCATGTATGGATGAACCCCGGCAGGCATCTGCCAATAAAAAGGGTATATTTTTGGAGGGCTTGCACTCAAAAGCCATTGCTTGTTGCTTTTACATCCATGTATGGATAAACCCAGGCAGGCATCTGCCACCATAAAGGGTAAATTTTTTGAGGGCTTGTCAAAAGCCATTGCTTGTTGCTTTTACATCCATGTATGGATGAACCCCGGCAGGCATCTGCCACCATAAAGGGTAAATTTTTTGAGGGCTTGTCAAAAGCCATTTCTTCTTCTTTTACCACCTTATATGTATGAACCCTGGCAGGCATCTGCCGCCAAAAATGGTTAATTTTTGTACCTTTTTTAACAATGCATTAAGCATGCAACATGCACAAGTGCAGTGGTTTCTGTTAGTTATCACCGTGTCCCATCCGTTTTCCTATAACCATACATGTTGGCGTAATTTTGACGCTAACTTTGCCTTAAAGTGGCTCTGTCACCAGATTTTCAAACCCCTATCTCCTATTACAGCAGATCGGCGCTGCAATGTAGATAACAGTAACGAGTTTTTTTTTTTCAAAAACGAGCATTTTCGGCCAAGTTATGACCATTTTTATATTTATGCAAATGAGCCTTTCTTAAGTACAACTGGGCATTTTTAAAGTTAAGTCCAAGTGGGCGTGTATTATGTGTGTACATCTGGGTGTGTTTACTTGCTTTACTAGCTGGGCGTTGTGAATGGAAGTGTATGATGCTGACAAATCAGCATCATCCACTTCTCTTCATTACCACCCAGATTCTGGTAGTTCACAGACACACAGCGTTTCCTCGCGAGCTCAAGCTGTGACGTCACTCACTTCCTCCCACAGGAACTTCATCGCGTCGGACGCTGTGTGTCTGTGAACTGCCAGAAGCTGGGTGTTAACGAAGAGAAGTGGATGATGCTGATTCGTCAGCATCATACACTTCCATTCACAACGCCCAGCTAGTAAAGCAAGTAAACACACCCAGATATACACACACACAATACACACCCACTTGGACTTAACTTTAAACACGCCCAGTTGTACTTAAGAAAGGCTCATTTGCATAAATATAAAAATGGTCATAACTAGGCCAAAAATGCTCGTTTTAAAAAAAAAAAAAAAAAAATTACTGTTATCTACATTGCAGCGCCGATCTCCTGCAATAGTAGATAGGGGTTTGAAAATCTGGTTACAGAGCCTCTTTAAAGACAGCTCAAAAGTGCTTGGATACACTCATGGGTGACCTAAGAGTGTTATACAGGGCTTCTAGGGCTTTTAAACAGTGTTATACACGATTTTTAGGGGCTTTCTTGTATTACAGGTTCGGTCAGAACTATTTTGGTCCTAAACGAACTTTTTCATGAAATTCGGCGAACCAGCCGAACCGAACTTTTCATAAATTCGCTCATCTCTAAAAACAATCATTAATACCAATGATGAGTCTCCAAAGAATCGGCATCACAGGGCCCCTAAATTAACCCCTTCCCGTTGTTAACAATTTTCAGATTTTCATTTACATTTTTTCCTCCCCACCTTCCAAAAGTCATAACATTTTCATTTTTCCATCCATGTAGTCCTATGAGGGCTTGATTTTTGTGGGACGAGTTGTAGTGTTTCGTAGCACCATTTAATGTGCCATATAAAGTACTAGGAAACGGGAAAAAATTATTTGTGGGGTAGAAAATTAAATAAACAGCAATTCCTCTATTGTTTTTTGCCCTTCGTTTTTACGGAATTCACAATGCAATTAAAACAAGATCTTAGCAACCATCGCCACCGTGCGATTGCATTGCGGGGGGCATGATGAGCTGCTAGAAGGGGTCGCCCCCCCCCTTTCCAACGATTTAAATGCTGTGGCCACTATTGGCCGCAGCATTTAATGGGTTAAACTAGCGGGATCGCGCTCGTTACTGTGAAGTGTCGGCTGTAACATACAGCCGACACCTGCATAGTATAGAGCAGGCTTACTCCGTGCCATACGTCAAATGTCGGGATGGGGTTAAAGCCTATGTAAAACTTTGAAAGGCATTTTATTTTTAATAAAAAGGTCAATCAGTGTCATTTGTGCAACTTTATAAATAGTTTTTTAGATACAGCTATTTTGTATTCTCTATACAGAGCAGCTGTATATAGCGATAAATCCTGTTGACCCGTCAGGTCTGCGGGACTGACGAGTTCAGTGAAAGCGGGTCCTGTGTGTCTCTGACATGCAGGATCCACCTGTATTCTATCACATCTAAGTTCATAACTAACTAATGTGATGGATTACAGGTGGATCTTGCGTGTCAGAGACACAAAGGACCCGGTGACACTGAATCCGTCAGGTGCACTGGACTGACAGACTCAGGTCATAGCGAACTATGCACCTGCTCTGTATACAGAATACAGAGCAGCTATATCTCAAAAAGTAAAAATAATTTTTAATAAAAACTATTTATAAAGTTGCAAAACCTTTTATTAAAAATAAAAAAATTAAAATGGCCTTTTAAAGCTTTACATAGCCTTTAATGCGGAACTTGAACCAGACCCCTAAATTAGTTCAAAACCCAGATTGAATCCCTTAAAGGGGTTTTCCGAGATCTAAAAAAAACTTTCTTAATAGTCGGACCTTTATTTTAGCTATAAATACACTCACCTAAATATCTTTTAGAAGTTTTCTGTTTCTTTCCGTCCTGTAAACGTTCTGTCTTTACATTCCGCGCTCTGTTTACATGCCTCCTACGACAGCTTCCGGTCCACTCCCAGCATGCATCGCTTTTCTCCCAGCATGCCTGTCATACACGCTATGAGAGCAACCAATGCTCAGACGCCGGAGAAATAGTATCCGTTCCACCTCCTCTCTCAGTGTGCAGTGACGTCAAGAATGACGTTCCCGTACATTGAGCAGGCCGGAAAACGGAAGTAAAAGAATATGGACGGGCTAGCGATTTTGCTGCTGGAGACGCATCACGTGACCGGCGCTGGAATCGGGTGTTTGAAAATGAAAAAAAAACGTAAGTATATTACAAATGACATTATTTTTATATGTGCAGTGAAATAGAAATTAGTTAATTGGTTCCGGAAAACCCCTTTAATTAATCCAGACCCCAGACAAGACCCCTGAATAAGACTTCAAATCAGACCCAAAAATTAATCAGACCCCAGATTAGACTCAGACTCAAATGGACTTACTGTTCCTCGCTGGCTTCTCTTCTTTTTGGGCGCCGCTGCACACATGGTCCTGATGCCAGCCAGCACAAAGACCATGTATGTACCGCAACACACAACAACCTGGTGGTGACTAACATCAAGACACTGTGTGGCGGGCTGTAAAGGACTTGATGTAGCTCTGGGGCCCACTCACAACTGCGACCAATGTGACCCCTATAGCTCTGCCACCACTTCCTGTGTAGAATCTATAGCAATGAAATAATAAATGCTATATATCTTATGCATGACTTTCATCTGAATGGACACCATGTAACAATGTGACACTACATTTCTCTACCTATGCAACCAGTATACTAATAGTTATGTCACTGTACATAGAGATCAGGACAATACACAGTATATAGAGAATTTATATAATAGAAATATATATGGCTATGAATGTATGACATATGGGGGCACATGTATGACAACAATACCAGTCAATTTCTTGTAAATCTGAATAGAAATGATAAGATCACATTATAAGCTTCTGGTCCTCAGTTTTTGCACATTTTACCCACGTCCAACAGATTTTTGGATTTGAGGATGCGCCAATTTTATGAGAGGCCTGCAAGATGTTAAATGGTAAAGATGACATCCTCCGCCAGGTCAGACATCAGTCAACATGCTTCTAACTCCAGCACCTGCACCAAAGTTACATACATTATATATCAATTTTAAGAATCTGGAGCACATGAGGTAAATTTATTACTAAGACACTTATTACACATGACCATTCTGCATTACCCATGGAAACAACATAGTATGACATGGCAGCTGCCACAAATGACACCAGATGGAATAAGGATGTAAAATACAAGGATGACAACGTTTTTCTAAGAAGTAATTTAGACGCCTTATATTAAAACGCAACATGACATTATTTCAGTGTACTTTCCCTTTAAATTAGCTGAGGCATGAATCATCATGGCAAGTGCCGCAAACAACAACCAATAGAATCGCAGGATTTGAATTTAAAGATAGAGAAAAATCATCAGTTGGTGCCAGTCTGTGATCGCTCTTTTCAGAGATAAGACAGGCTCCATTTTGTTCTTCAAAGCGACTTGACAAACGTTTACTTTTATCGGAGGAGAAGACACTACTGCGTATCTGCGTCTTCTGAGAGACAACACCAACTGTCCTCAAGACTTCACAGGTAAAGTGCCGCCATTTACTAACCATAATGACTGATCCACGTCATCCCAGACACAGACACAGATGCTTCTTCCACTACTGAAATGGATTGGATTTTATTAATAAACTCAAAGGTTTTCACCTAAATACCCAAAATCTGGATAAACTATAGAGACAAGAGTAAAATAACCCGACGTATCATCTCCTTCCTCAGATCTTGCTGATGGATCCCAAGCTGTAGGACCATATGCTTATTAGTATTCTGTATTTAAAGAGGTTTCCATTCTAGAAAATGATATCAATAGGATCTTCCACCATATTCTGATCAGTCTGCCAGCACCATCACCCCCTTTCTTCAGTTGTACCCTCCATAGCGGCATTTTTGGCCCCGCGGTGCAGTTGTCCTGTAATTCATTTTTCTATTTACTTTAACCTAATTTTCAGATTCGCTTTAATCTATAATGTATGTAAATTGGGTCCGGGGATATGGATAATGTTATTTATTCATTTCATTTTTAATTCATTGTAAACTTATAAACACATAATTGTCTGTATTTGATATTTTGGAACAACCTACAATGCGCAAAAGCACAAGGGACATAACGTTCCGATATAATATGAAAATAACTACCATGAGTAGTAAAAAGTATACATCTTTATTATTAATAATTAGAATTAATAATAAAGATGTATACTTTTTACAACTCATGTTAGTTTTTTTCATATTATATCGGGACGTTATGTCCCTTGCGCTTTTGCGCATTGTAGGTTGTTCCTGAGTCATATTGGGTCCCCCCCCCTTTTTTGCTGTACTCTGTTTTTGAGGTGCTTTGTGGGTTTGGGTGTATTTGATATTTTTACATTGGACTGCTGACTGTAATATCTATTTCTTCTATCACAGTTCGCTGACCTACATGATAGACGAGTGCCGGAAGAGGAGGAAGGAGCATACCCTGCAGCCAGAAGAACGGACTGCTTTCTACAATCTCCTCGGTAAGATTCACTGCACCTTCCAATGATTCTGACCAGACACAAAGAGGGGGATTTATTAGGACTGGCGTTTCATACTCCAGTCTTAGTAAACAGTTCGCTGGAGTAGGATGCGACACATTTAATAAGAAGCGAATGACTCTCAATAAATTTGATGCCTCTTTCAGCTGGCCACGCACCACAATTGTGGTGTCAAAATTGCACTTGCTGGGTTTGCAACTGCGACCGTGGCCCTATCTCTCTCATCCCAGGATCGGAAATAAGATAACAAATATATATGCTCACCGCTCCTCTTCTCCTGATTCTCTCCCAGCATGCTGCGGCTCGTACAAAATACAGGGCCATATATGTGACGCAGCACACAACAACCTCAGTGCTGCGTCACATACAACGTACAGCGTCAGTAACTTGTATGAGCTGCGGCCTGCAGGGAGAGCCTAAGTTGACCCGGCGGGGAGAAGCGAAGTGGAGCGTTGAGGTGAGTACATTTTTTAAATTTACTTCATTGTATTGTCTGATCTGGAGGGCAGAGTATTGTGCCCGACAATGGCCTCTACCTTGCTACGACTTACAGAGTGAAATCTTCTGCTATAATTTACAACATTTGTTCTCCTGTACACACATAAGACAGCTTATTCTGAAAAGTTACCTGAAATGACCGTTACGCTGTATTATCGATAGACTGTCATTAGAATAAGCCATCAATATATTAGCAGTGGGGGTTTGACTCCTGGCACCACCAGGATAAGCAAAGTAAAGCAGCTGCAGTGTTCCAGCGATTGTTAAGAATCCTTTAGGCCCCTTACAGACCCATTCACCTCTATTGTCCACGGACACCTTCCTGTTTATTTACATAGAAGTGTACTGCAAAAGATAGGACATGTCCTATCTTTTGCTTTTTACAGTCCGTGCTCTCTTACTTTGTATGGGAGCACGAGCCGAAAATACGGGCGGCCGGCAGTGCCCGCAATATCACGAGCCGTGATTACGGGTACGGCCGTGTACATGAGGCCTTATTGTTTACTCAGGCATAGCGCCATACATATAGATGTGGCTGTGTCTGGTACTTAATTTCACTGCGGCTCAGTCCCAATAAATTGAAAGGGACTGATCTGCAGTACCAGGCATAGCCACAACCATATATATGGCACTATGCCCGGGTAAACAATAAAGGGGCCGCCGTAATCAATAAAGGGGCCGCAGAGGATAGTCCCCCAAAAAACTATAATTCTTTGTAATTCATGTACTATTTTGGATTTAAAGAATTGTAATTCAACTTTTTTCATAGATGATGAGCACATCCAGCTGTTTTTGGCCAAGGACATCTGTTTGAGGATTTCGGACAAGGTAATTTTATAATGACAAAATGAATAGACAATCAGCCAGATATAGACATGACTGACAAGAAAGATCAGATTTGAATAAAAGGGTTGATGTGGCATTAACCCCTTCCCTCTTTAGCCACTTTTGACCTTCCTGACAGAGCCTCATTTTTCAAATCTGACATGTGTCACTTTATGTGGTAATAACTCCGGAATGCTTTCACCTATCCAAGCGATTCTGAGATTGTTTTCTCGTGACACATTGGACTTTATGTTACTGGCAAAATTTGCTCGATATGTTCAGTATTTAATTGTGAAAAACACCAAAATTTAGCGAAAAATTGCAAAAATTAGCATTTTTCTCAATTTAAATGTATCTGCTTGTAAGACAGGCAGTTATAATACACAAAATTGTTGCTAATTAACATCCCCCATATGTCTACTTTAGATTGGCATCGTTTTTTGAACATCCTTTTATTTTTCTATGACCTCACAAGGCTTAGAACTTTAGCAGCAATTTCTCACATTTTCAAGAAAATTTCAAAAGGCTATTTTTACAGGGGCCAGTTCAGTTGTGAAGTGGTTTTGAGGGCCTTATATATTAGAAACCCCAAAAAAGTCACCCCATTTTAAAAACTTCACCCCTCAAAGTATTCAAAACAGCATTTAGAAAATGTCTTAACCCTTTAAACATTTCACAGGAATTAAAGCAAAGTAGAGGTGAAATTTACAAATTTCATATTTTTCTGCAGAAATACATTTTTAATACAATTTTTTTTATAACACAGAAGGTTTTACCAGAGAAATGCAACTCAATATTTGTTGCCCAGTTTTTGCAGTTTTAGGAAATATCCCACATGTGGCCGTAGCGTGCTACTGGACTGAAACACCGGCCTCAGAAGCAAAGGAGCACCTAGTGGATTTTGGGGCCTTATTTTTGTTAGAATATATTTTAGGCACCATGTCAGGTTTGAAGGGCTCTTGCGGTGCCAAAACAGTCAAAATCCCCCAAAAGTGACCCCATCTGGGAAACTAGACACCTCAAGGAAATTATCTAGGGGTGTAGTGAGCATTTTCACCGCACAGGTTTTTTACAGAAATTATTGGAAGTAGGCCGTGAAAATTAAAATCAACATTTCTTCAAAGAAAATGTAGGTTTAGCGATTTTTTTTCTCATTTCCACAAGGACTAAAGGAGAAAAAGCACCGCAAAATTTGTAAAGCAATTTCTCCCGAGTAAAACAATACCTCACATGTGGTAATAAACGGTTGTTTGGAGACACGGCGTGGCTGAGAAGGGAAAGAGCGCCATTTGGCTTTTGGAGTTCACATTTAGCAGGAATGGTTTGCGGAGGCCATGTCACATTTACAAAGCCCCTGAGGGGACAAAACAGTGAAAACCCCAAACAAGTGACCCCATTTTGGAAACTATACCCCTTGAGGAAATTATCTAGGGGTATAGTGAGCATTTTGACCCCACAGGTTTTTTGCAGAAATTTTTGCAAGTAGGCTGTGAAAATGAAAATCTACATTTTTTCAAATAAAATGTAGGTTTAGCTAATTTTTTTTCATTTCCACAAGGACTAAAGGAGAAAAATCACCATAAAATTTGTAAAGAAATTTCTCCCGAGTAAAACAGTACCCCACATGTGGTAATAAACGGCTGTTTGGACACACGGCGAGGCTGAGAAGGGAAAGAGCGCCATTTGGCTTTTGGAACTCAAATTTAGCAGGAATGGTTTGCGGAGGCCATGTTACATTTACAAAGCCCCTGAGGGGACAAAACAGTGGAAACCCCCCACAAGTGACCCCATTTTGGAAACAACACCCATTGAGGAAATTATCTAGGGGTATAGTGAGCGATTTGACACCACAGTTTTTTTGCAGAAATTATTGGAAGTAGGCCCTGAAAATAATAATCTACATTTTTTCAAAGAAAATGTAGGTTTAGCTAATTTTTTCTCATTTCCAGAAGGACTAAAGGAGAAAAAGCACCACAAAATTTGTAAAGCAATTTCTCCCGAGTAAAACAATACCCCACATGTGGTAATAAACAGCTGTTTGGACACACGGCAGGGCTTAGAAGGGAAAGAGCACTATTTGACTTTTTGAGATCACATTTAGCAGGAATGATTTGCGGAGGCCAGGTCACATTTGCAAAGCCCCTGAGGGGACAAAACAATGAAAACGCCCAAAAAGGGACTCCATTTAGGAAACTACACCTCTTGAAGAATGCATCTAGGGGTGTAGTGAGCATTTTGACCCCACAGATGTTTCATAGAATTTATTAGAATTAGGCAGTGAAAATAAAAACAGTCCTTTTTCTTCAATAAGACGTAGCTTTAGCGCAAATTTTTTCATTTTCTCAACAAATAAAGGAAAAAAAGAACCCAACATTTGTAAAGCTATTTCTCCCGAGTACGGCAATACCCAATATGTGGTCATAAACTGCTGTTTGGGCAAACGGCAGGGCTCAGAAGGGAAGGACCGCCATTTGGAGTGCAGATGTTGCTGGATTGGTTTCTGGGCACCTGTGGGCCCAAAACAGTGGAAACCCCCCAGAAGTGACCCCATTTTGTAAACTACACCCCTCAATGCATTTACCAAGGGGTGTAGTAAGCATTTTAACCCTGCAGGTGTTTTGTAGAAATTAGTGTGCGCTCAATGTTGCAGAGTGAAAATGGGATTTTTTTCCATAGATATGCCAATATGTGGTGCCCGGCTTGTGCCACCATAACAAGACAGCTCTCTAATTATTATGCGGTGTTTCCCGGTTTTAGAAACACCCTACATGTGGCCCTAATCTTTTGTCTGGACATATGACAGGGCTCAGAAGTGAAGAGTACCATGCGGAGTGGAGGCCTAATTTGGCGATTTACAAAGTATTGGTTCACAACTGCAGAGGCTCAGATGTGAAATAATAAAAAGAAACCCCTGATAAGTGACCCCATTATGGAACTGCACCCCTCAAGGCATTTATTAAGGGGTGTAGTGAGCATTTTCACCCCACAGGTCTTTTCCATAAATGAATGCGCTGCGGATGGTGCAAATTAAAAATTTATATTTTTCCCTAGATATGCCATTCAGTGGCAAATATGTCATGCCCAGCTTATGACGCTGGAGACACACACCACAAAAATTGTTAAAAGGGTTCTCACGGGTATGACGGTGCCATATATGTTGAAGGAAACTGCTGTTTGGGCACGCTGTAGGGTTCAGGGCCGAGGGAGCACCATTTGGCTTTTGGAGAGCGGATTTTGCTTGGTACTATATTTGTTTGAGTATTGCTGGTGTTTTATAATGTGGGGGTACATGTAAGCGGGGCGGAGTATATAAGGGGCATAGTCAGGTGGTATAAAAAATAAAAATAATCCATAGATGTGTGTTACGCTGTGAAGCAATCCTTTCTGCACAGGCCGGTGTCGCACTGATAAATGGTGTCATTTCTTATCCCCCTTTTGGTCCACACTCCGCGCCTTTGTAGTTTGGGGAATTTTGCTGGGAAAGTATTATCCTGGTATAATACGGGCACCGTCGCTTCCATCGGATATGATTGGGCCCTCCCTTCCTGGTTCCCTAATTTTAGGTCCTTGATAAATCGCCTCTTGAAACAGAAGAAATGTTCTCCTCGGGCACAACTGCATATTTTTTTATTTCCTGACTTATTGGAGCCATAACTAATTTTATTTTTCATAGACGTAGCGGTATGAGGGCTGGTTTGTTGCGGGACGAGCTGTAGTTATTATTGGTACCATTTTGGGGTACATGTGACTTTTTGATCACCTTTTATCCTATTTTTTGGGATGCCAGGTAAACAAAAAAACGCAATTCTGGCACAGCTTTTTTTGGTTTTTTTTTATACAGAGTTCACCACGCATTATAAACTACATGTTACCTTTATTCTGCGGGTCAGTACGATTCCGGCGATACCTCATTTATAGAACTTTTTTATGTTTTACAACTTTTTGCACAATAAAATTACTTTTGTAAAAAGAATGTATTTTTTCTGTCGCCAAGTTGTGAGAACCATAACGTTTTAATTTTTTTGTCGACGGAGTTGTATGAGGGCTTGTTTTTTGCGGGACGAGCTATAGTTTTTATAGGTACCATTTTTGGATACGTGCGACTTTTTGATCACTTTTTATTGTAATATTTGTAGGGCAAAGTGACTAAAAAACAGAAACTCTGGTAACGTTTTTTACGGGTTTTTTTTACGCTGTTCACCGCGTGCAATAAATAATATAATATTTTGATACCTCCGGTCGTTACGGTCGTGGCGATACCAAATACATATGGTTTATTATTATTTTTCAATAATAAAGGACTTGATAAGAGTAAAAGGGGGATTGTGTGTTATTTGATTACTTGAAACTTTTATTGTTTTCAAACTTTTATTTTTTGCACTTTTTTTTACACTTTTTTATACTTTTTTTACACTTTTTCTCAAGTCCCACTAGGGGACTTGAAGGTCCAACGGTCAGATTTTTTTTTTTCTAATACATTGCACTACCTATGTAGTGCAATGTATTAGATCTGTCAGTCATTCACTGACAGCAAGCCGTTTAGGCTTCGCCTCCCGGCGGGGCCTAAATCGGCTTCCGTAATGGCAGAGCAGGAGACCATTGTGTCTCCTGTTGCCATAACAGCAGTCGCCAGTCCCGATTGCCTGTCAGGGCTGGCGATCTGCTTGTAACCGCTACGATGCAGCAATCGCTTTCGATTGCTGCATCGAAGGGGTTAATGGCAGGGATCGGAGCTAGCTCCGGTTCCTGCCGTTACAGGTGGATGTCAGCTGTACAGTACAGCTGACTTCCACCGCTGATGACGCCGGATCAGCTCCTGACCCGGCGCCATCTTGCCGGCAGCTACGGAAGCCGATCAGGCTCCGCCGCCGGGCGGATCTTGACCGGCTTCGGTGCTAGGCAGACCGGGAGGCCAGTATTAGGCCTCCGGTTGCCATTGCAGCCACCGGAACCCCGGCAATTTCATTACTGGGGTTCCGATGAGCTGCAAACACCTTAAGTGCAGCGATCGCGTTTGAGCGCTGCACTTAAGGGGTTAATGGCGGGGATCGAAGCTAATTTCGGTCCCCGCCGTTACAGTCGGATGTCAGCTGTAAGATACAGCTGAGATCCGGTGATGATGGGACCGGCTCAGCTTCTGAGCCGGTGCCAAACGTTTGACGTACATGTACGGCAAGATGCGGGAAGTCAGTACTTTCCATGACGTACATGTACGTCAAATGTCGGGAAGGGGTTAAGAGATATTCTACTTTACATCTACATCCTTGGTAAGATAATAATATTAGATTCAGAACAATGAGGATAAACCTGTGATTTATGTGTTAGGATTATGGACCGACATTAATAAACATATAAATAGACAGAATCACCACATAAAGATAAGACATAAGAAGAGACCATTTCTCTATTACCAAATTCTAACTTCTTGTCTTCTTCCACTAGTATCTGCTGGCCATGGTCCTCGTGTATTTCAAGAGAGCCGGACTGCGTACCGAGGAATATAGAGAGAATTTCTTTGCATCCCTGTGAGTATATTCACGTATCACATGTTGTAGGAATATTCTCAAGTAGTTGTGGTTCATGTGCTTTACATTAGCTTTATCCCTTATAGGTTACAAAACAATTATGGTCATGTTTTAGCAGTAAAATAAAAATCTTTAAACATTTTAATATCCAAAGAGAAAACATCAAGCCTATAGATTTTACTATGTAGCCTTCTGACCTTGGGGGGTCATTCCAACATCCTTGGACACCATCACTATCATTTATAGTAACACAAGTTTCCTTTACATTGAGATATATAAGTATACAGTGCTCTGCTCTTCCATGCGTCATGAATAATTGTTATTTTCTTTCAGATTTCTAGCGAACCAGTTCGAGGAGGACGAGGACTTCAAAGACGAGATCTACGCGTGGGCCTTAGGAAGTGACTGGGAAGTGAAGACAGAAGAGCTGCATCACCAACACGACCAGTTGCTCCGCCGGATGGACTTTAGAGCGTGGGTGGCCCGGACCACATGTGATCTGGTCAGTAATAAGAAACAGAACAAATGCCGTCTTTGATTAAGAGTCTGTGATGAGAAGCCAATTTTATCTCATTTACTATTCTATTTTAGAACATGGCACAAGACCCTTTCCACTGGGCATGGATGAGAAACAGGCAAAACCATCACAGCTGGGCCATACGTGCGTCAAGGAGAAATAAAGAGGAGTTTTACACCCGAGGCCCATGGAAGAGCGCGCTGTCCTGTGCCCGTTATAGAAACATCATTTTGCATCCGTGCATGTGGAAAGTGGAAGGAAACATCATTAGCCGGATAGACACAGCAGTGGACCCGGAGACACCGATTGAGGTCCCTGACTAATAATAACGCTGGTAAGTAAAATGTTGGTGTTATAAAGAAGTAGGTAGGAAAAAATTATCACAAAAGTGCGAAGTAAAATTCTGTAATGGATCTTCTAATCCACATGTTGATGAACAATTTCTCTTGTACCTCTATTCCCACCCAGGAGGTTCTGCTGCCTGATCCACAAGAGAGATGAAGACCATGATGGATGACCAAACATGAGGAGCAGGTAATGTATAACACATGCATGCACTCACACAAAAACACATAATAAATACATACACACTAATACTTACACATACAGAACTATACACAATCATACTCACTGACACACTGTACATAGTAACACAGTCACTTTACATTTTCTGGCTCTATTCCTTGTATGGGGGAATCCACATATACACATGTATACTGTACACGCGCACATACGTTATATAGCGTTAACCTCTCTTAGTATGCCAGAGGAAGGACAGTACAGCGGCCATGGTTTCCCTGCAGGTTTCCTCCACTGGGGGTTTTGCCTGTCCTGAGTGTCGCTCTACGCTCTTTGTGAGTGATGGGAGGTAACACACAATCACAACACACACAACAATAAAATTCACATATTTTAACACTCCTTACGTTGTCTGAGTCATTTCTTGTATGAAAACGAGATATGGTGGTCTGTGTGATGGGATAATGTCCTCCCTTCTGATCGCACTGGAGAATTTACTGACACTACATGAGGGACGTCGGCTCATCATCGACATTCAGGAGAGGCATCAGCCGAAGTTTAGAGGAAAGAAGACATTTACAAATGAATGAAGAAATGTATTTATTGGTTGTAAGGTTCATGGGTGAGCTTTTTTTCTTGTTCCTTTGCTCCCTAAATGTAAAATTAAACAACTTTCTAAATAGTCTTTATTAAAAATGTTCCAGCATTTTGTTAATCTAGAGTCTGTGCAATTCCTGTACATAGCTGGTGTCGAGGCTATGGAGTATGTGCCCCAGTGGGCCGCTCTGCCTCTGGTCAAACAAAATGTCAATGACAGTCACTAGGGAGAAAGTACCTGGGTTTCTAAGCTTCTGCCAGATAATCAGAAGCAAGCTGGTGCTGGACTATCAGGAGCTGGCTTGTGCCGGACTATCGGAAGCTGGTTTGTGCCAGACTTCTCTCGGATACTGGACTTGAACACAGATGTCGTCTCGGACAATGGACTTGAACACAGAAGTCACCTCGGAAAATGGACTTGGCAAAAACACTGGACACAGATGGTGAAGTCCTCTAGGACACTTGACTTGAATAAAGAAGTCTCAGATAATGGCCTTGAACGGACACTGGACTCAGATACTGGATACTGGATACAGCTAGGGAACCATTTGCATGAAAAACACTGGGAAGACACAACAAGGGCAGGGCTCCTTTTAAAGTCCGGGGTGCTTAGGGATATGTTGGATATAATTTTACTTGTGCACATGCTGGCCCTTTAAGGCTTGGCACGAGCATGCTGGCATCCCTGGGAAGGGGGACGCCGGTGAAGGGACACAGTCCTACGGTCACATCCGCTGGTAAGAGGGGAAGGCTGGCGGTTTGCGGCCGCGGGCGCTACAGCTGGCTGTGCTGCTGCTTCTGTCATAGATCTGACAGCTCACTGCACACTCAGGGCTGACATCTTCTGTTCTCCCCTCCTTTCTTTCAGTGTTAGGCTGTGTTCACACGGAGTGTTTTGCAGGAGGAAAATACCTCCTGTAAAAACTGACCCTGGAGGTTTTCATGTTTGATGTGGTTTTTGACGTGGTTTTTGACGTTGTTTTTGAGGCGGTTTTCCAGGCGGTTTTTCAGGCTGTTTTTGCCGAGGTTTTCACATGCATGACATCCTTCTGTTAACGGATCTGTCACCATTGAAATGAATGGTGATGCAAACGGAACTTACTTCACACTTGCCTTTCCATTGAGGGGTTCCCCTGACTGAAAGCACCGACGGAACCCCTCAGCAGAAACCACGCTGATGTGAACAGGCCCACATTAAAAAAAAAAAAGTATACTTACTTCTTGAATCAATTTCCCAACATCAATGTCCATCCGGTGGTACACCTCTGCTGTCGTCATTTCTGTTCCTGAAATGTAAAAAAAATAAAAAAAGAGATGACATACATGAACAACTGCATAACAAAATTAAAACATTTAAAAAAATAAATTTGAAAAAAAAAATTTGAAAAAAAAAATTACAAAAAAATAAATAAAAATAAAAATGCACAGCTCCATACATGTATAGCATGTATGGAACATAGGAGCAATTGCACTTACTTGTATTTGGATGCAGGACTTGGGTTTTCTGTATCCCTGAGTTCTGTCCACAATGTTTTTCAGCCTCCACGAGCAGACAGGAAATGACAGCCCCTTTCTGGGCTGGACTAGCAGCAGGAGACGACTCCTGCAAAAAACTCCTCCAAAACACTCGGCAATATACTCGTCAGAAAACACCTCACTAGTTCGAGGTGTTTTTTGACGTGTCCCCATTGATTTCAATGCAGTTTTGGACGCGGAAACCGCATCAAGATGGGTCATGTCCCTTCTTTTTGCCGCGAGGCGTTTTTTCTACTCGCGGTAAAAAAACGCCTCCGTCTCCCATTGAAATCAATGGGAGTCATTTTGGGTCGTTTTTTGGCTCATTTTCCGACGCATTTTCCGCGTCAAAAAACTCTGTGTGAACACAGCCTTAGAGATATCAGCAGGGAGGTGATTTGGTGCAGCATTGTACTCCTTTGACTTTAATATGACCCTGTATTATGTATAAATTATTATACATACACATGTTGGTAACGTTCATCTGAGGGTAGATTCACACGGGCGTTGCGCATCTCGGATGTGAAAAACAGCTGTTTTTTATGTCCGAAGTGCATCCGTGCTCTGCGCTGCGGGGCGCAATATCACACATCCCCCATACACTAGAGTCTATGGAGGGATGCGTGAAACGTGAAAAACTAGGACATGTCCTATATTCTCACGGACCCTTGACACGGTCCGTTGAAACAATGGCCGTGTGAACGGCCACATTGAATTATATAGGTCCGTGTGACGGCCATTGTTTCAACAGCTGTCACACGGACGTTTAACACGTTCGTGTGAGTAAGGCCTTATAATTGTATTACATAAGAAAATAAGTCTAAAAGGTGAGGAGAATGGTGAAGCCACTTGTTGACATGGGAAGCATATGGGATCTCTTTCTTAAATACTTGTTTACCTAATGGAATTAACTATAAAACTGGACTATTCTATTATTATTAATGACATCCTAAATATTTTGTACAATCCTTTAATTAAATTTTTCAATTGTTAGGGTCAGTGCACTTTGCTTGGCGGGTCCTGCAGAAAAATCCATAGCGGAATTATTCCTGCCATCGGCAGGAAGATTCCTCCTCCCATTGACTACAATGGGAGGTCTGGGTGGAATCTGCCTGAAGATTGGGCAGGACGGTACTTTTTCCCGCTAGCTAAA
This sequence comes from Rhinoderma darwinii, assembly GCF_050947455.1. Lineage (NCBI taxonomy): Eukaryota > Metazoa > Chordata > Amphibia > Anura > Rhinodermatidae > Rhinoderma > Rhinoderma darwinii. Next base: position 419,937,039 of record NC_134688.1, read on the forward strand.
AAAAATCAGCTAGCGGGAAGAAAAAGCATCAGACTCCAATTGAAATGAACGGGGAGGCTGAATTCTGTAGCGGAATCCGCTGCAGGTTCCGCGGCAAAAATTCTGCCATGTGAACAGAGCCTTATTGCAATCAAATCTTAGTTCAAATTTAATGTTGCAAAATATACACTATATGGCCAAAAGTATTTGGACACGCCTTATAATTATTGGGTTCAGATATTTCAGCCGAAAACCCATTGCAAATAGGTGCATGAAATCAAGCTATTCAATCTTTATAGACAATTATTAGTAGTAGTATGGGTCTTACTGGAGAGCTCAATGACTTTAAGCGTGGCAACCTTCTAGGATGCCACCCTTGCAAAAGTCAGAAGTGTCTGAAAGCCCTTTTACATGGGCCAATGATTGGACCTTCAAGCGTCCGTATGAACGTGTAATCAGGGCAATGAACAAACAATGAACTGATTGTATTGTTTAGGCAGCATAAAAAATTATCATTGTCGGCAGTACATCTCCCTGTGTAAACAGGGAGATGTGCTGCCGACATAATAGAAATGCATGGGGACGAGCGATCGTAGTAATGAAGAGGTAGAACATGCAAACTCACAGAGTGGGTCAAACCAAGTATGAAGTGTGTAAAAATTGCTTATCCGCTGTTGTATCACTCACTACAGAGTTACAGACTGCTCCTAGATGTGACATCAGCACAAGATCTGTGCGTCTGAGTTTCATGAAATGGGTTTCATTGTTTGAGCAGCTGAATACAATCCTGAGATCACCATGCGCAATGCCAAGCGATGGCTGGAGTGATGTAAAGCACGCCGCCACTGGACTCTGGAGCAATGGAAAGAATCATGTGTGATTGTCTGGTAGTCTGATGAACAAATCTGGTATTTGCGGTTACAGCATACAAAGACATTTTAGGCAATTGTATCCTTGCAAAATTGTGACAACAGACAGGGGCGGATTACCATGAGGGCAATCTGGGCAAGTGCCCGGGGCCTGAGGCTGGAAGGGGGCCCAGTTCGTCCTGGTTCTCCCGAAACGGTTGTTAAAATTACAGCCAGTTCAGAGAACCGGGGTGAAGCAGGACCTCTCACCCAATTGTATCCGTGTCCTTAGGACGCGAATACAATTGATTACTATTGGCAGTCATGGATCAGTAAGCGCTGGGCAGCATCTCCTCCCAAGGAGACGCCAGCGCTCACTTCTGCTCAGTTCTGCTGTGTCCCATAGGGTGCACGCTCGTGCCCGGCCTTAAAGGACCAGCGCGCGCACATGAAAATAATTACCAATTAACCCATGATCACCCTGGACTATAAGAAGGGCCCTGCTCCATCACTCATTGACTGAGCATTGTTGTGTTTACCCCTGTTAGTCTTGCAAATGGTCCCTTAGTGTTATCCTGTTCCCAGTGTTCCCGTACCTGCTACCTGTATCCTGTATCCCCTGCTACCGTTGTTCCTGTGCCTAAGAAGTTGGAATCGTGTTGTGACCCCTTCTTTGATATCACCTTCACAATTCTTGCATCCATTGAATTTGTGAGTAGTTGGACAGTTTCTGCTTGAATATCTTTGCAGGATGTCAGAATAACCTTCCAGAGCTTCTGTTTTGATGTGAACTGCCTCCCACCCTCATAGATATTTTGCTTGAGGATGCTCCAAAGGTTCTCAATAGGGTTGAGGTCAGGGGAACATGGGGGCCACACCATGAGTACTCCTTTTATGCCCATAGCAGCCAATGACACAGAGGTATTCTTTGCAGCATGAGATGGTGAATTGTCATGCATGAAGATAATTTTGCTACGGAAGGCACGGTTCTTCTTTTTGTACCACGGAAGAAAGTGGTCAGTCATAAGCTCTACGTACTTTGCAGAGGTCATTTTCACACCGTTAGGGACCCTAATGGGGCCTACCAGCTCTCTCCCCATGATTCCAGCCCAAAACATGACTCCGCCACCTCCTTGCTGACGTCGCAGCCTTGTTGGGACATGGTGGCCATTCACCAACCATCCACTACTCCATCCATCTGGACCATCCAGGGTTGCACGGCACTTATCATTAAACAACATGATTTTAAAATGAGTCTTCATGTATTTCTGAGCCCACTGCAACCGTTTCTGCTTGTGAGCATTGTTTAGGGGTGGCCGAATAATAGCTTTATGCACACTTGCAAACCTCTGGAGGATCCTACACCTTGAGGTTCGCGGGACTCCAGAGGCACCAGCAGCTGTTTGCTGCTTTGCAATGGCATTTTAGCAGCTGCTCTCCTAATCCTATTAATTTGTCTGGTAGAAACCTTCCTCATTATGCCTTTATCTGAACGAACCGTCTATGCTCTGAATCAGCCACAAATCTTTTCACAGTACGATGATCACGCCTAAGTTTTCTTCAAATATCCAATGTTTTCATACCTTGTCCAAGGTATTGCACTATTTCACGCTTTTCGGCAGCAGAGAGATCCTTTTTCTTTCCCATATTGCTTGAAACCTGTGGTCTGCTTAATAATGTGGAACGTCCTTCTTAAGTAGTTTTCCTTTGATTGGGCACACCTGGAAAACTAATTATCACAGATGTCTGAGATTGATTACAATGATCCAAAGAGCCCTAAGACACAATACCATCCATAAGTTTAATTGAAAAACGAATAATTAAATGTTTATGACACTTAAATCCAATGTGCATAATAATTTGGAACACGGTGTATGTATCGAGCTTGGTTCTGGTGTTGTATATATGTACTGGGCCTTGTTCTCGTGCTGTATATATGTACTGAGCTTTGTTCTGAGGCTGTATATATTTACCTTATATTAAGGTAAGGACGCAGCCTAGTTTGGGCCTTAATGCTCAGAGCTCATTTTTCAAATCTGACATATTTCACTTTATGTGATAATAACGTCGGAATGCTTAAACCTATTCAAGTGATTCTGAGATTGTTTTCTCGTGACACATTGGGCTTCATGTTAGTGGTAAAATGTGGTCGATATATTCAGTGTTTATTTTTGAAAAATTTCAAAATCTAGAGAAAATTTTGAAAAAATAGAATTTTTCTAAATTTAAATGCATCTGCTTGTAAAACAGACGGTTATACCACCCAAAATAGTTACTAGTTCACATTTCCCATATATCTACTGTAGATTGGCATCGTTTTTTGAACATTCTTTTATTTTTCTTGGATGTTACAAGGCTTAGAACATAAACAGCAATTTCTCATATTTTTAAGAAAATGTCAAAAGCCTTTTTTTTAAGGTACCTGTTCAGTTCTGAAGTGGCTTTGAGGGGCCTATGTATTAGAAACCCCCATAAAACACCCCATTTTAAAAACTAGACCCCTCAAAGTATTCAAAACAGCATTTAGAAGTTTTTTTTAACCTTTTATGCATTTCACAGGATTTAAATCAAAGTGGATGTGAAATTTGCAAATTTCATTTTTCTTGCTGAATTTCAATTTTATTCAATTTTTTTCTGTATCACAGAAGGTTTTACCAGAGAAACACTAATAAATATGTGTTGCCCAGATTCTGCAGTTTTTAGAAATGTCCCACATGTGGCTCTAGTGCGCTCGTGGACTAAAACACAAGCCCCAGAAGCAAAGAAGCACCTAGTGTATTTTGAGGCCTCTTTTTTATTAGAATATATTTTAGGCAGCATGCCAGGTTTGAAGAGGTGTTTAGGTGCCAAAACAGTGGGAATCCCCCATTTTGGAAACTACACCCCTCAAGGAATTCATTTATGGTTGTTGTTACCATTTTGACCCTACGGTTTTTACTCAGCACGTATTTGAATTGGGCTGTGAAATTAAAAAAATGCATTTTTTCCAATAAAATCTAATTTTTCATCAACATTTCTTATTTTCACAGGAAACAAAATACCTCATTTTGTTGCCCAATTTCTTCTAAATGCAGCAATACCCCATTTGTGGCGATAAACTGCCGTTTGGGCCCATGGGAGGCCTCAGAAGGGAAGGAGCGCTGTGTGTTCTTTCGAGTGCAGATTTTGCTGGATTGGTTTTCGGTGCCATGTCGCATTTGCAAAACCCCAGAGGTATCAAAGCAATGGAAACCCACCAGAAGTGACCCCATTTTGGAAACTACACCCTTCAAGGAATTCATTTATGGGTGTTGTGACCATTTAGACCCCACAGTTTCTACACAGAATTTATTTGAATTGGGCTGTGAATTAAATAAAATGTAATTTTTTCCAATAAGATGTAGTTTTGGCTCAAAATGTCTTATTTTCACAAGGAATACAATACTCCATTTTGTTGCCCAATTTCTCCTGAGTGCAGCAATACCCCATTTGTGGTGAGAAACTGCCGTTTGGGCCCATGGGAGGGCTCAGAAGGAATGGAGCGCTGTGTGTTCTATGGAGTCCAGATTTGCTGGATTGGTTTTCGGGTGCCATGTGGTATTTGCAGAGCCCCAGAGATATCAAAGCAATGGAAACCCACCAGAACTTACCACATTTTGTAAACTACACCCCTCAAGGAATTCATTTATGGGTGTTGTGACCATTTAGACCCCATAGTTTTTTCACAGAATTTATTTGAAATGGGCTGTGAATTGACAAAAATGTAGTTTTTTCTAATGAGATGTCGTTTTGGCTAAAAATTTCTTATTTTCACAAGGAATAAAATACCCCATTTTGTTGCCCAATTTGTCCTGAGTGCGGCAATATCCCAGTTGTGGTGATAAACTGCCGTTTGGGCCCATGGGGGGGCTCAAAAGGAAAGGACCACCATTTTGCCTACTGGGGATTTCATGGTGCTAAGTCATGTATGCAGAAGCCCCTGAGGTACCAGTACAGTTGAAACCCCCAAGAAGTGACCCCATTTTAAAAACTACACCCTTGAGGCATTCATCTAGAGGTTTAGTGAGCATTTTGACCAGAGACATACACCCCATAAACTGTAATGTGGGTTCTTCCGGGTACGGCAACACCTTCAATGTGGCTGTTATCAGCTGCCTGGGCACAAGGCAGGGCTCAGAAGGGAAAGATAAGGGGGATAAGCTGTGTGGAGGGCATCAGGGTAAGTAAAACTTGGGTAGATTAAAAATAAAGGGATTTATGATACATTTTAAAACACTCTTTCATACAGAGCCTTAGTTTTTCGGGACACGTGTCACATTGATATATTGTGTCCTTCCTTATCCCCCTCCTATAGAAGGTTTTGCACCTCTGACTTTTTCCCTTCTTGCCAGTTTGGGGAACTTTTCGGTATGATGTGCACGACCAGCTTCTTATACCACTGAGCATTGGAGCCACAGTTCAACTCTAATCACTGGAACATCTGATTAAGTTTGTAAGTTCATCATCTGGACTCTCCTTATTGTCTTCTACACTTCAGAAGACTGCGAGTTTATTTGGTGTTTGGTGAAAGGGCTGTTCTCATGACAGTCCAGCTTGTGAGATCCTTGGCAAACCGCTATTTTCATTTTCCCTTCTGTATGGTGCCGCTGTCATGCACCGTATTCTCAGCGTATTGCTTCTAGTGGAGAATGTCTCCATAATATGGAATGTGAGAGCAGTACAACACGTGTCTGTAATATGGCTGTGTGCATGAGGCCTTTTATATCATGTTTTTTTTTCTTATTCACTTATAATCTGCTATGCAAATGACTTTTTTTGTTTTTTTGCCTTGTGTCCTGATTAAAGAGGACCTGTCACTAGGTCATATAAATTGATCTGGTTATCTAAGCTGAATATTGCTGTCTCCCTTATTCCAGCTTGTTTTTTTTTCCCCGTGGACTCTTCTATTCCGTCGTGTTGGCGGCTTTGCAACCTATATCAGCGCTAGCAGTTTCAGAGTGGCCAGGCACAGCGTGATCTCGCCAGAACAATTCTATCTCGCGACATCATGCTGTGCTTGACTGCTCTAAAACTGCCTCGTGCAGCTTGGTAAGTATCAGAGGCAGGAAAGCTATCTCCATCTCAGGAGAATGGGGGTAGTTCACACTCCGTTGGCTAAGTACAGAAGATCAATATATAGAATGCCAACACAACAGGAGACCATAACTCTGGAGCGGTGGGATCCAGGGAAAAACAAATGGCATTGGAATAAGGGAGATAGCGTCATTCAGGTCGCCATCCGTCTTTCATCCGTTTTTCATGGCCATTAAATAATCTGATGGATTTCATTTGTCGTATATGGATAGTGATGTCAGGGGTTTCTAGAGAGGTCGGAATCACCAGGGATTCCTGCATCTGAAAGCTAACGTCACTGTCCGACAGTGACGTCAAGGGCGTTTAGTAGAAAAGTCCTGAATCTCGCCTATTCTTCTGACTGAAGTATTAGCCACAAGGAAAGCAGGTTTCCAAGAAAGTCTTCTCAGATCCATGTGAGATAGTGGTTCAAACTGAGTTTTAGAAACACCAGAGATGACCATGTTTAAATCCTAAGAAGGAGTCAGATTTGAGAATCCTTGGAGAGTCTGTTAAAAATTGTTTTATCCAATTATGATTGGCTTAGGCTACATTCACATGACCGTAAAAAATGTCCATTTTCAGAACAATGTAGTTCTATGGCTGTATTCACACGGCCACTTTCTATCCCTGAATAAGGGAACGAAGGTTTCCAAGAGTACTCAATCAAACTAGGTCAAGAAAGCTATTGCTGAAGCTTACTCTTCCCAGAACTTACTTTCTCCTCTGAATGTCAGAGTTCACTCCACAGAGCAGTATCGGTCTCCTGGGCTGAAAGGGCCAATGCATCTATTGAGCAGATTTGCACAGCTGCAACCTGGTGTTCTCCTCATACCTTCATCAGTCACTATCGCCTTCATCTCTGATCAGTTCGGAAGCTAGGAGAGCAAAATCCGTAGTTTTGCCGGAAGCAATAGCGTAGTCTACTACGCTATTGCTTCCGACAAAACGATGGATCCGGTGCACAAAAGAGACAAACGGAAACCAAGGGCACTGGATCCATCAGCATTGAAATCAATGGTGATGGAAACTCTAGTTTCCGTCCGTGTCAGTTTGTGTCTGCTCAGGGTCCCGTTCTAACGGAAAGCTCAGACGGAACCCCAATGCAGATGTGAACAGAGCCTAAGTAACAACCTCTGATTTACAAAATCATCCACCAGCACTCAGGAGAGGAAATCCCTCTGTGGATGAAACATCTTAGGAACCGTGGCTGAATAGACTGAACTCCCTCTGGGCATTAAAATATTGTGGCAAAAAATAATAAAGGTCTTGTTACAGGCCGGGTATTTTATTCTGAGTGTAGGACATATCTAAGAAAGTGCTTTATATCTATCCGCTCTCGGGCCTCCTCTCTTCGCTCTCGCGCCTCCTCTCTTCGCTCTCGCGCCTCCTCTCTTCGCTCTCGGGCCTCCTCTTTTGCTCTCCTGGCCTCTTTTGCTCTCCTGGCCTCTTTTGCTCTCCTGGCCTCTTTTGCTCTCCTGGCCTCTTTTGCTCTCCTGGCCTCTTTTGCTCTCCTGGCCTCTTTTGTTCTCCTGGCCTCTTGGCCTCTTTGCTCTCCGACCTCTTGGCCACTTTGCTCGCCGACCTCTTGGCCTCTTTGCTCGCCTCCCTTTTGGCCTCTTTGCTCTCCGCCCTCTTGGCATTTTTGCACTCCTGACCTTTTCGCTCTTCTGGCCACTTTGCTTTCCTACCTCTTGGTCTCTTTGCTCTTCTGGCCTTTTTGCTCTTCTGGCCTTTTTGCTCTTCTGGCCTTTTTGCTCTTCTGGCCTTTTTGCTCTTCTGGCCTTTTTGCTCTCCTGGCCTCTATGCTCTCTTGGCCTCTTTGCCTCTTTGCTCTCCCGGATTCTTGGCCTCTTTGCTCTCCCGGATTCTTGGCCTCTTTGCTCTCCCGGATTCTTGGCCTCTTTGCTCTCCCGGCTTCTTGGCCTCTTTGCTCTCCCGGCTTCTTGGCCTCTTTGCTCTCTTGGCCTCTTTGCTCTCCCGGCTTTGCTTCTTGGCCTCTTTGCTCTCTTGGCCTCTTTGCTGTCTTGGCCTCTTGCCCTCCCTCCCGCCCTCTTGGCCTCTTTGCCCTCCCTCCCGCCCTCTTGGCCTCTTTGCCCTCCCTCCCGCCCTCTTGGCCTCTTTGCCCTCCCTCCCGCCCTCTTGGCCTCTTTGCCCTCCCTCCCGCCCTCTTGGCCTTTTTGCTCTTCTGGCCTTTTTGCTCTTCTGGCCTTTTAGCTCTTCTGGCCTTTTTGCTCTTCTGGCCTTTTTGCTCTTCTGGCCTTTTTGCTCTTCTGGCCTTTTTGCTCTCCTGGCCTCTATGCTCTCTTTACCTATTTGCCTCTTTGCTCTCCCGGATTCTTGGCCTCTTTGCTCTCCCGGATTCTTGGCCTCTTTGCTCTCCCGGATTCTTGGCCTCTTTGCTCTCCCGGCTTCTTGGCCTCTTTGCTCTCCCGGCTTCTTGGCCTCTTTGCTCTCTTGGCCTCTTTGCTCTCCCGGCTTTGCTTCTTGGCCTCTTTGCTCTCTTGGTCTCTTTGCTCTCTTGGCCTCTTTGCTCTCTTGGCCTCTTTGCCCTCCCTCCCGCCCTCTTGGCCTCTTTGCCCTCCCTCCCGCCCTCTTGGCCTCTTTGCCCTCCCTCCCGCCCTCTTGGCCTCTTTGCCTTCCCTCCCGCCCTCTTGGCCTTTTTGCTCTTCTGGCCTTTTTGCTCTTCTGGCCTTTTAGCTCTTCTGGCCTTTTTGCTCTTCTGGCCTTTTTGCTCTTCTGGCCTTTTTGCTCTTCTGGCCTTTTTGCTCTCCTGGCCTCTATGCTCTCTTTGCCTATTTGCCTCTTTGCTCTCCCGGATTCTTGGCCTCTTTGCTCTCCCGGATTCTTGGCCTCTTTGCTCTCCCGGATTCTTGGCCTCTTTGCACTCCCGGCTTCTTGGCCTCTTTGCTCTCCCGGCTTCTTGGCCTCTTTGCTCTCTTGGCCTCTTTGCTCTCCCGGCTTTGCTTCTTGGCCTCTTTGCTCTCTTGGCCTCTTTGCTCTCTTGGCCTCTTTGCTCTCTTGGCCTCTTTGCCCTCCCTCCCGCCCTCTTGGCCTCTTTGCCCTCCCTCCCGCCCTCTTGGCCTCTTTGCCCTCCCTCCCGCCCTCTTGGCCTCTTTGCCCTCCCTCCCGCCCTCTTGGCCTCTTTGCCCTCCCTCCCGCCCTCTTGGCCTCCTTGCCCTCCCTCCCGCCCTCTTGGCCTCTTTGCCCTCCCTCCCGCCCTCTTGGCCTCTTTGCCCTCCCTCCCGCCCTCTTCGCCTCTTTGCCCTCCCTCCCGCCCTCTTCACCTCTTTGCCCTCCCTCCCGCCCTCTTCGCCTCTTTGCCCTCCCTCCCGCCCTCTTCGCCTCTTTGCCCTCCCTCCCGCCCTCTTCGCCTCTTTGCCTTCCCTCCCGCCCTCTTCGCCTCTTTGCCCTCCCTCCCGCCCTCTTCGCCTCTTTGCTCTCCCGGCTTCTTGGCCTCTTTGCTCTCTTGGCCTCTTTGTTCTCTTGGCCTTTTTTCTCTCCCGGCTTTGCTTCTTGGCCTCTTTGCTCTCTTGGCCTCTTTGCTCTCTTGGCCTCTTTGCCCTCCCTCCCGCCCTCTTGGCCTCTTTGCCCTCCCTCCCGCCCTCTTGGCCTCTTTGCCCTCCCTCCCGCCCTTTTGGCCTCTTTACCCTCCTTGCCCTCCCTCCCGCCCTCTTGGCCTCTTTGCTCTCTTGGCCTCTTTGCTCTCCCGGCTTTGCTTCTTGGCCTCTTTGCTCTTTTGGCCTCTTTGCTCTCTTGGCCTCTTTGCTCTCTTGGCCTCTTTTCTCTCTTGGCCTCTTTGCCCTCCCTCTCGCCCTCTTCGTCTCTTTGCCCTCCCTCCCGCCCTCTTCGCCTCTTTGCCCTCCCTCCCGCCCTCTTGGCGTCTTTGCCCTCCCTCCCGCCCTCTTGGCCTCTTTACCCTCCTTGCCCTCCCTCCCGCCCTCTTGGCCTCTTTGCTCTCCTCCCTCTTGGCCTCTTTGCTCTCCCGGCTTCTTGGCCTTTTTGCTTTCTTGGCTACTTGAACTTTGCGCTCTCTTGGCCTCTTTGCTCTCTTGGCCTCTTTGCTCTCTTGGCCTCTTTGCTCTCTTGGCCTCTTTGCTCTCTTGGCCTCTTTGCCCTCCCTCCCGCCCTCTTGGCCTCTTTGCCCTCCCTCCCGCCCTCTTGGCTTCTTTGCCCTCCCTCCTGCCCTCTTGGCTTCTTTGCCCTCCCTCCCGCCCTCTTGGCTTCTTTGCCCTCCCTCCCGCCCTCTTGGCCTCTTTACCTTCCCTCCCGCCCTCTTGGCCTCTTTATCCTCCCTCCCGCCCTCTTGGCCTCTTTACCCTCCCTCCCGCCCTCTTGGCCTCTTTGCTCTCTTGCACTCTTTGCTCTCTTGGCCTCTTTGCTCTCTTGGCCTCTTTGCTCTCCCGGCTTTGCTTCTTGGCCTCTTTGCTCTTTTGGCCTCTTTGCTCTCTTGGCCTCTTTGCTCTCTTGGCCTCTTTTCTCTCTTGGCCTCTTTGCCCTCCCTCCCGCCCTCTTCGTCTCTTTGCCCTCCCTCCCGCCCTCTTCGCCTCTTTGCCCTCCCTCCCGCCCTCTTCGCCTCTTTGCCCTCCCTCCCGCCCTCTTGGCGTCTTTGCCCTCCCTCCCGCCCTCTTGGCCTCTTTACCCTCCTTGCCCTCCCTCCCGCCCTCTTGGCCTCTTTGCTCTCCTCCCTCTTGGCCTCTTTGCTCTCCCGGCTTCTTGGCATTTTTGCTTTCTTGGCTACTTGAACTTTTTGCTCTCTTGGCCTCTTTGCTCTCTTGGCCTCTTTGCTCTCTTGGCCTCTTTGCTCTCTTGGCCTCTTTGCTCTCTTGGCCTCTTTGCTCTCTTGGCCTCTTTGCCCTCCCTCCCGCCCTCTTGGCCTCTTTGCCCTCCCTCCCGCCCTCTTGGCTTCTTTGCCCTCCCTCCCGCCCTCTTGGCTTCTTTGCCCTCCCTCCTGCCCTCTTGGCTTCTTTGCCCTCCCTCCCGCCCTCTTGGCTTCTTTGCCCTCCCTCCCGCCCTCTTGGCCTCTTTACCCTCCCTCCCGCCCTCTTGGCCTCTTTATCCTCCCTCCCGCCCTCTTGGCCTCTTTACCCTCCCTCCCGCCCTCTTGGCCTCTTTGCTCTCTTGCACTCTTTGCTCTCTTGGCCTCTTTGCTCTCCCGGCTACTTGGCCTCTTTGCTCTCCCGGCTGCTTGGCCTCTTTGCTCTCCCGGCTTCTTGGCCTCTTTGCTCTCCCGGCTGCTTGGTCTCTTTGCTCTCCCGGCTGCTTGGCCTCTTTGCTCTCCCGGCTGCTTGGCCTCTTTGCCCTCACGTCCTCTTGGCCTCTTTGCCCTCCCGCCCTCTTGGCCTCTTTGCCCTCTTGGCCTCTTTGCCCTCCCGCCCTCTTGGCCTCTTTGCCCTCCCGCCCTCTTGGCCTCTTTGCCCTCCCTCCCGCCCTCTTGGCCTCTTTGCTCTCCTCCCTCTTGGCCTCTTTGCTCTCCCGGCTTCTTGGCCTCTTTGCCCTCCCTCCCGCCCTCCTGGCCTCTTTGCTCTCCTCCCTCTTGGCCTCTTTGCTCTCCTCCCTCTTGGCCTCTTTGCTCTCCTCCCTCTTGGCCTCTTTGCTCTCCTCCCTTTTGGCCTCTTTGCTCTCCTCCATCTTGGCCTCTTTGCTCTCCTGGCCTCTTTGCTCTCCTCCCTCTTGGCCTCTTTGCTCTCCTCCCTCTTGGCCTCTTTGCTCTTCTCCCTCTTGGCCTCTTTGCTCTCCTCCCTTTTGGCCTCTTTGCTCTCCTCCATCTTGGCCTCTTTGCTCTCCTGGCCTCTTTGCTCTCCTCCCTCTTGGCCTCTTTGCTCTCCTCCCTCTTGGCCTCTTTGCTCTTCTCCCTCTTGGCCTCTTTGCTCTCCTCCCTTTTGGCCTCTTTGCTCTCCTCCCTCTTGGCCTCTTTGCTCTCCCGGCTTCTTGGCCTCTTTGCTTTCTTGGCTTCTTTGCTCTCCTGGCTTCTTGGCCACTTTGCTATACCGGCTTCTTGGCCTCTTTGCTCTCCCGACTGCTTGGCCTGTTTGCTCTCCTTGGCCTCTTTGCTCTCCTCCCTCTTGGCCTCTTTGCTCTCCCGGCTTCTTGGCCTCTTTGCTCTCCCGGCTTCTTGGCCTTTTTGCTCTCGCGGCTTCTTGGCCTCTTTGCTCTCCCGGCTGCTTGGCCTCTTTGCTCTCCCGGCTGCTTGGCTTCTTTGCTCTCCTCCCTCTTGGCCTCTTTGCTCTCCTCCCTCTTGGCCTCTTTACTCTCCCGGCTTCTTGGCCTCTTTGCTCTCCCGGCTTCTTGGCCTCTTTGCTCTCTTGGCCTCTTTGCTCTCCCGGCTTCTTGCCCTCTTTGCTCTCCCGGCTTCTTGGCCTCTTTGCTCTCCCGGCTTCTTGGCCTCTTTGCTCTCCCGGCCTCTTTGCTCTCCTCCCTCTTGGCCTCTTTGCTCTCCTCCCTTTTGGCCTCTTTGCTCTCCTCCATCTTGGCCTCTTTGCTCTCCTCCCTCTTGGCCTCTTTGCTCTCCCGGCTTCTTGGCCTCTTTGCTTTCTTGGTTTCTTGAACTCTTTGCTCTCTTGGCCTCTTTGCTCTCCTGGCTTCTTGGCCACTTTGCTATCCCGGCTTCTTGGCCTCTTTGCTCTCCCGACTGCTTGGCCTCTTTGCTCTCCCGACTGCTTGGCCTCTTTGCTCTCCCGGCTTCTTGGCCTCTTTGCTCTCTTGGCCTCTTTGCTCTCCTGGCTTCTTGGCCTCTTTGCTCTCTTGGCCTCTTTGCCCTCTTGGCCTCTTTGCCCTCCCGCCCTCTTGGCCTCTTTTCCCTCCCGCCCTCTTGGCCTCTTTGCCCTCCCTCCCGCCTTCTTGGCCTCTTTGCTCTCCTCCCTCTTGGCCTCTTTGCTCTCACGGCTTCTTGGCCTCTTTGCTCTCCCGGCTTCTTGGCCTCTTTGCTCTCCCGGCTTCTTGGCATCTTTGCTCTCCTCCCTCTTGGCCACTTTGCTCTCCTCCCTCTTGGCCTCTTTGCTCTCCCGGCTTCTTGGCCTCTTTGCTCTCCCGGCTTCTTGGCCTCTTTGCTCTCCCGGCTTCTTGGCCTCTTTGCTCTCCCGGCTTCTTGGCCTCTTTGCTCTCCCGGCTTCTTGGCCTCTTTGCTCTCCCGGCTTCTTGGCCTCTTTGCTCTCCCGGCTTCTTGGCCTCTTTGCTCTCCCGGCTTCTTGGCCTCTTTGCTCTCCCGGCTTCTTGGCCTCTTTGCTCTCCCGGCCTCTTTGCTCTCCTCCCTTTTGGCCTCTTTGCTCTCCTCCATCTTTGCCTCTTTGCTCTCCTGGCCTCTTTGCTCTCCTGGCCTCTTTGCTCTCCTCCCTCTTGGCCTCTTTGCTCTCCTCCCTTTTGGCCTCTTTGCTCTCCTCCCTCTTGGCCTCTTTGCTCTCCCGGCTTCTTGGCCTCTTTGCTCTCTTGGCCTCTTTGCTCTCCCGGCTTTGCTTCTTGGCCTCTTTGCTCTCTTGGCCTCTTTGCTCTCTTGGCCTCTTTGCCCTCCCTCCCGCCCTCTTGGCCTCTTTGCCCTCCCTCCCGCCCTCTTGGCCTCTTTGCCCTCCCTCCCGCCCTCTTGGCCTCTTTGCCCTCCTTCCCGCCCTCTTGGCTTCTTTGCTCTCCTCCCTTTTGGCCTCTTTGCTCTCCTCCCTCTTGGCCTCTTTGCTCTCCCGGCTTCTTGGCCTCTTTGCTTTCTTGGCTTCTTGAACTCTTTGCTCTCTTGGCCTCTTTGCTCTCCTGGCCTCTTGGCCTCTTTGCTCTCCTGGCCTCTTTGCTCTCCTGGCTTCTTGGCCTCTTTGCTCTCCTGGCTTCTTGGCCTCTTTGCTCTCCTGGCTTCTTGGCCTCTTTGCTCTCGTGGCTTCTTGGCCTCTTTGCTTTCTTGGCTTTTTGGCCTCTTTGCTTTCTTGGCTTTTTGGCCTCTTTGCTTTCTTGGCTTTTTGGCCTCTTTGCTTTCTTGGCTTTTTGGCCTCTTTCCTCTCCCGCCCTCTTGGCCTCTTTGCTCTCCCGCCCTCTTGGCCTCTTTGCTCTCCCGCCCTCTTGGCCTCTTTGCTCTCCCGCCCTCTTGGCCTCTTTGCTCTCCCGCCCTCTTGGCCTCTTTGCTCTCCCGCCCTCTTGGCTTCTTTGCTCTCCCGCCCTCTTGGCCTCTTTGCTCTCCCGCCCTCTTGGCCTCTTTTCTCTCCCGCCCTCTTGGCCTCTTTGCTCTCCCGCCCTCTTGGCCTCTTTGCTCTCCCGCCCTCTTGGCCTCTTTGCTCTCCCGCCCTCTTGGCCTCTTTGCTTTCTTGGCTTTTTGGCCTCTTTGCTCTCTTGGCCTCTTTGCTCTCCTCCCTTTTGGCCTCTTTGCTTTCTTGGCTTTTTGGCCTCTTTGCTTTCTTGGCTTTTTGGCCTCTTTGCTTTCATGGCTTTTTGGCCTCTTTGCTTTCATGGCTTTTTGGCCTCTTTGCTTTCTTGGCTTTTTGGCCTCTTTGCTTTCTTGGCTTCTTGGCCTCTTTGCTTTCTTGGCTTCTTGAACTCTTTGCTCTCTTGGCCTCTTTGCTCTCCTGGCCTCTTGGCCTCTTTGCTCTCTTGGCCTCTTTGCTCTCCTGGCTTCTTGGCCTCTTTGCTCTCCTGGCTTCTTGGCCTCTTTGCTCTCCTGGCTTCTTGGCCTCTTTGCTCTCCTGGCTTCTTGGCCTCTTTGCTCTCCTGGCTTCTTGGCCTCTTTGCTCTCCTGGCTTCTTGGCCTCTTTGCTCTCCTGGCTTCTTGGCCTCTTTGCTCTCCCGCCCTCTTGGCCTCTTTGCTCTCCCGCCCTCTTTGCTTCTTTGCTCTCCCGCCCTCTTGGCCTCTTTGCTCTCCCGCCCTCTTGGCCTCTTTGCTCTCCCGCCCTCTTGGCCTCTTTGCTCTCCCGCCCTCTTGGCCTCTTTGCTCTCCCGCCCTCTTGGCCTCTTTGCTCTCCCGCCCTCTTGGCCTCTTTGCTCTCCCGCCCTCTTGGCCTCTTTGCTTTCTTGGCTTTTTGGCCTCTTTGCTCTCTTGGCCTCTTTGCTCTCCTCCCTTTTGGCCTTTTTGCTTTCTTGGCTTTTTGGCCTCTTTGCTTTCTTGGCTTTTTGGCCTCTTTGCTTTCTTGGCTTTTTGGCCTCTTTGCTTTCTTGGCTTTTTGGCCTCTTTGCTTTCTTGGCTTTTTGGCCTCTTTGCTTTCTTGGCTTTTTGGCCTCTTTGCTTTCTTGGCTTCTTGAACTCTTTGCTCTCTTGGCCTCTTTGCTCTCCTCCCTTTTGGCCTCTTTGCTTTCTTGGCCTCTTTGCTCTCCTGGCTTCTTGGCCTCTTTGCTCTCCTGGCTTCTTGGCCTCTTTGCTCTCCTGGCTTCTTGGCCTCTTTGCTCTCCTGGCTTCTTGGCCTCTTTGCTCTCCTGGCTTCTTGGCCTCTTTGCTCTCCCGGCTTCTTGGCCTCTTTGCTCTCCCGCCCTCTTGGCCTCTTTGCTCTCCCGCCCTCTTGGCCTCTTTGCTCTCCCGCCCTCTTGGCCTCTTTGCTCTCCCGCCCTCTTGGCCTCTTTGCTCTCCCGCCCTCTTGGCCTCTTTGCTCTCCCGCCCTCTTGGCCTCTTTGCTCTCCCGCCCTCTTGGCCTCTTTGCTTTCTTGGCTTTTTGGCCTCTTTGCTCTCTTGGCCTCTTTGCTCTCCTCCCTTTTGGCCTCTTTGCTTTCTTGGCTTTTTGGCCTCTTTGCTTTCTTGGCTTTTTGGCCTCTTTGCTTTCATGGCTTTTTGGCCTCTTTGCTTTCATGGCTTTTTGGCCTCTTTGCTTTCTTGGCTTTTTGGCCTCTTTGCTTTCTTGGCTTCTTGGCCTCTTTGCTTTCTTGGCTTCTTGAACTCTTTGCTCTCTTGGCCTCTTTGCTCTCCTGGCCTCTTGGCCTCTTTGCTCTCCTGGCCTCTTTGCTCTCCTGGCTTCTTGGCCTCTTTGCTCTCCTGGCTTCTTGGCCTCTTTGCTCTCCTGGCTTCTTGGCCTCTTTGCTCTCCTGGCTTCTTGGCCTCTTTGCTCTCCTGGCTTCTTGGCCTCTTTGCTCTCCTGGCTTCTTGGCCTCTTTGCTCTCCTGGCTTCTTGGCCTCTTTGCTCTCCTGGCTTCTTGGCCTCTTTGCTCTCCCGCCCTCTTGGCCTCTTTGCTCTCCCGCCCTCTTTGCTTCTTTGCTCTCCCGCCCTCTTGGCCTCTTTGCTCTCCCGCCCTCTTGGCCTCTTTGCTCTCCCGCCCTCTTGGCCTCTTTGCTCTCCCGCCCTCTTGGCCTCTTTGCTCTCCCGCCCTCTTGGCCTCTTTGCTCTCCCGCCCTCTTGGCCTCTTTGCTCTCCCGCCCTCTTGGCCTCTTTGCTTTCTTGGCTTTTTGGCCTCTTTGCTCTCTTGGCCTCTTTGCTCTCCTCCCTTTTGGCCTTTTTGCTTTCTTGGCTTTTTGGCCTCTTTGCTTTCTTGGCTTTTTGGCCTCTTTGCTTTCTTGGCTTTTTGGCCTCTTTGCTTTCTTGGCTTTTTGGCCTCTTTGCTTTCTTGGCTTTTTGGCCTCTTTGCTCTCCCGACCTCTTGGCCTCTTTGCTCTCCCGACCTCTTGGCCTCTTTGCTCTCCCGCCCTCTTGGCCTCTTTGCTCTCCCGCCCACTTGGCCTCTTTGCTCTCCCGCCCTCTTGGCCTCTTTGCTCTCCTGCCCTCTTGGCCTCTTTGCTCTCCCGCCCTCTTGGCCTCTTTGCTCTCCCGCCCTCTTGGCCTCTTTGCTCTCCCGCCCTCTTGGCCTCTTTTCTCTCCCGCCCTCTTGGCCTCTTTGCTCTCCCGCCCTCTTGGCCTCTTTGCTCTCCCGCCCTCTTGGCCTCTTTGCTCTCCCGCCCTCTTGGCCTCTTTGCTTTCTTGGCTTTTTGGCCTCTTTGCTCTCTTGGCCTCTTTGCTCTCCTCCCTTTTGGCCTCTTTGCTTTCTTGGCTTTTTGGCCTCTTTGCTTTCTTGGCTTTTTGGCCTCTTTGCTTTCTTGGCTTTTTGGCCTCTTTGCTTTCTTGGCTTTTTGGCCTCTTTGCTTTCTTGGCTTTTTGGCCTCTTTGCTTTCTTGGCTTTTTGGCCTCTTTGCTTTCTTGGCTTTTTGGCCTCTTTGCTTTCTTGGCTTCTTGAACTCTTTGCTCTCTTGGCCTCTTTGCTCTCCTCCCTTTTGGCCTCTTTGCTTTCTTGGCCTCTTTGCTCTCCTGGCTTCTTGGCCTCTTTGCTCTCCTGGCTTCTTGGCCTCTTTGCTCTCCTGGCTTCTTGGCCTCTTTGCTCTCCTGGCTTCTTGACCTCTTTGCTCTCCTGGCTTCTTGGCCTCTTTGCTCTCCCGGCTTCTTGGCCTCTTTGCTCTCCCGCCCTCTTGGCCTCTTTGCTCTCCCGCCCTCTTGGCCTCTTTGCTCTCCCGCCCTCTTGGCCTCTTTGCTCTCCCGCCCTCTTGGCCTCTTTGCTCTCCCGCCCTCTTGGCCTCTTTGCTCTCCCGCCCTCTTGGCCTCTTTGCTCTCCCGCCCTCTTGGCCTCTTTGCTTTCTTGGCTTTTTGGCCTCTTTGCTCTCTTGGCCTCTTTGCTCTCCTCCCTTTTGGCCTCTTTGCTTTCTTGGCTTTTTGGCCTCTTTGCTTTCTTGGCTTTTTGGCCTCTTTGCTTTCATGGCTTTTTGGCCTCTTTGCTTTCATGGCTTTTTGGCCTCTTTGCTTTCTTGGCTTTTTGGCCTCTTTGCTTTCTTGGCTTCTTGGCCTCTTTGCTTTCTTGGCTTCTTGAACTCTTTGCTCTCTTGGCCTCTTTGCTCTCCTGGCCTCTTGGCCTCTTTGCTCTCCTGGCCTCTTTGCTCTCCTGGCTTCTTGGCCTCTTTGCTCTCCTGGCTTCTTGGCCTCTTTGCTCTCCTGGCTTCTTGGCCTCTTTGCTCTCCTGGCTTCTTGGCCTCTTTGCTCTCCTGGCTTCTTGGCCTCTTTGCTCTCCTGGCTTCTTGGCCTCTTTGCTCTCCTGGCTTCTTGGCCTCTTTGCTCTCCCGCCCTCTTGGCCTCTTTGCTCTCCCGCCCTCTTTGCTTCTTTGCTCTCCCGCCCTCTTGGCCTCTTTGCTCTCCCGCCCTCTTGGCCTCTTTGCTCTCCCGCCCTCTTGGCCTCTTTGCTCTCCCGCCCTCTTGGCCTCTTTGCTCTCCCGCCCTCTTGGCCTCTTTGCTCTCCCGCCCTCTTGGCCTCTTTGCTCTCCCGCCCTCTTGGCCTCTTTGCTTTCTTGGCTTTTTGGCCTCTTTGCTCTCTTGGCCTCTTTGCTCTCCTCCCTTTTGGCCTTTTTGCTTTCTTGGCTTTTTGGCCTCTTTGCTTTCTTGGCTTTTTGGCCTCTTTGCTTTCATGGCTTTTTGGCCTCTTTGCTCTCTTGGCTTTTTGGCCTCTTTGCTCTCTTGGCCTCTTTGCTCTCTTCCCTTTTGGCCTTTTTGCTTTCTTGGCTTTTTGGCCTCTTTGCTTTCTTGGCTTTTTGGCCTCTTTGCTTTCATGGCTTTTTGGCCTCTTTGCTTTCTTGGCTTTTTGGCCTCTTTGCTTTCTTGGCTTTTTGGCCTCTTTGTTTTCTTGGCTTCTTGAACTCTTTGCTCTCTTGGCCTCTTTGCTCTCCTCCCTTTTGGCCTCTTTGCTTTCTTGGCTTCTTGAACTCTTTGCTCTCTTGGCCTCTTTGCTCTCTTGGCCTCTTTGCTCTCCTCCCTTTTGGCCTCTTTGCTTTCTTGGCTTTTTGGCCTCTTTGCTTTCTTGGCTTTTTGGCCTCTTTACTTTCTTGGCTTCTTGAACTCTTTGCTTTCTTGGCTTTTTGAACTCTTTGCTTTCTTGGCATTTTGGCCTCTTTGCTTTCTTGGATTTTTGGCCTCTTTGCTTTCTTGGCTTTTTGGCCTCTTTGCTTTCTTGGCTTCTTGGCCTCTTTGCTTTCTTGGCTTCTTGGCCTCTTTGCTTTCTTGGCTTCTTGGCCTCTTTGCTCTCTTGGCCTCTTTGCTCTCCCGCCCTCTTGGCCTCTTTGCTCTCCCGCCCTCTTGGCCTCTTTGCTCTCCCGCCCTCTTGGCCTCTTTGCTCTCCCGCCCTCTTGGCCTCTTTGCTCTCCCGCTCTCTTGGCCTCTTTGCTCTCCCGCCCTCTTGGCCTCTTTGCTCTCCCGCCCTCTTGGCCTCTTTGCTCTCCCGCCCTCTTGGCCTCTTTGCTCTCCCGCCCTCTTGGCCTCTTTGCTCTCCCGCCCTCTTGGCCTCTTGGCTTTTTGGCCTCTTTGCCTTCTTGGCTTTTTGGCCTCTTTGCTTTCTTGGCTTTTTGGCCTCTTTGCTTTCTTGGCTTTTTGGCCTCTTTGCTTTCTTGGCTTCTTGAACTCTTTGCTCTCTTGGCCTCTTTGCTCTCCTCCCTTTTGGCCTCTTTGCTTTCTTGGCCTCTTTGCTTTTTTGGCTTCTTGAACTCTTTGCTCTCTTGGCCTCTTTGCTCTCCTCCCTTTTGGCCTCTTTGCTTTCTTGGCTTTTTGGCCTCTTTGCTTTCTTGGCTTTTTGGCCTCTTTGCTTTCTTGGCTTTTTGGCCTCTTTGCTTTCTTGGCTTCTTGAACTCTTTGCTCTCTTGGCCTCTTTGCTCTCCTCCCTTTTGGCCTCTTTGCTTTCTTGGCTTTTTGGCCTCTTTTTTTTCTTGGCTTTTTGGCCTCTTTGCTTTCTTGGCTTTTTGGCCTCTTTGCTCTCCTCCATCTTGGCCTCTTTGCTCTCCTGGCCTCTTTGCTCTCCTCCCTCTTGGCCTCTTTGCTCTCCTCCCTCTTGGCCTCTTTGCTCTTCTCCCTCTTGGCCTCTTTGCTCTCCTCCCTTTTGGCCTCTTTGCTCTCCTCCCTCTTGGCCTCTTTGCTCTCCCGGCTTCTTGGCCTCTTTGCTTTCTTGGCTTCTTTGCTCTCCTGGCTTCTTGGCCACTTTGCTATACCGGCTTCTTGGCCTCTTTGCTCTCCCGACTGCTTGGCCTGTTTGCTCTCCTTGGCCTCTTTGCTCTCCTCCCTCTTGGCCTCTTTGCTCTCCCGGCTTCTTGGCCTCTTTGCTCTCCCGGCTTCTTGGCCTTTTTGCTCTCGCGGCTTCTTGGCCTCTTTGCTCTCCCGGCTGCTTGGCCTCTTTGCTCTCCCGGCTGCTTGGCTTCTTTGCTCTCCTCCCTCTTGGCCTCTTTGCTCTCCTCCCTCTTGGCCTCTTTACTCTCCCGGCTTCTTGGCCTCTTTGCTCTCCCGGCTTCTTGGCCTCTTTGCTCTCTTGGCCTCTTTGCTCTCCCGGCTTCTTGGCCTCTTTGCTCTCCCGGCTTCTTGGCCTCTTTGCTCTCCCGGCCTCTTTGCTCTCCCGGCTTCTTGGCCTCTTTGCTCTCCCGGCTTCTTGGCCTCTTTGCTCTCCCGGCCTCTTTGCTCTCCTCCCTCTTGGCCTCTTTGCTCTCCTCCCTTTTGGCCTCTTTGCTCTCCTCCATCTTGGCCTCTTTGCTCTCCTCCCTCTTGGCCTCTTTGCTCTCCCGGCTTCTTGGCCTCTTTGCTTTCTTGGTTTCTTGAACTCTTTGCTCTCTTGGCCTCTTTGCTCTCCTGGCTTCTTGGCCACTTTGCTATCCCGGCTTCTTGGCCTCTTTGCTCTCCCGACTGCTTGGCCTCTTTGCTCTCCCGACTGCTTGGCCTCTTTGCTCTCCCGGCTTCGTGGCCTCTTTGCTCTCTTGGCCTCTTTGCTCTCCTGGCTTCTTGGCCTCTTTGCTCTCTTGGCCTCTTTGCCCTCTTGGCCTCTTTGCCCTCCCGCCCTCTTGGCCTCTTTTCCCTCCCGCCCTCTTG